>NW_027478408.1:0-1200000 GCF_051014685.1 Ptiloglossa arizonensis | reverse complement strand
ATAACGTATAACGTATAACGTATAACGTATAACGTACAACGTGTATCGTATAACCTATAACGTACAACGTATAACGTATAACATATAACGTATAACGTATAACGTATAACGTATCACGTATAACGTATAACGTATAACGTATAACGTATAACGTATAACGTATAACGTATAACGTATAACGTAAAACGTATGACGTATTACATATTACGTATAACGTATAACGTATAACGTATAACGTATAACGTATAACGTATAACGTATAACGTATAACGTATAACGTATAACGTAAAACGTATAACGTATAACGTATAACGCATAACGTAGAACGTATAACGTATAACGTATAACGTATAACGTATAACGTACAACGTGTATCGTATAACCTATAACGTACAACGTATAACGTATAACATATAACGTATAACGTATAACGTATAACGTATAACGTATAACGTATAACGTATAACGTATAACGTATAACGTATAACGTATAACGTATAACGTATAACGTATAACGTATAACGTATAACGTAAAACGTATGACGTATTACATATTACGTATAACGTATAACGTATAACGTATAACGTATAACGTATAACGTATAACGTATAACGTATAACGTATAACGTATAACGCATAACGCATAACGTATAACGTATAACGTATAACGTATAACGTATAACGTATAACGTATAACGTATAGGGTATAACGTATAACGTATACCGTATAAAGTATAACGTATGACGTATAACGTATAACTTATAACGTATAACGTATAACGTATAACGCATAACGTATAACGTATAACGTATAACGTATAACGTATAACGTATAACGTATAACGTATAACGTATAACGTATAACGTATAACGTATAACGTATAACGTATAACGTATAACGTATAACGTATAACGTATAACGTATAACGATAACGTATTACGTATAACGTATAACGTATAACGTATAACGTATGACGTGTGACGTATAACGTATAACGTATAACGTATAACGTATAACGTATAACGTATAACCTATAACGTATAACGTATAACGTATAACGTATAACGTATAACGTATAACGTATAACGTATAACGTATAACGTATGACGTGTGACGTATAACGTATAACGTATAACGTATAACGTATAACGTATAACGTATAGCCTATAACGTATAACGTATAACGTATAACGTATAACGTATAACGTATAACGTATAACGTATAACGTATAACGTATAACGTATAACGTATAACGTATAACGTATAACGTATAGGGTATAACGTATAACGTATACCGTATAAAGTATAACGTATAACGTATAACGTATAACGTATAACGTATAACGTATAACGTATAACGTATAACGTGTAACGTATAACGTATAACGTATAACGTATAACGTATAACGTATAAGGTATAACGTATGACGTATCACGTATAACGTATAACCTATAACGTATAACGTATAACGTATAACGTATAACGTATAAGGTATAACGTATAACGTATAACGTATAACGTATAACGTATAACGTATAACGTATAACGTATAACGTATAACGTATAACGTATAACGTATAACGTATAACGTATAACGTATAACGTATAACGTATAACGTAGAACGTATAACGTATAACGTATAACGTATAACGTATAACGTACAACGTGTATAGTATAACCTATAACGTAGAACGTATAACGTATAACGTATAACGTATAACGTATAACGTATAACGTATAACGTATAACGTATAACGTATAACGTATAACGTATAACGTATAACGTATAACGTATAACGTATAACGTATAACGTATAACCTATAACGTATAACGTATAACGTATAACGTATAACGTATAACGTATAACGTATAACGTATAACGCATAACTTATAACGTATAACGTATAACGTATAACGCATAACGTGTAACGTATAACGTGTAACGAAGAACGTAGAACGAATAACGTATAACTTACAACGTATAACGTATAACGTATAACGTATAACGTATAACGTATAACGTATAACGTATGACGTGTGACGTATAACGTATAACGTATAACGTATAACGTATAACGTATAACGTATAGCCTATAACGTATAACGTATAACGTATAACGTATAACGTATAACGTATAACGTATAACGTATAACGTATAACGTATAACGTATAACGTATAACGTATAACGTATAACGTATAGGGTATAACGTATAACGTATACCGTATAAAGTATAACGTATAACGTATAACGTATAACGTATAACGTATAACATATAACGTATAACGTATAACGTGTAACGTATAACGTATAACGTATAACGTATAACGTATAACGTATAACGTATAACGTATGACGTATCACGTATAACGTATAACCTATAACGTATAACGTATAACGTATAACGTATAACGTATAAGGTATAACGTATAACGTATAACGTATAACGTATAACGTATAACGTATAACGTATAACGTATAACGTATAACGTATAACGTATAACGTATAACGTATAACGTATAACGTATAACGTATAACGTATAACGTATAACGTATAACGTATAACGTAGAACGTATAACGTATAACGTATAACGTATAACGTATAACGTACAACGTGTATAGTATAACCTATAACGTAGAACGTATAACGTATAACGTATAACGTATAACGTATAACGTATAACGTATAACGTATAACGTATAACGTATAACGTATAACGTATAACGTATAACGTATAACGTATAACGTATAACGTATAACGTATAACCTATAACGTATAACGTATAACGTATAACGTATAACGTATAACGTATAACGTATAACGTATAACGCATAACTTATAACGTATAACGTATAACGTATAACGCATAACGTGTAACGTATAACGTGTAACGAAGAACGTAGAACGAATAACGTATAACTTACAACGTATAACGTATAACGTATAACGTATAACGTATAACCTATAACGTATAACGTATAACGTATGACGTGTGACGTATAACGTATAACGTATAACGTATAACGTATAACGTATAACGTATAGCCTATAACGTATAACGTATAACGTATAACGTATAACGTATAACGTATAACGTATAACGTATAACGTATAACGTATAACGTATAACGTATAACGTATAACGTATAACGTATAGGGTATAACGTATAACGTATACCGTATAAAGTATAACGTATAACGTATAACGTATAACGTATAACGTATAACGTATAACGTATAACGTATAACGTGTAACGTATAACGTATAACGTATAACGTATAACGTATAACGTATAACGTATAACGTATAACCTATAACGTATAACGTATAACGTATAACGTATAACGTATAACGTATAACGTATAACGTATAACGTATAGGGTATAACGTATAACGTATACCGTATAAAGTATAACGTATAACGTATAACGTATAACGTATAACGTATAACGTATAACGTATAACGTATAGGGTATAACGTATAACGTATACCGTATAAAGTATAACGTATGACGTATAACGTATAACTTATAACGTATAACGTATAACGTATAACGTATAACGTATAACGTATAACGTATAACGTATAACGTATAACGTATAACGTATAACGTATAACGTATAACGTATAACGTATAACGTATAACGTATAACGTATAACGTATAACGTATAACGTATAACGTATAACGTATAACGTATAACGTATAACGTATAACGTATAACGTATAACGTATAACGTATAACGTATAACGTATAACGTATAACGTATAACGTATAACGTATAACGTATAACGTATAACGTATAACGTATAACGTATAACGTATAACGTATAACGTATAACGTATAACGTATAACGTATAACGTATAACGTATAACGTATAACGTATAACGTATAACGTATAACGTATAACGTATAACGTATAACGTATAACGTAGAACGTATAACGTATAACGTATAACGTATGACGTGGAACGTATAACGTATAACGTATAACGTATAACGTATAACGTACAACGTGTATCGTATAACCTATAACGTACAACCTATAACGTATAACATATAACGTATAACGTATAACGTATAACGTATAACGTATAACGTATAACGTATAACGTATAACGTATAACGTATAACGAATAACGTATAACGTATAACGTATAACGTATAACGTAAAACGTATGACGTATTACATATTACGTATAACGTATAACGTATAACGTATAATGTATAACGTATAACGTATAACGTATAACGTATAACGTATAACGTATAACGCATAACGTATAACGTATAACGTATAACGTATAACGTATAACGTATAACGTATAACGTATAACGTATAACGTATAGGGTATAACGTATAACGTATACCGTATAAAGTATAACGTATGACGTATAACGTATAACGTATAACGTATAACGTATAACGTATAACGTATAACGTATAACGTATAACGTATAACGTATAACGTATAACGTATAACGTATAACGTATAACGTATAACGTATGACGTATAACGTATAACGTATAACGTATAACGTATAACGTATAACCTATAACGTATAACGTATAACGTATAACGTATAACGTATAACGTATAACGTATAACGTATAACGTATAGGGTATAACGTATAACGTATAACGTATAACGTATAACGTATAACGTATAACGTATAACGTATAACGTATAACGTATAACGTATAACGTATAACGTCTAACGTATAACGTATAACGTATAACGCATAACGTCTAACGTATGACGTATCACGTATAAGGTATGACCTATAACGTATAACGTATAACGTATAACGTATAACGTATAACGAATAGCGTATAGGGTATAACGTATAACGTATAACGTATAACGTATAAAGTATAACGTATAACGTATAACGTGTAACGTATAACGTATAACGTATAACCTATAACGTATAACGTATAACGTATAAAGTATAACGTATAACGTATAACGTATAACGTATAACGTATAACGTATAACGTATAACGTATAACGTATAACGTATAACGTATGACGTATAACGTATAACGTATAACGTATAACGTATAACGTATAACGTATAACGTATAACGTATAACGTATAACGTATAACGTATAACGTATAACGTATAACGTATAACGTATAACGTATAACGTATAACGTAGAACGTATAACGTATAACGTATAACGTATAACGTATAACGTACAACGTGTATCGTATAACCTATAACGTACAACGTATAACGTATAACATATAACGTATAACGTATAACGTATAACGTATCACGTATAACGTATAACGTATAACGTATAACGTATAACGTATAACGTATAACGTATAACGTATAACGTAAAACGTATGACGTATTACATATTACGTATAACGTATAACGTATAACGTATAACGTATAACGTATAACGTATAACGTATAACGTATAACGTATAACGTATAACGTAAAACGTATAACGTATAACGTATAACGCATAACGTAGAACGTATAACGTATAACGTATAACGTATAACGTATAACGTACAACGTGTATCGTATAACCTATAACGTACAACGTATAACGTATAACATATAACGTATAACGTATAACGTATAACGTATAACGTATAACGTATAACGTATAACGTATAACGTATAACGTATAACGTATAACGTATAACGTATAACGTATAACGTATAACGTATAACGTATAACGTAAAACGTATGACGTATTACATATTACGTATAACGTATAACGTATAACGTATAACGTATAACGTATAACGTATAACGTATAACGTATAACGTATAACGTATAACGCATAACGCATAACGTATAACGTATAACGTATAACGTATAACGTATAACGTATAACGTATAACGTATAGGGTATAACGTATAACGTATACCGTATAAAGTATAACGTATGACGTATAACGTATAACTTATAACGTATAACGTATAACGTATAACGCATAACGTATAACGTATAACGTATAACGTATAACGTATAACGTATAACGTATAACGTATAACGTATAACGTATAACGTATAACGTATAACGTATAACGTATAACGTATAACGTATAACGTATAACGTATAACGAATAACGTATAACGTATAACGTATAACGTATAACGATAACGTATTACGTATAACGTATAACGTATAACGTATAACGTATGACGTGTGACGTATAACGTATAACGTATAACGTATAACGTATAACGTATAACGTATAACGTATAACGTATAACGTATAATGTATAACGCATAACTTATAACGTATAACGTATAACGTATAACGCATAACGTGTAACGTATAACGTGTAACGAAGAACGTAGATCGAATAACGTATAACTTACAACGTATAACGTATAACGTATAACGTATAACGTATAACGTATAACGTATAACGTATGACGTGTGACGTATAACGTATAACGTATAACGTATAACGTATAACGTATAACGTATAGCCTATAACGTATAACGTATAACGTATAACGTATAACGTATAACGTATAACGTATAACGTATAACGTATAACGTATAACGTATAACGTATAACGTATAACGTATAACGTATAGGGTATAACGTATAACGTATACCGTATAAAGTATAACGTATAACGTATAACGTATAACGTATAACGTATAACGTATAACGTATAACGTATAACGTATAACGTGTAACGTATAACGTATAACGTATAACGTATAACGTATAACGTATAACGTATAACGTATGACGTATCACGTATAACGTATAACCTATAACGTATAACGTATAACGTATAACGTATAACGTATAAGGTATAACGTATAACGTATAACGTATAACGTATAACGTATAACGTATAACGTATAGCGTATAACGTATAACGTATAACGTATAACGTATAACGTATAGGGTATAACGTATAACGTATAACGTATAACGTATAACGTATAACGTATAACGTATAACGTATAACGTATAACGTATAACGTATAACGTATAACGTATAACGTAGAACGTATAACGTATAACGTATAACGTATAACGTATAACGTACAACGTGTATAGTATAACCTATAACGTACAACGTATAACGTATAACATATAACGTATAACGTATAACGTTTAACGTATAACGTATAACGTATAACGTATAACGTATAACGTATAACGTATAACGTATAACGTATAACGTATAACGTATAACGTAAAACGTATGACGTATTACATATTACGTATAACGTATAACGTATAACGTATAACGTATAACGTATAACGTATAACGTATAACGTATAACGTATAACGTATAACGTATAACGTATAACGTATAACGTATAACGTATAACGTATAACGTATAACCTATAACGTATAACGTATAACGTATAACGTATAACGTATAACGTATAACGTATAACGTATAACGTATAACGTATAGGGTATAACGTATAACGTATACCGTATAAAGTATAACGTATAACGTATAACGTATAACGTATAACGTATAACGTATAAGGTATAACGTATAACGTATAACGTATAACGTATAACGTATAACGTATAACGTATAACGTATAACGTATAACGTATAACGTATAACGTATAACGTATAACGTATAACGTATAACGTATAACGTATAACGTATAACGTATAACGTATAACGTATAACGTATAACGTATAACGTATAACGTATAACGTAGAACGTATAACGTATAACGTATAACGTATAACGTATAACGTACAACGTGTATCGTATAACCTATAACGTACAACGTATAACGTATAACATATAACGTATAACGTATAACGTATAACGTATAACGTATAACGTATAACGTATAACGTATAACGTATAACGTATAACGTATAACGTATAACGTATAACGTATAACGTAAAACGTATGACGTATTACATATTACGTATAACGTATAACGTATAACGTATAACGTATAAAGTATAACGTATAACGTATAACGTATAACGTATAACGTATAACGTATAACGTATAACGTATAACGTATAACGTATAACGTATAACGTATAACGTATAACGTATAACGTATAACCTATAACGTATAACGTATAACGTATAACGTATAACGTATAACGTATAACGTATAACGTATAACGTATAGGGTATAACGTATAACGTATACCGTATAAAGTATAACGTATAACGTATAACGTATAACGTATAACGTATAACGTATAACGTATAACGTATAACGTATAGGGTATAACGTATAACGTATACCGTATAAAGTAGAACGTATGACGTATAACGTATAACTTATAACGTATAACGTATAACGTATAACGCATAACGTATAACGTATAACGTATAACGTATAACGTATAACGTATAACGTATAACGTATAACGTATAACGTATAACGTATAACGTATAACGTATAACGTATAACGTATAACGTATAGGGTATAACGTATAACGTATACCGTATAAAGTATAACGTATGACGTATAACGTATAACGTATAACGTATAACGTATAACGTATAACGTATAACGTATAACGTATAACGTATAACGTATAACGTATAACGTATAACGTATAACGTATAACGTATAACGTATGACGTATAACGTATAACGTATAACGTATAACGTATAACGTATAACCTATAACGTATAACGTATAACGTATAACGTATAACGTATAACGTATAACGTATAACGTATAACGTATAGGGTATAACGTATAACGTATAACGTATAACGTATAACGTATAACGTATAACGTATAACGTATAACGTATAACGTATAACGTATAACGTATAACGTCTAACGTATAACGTATAACGTATAACGCATAACGTCTAACGTATGACGTATCACGTATAAGGTATGACCTATAACGTATAACGTATAACGTATAACGTATAACGTATAACGAATAGCGTATAGGGTATAACGTATAACGTATAACGTATAACGTATAAAGTATAACGTATAACGTATAACGTGTAACGTATAACGTATAACGTATAACCTATAACGTATAACGTATAACGTATAAAGTATAACGTATAACGTATAACGTATAACGTATAACGTATAACGTATAACGTATAACGTATAACGTATAACGTATAACGTATGACGTATAACGTATAACGTATAACGTATAACGTATAACGTATAACGTATAACGTATAACGTATAACGTATAACGTATAACGTATAACGTATAACGTATAACGTATAACGTATAACGTATAACGTATAACGTAGAACGTATAACGTATAACGTATAACGTATAACGTATAACGTACAACGTGTATCGTATAACCTATAACGTACAACGTATAACGTATAACATATAACGTATAACGTATAACGTATAACGTATCACGTATAACGTATAACGTATAACGTATAACGTATAACGTATAACGTATAACGTATAACGTATAACGTATAACGTATAACGTAAAACGTATGACGTATTACATATTACGTATAACGTATAACGTATAACGTATAACGTATAACGTATAACGTATAACGTATAACGTATAACGTATAACGTATAACGTAAAACGTATAACGTATAACGTATAACGCATAACGTAGAACGTATAACGTATAACGTATAACGTATAACGTATAACGTACAACGTGTATCGTATAACCTATAACGTACAACGTATAACGTATAACATATAACGTATAACGTATAACGTATAACGTATAACGTACAACGTGTATCGTATAACCTATAACGTACAACGTATAACGTATAACATATAACGTATAACGTATAACGTATAACGTATCACGTATAACGTATAACGTATAACGTATAACGTATAACGTATAACGTATAACGCATAACGTAGAACGTATAACGTATAACGTATAACGTATAACGTATAACGTACAACGTGTATCGTATAACCTATAACGTACAACGTATAACGTATAACATATAACGTATAACGTATAACGTATAACGTATAACGTATAACGTATAACGTATAACGTATAACGTATAACGTATAACGTATAACGTATAACGTATAACGTATAACGTATAACGTATAACGTATAACGTAAAACGTATGACGTATTACATATTACGTATAACGTATAACGTATAACGTATAACGTATAACGTATAACGTATAACGTATAACGTATAACGTATAACGTATAACGTATAACGCATAACGCATAACGTATAACGTATAACGTATAACGTATAACGTATAACGTATAACGTATAACGTATAGGGTATAACGTATAACGTATACCGTATAAAGTATAACGTATGACGTATAACGTATAACTTATAACGTATAACGTATAACGTATAACGCATAACGTATAACGTATAACGTATAACGTATAACGTATAACGTATAACGTATAACGTATAACGTATAACGTATAACGTATAACGTATAACGTATAACGTATAACGTATAACGTATAACGTATAACGTATAACGTATAACGTATAACGTATAACGTATAACGTATAACGATAACGTATTACGTATAACGTATAACGTATAACGTATAACGTATGACGTGTGACGTATAACGTATAACGTATAACGTATAACGTATAACGTATAACGTATAACGTATAACGTATAACGTATAATGTATAACGCATAACTTATAACGTATAACGTATAACGTATAACGCATAACGTGTAACGTATAACGTGTAACGAAGAACGTAGATCGAATAACGTATAACTTACAACGTATAACGTATAACGTATAACGTATAACGTATAACGTATAACGTATAACGTATGACGTGTGACGTATAACGTATAACGTATAACGTATAACGTATAACGTATAACGTATAGCCTATAACGTATAACGTATAACGTATAACGTATAACGTATAACGTATAACGTATAACGTATAACGTATAACGTATAACGTATAACGTATAACGTATAACGTATAGGGTATAACGTATAACGTATACCGTATAAAGTATAACGTATAACGTATAACGTATAACGTATAACGTATAACGTATAACGTATAACGTATAACGTATAACGTGTAACGTATAACGTATAACGTATAACGTATAACGTATAACGTATAACGTATAACGTATGACGTATCACGTATAACGTATAACCTATAACGTATAACGTATAACGTATAACGTATAACGTATAAGGTATAACGTATAACGTATAACGTATAACGTATAACGTATAACGTATAACGTATAGCGTATAACGTATAACGTATAACGTATAACGTATAACGTATAGGGTATAACGTATAACGTATAACGTATAACGTATAACGTATAACGTATAACGTATAACGTATAACGTATAACGTATAACGTATAACGTATAACGTAGAACGTATAACGTATAACGTATAACGTATAACGTATAACGTACAACGTGTATAGTATAACCTATAACGTACAACGTATAACGTATAACATATAACGTATAACGTATAACGTTTAACGTATAACGTATAACGTATAACGTATAACGTATAACGTATAACGTATAACGTATAACGTATAACGTATAACGTAAAACGTATGACGTATTACATATTACGTATAACGTATAACGTATAACGTATAACGTATAACGTATAACGTATAACGTATAACGTATAACGTATAACGTATAACGTATAACGTATAACGTATAACGTATAACGTATAACGTATAACGTATAACCTATAACGTATAACGTATAACGTATAACGTATAACGTATAACGTATAACGTATAACGTATAACGTATAACGTATAGGGTATAACGTATAACGTATACCGTATAAAGTATAACGTATAACGTATAACGTATAACGTATAACGTATAACGTATAAGGTATAACGTATAACGTATAACGTATAACGTATAACGTATAACGTATAACGTATAACGTATAACGTATAACGTATAACGTATAACGTATAACGTATAACGTATAACGTATAACGTATAACGTATAACGTATAACGTATAACGTATAACGTATAACGTATAACGTATAACGTATAACGTATAACGTAGAACGTATAACGTATAACGTATAACGTATAACGTATAACGTACAACGTGTATCGTATAACCTATAACGTACAACGTATAACGTATAACATATAACGTATAACGTATAACGTATAACGTATAACGTATAACGTATAACGTATAACGTATAACGTATAACGTATAACGTATAACGTATAACGTATAACGTATAACGTATAACGTAAAACGTATGACGTATTACATATTACGTATAACGTATAACGTATAACGTATAACGTATAAAGTATAACGTATAACGTATAACGTATAACGTATAACGTATAACGTATAACGTATAACGTATAACGTATAACGTATAACGTATAACGTATAACGTATAACGTATAACGTATAACCTATAACGTATAACGTATAACGTATAACGTATAACGTATAACGTATAACGTATAACGTATAACGTATAGGGTATAACGTATAACGTATACCGTATAAAGTATAACGTATAACGTATAACGTATAACGTATAACGTATAACGTATAACGTATAACGTATAACGTATAGGGTATAACGTATAACGTATACCGTATAAAGTAGAACGTATGACGTATAACGTATAACTTATAACGTATAACGTATAACGTATAACGCATAACGTATAACGTATAACGTATAACGTATAACGTATAACGTATAACGTATAACGTATAACGTATAACGTATAACGTATAACGTATAACGTATAACGTATAACGTATAACGCATAACGTATAACGCATAACGTATAACGTATAACGTATAACGTATAACGTATAACGTATAACGTATAACGTATAACGATAACGTATTACGTATAACGTATAACGTATAACGTATAACGTATGACGTGTGACGTATAACGTATAACGTATAACGTATAACGTATAACGTATAACGTATAACGTATAACGTATAACGTATAACGTATAACGTATAACGTATAACGTATAACGTATAACGTATAACGTATAACGTATAACGTATAACGTACAACGTATAACGTATAACGTATAACGTATAACGTATAACGTAAAACGTATGACGTATTACATATTACGTATAACGTATAACGTATAACGTATAACGTATAACGTATAACGTATAACGTATAACGTATAACGTATAACGTATAACGTATAACGTATAACGTATATCGTATAACGTATAACGTATAACGTATAACGTATAACGTATAACGTATAACGTATAACGTATAACGTATAACGTATAACGTATAACGTATAACGTATAACCTATAACGTATAACGTATAACGTATAACGTATAACGTATAACGTATAACGTATAACGTATAACGTATAACGTATAACGTATAACGTATAACGTATAACGTAGAACGTATAACGTATAACGTATAACGTATAACGTATAACGTACAACGTGTATCGTATAACCTATAACGTACAACGTATAACGTATAACATATAACGTATAACGTATAACGTATAACGTATAACGTATAACGTATAACGTATAACGTATAACGTATAACGTATAACGTATAACGTATAACGTATAACGTATAACGTATAACGTATAACGTAAAACGTATGACGTATTACATATTACGTATAACGTATAACGTATAACGTATAACGTATAACGTATAACGTATAACGTATAACGTATAACGTATAACGTATAACGTATAACGTATAACGTATAACGTATAACGTATAACGTATAACGTATAACCTATTACGTATAACGTATAACGTATAACGTATAACGTATAACGTATAACGTATAACGTATAACGTATAGGGTATAACGTATAACGTATACCGTATAAAGTATAACGTATAACGTATAACGTATAACGTATAACGTATAACGTATAACGTATAACGTATAGGGTATAACGTATAACGTATACCGTATAAAGTATAACGTATGACGTATAACGTATAACTTATAACGTATAACGTATAACGTATAACGCATAACGTATAACGTATAACGTATAACGTATAACGTATAACGTATAACGTATAACGTATAACGTATAACGTATAACGTATAACGTATAACGTATAACGTATAACGTATAACGTATAACGTATAACGCATAACGTATAACGCATAACGTATAACGTATAACGTATAACGTATAACGTATAACGTATAACGTATAACGTATAACGATAACGTATTACGTATAACGTATAACGTATAACGTATAACGTGTGACGTGTGACGTATAACGTATAACGTATAACGTATAACGTATAACGTATAACGTATAACGTATAACGTATAACGTATAACGTATAACGTATAACGTATAACGTATAACGTATAACGTATAACGTATAACGTATAACGTATAACGTATAACGTATAACGTATAACGTACAACGTATAACGTATAACGTATAACGTATAACGTATAACGTAAAACGTATGACGTATTACATATTACGTATAACGTATAACGTATAACGTATAACGTATAACGTATAACGTATAACGTATATCGTATAACGTATAACGTATAACGTATAACGTATAACGTATAACGCAAACGTATAACGTATAACGTATAACCTATAACGTATAACGTATAACGTATAACGTATAACGTATAACGTATAACGTATAACGTATAACGTATAGGGTATAACGTATAACGTATACCGTATAAAGTATAACGTATAACGTATAACCTATAACGTATAACGTATAACGTATAACGTATAACGTATAACGTATAACGTATAACGTATAACGTATAACGTATAACGTATAACGTATAACGTATAACGTATAACGTATAACGTATAACGTATAACGTATAGGGTATAACGTATAACGTATACCGTATAAAGTATAACGTATAACGTATAACGTATAACGTATAACGTATAACGTATAACCTATAACGTATAACGTATAGGGTATAACGTATAACGTATACCGTATAAAGTATAACGTATGACGTATAACATATAACTTATAACGTATAACGTATAACGTATAACGTATAACGTATAACGTATAACGTATAACGTATAACGTATAACGTATAACGTATAACGTATAACGTATAACGTATAACGTATAACGTATAACGTATAACGTATAACGTATAACGTATAACGTATAACGTATAACGTATAACGTATAACGTATAACGTATAACGTATAACGTATAACGTATAACGTATAACGTATAACGTATAACGTATAACGATAACGTATAACGATAACGTATTACGTATAACGTATAACGTATAACGTATAACGTGTGACGTGTGACGTATAACGTATAACGTATAACGTATAACGTATAACGTATAACGTATAACGTATAACGTATAACGTATAACGTATAACGTATAACGTATAACGTATAACGTATAACGTATAACGTATAACGTATAACGTATAACGTATAACGTACAACGTATAACGTATAACGTATAACGTATAGCGTATAACGTAAAACGTATGACGTATTACATATTACGTATAACGTATAACGTATAACGTATAACGTATAACGTATAACGTATAACGTATATCGTATAACGTATAACGTATAACGTATAACGTATAACGTATAACGCAAACGTATAACGTATAACGTATAACCTATAACGTATAACGTATAACGTATAACGTATAACGTATAACGTATAACGTATAACGTATAACGTATAGGGTATAACGTATAACGTATACCGTATAAAGTATAACGTATAACGTATAACCTATAACGTATAACGTATAACGTATAACGTATAACGTATAACGTATAACGTATAACGTATAACGTATAACGTATAACGTATAACGTATAACGTATAACGTATAACGTATAACGTATAACGTATAACGTATAGGGTATAACGTATAACGTATACCGTATAAAGTATAACGTATAACGTATAACGTATAACGTATAACGTATAACGTATAACCTATAACGTATAACGTATAGGGTATAACGTATAACGTATACCGTATAAAGTATAACGTATGACGTATAACATATAACTTATAACGTATAACGTATAACGTATAACGTATAACGTATAACGTATAACGTATAACGTATAACGTATAACGTATAACGTATAACGTATAACGTATAACGTATAACGTATAACGTATAACGTATAACGTATAACGTATAACGTATAACGTATAACGTATAACGTATAACGTATAACGTATAACGTATAACGTATAACGTATAACGTATAACGTATAACGTATAACGTATAACGTATAACGTATAACGTATAACGTATAACGTATAACGTATAACGATAACGTATTACGTATAACGTATAACGTATAACGTATAACGTATGACGTGTGACGTATAACGTATAACGTATAACGTATAACGTATAACGTATAACGTATAACGTATAACGTATAACGTATAACGTATAACGTATAACGTATAACGTATAACGTATAACGTATTACGTATAACGTATAACGTATAACGTATAACGTATAACGTATAACGTATAACGTATAACGTATAACGTATAACGTAAAACGTATGACGTATTACATATTACGTATAACGTATAACGTATAACGTATAACGTATAACGTATAACGTATAACGTATAACGTATAACGTATAACGTAAAACGTATAACGTATAACGTATAACGTATAACGTAGAACGTATAACGTATAACGTATAACGTATAACGTATAACGTACAACGTGTATCGTATAACCTATAACGTACAACGTATAACGTATAACATATAACGTATAACGTATAACGTATAACGTATAACGTATAACGTATAACGTATAACGTATAACGTATAACGTATAACGTATAACGTATAACGTATAACGTATAACGTATAACGTATAACGTATTACGTATAACGTATAACGTATAACGTATAACGTATAACGTATAACGTATAACGTATAACGTATAACGTATAACGTAAAACGTATGACGTATTACATATTACGTATAACGTATAACGTATAACGTATAACGTATAACGTATAACGTATAACGTATAACGTATAACGTATAACGTAAAACGTATAACGTATAACGTATAACGTATAACGTAGAACGTATAACGTATAACGTATAACGTATAACGTATAACGTACAACGTGTATCGTATAACCTATAACGTACAACGTATAACGTATAACATATAACGTATAACGTATAACGTATAACGTATAACGTATAACGTATAACGTATAACGTATAACGTATAACGTATAACGTATAACGTATAACGTATAACGTATAACGTATAACGTATAACGTATAACGTATAACGTATAACGTATAACGTATAACGTATAACGTATAACGTATAACGTATAACGTATAACGATAACGTATTACGTATAACGTATAACGTATAACGTATAACGTATGACGTGTGACGTATAACGTATAACGTATAACGTATAACGTATAACGTATAACGTATAACGTATAACGTATAACGTATAACGTATAACGTATAACGTATAACGTATAACGTATAACGTATTACGTATAACGTATAACGTATAACGTATAACGTATAACGTATAACGTATAACGTATAACGTATAACGTATAACGTAAAACGTATGACGTATTACATATTACGTATAACGTATAACGTATAACGTATAACGTATAACGTATAACGTATAACGTATAACGTATAACGTATAACGTAAAACGTATAACGTATAACGTATAACGTATAACGTAGAACGTATAACGTATAACGTATAACGTATAACGTATAACGTACAACGTGTATCGTATAACCTATAACGTACAACGTATAACGTATAACATATAACGTATAACGTATAACGTATAACGTATAACGTATAACGTATAACGTATAACGTATAACGTATAACGTATAACGTATAACGTATAACGTATAACGTATAGGGTATAACGTATAACGTATACCGTATAAAGTATAACGTATGACGTATAACATATAACTTATAACGTATAACGTATAACGTATAACGTATAACGTATAACGTATAACGTATAACGTATAACGTATAACGTATAACGTATAACGTATAACGTATAACGTATAACGTATAACGTATAACGTATAACGTATAACGTATAACGTATAACGTATAACGTATAACGTATAACGTATAACGTATAACGTATAACGTATAACGTATAACGTATAACGTATAACGTATAACGTATAACGTATAACGTATAACGTATAACGTATAACGATAACGTATTACGTATAACGTATAACGTATAACGTATAACGTATGACGTGTGACGTATAACGTATAACGTATAACGTATAACGTATAACGTATAACGTATAACGTATAACGTATAACGTATAACGTATAACGTATAACGTATAACGTATAACGTATAACGTATTACGTATAACGTATAACGTATAACGTATAACGTATAACGTATAACGTATAACGTATAACGTATAACGTATAACGTAAAACGTATGACGTATTACATATTACGTATAACGTATAACGTATAACGTATAACGTATAACGTATAACGTATAACGTATAACGTATAACGTATAACGTAAAACGTATAACGTATAACGTATAACGTATAACGTAGAACGTATAACGTATAACGTATAACGTATAACGTATAACGTACAACGTGTATCGTATAACCTATAACGTACAACGTATAACGTATAACATATAACGTATAACGTATAACGTATAACGTATAACGTATAACGTATAACGTATAACGTATAACGTATAACGTATAACGTATAACGTATAACGTATAACGTATAACGTATAACGATAACGTATTACGTATAACGTATAACGTATAACGTATAACGTATGACGTGTGACGTATAACGTATAACGTATAACGTATAACGTATAACGTATAACGTATAACGTATAACGTATAACGTATAACGTATAACGTATAACGTATAACGTATAGGGTATAACGTATAACGTATACCGTATAAAGTATAACGTATAACGTATAACGTATAACGTATAACGTATAACGTATAACGTATAACGTATAGGGTATAACGTATAACGTATACCGTATAAAGTATAACGTATGACGTATAACGTATAACTTATAACGTATAACGTATAACGTATAACGTATAACGTATAACGTATAACGTATAACGTATAACGTATAACGTATAACGTATAACGTATAACGTATAACGTATAACGTACAACGTATAACGTATAACGTAAAACGTATGACGTATTACATATTACGTATAACGTATAACGTATAACGTATAACGTATAACGTATAACGTATAACGTATAACGTATAACGT
The DNA here is from genome assembly GCF_051014685.1 of Ptiloglossa arizonensis. Lineage (NCBI taxonomy): Eukaryota > Metazoa > Arthropoda > Insecta > Hymenoptera > Colletidae > Ptiloglossa > Ptiloglossa arizonensis. Next base: position 1,180,581 of record NW_027478408.1, on the reverse strand, counting down.
ATAACGTATAACGTATAACGTATAACGTATAGCGTATAACGTATAACGTATAACGTATAACGTATAACCTATAACGTATAACGTATAACGTATAACGTATAACGTATAACGTATAACGTATAACGTATAACGTATAACGTATAACGTATAGGGTATAACGTATAACGTATAACGTATAGGGTATAACGTATAACGTATACCGTATAAAGTATAACGTATAACGTATAACGTATAACGTATAACGTATAACGTATAACGTATAACGTATAACGTATAACGTATAGGGTATAACGTATAACGTATACCGTATAAAGTATAACGTATGACGTATAACGTATAACTTATAACGTATAACGTATAACGTATAACGTATAACGTATAACGTATAACGTATAACGTATAACGTATAACGTATAACGTATAACGTATAACGTATAACGTATAACGTATAACGTATAACGTATAACGTATAACGTATTACGTATAACGTATAACGTATAACGTATAACGTATGACGTATCACGTATAAGGTATGACCTATAACGTATAACGTATAACGTATAACGTATAACCTATAACGTATAACGTATAACGTATAACCTATAACGTATAACGTATAACGTATAACCTATAACGTATAACGTATAACGTATAACGTATAACGTATAGGGTATAACGTATAACGTATACCGTATAAAGTATAACGTATGACGTATAACGTATAACTTATAACGTATAACGTATAACGTATAACGTATAACGTATAACGTATAACGTATAACGTATAACGTATAACGTATAACGTATAACGTATAACGTATAACGTATAACGTATAACGTATAACGTATAACGTATAACGTATAACGTATACCGTATAACGTATAACGTATAACGTATAACGTATAACGTATAACGTATAACGTATAACGTATAACGTATAACGTATAACGTATAACGTATAACGTATAACGTATAACGTATAACGTATAACGTATAACGTATAACGTATAACGTATAACGTATAACGTATAACGTATAACGTATAACGTATAACGTATAACGTATAACGTATAACGTATAACGTATAACGTATAACGTATAACGCATAACGTCTAACGTATGACGTATCACGTATAAGGTATGACCTATAACGTATAAAGTATAACGTATAACGTATAACGAGTAGCGTATAGGGTATAACGTATAACGTATAACGAGTAGCGTATAGGGTATAACGTATAACGTATAACGTATAACGTATAACGTATAAAGTATAACGTATAACGTATAACGTATAACGTATAACGTATAACGTATAACGTATAACGTATAACGTATAACGTATAACGTATAACGTATAACGTATAACGTATAACGTATAACGTATAACGTATAACGTATAACGTATAAGGTATGACCTATAACGTATAACGTATAACGTATAACGTATAACCTATAACGTATAACGTATAACGTATAACGTATAACGTATAACGTATAACGTATAACGTATAACGTATAACGTATAACGTATAGGGTATAACGTATAACGTATACCGTATAAAGTATAACGTATAACGTATAACGTATAACGTATAACGTATAACGTATAACGTATAACGTATAACGTATAACCTATAACGTACAACGTATAACGTATAACATATAACGTATAACGTATAACGTATAACGTATAACGTATAACGTATAACGTATAACGTATAACGTATAACGTATAACGTATAACGTATAACGTATAACGTAAAACGTATGACGTATTACGTATTACGTATAACGTATAACGTATAACGTATAACGTATAACGTATAACGTATAACGTATAACGTATAACGTATAACGTATAACGTATAACGTATAACGTATAACGTATAACGTATAACGTATAACGTATAACGTATAACGTATAACCTATAACGTATAACGTATAACGTATAACGTATAACGTATAACGTATAACGTATAACGTATAACGTATAACGTATAGGGTATAACGTATAACGTATACCGTATAAAGTATAACGTATAACGTATAACGTATAACGTATAACGTATAACGTATAACGTATAACGTATAGGGTATAACGTATAACGTATAGGGTATAACGTATAACGTATACCGTATAAAGTATAACGTATAACGTATAACGTATAACGTATAACGTATAACGTATAGGGTATAACGTATAACGTATACCGTATAAAGTATAACGTATGACGTATAACGTATAACTTATAACGTATAACGTATAACGTATAACGTATAACGTATAACGTATAACGTATAACGTATAACGTATAACGTATAACGTATAACGTATAACGTATAACGTATAACGTATAACGTATTACGTATAACGTATAACGTATAACGTATAACGTATGACGTATCACGTATAAGGTATGACCTATAACGTATGACGTATAACGTATAACGTATAACCTATAACGTATAAGGTATAACGTATAACCTATAACGTATAACGTATAACGTATAACGTATAACGTATAGGGTATAACGTATAACGTATACCGTATAAAGTATAACGTATGACGTATAACGTATAACTTATAACGTATAACGTATAACGTATAACGTATAACGTATAACGTATAACGTATAACGTATAACGTATAACGTATAACGTATAACGTATAACGTATAACGTATAACGTATAACGTATAACGTATAGGGTATAACGTATAACGTATACCGTATAAAGTATAACGTATAACGTATAACGTATAACGTATAACGTATAACGTATAACGTATAACGTATAACGTATAACGTATAACGTGTAACGTATAACGTATAACGTATAACGTGTAACGTATAACGTATAACGTATAACGTACAACGTGTGTCGTATAACCTATAACGTACAACGTATAACGTATAACGTATAACGTATAACGTATAACGTATAACGTATAACGTATAACGTATAACGTATAACGTATAACGTATAACGTATAACGTATAACGTATAACGTATAACGTATAACCTATAACGTATAACGTATAACGTATAACGTATAACGTATAACGTATAACGTATAACGTATAACGTATAACGTATAACGTATAACGTATAACGTATAACGTATAACGTATAACGTATAACGTATAACGTATAACGTATAACGTATAACGTATAGCGTATAACCTATAACGTATAACGTATAACGTATAACGTATAACGTATAACGTATAACGTATAACGTATAACGTATAGGGTATAACGTATAACGTATAACGTAAAACGTATAACGTATAACGTATAACGTATAACGTATAACGTATAACGTATAACGATAACGTATTACGTATAACGTATAACGTATAACGTATAACGTATGACGTGTGACGTATAACGTATAACGTATAACGTATAACGTATAACGTATAACGTATAACGTATAACGTATAACGTGTAACGTATAACGTATAACGTATAACGTATAACGTATAACGCATAACGTCTAACGTATGACGTATCACGTATAAGGTATGACCTATAACGTATAACGTATAACGTATAACGTATAACGAATAGCGTATAGGGTATAACGTATAACGTATAACGTATAACGTATAAAGTATAACGTATAACGTGTAACGTATAACGTATAACGTATAACGTATAACGTATAACGTATAACGTATAACGTATTACGTATAACGTATAACGTATAACGTATAACGTATGACGTATCACGTATAAGGTATGACCTATAACGTATAACGTATAACGTATAACGTATAACCTATAACGTATAAGGTATAACGTATAACCTATAACGTATAACGTATAACGTATAACGTATAACGTATAGGGGTATAACGTATAACGTATACCGTATAAAGTATAACGTATGACGTATAACGTATAACTTATAACGTATAACGTATAACGTATAACGTATAACGTATAACGTATAACGTATAACGTATAACGTATAACGTATAACGTATAACGTATAACGTATAACGTATAACGTATAACGTATAACGTATAACGTATAACGTATAACGTATAACGTATAGGGTATAACGTATAACGTATACCGTATAAAGTATAACGTATAACGTATAACGTATAACGTATAACGTATAACGTATAACGTATAACGTATAACGTATAACGTATAACGTATAACGTATAACGTATAACGTATAACGTATAACGTATAACGTATAACGTATAACGTATAACGTATAACGTATAACGTATAACGTATAACGTATAACGTATAACGTATAACGTATAACGTATAACGTATAACGTATAACGTATAACGTATAACGTATAACGTATAACGTATAACGTATAACGTATAACGTATAACGTATAACGTATAACGTATAACGTATAACCTATAACGTATAACGTATAACGTATAACGTATAACGTATAACGTATAACGTATAACGTATAACGTATAGGGTATAACGTATAACGTATAACGTAAAACGTATAACGTATAACGTATAACGTATAACGTATAACGTATAACGATAACGTATTACGTATAACGTATAACGTATAACGTATAACGTATGACGTGTGACGTATAACGTATAACGTATAACGTATAACGTATAACGTATAACGTATAACGTATAACGTATAACGTATAACGTGTAACGTATAACGTATAACGTATAACGTATAACGTATAACGCATAACGTCTAACGTATGACGTATCACGTATAAGGTATGACCTATAACGTATAACGTATAACGTATAACGTATAACGAATAGCGTATAGGGTATAACGTATAACGTATAACGTATAACGTATAAAGTATAACGTATAACGTATAACGTGTAACGTATAACGTATAACGTATAACGTATAACGTATAACGTATAACGTATAACGTATAACGTATAACGTATAACGTATAACGTATAACGTATAACGTATAACGTATAACGTATAACGTATAACGTATAACGTATAACGTATAACGTATAACGTATAACGTATAACGTATAACGTATAACGTATAGGGTATATCGTATAACGTATAACGTATAACGTATAACGTATAACGTGAAACGTATACGTATAACGTATAACGTATAACGTGTAACGTATAACGTATAACGTATAACGTATAACGTATAACGTATAACGTATAACGTATAACGTATAACGTATAACGTATAACGTATAACGTATAAGGTATAACGTATAACGTATAACGTATAACGTATAACGTATAACGTATAACGTATAACGTATAACGTATAACGTATAACGATAACGTATTACGTATAACGTATAACGTATAACGTATAACGTATAACGTATAACGTATAACGTATAACGTATAACCTATAACGTATCACGTATAACGTATAACGTATAACGTATAACGTATAACGTATAACGTATAACGTATAACGTATAACGTATAACGTATAACGTATAACATATAACGTATAACGTATAACGTATAACGTATAACGTATAACGTATAACGTATAACGTATAACGTATAACGTATAACGTATAACGTATAACGTATAACGTATAACGCATAACTTATAACGTATAGCGTATAACGTATAACGCATAACGTGTAACGTATAACGTGGAACGAAGAACGTAGAACGAATAACGTATAACTTACAACGTATAACGTATAACGTATAACGTATAACGTATAACGTATAGCGTATAACGTATAACGTATAACGTATGACGTGTGACGTATAACGTATAACGTATAACGTATAACGTATAACGTATAACGTATAACGTATAACGTATAACGTATAACGTATAACGTATAACGTATAACGTATAACGTATAACGTATAACGTAGAACGTATAACGTATAACGTATAACGTATAACGTATAACGTACAACGTGTATCGTATAACCTATAACGTACAACGTATAACGTATAACATATAACGTATAACGTATAACGTATAACGTATAACGTATAACGTATAACGTATAACGTATAACGTATAACGTATAACGTATAACGTATAACGTATAACGTATAACGCATAACGTATAACGTATAACGTATAACGTATAACGTAAAACGTATGACGTATTTCATATTACGTATAACGTATAACGTATAACGTATAACGTATAACGTATAACGTATAACGTATAACGTATAACGTATAACGTATAACGTATAACGTATAACGTATAACGTATAACGTATAACGTATAACGTATAACGTATAACGTATAACGTATAACGTATAACGTATAACGTATAACGTATAACGTATAACGTATAACGTATAACGTATAACGTAGAACGTATAACGTATAACGTATAACGTATAACGTATAACGTACAACGTGTATCGTATAACCTATAACGTACAACGTATAACGTATAACATATAACGTATAACGTATAACGTATAACGTATCACGTATAACGTATAACGTATAACGTATAACGTATAACGTATAACGTATAACGTATAACGTATAACGTATAACGATAACGTATTACGTATAACGTATAACGTATAACGTATAACGTATAACGTATAACGTATAACGTATAACGTATAACCTATAACGTATCACGTATAACGTATAACGTATAACGTATAACGTATAACGTATAACGTATAACGTATAACGTATAACGTATAACGTATAACGTATAACGTATAACGAATAACGTATAACGTATAACGTATAACGTATAACGTATAACGTATAACGTATAACGTATAACGTATAACGTATAACGTAGAACGTATAACGTATAACGTATAACGTATAACGTATAACGTACAACGTGTATCGTATAACCTATAACGTACAACGTATAACGTATAACATATAACGTATAACGTATAACGTATAACGTACAACGTATAACGTATAACGTATAACGTATAACGTATAACGTATAACGTATAACGTATAACGTATAACGTATAACGTATAACGTATAACGTATAACGTATAACGTATAACGTATAACGTATAACGTATAACGTATAACGTATAACGTAAAACGTATGACGTATTACATATTACGTATAACGTATAACGTATAACGTATAACGTATAACGTATAACGTATAACGTATAACGTATAACGTATAACGTATAACGTATAACGTATAGCGTATAACGTATAACGTATAACGTATAACGTATAACCTATAACGTATAACGTATAACGTATAACGTATAACGTATAACGTATAACGTATAACGTATAACGTATAACGTATAACGTATAGGGTATAACGTATAACGTATACCGTATAAAGTATAACGTATAACGTATAACGTATAACGTATAACGTATAACGTATAACGTATAACGTATAACGTATAGGGTATAACGTATAACGTATACCGTATAAAGTATAACGTATGACGTATAACGTATAACTTATAACGTATAACGTATAACGTATAACGTATAACGTATAACGTATAACGTATAACGTATAACGTATAACGTATAACGTATAACGTATAACGTATAACGTATAACGTATAACGTATAACGTATAACGTATAACGTATAACGTATAACGTATAACGTATAACGTATAACGTATAACGTATAACGTATAACGTATAACGATAACGTATTACGTATAACGTATAACGTATAACGTATAACGTATAACGTATAACGTATAACGTATAACGTATAACCTATAACGTATCACGTATAACGTATAACGTATAACGTATAACGTATAACGTATAACGTATAACGTATAACGTATAACGTATAACGTATAACGTATAACGTATAACGTATAACGTATAACGTATAACGTATAACGTATAACGTATAACGTATAACGTATAACGTATAACGTATAACGTATAACGTATAACGTATAACGTATAACGTATAACGTATAACGTATAACGCATAACTTATAACGTATAACGTATAACGTATAACGCATAACGTGTAACGTATAACGTGGAACGAAGAACGTAGAACGAATAACGTATAACTTACAACGTATAACGTATGACGTATAACGTATAACGTATAACGTATAGCGTATAACGTATAACGTATAACGTATGACGTGTGACGTATAACGTATAACGTATAACGTATAACGTATAACGTATAACGTATAACGTATAACGTATAACGTATAACGTATAACATATAACGTATAACGTATAACGTATAACGTATAACGTATAACGTAGAACGTATAACGTATAACGTATAACGTATAACGTATAACGTACAACGTGTATCGTATAACCTATAACGTACAACGTATAACGTATAACATATAACGTATAACGTATAACGTATAACGTATAACGTATAACGTATAACGTATAACGTATAACGTATAACGTATAACGTATAACGTATAACGTATAACGTATAACGCATAACGTATAACGTATAACGTATAACGTATAACGTAAAACGTATGACGTATTTCATATTACGTATAACGTATAACGTATAACGTATAACGTATAACGTATAACGTATAACGTATAACGTATAACGTATAACGTATAACGTATAACGTATAACGTATAACGTATAACGTATAACGTATAACGTATAACGTATAACGTATAACGTATAACGTATAACGTATAACGTATAACGTATAACGTAGAACGTATAACGTATAACGTATAACGTATAACGTACAACGTACAACGTGTATCGCATAACCTATAACGTACAACGTATAACGTATAACATATAACGTATAACGTATAACGTACAACGTATCACGTATAACGTATAACGTATAACGTATAACGTATAACGTATAACGTATAACGTATAACGTATAACGTATAACGATAACGTATTACGTATAACGTATAACGTATAACGTATAACGTATAACGTATAACGTATAACGTATAACGTATAACCTATAACGTATCACGTATAACGTATAACGTATAACGTGTAACGTATAACGTATAACGTATAACGTATAACGTATAACGTATAACGTATAACGTATAACGTATAACGAATAACGTATAACGTATAACGTATAACGTATAACGTATAACGTATAACGTATAACGTATAACGTATAACGTATAACGTAGAACGTATAACGTATAACGTATAACGTATAACGTATAACGTACAACGTGTATCGTATAACCTATAACGTACAACGTATAACGTATAACATATAACGTATAACGTATAACGTATAACGTATAACGTATAACGTATAACGTATAACGTATAACGTATAACGTATAACGTATAACGTATAACGTATAACGTATAACGTATAACGTATAACGTATAACGTATAACGTATAACGTATAACGTATAACGTATAACGTATAACGTATAACGTATAACGTAAAACGTATGACGTATTACATATTACGTATAACGTATAACGTATAACGTATAACGTATAACGTATAACGTATAACGTATAACGTATAACGTATAACGTATAACGTATAACGTATAGCGTATAACGTATAACGTATAACGTATAACGTATAACCTATAACGTATAACGTATAACGTATAACGTATAACGTATAACGTATAACGTATAACGTATAACGTATAACGTATAACGTATAACGTATAGGGTATAACGTATAACGTATACCGTATAAAGTATAACGTATAACGTATAACGTATAACGTATAACGTATAACGTATAACGTATAACGTATAACGTGTAGGGTATAACGTATAACGTATACCGTATAAAGTATAACGTATGACGTATAACGTATAACTTATAACGTATAACGTATAACGTATAACGTATAACGTATAACGTATAACGTATAACGTATAACGTATAACGTATAACGTATAACGTATAACGTATAACGTATAACGTATAACGTATAACGTATAACGTATTACGTATAACGTATAACGTATAACGTATAACGTATGACGTATCACGTATAAGGTATGACCTATAACGTATAACGTATAACGTATAACGTATAACCTATAACGTATAACGTATAACGTATAACCTATAACGTATAACGTATAACGTATAACGTATAACGTATAGGGTATAACGTATAACGTATACCGTATAAAGTATAACGTATAACGTATAACGTATAACGTATAACGTATAACTTATAACGTATAGGGTATAACGTATAACGTATACCGTATAAAGTATAACGTATGACGTATAACGTATAACTTATAACGTATAACGTATAACGTATAACGTATAACGTATAACGTATAACGTATAACGTATAACGTATAACGTATAACGTATAGGGTATAACGTATAACGTATACCGTATAAAGTATAACGTATGACGTATAACGTATAACTTATAACGTATAACGTATAACGTATAACGTATAACGTATAACGTATAACGTATAACGTATAACGTATAACGTATAACGTATAACGTATAACGTATAACGTATAACGTATAACGTATAACGTATAACGTATAACGTAGAACGTATAACGTATAACGTATAACGTATAACGTATAACGTACAACGTGTATCGTATAACCTATAACGTACAACGTATAACGTATAACGTATAACATATAACGTATAACGTATAACGTATAACGTATAACGTATAACGTATAACGTATAACGTATAACGTATAACGTATAACGTATAACGTATAACGTATAACGTATAACGTATAACGTATAACGTATAACGTATAGCGTATAACGTATAACGTATAACGTATAACGTATAACGTAAAACGTATGACGTATTACATATTACGTATAACGTATAACGTATAACGTATAACGTATAACGTATAACGTATAACGTATAACGTATAACGTATAACGTATAACGTATAACGTATAGCGTATAACGTATAACGTATAACGTATAACGTATAACCTATAACGTATAACGTATAACGTATAACGTATAACGTATAACGTATAACGTATAACGTATAACGTATAACGTATAACGTATAACGTATAACGTATAGGGTATAACGTATAACGTATACCGTATAAAGTATAACGTATAACGTATAACGTATAACGTATAACGTATAACGTATAACGTATAACGTATAACGTATAGGGTATAACGTATAACGTATACCGTATAAAGTATAACGTATGACGTATAACGTATAACTTATAACGTATAACGTATAACGTATAACGTATAACGTATAACGTATAACGTATAACGTATAACGTATAACGTATAACGTATAACGTATAACGTATAACGTATAACGTATAACGTATAACGTATAACGTATAACGTATAACGTATTACGTATAACGTATAACGTATGACGTATCATGTATAAGGTATGACCTATAACGTATAACGTATAACGTATAACGTATAACCTATAACGTATAACGTATAACGTATAACCTATAACGTATAACGTATAACGTATAACGTATAACGTATAGGGTATAACGTATAACGTATACCGTATAAAGTATAACGTATGACGTATAACGTATAACTTATAACGTATAACGTATAACGTATAACGTATAACGTATAACGTATAACGTATAACGTATAACGTATAACGTATAACGTATAACGTATAACGTATAACGTATAACGTATAACGTATAACGTATAGGGTATAACGTATAACGTATACCGTATAAAGTATAACGTATAACGTATAACGTATAACGTATAACGTATAACGTATAACGTATAACGTATAACGTATAACGTATAACGTGTAACGTATAACGTATAACGTATAACGTGTAACGTATAACGTGTAACGTATAACGTACAACGTGTGTCGTATAACCTATAACGTACAACGTATAACGTATAACGTATAACGTATAACGTATAACGTATAACGTATAACGTATAACGTATAACGTATAACGTATAACGTATAACGTATAACGTATAACGTATAACGTATAACGTATAACGTATAACGTATAACGTATAACGTATAACGTATAACGTATAACGTATAACGTATAACGTATAACGTATAACGTATAACGTATAACGTATAACGTATAACGTATAACGTATAACGTATAACGTATAACGTATAACGTATAACGTATAACGTATAACGTATAACGTATAACGTATAACGTATAACGTATAACGTATAACGTATAACGTATAACGTATAACGTATAACGTATAACGTATAACGTATAACGTATAACGTATAACGTATAACGTATAACGTATAACCTATAACGTATAACGTATAACGTATAACGTATAACGTATAACGTATAACGTATAACGTATAACGTATAGGGTATAACGTATAACGTATAACGTAAAACGTATAACGTATAACGTATAACGTATAACGTATAACGTATAACGTATAACGCATAACGTCTAACGTATGACGTATCACGTATAAGGTATGACCTATAACGTATAACGTATAACGTATAACGTATAACGAATAGCGTATAGGGTATAACGTATAACGTATAACGTATAACGTATAAAGTATAACGTATAACGTATAACGTGTAACGTATAACGTATAACGTATAACGTATAACGTATAACGTATAACGTATAACGTATAACGTATAACGTATAACGTATAACGTATAACGTATAACGTATAACGTATAACGTATAACGTATAACGTATGACGTGTGACGTATAACGTATAACGTATAACGTATAACGTATAACGTATAACGTATAACGTATAACGTATAACGTGTAACGTATAACGTATAACGTATAACGTATAACGTATAACGCATAACGTCTAACGTATGACGTATCACGTATAAGGTATGACCTATAACGTATAACGTATAACGTATAACGTATAACGAATAGCGTATAGGGTATAACGTATAACGTATAACGTATAACGTATAAAGTATAACGTATAACGTATAACGTGTAACGTATAACGTATAACGTATAACGTATAACGTATAACGTATAACGTATAACGTATAACGTATAACGTATAACGTATAACGTATAACGTATAACGTATAACGTATAACGTATAACGTATAACGTATAACGTATAACGTATAACGTATAACGTATAACGTATAACGTATAACGTATAACGTATAGGGTATATCGTATAACGTATAACGTATAACGTATAACGTATAACGTGTAACGTATAACGTATAACGTATAACGTATAACGTGTAACGTATAACGTATAACGTATAACGTATAACGTATAACGTATAACGTATAACGTATAACGTATAACGTATAACGTATAACGTATAACGTATAACGTATAACGTATAACGTATAACGTATAACGTATAACGTATAACGTATAACGTATAACGTATAACGTATAACGATAACGTATTACGTATAACGTATAACGTATAACGTATAACGTATAACGTATAACGTATAACGTATAACGTATAACCTATAACGTATCACGTATAACGTATAACGTATAACGTATAACGTATAACGTATAACGTATAACGTATAACGTATAACGTATAACGTATAACGTATAACATATAACGTATAACGTATAACGTATAACGTATAACGTATAACGTATAACGTATAACGTATAACGTATAACGTATAACGTATAACGTATAACGCATAACTTATAACGTATAACGTATAACGTATAACGCATAACGTGTAACGTATAACGTGGAACGAAGAACGTAGAACGAATAACGTATAACTTACAACGTATAACGTATAACGTATAACGTATAACGTATAACGTATAGCGTATAACGTATAACGTATAACGTATGACGTGTGACGTATAACGTATAACGTATAACGTATAACGTATAACGTATAACGTATAACGTATAACGTATTACGTATAACGTATAACGTATAACGTATAACGTATAACGTATGACGTATCACGTATAACGTATAACCTATAACGTATAACGTATAACGTATAACGTATAACGTATAACGTATAAGGTATAACGTATAACGTATAACGTATAACGTATAACGTATAACGTATAACGTATAACGTATAACGTATAACGTATAACGTATAACGTATAACGTATAACGTATAACGTATAACGTATAACGTATAACGTATAACGTATAACGTATAACGTATAACGTATAACGTATAACGTATAACGTATAACGTATAACGCATAACTTATAACGTATAACGTATAACGTATAACGCATAACGTGTAACGTATAACGTGGAACGAAGAACGTAGAACGAATAACGTATAACTTACAACGTATAACGTATAACGTATAACGTATAACGTATAACGTATAGCGTATAACGTATAACGTATAACGTATGACGTGTGACGTATAACGTATAACGTATAACGTATAACGTATAACGTATAACGTATAACGTATAACGTATTACGTATAACGTATAACGTATAACGTATGACGTATTTCATATTACGTATAACGTATAACGTATAACGTATAACGTATAACGTATAACGTATAACGTATAACGTATAACGTATAACGTATAACGTATAACGTATAACGTATAACGTATAACGTATAACGTATAACGTATAACGTATAACGTATAACGTATAACGTATAACGTATAACGTATAACGTATAACGTATAACGTATAACGTATAACCTATAACGTATAACGTATAACGTATAACGTATAACGTATAACGTATAACGTATAACGTATAACGTATAACGTATAGGGTATAACGTATAACGTATACCGTATAAAGTATATCGTATAACGTATAACGTATAACGTATAACGTATAACGTATAACGTATAACGTATAGGGTATAACGTATAACGTATACCGTATAAAGTATAACGTATGACGTATAACGTATAACTTATAACGTATAACGTATAACGTATAACGTATAACGTATAACGTATAACGTATAACGTATAACGTATAACGTATAACGTATAACGTATAACGTATAACGTATAACGTATAACGTATAACGTATAACGTATAACGTATAACGTATTACGTATAACGTATAACGTAAAACGTATAACGTATGACGTATCACGTATAAGGTATGACCTATAACGTATAACGTATAACGTATAACGTATAACCTATAACGTATAACGTATAACGTATAACCTATAACGTATAACGTATAACGTATAACGTATAACGTATAGGGTATAACGTATAACGTATACCGTATAAAGTATAACGTATGACGTATAACGTATAACTTATAACGTATAACGTATAACGTATAACGTATAACGTATAACGTATAACGTATAACGTATAACGTATAACGTATAACGTATAACGTATAACGTATAACGTATAACGTATAACGTATAACGTATAACGTATAACGTATAACGTATAGGGTATAAAGTATAACGTATACCGTATAAAGTATAACGTATAACGTATAACGTATAACGTATAACGTATAACGTATAACGTATAACGTATAACGTATAACGTGTAACGTATAACGTATAACGTATAACGTGTAACGTATAACGTATAACGTATAACGTACAACGTGTGTCGTATAACCTATAACGTACAACGTATAGCGTATAACGTATAACGTATAACGTATAACGTATAACGTATAACGTATAACGTATAACATATAACGTATAACGTATAACGTATAACGTATAACGTATAACGTATAACGTATAACGTATAACGTATAACATATAACGTATAACGTATAACGTATAACGTATAACGTATGATTTATAACGTATAACGTATAACGCATAACGTATAACGTATAACGTATAACGTATAACGTATAACGTATAACGTATAACGTATAACGTATAACATATAACGCATAACGTATAACGTATAACGTATAACGTATAACGTATAACGTATAACGTATAACGTATAACGTATAACGTATAGGGTATAACGTATAACGTATACCGTATAAAGTATATCGTATAACGTATAACGTATAACGTATAACGTATAACGTATAACGTATAACGTATAGGGTATAACGTATAACGTATACCGTATAAAGTATAACGTATGACGTATAACGTATAACTTATAACGTATAACGTATAACCTATGACGTATAACGTATAATGTATAACGTAAAACGTATAACGTATAACGTATAACGTATAACGTATAACGTATAACGTATAACGTATAACGTATAACGTATAACGTATAACCCATAACGTATAACGCCTAGCGTGTAACGAAGGACGTATAACGAATAACGTATAACCAATAACGTATAACGTATTACGTGAAACCTATAACGTCTAACGTATAACGTATAACATATATCGTATAACGTATAACGTATAACGTATAACGTATAACGTATAACGTATAACGTAAAACGTGTAACGAAGAACGTATAACGAATAACGTATAATGTATAACGTATAACGTAAAACGCATGACGTATAACATATTACGTATATCGTATAACGTATAACGTATAACGTATAACGTATATCGTCTGACGTGTAACGTATAACGTATAACGTATATCGTATAACGTATAACGTATAACGTATAACGTATAACGTATAACGTATAACGTATAACGTATGAAGTATAACGTATAACGTATAACGTATAACGTATAACGTATAACGTATGACTTATAACTTATAACGTATAACGCATAACGTATAACGTATAACGCATAACGTATAACGTATAACGTATAACGTATAACGTATAACGTATAACGTATAACGTATAACGTATAACGTATAACGTATAACGTATAACGTATAACGTATAACGTATAACGTATAACGTATAACGTATAACGTATAACGTATAACGTATAACGTATAACGTATAACGTATAACGTATAACGTATAACGTATAACGTATAACGTATAACGTATAACGTATAACGTATAACGTATAACGTATAACGTATAACGTGTAACGTATAACGTATAACGTATAACGTATAACGTATAACGTATAACTCATAACGTCTAACGTATGACATATCACGTATAAGGTATGACCTATAACGTATAACGTATAACGTATAACGTATAACGTATAACGTATAACGTATAACGTATAACGTATAGGGTATAACGTATAACGTATAACGTATAACGTATAACGTATAACGTATAACGTATAACGTATAACGTATAACGTATAACGTATAACGTATAACCTATGACGTATAACGTATAATGTATAACGTAAAACGTATGACGTATAACGTATAACGTATAACGTATAACGTATAACGTATAACGTATAACGTATAACGTATAACGTATAACGTATAACGTATAACGTATAACGTATAACGTATAACGTATAACCCATAACGTATAACGTCTAGCGTGTAACGAAGAACGTATAACGAATAACGTATAACCAATAACGTATAACGTATTACGTGAAACCTATAACGTCTAACGTATAACGTATAACATATATCGTATAACGTATAACGTATAACGTATAACGTATAACGTGTAACGAAGAACGTATAACGAATAACGTGTAACGTATAACGTATAACGTATAACGTATAACGTAAAACGTATAACGTATAATGTATAACGTATAACGTAAATCGCATGACGTATTACATATTACGTATATCGTATAACGTATAACGTATAACGTATAACGTATATCGTCTGACGTGTAACGTATAACGTATAACGTATAACGTATAACGTATAACGTATATCGTATAACGTATAACGTAAAACGTATAACGTATAACGTATAACATATAACGTATAACGTATAACGTATAACGTATAACGTATAACGTATAACGTATAACGTATAACGTATAACGTATAACGTATAACGTATGACTTATAACGTATAACGTATAACGCATATCGTATAACGTATAACGCATAACGTATAACGTATAACGTATAACGTATAACGTATAACGTATAACGTATAACGTATATGGTATAACGTATAACCTGTAACGAAGAAAGTATAACGAATAACGTAAAACGTAAGGCGTATTACATATTACGTATAACGTATAACGTATAACGTATAACCTATGACGTATAACGTATAATGTATAACGTAAAACGTATAACGTATAACGTATAACGTATAACGTATAACGTATAACGTATAACGTATAACGTATAACGTATAACGTATAACCCATAACGTATAACGCCTAGCGTGTAACGAAGGACGTATAACGAATAACGTATAACCAATAACGTATAACGTATTACGTGAAACCTATAACGTCTAACGTATAACGTATAACATATATCGTATAACGTATAACGTATAACGTATAACGTATAACGTATAACGTAAAACGTGTAACGAAGAACGTATAACGAATAACGTATAATGTATAACGTATAACGTAAAACGCATGACGTATAACATATTACGTATATCGTATAACGTATAACGTATAACGTATAACGTATATCGTCTGACGTGTAACGTATAACGTATAACGTATATCGTATAACGTATAACGTATAACGTATAACGTATAACGTATAACGTATAACGTATAACGTATGAAGTATAACGTATAACGTATAACGTATAACGTATAACGTATAACGTATGACTTATAACTTATAACGTATAACGCATAACGTATAACGTATAACGCATAACGTATAACGTATAACGTATAACGTATAACGTATAACGTATAACGTATAACGTATAACGTATAACGTATAACGTATAACGTATAACGTATAACGTATAACGTATAACGTATAACGTATAACGTATAACGTATAACGTATAACGTATAACGTATAACGTATAACGTATAACGTATAACGTATAACGTATAACGTATAACGTATAACGTATAACGTATAACGTATAACGTATAACGTATAACGTGTAACGTATAACGTATAACGTATAACGTATAACGTATAACGTATAACTCATAACGTCTAACGTATGACATATCACGTAAAAGGTATGACGTATAACGTATAACGTATAACGTATAACGTATAACGTATAACGTATAACGTATAACGTATAACGTATAACGTATAACGTATAGGGTATAACGTATAACGTATAACGTATAACGTATAACGTATAACGTATAACGTATAACGTATAACGTATAACGTATAACCTATGACGTATAACGTATAATGTATAACGTAAAACGTATGACGTATAACGTATAACGTATAACGTATAACGTATAACGTATAACGTATAACGTATAACGTATAACGTATAACGTATAACGTATAACGTATAACGTATAACGTATAACGTATAACGTATAACCCATAACGTATAACGTCTAGCGTGTAACGAAGAACGTATAACGAATAACGTATAACCAATAACGTATAACGTATTACGTGAAACCTATAACGTCTAACGTATAACGTATAACATATATCGTATAACGTATAACGTATAACGTATAACGTATAACGTGTAACGAAGAACGTATAACGAATAACGTGTAACGTATAACGTATAACGTATAACGTATAACGTAAAACGTATAACGTATAATGTATAACGTATAACGTAAATCGCATGACGTATTACATATTACGTATATCGTATAACGTATAACGTATAACGTATAACGTATATCGTCTGACGTGTAACGTATAACGTATAACGTATAACGTATAACGTATAACGTATAACGTATATCGTATAACGTATAACGTAAAACGTATAACGTATAACGTATAACGTATAACGTATAACGTATAACGTATAACGTATAACGTATAACGTATAACGTATAACGTATAACGTATAACGTATAACGTATAACGTATGACTTATAACGTATAACGTATAACGCATATCGTATAACGTATAACGCATAACGTATAACGTATAACGTATAACGTATAACGTATAACGTATAACGTATAACGTATAACGTATAACGTATAACGTTTAACGTATAACGTATAACGTATAACGTATAACGTATAACGTATAATGTATAACGTATAACGTATAACGCATA
Organism: Ptiloglossa arizonensis; assembly: GCF_051014685.1. NCBI lineage: Eukaryota > Metazoa > Arthropoda > Insecta > Hymenoptera > Colletidae > Ptiloglossa > Ptiloglossa arizonensis. The sequence goes on along the minus strand of NW_027478408.1, from coordinate 1,160,579 downwards.
ACGTATAACGTATAACGTATAACGAAGAACGTATAATGATTAACGTATAACGTACAACGTATAACGTATAAAGTATAACGTATAACGAATAACGTATAACGCATAACGTATAACGTATAACGTATAACGTATAACGTATAACGTATATGGTATAACGAATAACCTGTAACGAAGATAGTATAACGAATAACGTAAAACGTAACGCGTAATACATATTACGTATAACGTATAACGTATAACGTATAACCTATGACGTACAACGTATAATGTATAACGAAAAACGTATGACGTATAACGTATAACGTATTACGAGAAACCTATAACGTCTAACGTATAACGTATAACATATATCGTATAACGTATAACGTATAACGTATAACGTATAACGTATAACGTGTAACGAAGAACGTATAACGAATAACGTGTAACGTATAACGTATAACGTATAACGTATAACGTATAACGTAAAACGTATAACGTATAATGTATAACGTATAACGTAAAACGCATGACGTATTACATATTACGTATATCGTATAACGTATAACGTATAACGTATAACGTATAACGTATATCGTCTGACGTGTAACGTATAACGTATAACGTATAACGTATAACGTATATCGTATAACGTATAACGTAAAACGTATAACATATAACGTATAACGTATAACGTATAACGTATAACGTATAACGTATAACGTATAACGTATAACGTATGACTTATAACGTATAACGTATAACGCATAACGTATAACGTATAACGCATAACGTATAACGTATAACGTATAACGTATAACGTATAACGTATAACGTATAACGTATAACGTATAACGTAAAACGTATAACCCATAACGTATACCGCCTAGCGTGTAACGAAGGACGTATAACGAATAACGTATAACGCATAACGTATAACGTATAACGTATAACGTATAACGTATAACGTATATGGTATAACGAATAACCTGTAACGAAGAAAGTATAACGAATAACGTAAAACGTAAGGCGTAATACATATTACGTATAACGTATAACGTATAACGTATAACCTATGACGTACAACGTATAATGTATAACGTAAAACGTATGACGTATAACGTATAACGTATTACGTGAAACCTATAACGTCTAACGTATAACGTATAACATATATCGTATAACGTATAACGTATAACGTATAACGTATAACGTATAACGTATAACGTGTAACGAAGAACGTATAACGAATAACGTGTAACGTATAACGTATAACGTATAACGTATAACGTATAACGTAAAACGTATAACGTATAATGTATAACGTATAACGTAAAACGCATGACGTAATACATATTACGTATATCGTATAACGTATAACGTATAACGTATAACGTATATCGTCTGACGTGTAACGTATAACGTATAACGTATAACGTATAACGTATATCGTATAACGTATAACGTAAAACGTATAACGTATGACGTATAACGTATAACGTATAACGTATAACGTATAACGTATAACGTATAACGTATAACGTATAACGTATAACGTATAACGTATAACGTATAACGTATAACTCATAACGTCTAACGTATGACATATCACGTATAAGGTATGACCTATAACGTATAACGTATAACGTATAACGTATAACGTATAACGTATAACGTATAATGTATAGGGTATAACGTATAACGTATAACGTATAACGTATAACGTATAACGTATAACGTATAACGTATAACCTATGACGTATAACGTATAATGTATAACGTAAAACGTATGACGTATAACGTATAACGTATAACGTATAACGTATAACGTATAACGTATAACGTATAACGTATAACGTATAACGTATAACGTATAACGTATAACGTATAACGTATAACGTATAACGTATAACCCATAACGTATAACGTCTAGCGTGTAACGAAGAACGTATAACGAATAACGTATAACCAATAACGTATAACGTATTACGTGAAACCTATAACGTCTAACGTATAACGTATAACATATATCGTATAACGTATAACGTATAACGTATAACGTATAACGTGTAACGTATAACGTATAACGTATAACGTAAAACGTATAACGTATGATGTATAACGTATTACGTAAAACGCATGACGTATTACATATTACGTATGTCGTATAACGTATAACGTATAACGTATAACGTATATCGTCTGACGTGTAACGTATAACGTATAACGTATATCGTATAACGTATAACGAATAACGTATAACGTATAACGTATAACGTATAACGTATAACGTAAAACATATAACGTATAACGTATGACTTATAACGTATAACGAATAACGCATAACGTATAACGTATAACGCATAACGTAAAACGTATAACGTATAACGTATAACGTATAACGTGTAACGTATAACGTATAACGTATAACGTATAACGTATAACGTATAACTTACGATACATAAGTTATACGTTATACGATATACGTTGTACGTTATACGTTGTACGTTATACGTTATACGTTATGCGTTATACGTTATACGTTATACGTTATACGTTATACGTTATACGTTATACGTTATACGTTATACGTTGTACGTTATACGTTATACGTTATACGTTATACGTTATTCGTTATACGTTATACGTTATACATTACGTGTTTTACGTTATACGTTATACGTTATACGTTATACGTTATACGTTATACGTTATACGTTGTACGTTATACGTTATACGTTATACGTCATACGTTATATGTTATTCGTAATACGTTATACGTTGTACGTTATACGTTATACGTTATACGTTATACGTTATACGTTATACGTTATACGTTATACGTTATACGTTATACGTTATACGTTATACGTTATACGTTATACGTTATACGTTATACGTTATACTTTATACGTTATACGTTATACGTTATACGTTATACGTTATACGTTATACGTTATACGTTGTACGTTATACGTTATACGTTATGCGTTATACGTCATGCGATATACGTTATTCGTTATACGTTATACGTTATACGTTATACGTTATTCGTTATACGTTATACGTTATACATTACGTGTTTTACGTTATACGTTATACGTTATACGTTATACGTTATACGTTATACGTTATACGTTATACGTTATACGTTATACGTTATACGTTATACGTTATACGTTATACGTTATACGTTATACGTTGTACGTTATACGTTATACGTTATACGTTATAAGTTATACGTTATACGTCATAGGTTATACGTTATACGTTATACGTTATACGTTATACGTTATACGTTATACGTTATACGTTATGCGTTATACGTTATACGTTATACGTTATACGTTATACGTTATACGTTATACGTTATACGTTATACGTTGTACGTTATACGTTATACGTTATACGTTATACGTTATACGTTATACGTTATACGTTATACGTTATACGTTATACGTTATACGTTATACGTTATACGTTATACGTTATACGTTATACGTTATACGTTATACTTTATACGTTATACGTTATACGTTATACGTTATACGTTATACGTTATACGTTATACGTTATACGTTGTACGTTATACGTTATACGTTATGCGTTATACGTCATGCGATATACGTTATACGTTATTCGTTATACGTTATACGTTATACGTTATACGTTATACGTTATACGTTATACGTTATACGTTATACGTTATACGTTATACGTTATACGTTATACGTTATACGTTATACGTTATACGTTGTACGTTATACGCTATACGTTATACGTTATTCGTTGTACGTTATACGTTATACGTTATACGTTATACGTTATACGTTATACGTTATACGTTATACGTTGTACGTTATACGCTATACGTTATACGTTATTCGTTATACGTTATACGTTATACATTACATGTTATACGTTATACGTTATACGTTATACGTTATACGTTATACGTTATACGTTATACGTTATACGTTATACGTTATACGTTATACATTATACGTTATACGTCATACGTTATACGTTATTCGTGATACGTTATACGTGATACGTTATACGTTATACGTTATACGTTATACGTTATACGTTATACGTTGTACGTTATACGTTGTACGTTATACGTTATACGTTATACGTTATACGTTATACGTTATACGTTATACGTTATACGTTATACGTTATACGTTATACGTTATACGTTATACGTTATACGTTATACGTTATACGTTATACGTTATACGTTGTACGTTATACGCTATACGTTATACGTTATTCGTTGTACGTTATACGTTATACGTTATACGTTATTCGTTATACGTTATACGTTATACATTACATGTTATACGTTATACGTTATACGTTATACGTTATACGTTATGCGTTTTACGTTATTCGTTATATGTTATACGTTATACGATGTGCGTTATACGTTATACGTTATACGTTATACGTTATACGTAATACGTTATACGTTATACGTTGTACGTTATACGTTGTACCTTATACGTTGTACGTTATACGTTATACGTTATACGTTATACGTTATACGTTATACGTTATACGTTATACGTTATACGTTATACGTTATACGTTATACGTTATACGTTATACGTTATACGTTATACGTTATACGTTATACGTTATACGTTATTCGTTATACGTTATACGTTATACGTTATACATTACATGTTATACGTTATACGTTATACGTTATACGTTATACGTTATACGTTATACGTTATACGTTATACGTTATACGTTATACGTTATACGTCATACGTTATACGTTATGCGTAATACATTATACGTGATACGTTATACGTTATACGTTATACGTTATACATTATACGTTGTACGTTATTCGTTATACGTTATACGTTATACATTATACGTTATACGTTATACGATATACGTTATACGTTATACGTTATACGTTATACGTTATACGTTATACGTTATACGTTATACGTTATACGTTGTACGTTATACGCTATACGTTATACGTTATTCGTTATACGTTATACGTTATACATTACATGTTATACGTTATACGTTATACGTTATACGTTATACGTTATACGTTATACGTTATACGTTATACATTATACGTTATACGTCATACGTTATACGTTATTCGTAATACGTTATACGTGATACGTTATACGTTATACGTTATACGTTATACGTTATTCGTTGTACGTTATACGTTATACGTTATACGTTATTCGTTATACGTTATACGTTATACATTACATGTTATACGTTATACGTTATACGTTATACGTTATACGTTATGCGTTTTACGTTATTCGTTATATGTTATACGTTATACGATGTGCGTTATACGTTATACGTTATACGTTATACGTTATACGTTATACGTTATACGTTGTACGTTATACGTTGTACGTTATACGTTATACGTTATACGTTATACGTTATACGTTATACGTTATACGTTATACGTTATACGTTATACGTTATACGTTATACGTTATACGTTATACGTTATACGTTATACGTTGTACGTTATACGTTATACGTTATACGTTATTCGTTATACGTTATACGTTATAGATTACATGTTATACGTTATACGTTATACGTTATACGTTATACGTTATACGTTATACGTTATACGTTATACGTTATACGTTATACGTTATACGTTATACGTTATACGTCATACGTTATACGTTATGCGTAATACATTATACGTGATACGTTATACGTTATACGTTATACGTTATACGTTATACGTTATACGTTGTACGTTATACGTTATACGTTATACGTTATTCGTTATACGTTATACGTTATACATTACATGTTATACGTTATACGTTATACGTTATACGTTATTCGTAATACGTTATACGTGATACGTTATACGTTATACGTTATTCGTTATACGTTATACGTTATACGTTATACATTACAAGTTATACGTTATACGTTATACGTTATACGTTATACGTTGTACGTTATACGTTATACGTTATACGTTATACGTTGTACGTTATACGTTATACGTTATACGTTATTCGTTATACGTTATACGTTATACATTACATGTTATACGTTATACGTTATACGTTATACGTTATTCGTAATACGTTATACGTGATACGTTATACGTTATACGTTATTCGTTATACGTTATACGTTATACGTTATACATTACAAGTTATACGTTGTACGTTATACGCTATACGTTATACGTTATTCGTTGTACGTTATACGTTATACGTTATACGTTATTCGTTATACGTTATACGTTATACATTACATGTTATACGTTATACGTTATACGTTATACGTTGTACGTTATACGCTATACGTTATACGTTATTCGTTATACGTTATACGTTATACATTACATGTTATACGTTATACGTTATACGTTATACGTTATACGTTATACGTTATACGTTATACGTTATACATTATACGTTATACGTCATACGTTATACGTTATTCGTAATACGTTATACGTGATACGTTATACGTTATACGTTATACGTTATACGTTATACGTTATTCGTTGTACGTTATACGTTATACGTTATACGTTATTCGTTATTCGTTATACGTTATACATTACATGTTATACGTTATACGTTATACGTTATACGTTATACGTTATGCGTTTTACGTTATTCGTTATATGTTATACGTTATACGATGTGCGTTATACGTTATACGTTATACGTTATACGTTATACGTTATACGTTATACGTTGTACGTTATACGTTGTACGTTATACGTTATACGTTATACGTTATACGTTATACGTTATACGTTGTACGTTATACGCTATACGTTATACGTTATTCGTTGTACGTTATACGTTATACGTTATACGTTATTCGTTATACGTTATACGTTATACATTACATGTTATACGTTATACGTTATACGTTATACGTTATACGTTATGCGTTTTACGTTATTCGTTATATGTTATACGTTATACGATGTGCGTTATACGTTATACGTTATACGTTATACGTTATGCGTTATACGTTATACGTTATACGTTGTACGTTATACGTTGTACGTTATACGTTGTACGTTATACGTTATACGTTATACGTTATACGTTATACGTTATACGTTATACGTTATTCGTTATACGTTATACGTTATACGTTATACGTTATGCGTTATACGTTATACGTTATACATTACATGTTATACGTTATACGTTATACGTTATACGTTATACGTTATACGTTATACGTTATACGTTATACGTTATACGTTATACGTTATACGTTATACGTCATACGTTATACGTTATGCGTAATACATTATACGTGATACGTTATACGTTATACGTTATACGTTATACATTATACGTTGTACGTTATTCGTTATACGTTATACGTTATACATTATACGTTATACGTTATACGATATACGTTATACGTTATACGTTATACGTTATACGTTATACGTTATACGTTATACGTTATACGTTATACGTTGTACGTTATACGCTATACGTTATACGTTATTCGTTATACGTTATACGTTATACATTACATGTTATACGTTATACGTTATACGTTATACGTTATACGTTATACGTTATACGTTATACGTTATACATTATACGTTATACGTCATACGTTATACGTTATTCGTAATACGTTATACGTGATACGTTATACGTTATACGTTATACGTTATACGTTATTCGTTGTACGTTATACGTTATACGTTATACGTTATTCGTTATACGTTGTACGTTATACATTACATGTTATACGTTATACGTTATACGTTATACGTTATACGTTATGCGTTTTACGTTATTCGTTATATGTTATACGTTATACGATGTGCGTTATACGTTATACGTTATACGTTATACGTTATACGTTATACGTTATACGTTATACGTTATACGTTGTACGTTATACCTTGTACGTTATACGTTATACGTTATACGTTATACGTTATACGTTATACGTTATACGTTATACGTTATACGTTATACGTTATACGTTATACGTTATACGTTATACGTTATACGTTATACGTTGTACGTTATACGTTATACGTTATACGTTATTCGTTATACGTTATACGTTATACATTACATGTTATACGTTATACGTTATACGTTATACGTTATACGTTATACGTTATACGTTATACGTTATACGTTATACGTTATACGTTATACGTTATACGTCATACGTTATACGTTATGCGTAATACATTATACGTGATACGTTATACGTTGTACGTTATACGTTATACGTTATACGTTACACATTATACGTTATACGTTATACATTACATGTTATACGTTATACGTTATACGTTATACGTTATACGTTATACGTCATAGGTTATACGTTATATGTTATACGTTATACGTTATACGTAATACGTTATACGTTATACGTTATACGTTATACGTCATACGTTATACGTTATAGGTGTTACGTTATACGTTATACGTTATACGTTATACGTTATTCGTAATACGTTATACGTGATACGTTATACCTTATACGTTGTACGTTATACGTTATACGTTATACGTTATTCGTTGTACGTTATACGTTATACGTTATACGTTATTCGTTATACGTTATACGTTATACATTACATGTTATACGTTATACGTTATACGTTATACGTTATACGTTATGCGTTTTACGTTATTCGTTATACGTTATACGTTATACGTTATACGTTGTACGTTATACGTTATACGTTATACGTTATTCGTTATACGTTATACGTTATACATTACATGTTATACGTTATACGTTATACGTTATACGTTATTCGTAATACGTTATACGTGATACGTTATACGTTATACGTTATTCGTTATACGTTATACGTTATACGTTATACATTACAAGTTATACGTTATACGTTATACGTTATACGTTATACGTTGTACGTTATACGTTATACGTTATACGTTATACGTTATACTTTATACGTTATACGTTATACGTTATACGTTATACGTTATACGTTATACGTTATACGTTGTACGTTATACGTTATACGTTATACGTTATACGTTATACGTTATACGTTATTCCTTATACGTTATACGTTATACATTACGTGTTTTACGTTATACGTTATACGTTATACGTTATACGTTATACGTTATACGTTATACGTTATACGTTATACGTTATACGTCATACGTTATACGTTATTCGTAATACGTTATACGTGATACGTTATACGTCATACGTTATTCGTTATACGTTATACGTTATACGTTATACGTTATACATTACAAGTTATACGTTATACGTTATACGTTATACGTTATACGTTATACGTTATACGTTATACGTTATACGTTATACGTTATACGTTATACGTTATACGTTATACGTTATACGTTATACGTTATACGTTATACGTTGTACGTTATACGTTGTACGTTATACGTTGTACGTTATACGTTGTACGTTATACGTTATACCTTATACGTTATACGTTATACGTTATACGTTATACGTTATACGTTATACGTTGTACGTTATACGTTATACGTTATATGTTATTCGTTATACGTTATACGTTATACATTACATGTTATACGTTATACGTTGTACGTTATACGTTATACGTTATACGTTATACGTTATACTTTATACGTTATACGTTATACGTTATACGTTATACGTTATACGTTATACGTTATACGTTGTACGTTATACGTTATACGTTATACGTTATACGTTATACGTTATACGTTATGCCTTATACGTTATACGTTATACATTACGTGTTTTACGTTATACGTTATACGTTATACGTTATACGTTATACGTTATACGTTGTACGTCATTCGTAATACGTTATACGTGATACGTTATACGTTGTACGTTATACGTTATACGTTATACGTTACACATTATACGTTATACGTTATACATTACATGTTATACGTTATACGTTATACGTTATACGTTATACGTTATACGTCATAGGTTATACGTTATATGTTATACGTTATACGTTATACGTAATACGTTATACGTTATACGTTATACGTTATACGTCATACGTTATACGTTATAGGTGTTACGTTATACGTTATACGTTATACGTTATACGTTATTCGTAATACGTTATACGTGATACGTTATACCTTATACGTTGTACGTTATACGTTATACGTTATACGTTATACGTTATACGTTATTCGTTATACGTTATACGTTATACATTACATGTTTTACGTTATACGTTATACGTTATACGTTATACGTTATACGTTATACGTTATACGTTATACGTTATACGTTATACGTTATATGTCATACGTTATACGTCATTCGTAATACGTTATACGTGATACGTTATACGTTGTACGTTATACGTTATACGTTATACGTTATACGTTATACGTTATACGTTACACGTTATACGTTATACGTTGTACGTTATACGTTATACGTTATACGTTATACGTTATTCGTGATACGTTATACGTTATACATTACATGTTTTACGTTATACGTTATGCGTTATACGTTATACGTTATACGTTATACGTTATACGTTATACGTTATACGTTATACGTTATACGTTATACGTTATACGTCATACGTTATACGTCATTCGTAATACGTTATACGTGATACGTTATACGTTGTACGTTATACGTTATACGTTATACGTTATAAGTTATACGTTATACGTCATAGGTTATACGTTATACGTTATACGTTATACGTTATACGTTATACGTCATACGTTATACGTTATTCGTAATACGTTATACGTTATACGTTATACGTTATACGTTATACGTTATACGTTATACGTTATACGTTATACGTTATACGTTATACGTTATACGTTATACGTTATACGTTGTACGTTATACGTTATACGTTATACGTTATACGTTAGACGTTGTACGTTATACGTTATACGTTATACGTTATGCGTTATAGGATATACGTTATACGTTATACGTTGTACGTTATACGTTATACGTTATACGTTAGACGCTATACGTTATACGTTATACGTTATGCGTTATACGTTATACGTTATAGGTTATACGTTATACGTTATACGTTATACGTTATACGTTGTACGTTATACGTTATACGTTAAACGTTGTACGTTATACGTTATACGTTATACGTTATACGTTATACCTTATACGTTATACGTTATACGTTATACGTTATACGTTATACGTTATACGTTATACGTTATACGTTATACGTTATACGTTATACGTTATGCGTTATACGTTATACGTTATACGTCATAAGTTATACGTTATACGTTATACGTTATACGTTATACGTTATGCGTTATACGTCCTACGATATTCGTTATACGTTATACGTTATACGTTATACGTTATACGTTATACGTTATACGTTATACGTTATACGTTATACGTTATACGTTATACGTTATACGTTATACGTTATACGTTATACGTTATACGTTATACGTTGTACGTTATACGTTAAACGTTAAACCTTATACGTTATACGTTATACGTTATACGTCATACGTTATACGTTATACGTTATACGTTATACGTTATATGTCATACGTTATACGTCATTCGTAATACGTTATACGTGATACGTTATACGTTGTACGTTATACGTTATACGTTATACGTTATACGTTATACGTTATACGTTATACGTTATACGTTATACGTTATACGTTATACGTTATACGTTATACGTTATACGTTATACGTTATACGTTATACGTTATACGTTATACGTTATACGTTATACGTTATACGTTATACGTTATACGTTATACGTTATACGTTATACGTTATACGATATACGTTATACGTTATACGTTATACGTTATACGTTCTACGTTCTACGTTCTACGTTCTACGTTCTACGTTCTACGTTCTACGTTCTACGTTCTACGTTATACGTTGTACGTTATACGTTGTACGTTATACGTTATACGTAATACGTTGTACGTTATACGTTGTACGTTATACGTTATACGTTATACGTTATACGTTATACGTTATACGATATACGTTATACGTTATACGTTATACGTTATACGTTATACGTTGTACGTTATACGTTATACGTTATACGTTATTCGTTATACGTTATACGTTATACATTATACGTTATACGTTATACGATATACGTTATACGTTATACGTTATACGTTATACGTTATACGTTATACGTTATACGTTATACGTTATACGTTATACGTTATACGTTATACGTTATACGTTATACGTTATACGTTATACGTTATACGTTATACGTTATACGTTATACGTTATACGTTATACGTTATACGTTTTACGTTATACGTTATACGTTATACGTTATACGTTATACGTTATACGTTATACGTTATACGTTATACGTTATACGTTCTACGTTCTACGTTCTACGTTCTACGTTCTACGTTATACGTTGTACGTTATACGTTGTACGTTATACGTTATACGTAATACGTTGTACGTTATACGTTGTACGTTATACGTTATACGTTATACGTTATACGTTATACGTTATACGTTATGCGTTTTACGTTATTCGTTATATGTTATACGTTATACGATGTGCGTTATACGTTATACGTTATACGTTATACGTTATACGTTATACGTTATACGTTATACGTTGTACGTTATACGTTGTACGTTATACGTTGTACGTTATACGTTATACGTTATACGTTATACGTTATACGTTATACGTTATACGTTATACGTTATACGTTATACGTTATACGTTATTCGTTATACGTTATACGTTATACATTACATGTTATACGTTATACGTTATACGTTATACGTTATACGTTATACGTTATACGTTATACGTTATACGTTATACGTTATACGTTATACGTCATACGTTATACGTTATGCGTAATACATTATACGTGATACGTTATACGTTATACGTTATACGTTATACATTATACGTTGTACGTTATTCGTTATACGTTATACGTTATACATTATACGTTATACGTTATACGATATACGTTATACGTTATACGTTATACGTTATACGTTATACGTTATACGTTATACGTTATACGTTATACGTTGTACGTTATACGCTATACGTTATACGTTATTCGTTATACGTTATACGTTATACATTACATGTTATACGTTATACGTTATACGTTATACGTTATACGTTATACGTTATACGTTATACGTTATACATTATACGTTATACGTCATACGTTATACGTTATTCGTAATACGTTATACGTGATACGTTATACGTTATACGTTATACGTTATACGTTATTCGTTGTACGTTATACGTTATACGTTATACGTTATTCGTTATACGTTATACGTTATACATTACATGTTATACGTTATACGTTATACGTTATACGTTATACGTTATGCGTTTTACGTTATTCGTTATATGTTATACGTTATACGATGTGCGTTATACGTTATACGTTATACGTTATACGTTATACGTTATACGTTATACGTTGTACGTTATACGTTGTACGTTATACGTTATACGTTATACGTTATACGTTATACGTTATACGTTATACGTTATACGTTATACGTTATACGTTATACGTTATACGTTATACGTTATACGTTATACGTTATACGTTGTACGTTATACGTTATACGTTATACGTTATTCGTAATACATTATACGTGATACGTTATACGTTATACGTTATACGTTATACGTTATACGTTGTACGTTATACGTTATACGTTATACGTTATTCGTTATACGTTATACGTTATACATTACATGTTATACGTTATACGTTATACGTTATACGTTATTCGTAATACGTTATACGTGATACGTTATACGTTATACGTTATTCGTTATACGTTATACGTTATACGTTATACGTTATGCGTAATACATTATACGTGATACGTTATACGTTATACGTTATACGTTATACGTTATACGTTGTACGTTATACGTTATACGTTATACGTTATTCGTTATACGTTATACGTTATACATTACATGTTATACGTTATACGTTATACGTTATACGTTATTCGTAATACGTTATACGTGATACGTTATACGTTATACGTTATTCGTTATACGTTATACGTTATACGTTATACATTACAAGTTATACGTTATACGTTATACGTTATACGTTATACGTTGTACGTTATACGTTATACGTTATACGTTATACGTTATACTTTATACGTTATACGTTATACGTTATACGTTATACGTTATACGTTATACGTTATACGTTATACGTTATACGTTGTACGTTATACGTTATACGTTATACGTTATACGTTATACGTTATACGTTATTCCTTATACGTTATACGTTATACATTACGTGTTTTACGTTATACGTTATACGTTATACGTTATACGTTATACGTTATACGTTATACGTTATACGTCATACGTTACACGTTATTCGTAATACGTTATACGTGATACGTTATACGTTATACGTTATTCGTTATACGTTATACGTTATACGATATACATTACAAGTTATACGTTATACGTTATACGTTATACGTTATACGTTATACGTTATACGTTATACGTTATACGTTATACGTTATACGTTATACGTTATACGTTATACGTTGTACGTTATACGTTGTACGTTATACGTTGTACGTTATACGTTGTACGTTATACGTTATACCTTATACGTTATACGTTATACGTTATACGTTATACGTTATACGTTATACGATATACGTTATACGTTGTACGTTATACGTTATACGTTATATGTTATTCGTTATACGTTATACGTTATACATTACATGTTATACGTTATACGTTGTACGTTATACGTTATACGTTATACGTTATACGTTATACTTTATACGTTATACGTTATACGTTATACGTTATACGTTATACGTTATACGTTATACGTTGTACGTTATACGTTATACGTTATACGTTATACGTTATACGTTATACGTTATACGTTATTCCTTATACGTTATACGTTATACATTACGTGTTTTACGTTATACGTTATACGTTATACGTTATACGTTATACGTTATACGTTGTACGTTATTCGTAATACGTTATACGTGATACGTTATACGTTGTACGTTATACGTTATACGTTATACGTTACACATTATACGTTATACGTTATACATTACATGTTATACGTTATACGTTATACGTTATACGTTATACGTCATAGGTTATACGTTATATGTTATACGTTATACGTTATACGTAATACGTTATACGTTATACGTTATACGTTATACGTCATACGTTATACGTTATAGGTGTTACGTTATACGTTATACGTTATACGTTATACGTTATTCGTAATACGTTATACGTGATACGTTAGACGTTATACGTTGTATGTTATACGTTATACGTTATACGTTATACGTTATTCGTTATACGTTATACGTTATACATTACATGTTTTACGTTATACGTTATACGTTATACGTTATACGTTATACGTTATACGTCATACGTTATACGTTATACGTTATACGTTATACGTTATATGTCATACGTTATACGTCATTCGTAATACGTTATACGTGATACGTTATACGTTGTACGTTATACGTTATACGTTATACGTTATACGTTATACGTTATACGTTATACGTTATACGTTATACGTTATACGTTATACGTTATACGTTATACGTTATACGTTATACGTTATACGTTATACGTTATACGTTATACGTTATACGTTATACGTTATACGTTATACGTTATACGTTATACGTTATACGTTATACGTTATACGTTATACGTTATACGTTATACGTTATACGTTATACGATATACGTTATACGTTATACGTTGTACGTTATACGGTGTACGTTATACGTTATACGTAATACGTTGTACGTTATACGTTGTACGTTATACGTTATACGTTGTACGTTATACGTTATACGTTATACGTTATGCGTTTTACGTTATTCGTTATATGTTATACGTTATACGATGTGCGTTATACGTTATACGTTATACGTTATACGTTATACGTTATACGTTATACGTTATACGTTGTACGTTATACGTTGTACGTTATACGTTGTACGTTATACGTTATACGTTATACGTTATACGTTATACGTTATACGTTATACGTTATACGTTATACGTTATACGTTATACGTTATTCGTTATACGTTATACGTTATACATTACATGTTATACGTTATACGTTATACGTTATACGTTATACGTTATACGTTATACGTTATACGTTATACGTTATACGTTATACGTTATACGTCATACGTTATACGTTATGCGTAATACATTATACGTGATACGTTATACGTTATACGTTATACGTTATACATTATACGTTGTACGTTATTCGTTATACGTTATACGTTATACATTATACGTTATACGTTATACGATATACGTTATACGTTATACGTTATACGTTATACGTTATACGTTATACGTTATACGTTATACGTTATACGTTGTACGTTATACGCTATACGTTATACGTTATTCGTTATACGTTATACGTTATACATTACATGTTATACGTTATACGTTATACGTTATACGTTATACGTTATACGTTATACGTTATACGTTATACATTATACGTTATACGTCATACGTTATACGTTATTCGTAATACGTTATACGTGATACGTTATACGTTATACGTTATACGTTATACGTTATTCGTTGTACGTTATACGTTATACGTTATACGTTATTCGTTATACGTTATACGTTATACATTACATGTTATACGTTATACGTTATACGTTATACGTTATACGTTATGCGTTTTACGTTATTCGTTATATGTTATACGTTATACGATGTGCGTTATACGTTATACGTTATACGTTATACGTTATACGTTATACGTTATACGTTGTACGTTATACGTTGTACGTTATACGTTATACGTTATACGTTATACGTTATACGTTATACGTTATACGTTATACGTTATACGTTATACGTTATACGTTATACGTTATACGTTATACGTTATACGTTATACGTTATACGTTATACGTTGTACGTTATACGTTATACGTTATACGTTATTCGTTATACGTTATACGTTATACATTACATGTTATACGTTATACGTTATACGTTATACGTTATACGTTATACGTTATACGTTATACGTTATACGTTATACGTTATACGTTATACGTTATACGTCATACGTTATACGTTATGCGTAATACATTATACGTGATACGTTATACGTTATACGTTATACGTTATACGTTATACGTTGTACGTTATACGTTATACGTTATACGTTATTCGTTATACGTTATACGTTATACATTACATGTTATACGTTATACGTTATACGTTATACGTTATTCGTAATACGTTATACGTAATACGTTATACGTTATACGTTATTCGTTATACGTTATACGTTATACGTTATACATTACAAGTTATACGTTATACGTTATACGTTATACGTTATACGTTGTACGTTATACGTTATACGTTATACGTTATACGTTATACTTTATACGTTATACGTTATACGTTATACGTTATACGTTATACGTTATACGTTATACGTTATACGTTATACGTTGTACGTTATACGTTATACGTTATACGTTATACGTTATACGTTATACGTTATTCCTTATACGTTATACGTTATACATTACGTGTTTTACGTTATACGTTATACGTTATACGTTATACGTTATACGTTATACGTTATACGTCATACGTTATACGTTATTCGTAATACGTTATACGTGATACGTTATACGTTATACGTTATTCGTTATACGTTATACGTTATACGTTATACATTACAAGTTATACGTTATACGTTATACGTTATACGTTATACGTTATACGTTATACGTTATACGTTATACGTTATACGTTATACGTTATACGTTATACGTTATACGTTGTACGTTATACGTTGTACGTTATACGTTGTACGTTATACGTTGTACGTTATACGTTATACCTTATACGTTATACGTTATACGTTATACGTTATACGTTATACGTTATACGATATACGTTATACGTTGTACGTTATACGTTATACGTTATATGTTATTCGTTATACGTTATACGTTATACATTACATGTTATACGTTATACGTTGTACGTTATACGTTATACGTTATACGTTATACGTTATACGTTATACTTTATACGTTATACGTTATACGTTATACGTTATACGTTATACGTTATACGTTATACGTTGTACGTTATACGTTATACGTTATACGTTATACGTTATACGTTGTACGTTATACGTTATACGTTATACGTTATGCCTTATACGTTATACGTTATACATTACGTGTTTTACGTTATACCTTATACGTTATACCTTACGTTATACGTTATACGTTGTACGTTATTCGTAATACGTTATACGTGATACGTTATACGTTGTACGTTATACGTTATACGTTATACGTTACACATTATACGTTATACGTTATACATTACATGTTATACGTTATACGTTATACGTTATACGTTATACGTCATAGGTTATACGTTATATGTTATACGTTATACGTTATACGTAATACGTTATACGTTATACGTTATACGTTATACGTCATACGTTATACGTTATAGGTGTTACGTTATACGTTATACGTTATACGTTATACGTTATTCGTAATACGTTATACGTGATACGTTAGACGTTATACGTTGTATGTTATACGTTATACGTTATACGTTATACGTTATTCGTTATACGTTATACGTTATACATTACATGTTTTACGTTATACGTTATACGTTATACGTTATACGTTATACGTTATACGTTATACGTTATACGTTATACGTTACACGTTATATGTCATACGTTATACGTCATTCGTAATACGTTATACGTGATACGTTATACGTTGTACGTTATACGTTATACGTTATACGTTATACGTTATACGTTATACGTTATACGTTATACGTTATACGTTATACGTTATACGTTATACGTTATACGTTATACGTTATACGTTATACGTTATACGTTATACGTTATACGTTATACGTTATACGTTATACGTTATACGTTATACGTTATACGTTATACGTTATACGTTATACGTTATACGTTATACGTTATACGTTATACGTTATACGATATACGTTATACGTTATACGTTGTACGTTATACGTTATATGTTATGCGTTATACGTTATACGTTATACGTTATACGTTATACGTTATACGTTATACGTTATACGTTATACGTTGTACGTTATACGTTATACGTTATACGTTATACGTTATACGTTATACGATATACGTTATACGTTATACGTTATACGTTATACGTTATACGTTGTACGTTATACGTTATACGTTATACGTTATTCGTTATACGTTATACGTTACACATTATACGTTATACGTTATACGATATACGTTATACGTTATACGTTATACGTTATACGTTATACGTTATACGTTATACGTTATACGTTATACGTTATACGTTATACGTTATACATTACATGTTATTCGTTATACGTTATACGTTATACGTTATACGTTATACGTTATACGTTATACGTTATACGTTATACGTTATACGTTATACATTATACGTTATACGTCATACGTTATACGTTATTCGTGATACGTTATACGTGATACGTTATACGTTATACGTTATACGTTATACGTTATACGTTATACGTTGTACGTTATACGTTGTACGTTATACGTTATACGTTATACGTTATACGTTATACGTTATACGTTATACGTTATACGTTATACGTTATACGTTATACGTTATACGTTATACGATATACGTTATACGTTATACGTTGTACGTTATACGTTATACGTTATGCGTTATACGTTATACGTTATACGTTATACGTTATACGTTATACGTTATACGTTATACGTTATACGTTGTACGTTATACGTTATACGTTATACGTTATACGTTATTCGTTATACGTTATACGTTATACGTTATACATTACGTGTTTTACGTTATACGTTATACGTTATACGTTATACGTTATACGTTATACGTTGTACGTTATACGTTATACGTTATACGTCATACGTTATATGTTATTCGTAATACGTTATACGTGATACGTTATACGTTGTACGTTATACGTTATACGTTATACGTTATAAGTTATACGTTATACGTCATAGGTTATACGTTATACGTTATACGTTATACGTTATACGTTATACGTTATACGTTATACGTTATGCGTTATACGTTATACGTTATACGTTATACGTTATACGTTATACGTTATACGTTATACGTTATACGTTATACGTTATACGTTATACGTTATACGTTATACGTTATACGTTATACGTTATACGTTATACGTTATACGTTATACGTTATACGTTATACGTTATACGTTATACGTTATACTTTATACGTTATACGTTATACGTTATACGTTATACGTTATACGTTATACGTTATACGTTATACGTTGTACGTTATACGTTATACGTTATGCGTTATACGTCATGCGATATACGTTATACGTTATTCGTTATACGTTATACGTTAAACGTTGTACGTTATACGTTATACGTTATACGTTATACGTTATACGTTATACGTTATACGTTATACGTTATACGTTATACGTTATACGTTATACGTTATACGTTATACGTTATACGTTATACGTTATACGTTATACGTTATACGTTATACGTTATACGTTATACGTTATACGTTATACGTTCTACGTTCTACGTTATACGTTCTACGTTCTACGTTATACGTTGTACGTTATACGTTGTACGTTATACGTTATACGTAATACGTTGTACGTTATACGTTGTACGTTATACGTTATACGTTATACGTTATACGTTATACGTTATACGATATACGTTATACGTTATACGTTATACGTTATACGTTATACGTTGTACGTTATACGTTATACGTTATACGTTATTCGTTATACGTTATACGTTACACATTATACGTTATACGTTATACGATATACGTTATACGTTATACGTTATACGTTATACGTTATACGTTATACGTTATACGTTATACGTTATACGTTGTACGTTATACGCTATACGTTATACGTTATTCGTTATACGTTATACGTTATACATTACATGTTATTCGTTATACGTTATACGTTATACGTTATACGTTATACGTTATACGTTATACGTTATACGTTATACGTTATACGTTATACATTATACGTTATACGTCATACGTTATACGTTATTCGTGATACGTTATACGTGATACGTTATACGTTATACGTTATACGTTATACGTTATACGTTATACGTTGTACGTTATACGTTGTACGTTATACGTTATACGTTATACGTTATACGTTATACGTTATACGTTATACGTTATACGTTATACGTTATACGTTATACGTTATACGTTATACGTTATACGTTATACGGTATACGTTGTACGTTATACGCTATACGTTATACGTTATTCGTTGTACGTTATACGTTATACGTTATACGTTATTCGTTATACGTTATACGTTATACATTACATGTTATACGTTATACGTTATACGTTATACGTTATACGTTATGCGTTTTACGTTATTCGTTATATGTTATACGTTATACGATGTGCGTTATACGTTATACGTTATACGTTATACGTTATACGTTATACGTTATACGTTATACGTTGTACGTTATACGTTGTACGTTATACGTTATACGTTATACGTTATACGTTATACGTTATACGTTATACGTTATACGTTATACGTTATACGTTATACGTTATACGTTATACGTTATTCGTTATACGTTATACGTTATACATTACATGTTATACGTTATACGTTATACGTTATACGTTATACGTTATACGTTATACGTTATACGTTATACGTTATACGTTATACGTTATACGTCATACGTTATACGTTATGCGTAATACATTATACGTGATACGTTATACGTTATACGTTATACGTTATACATTATACGTTGTACGTTATTCGTTATACGTTATACGTTATACATTATACGTTATACGTTATACGATATACGTTATACGTTATACGTTATACGTTATACGTTATACGTTGTACGTTATACGTTATACGTTATACGTTATTCGTTATACGTTATACGTTATTCGTAATACGTTATACGTGATACGTTATACGTTATACGTTATACGTTATACGTTATACGTTATACGTTATACGTTATACGTTATACGTTATACGTTATACGTTATACGTTATACGTTATACGTTGTACGTTATACGTTGTACGTTATACGTTGTACGTTATACGTTGTACGTTATACGTTATACGTTATACATTACATGTTATACGTTATACGTTATACGTTATACGTTATACGTTATACGTTATACGTTATACGTTATACGTTATACGTTATACGTTATACGTTATACGTTATACGTTATACGTTATACGTCATACGTTATACGTTATGCGTAATACATTATACGTGATACGTTATACGTTATACGTTATACGTTATACGTTATACGTTGTACGTTATACGTTATACGTTATACGTTATTCGTTATACGTTATACGTTATTCGTAATACGTTATACGTGATACGTTATACGTTATACGTTATACGTTATACGTTATACGTTATACGTTATACGTTATACGTTATACGTTATACGTTATACGTTATACGTTATACGTTATACGTTGTACGTTATACGTTGTACGTTATACGTTGTACGTTATACGTTGTACGTTATACGTTATACGTTATACGTTATACGTTATACGTTGCGCCGCGCGTATGGTGTCCGGGTGGGACGTGGTGGTGGGGGAGGAGACATTATCGGACCACCGGTATATCCGCGTGGTCTTGACCTCCCCCGAGGCCGCCGCGGCCCCGCACCGACACCTCCGCCCGGGAGCGGGTAGCGCCCCACCACCACCACGCAGATGGGCGCTTCGGCGCCTTGACAAGGACGTCCTGGTGGCGGCCGCTCTGGCCGAAACCTGGCCTCGACGGGAGACCAGGCTGCCCGACCTGGAGGGGGCCGTGGCTCGGCTCGGGAGCGCCGTCGCGCGCATTTGCGACGCGGCGATGCCCCGGGCCGGGCCGCGGTCTCCTCGTTGGGCGGTGTACTGGTGGTCGGGCGAAATCGGGGAATTGCGGACAGCATGCGTCCGGGCCCGACGCCAGTACACCCGCGCGCGTCGTCGGGCCGGACGGAACGGCGACGACGGCGCGCGGGCTAGGGCGGCGGAACTGTACGAGTCCTATCGCGCGGGAAAGAGGGCTCTGCAGGTCGCCATCAAACGGGCCAAGGCCCAGAGCTGGAAGGAGCTCCTCGAGACCCTCGAGCGGGATCCATGGGGGCGCCCATACCGGATAGTTCTGAATAAACTCCGGCCATGGGCGCCCCCGATCACCGAGGGTCTCGACCCCCAGCTCTTGAGGGACGTGGTCGACACGCTCTTCCCGATCGTGGGGGAGAGCGGGCCACGTCCCTCTGCGGACCCGACCACCTGGTCCGCGGAGCTGGGGGTCTCGGCTGGGGAGCTAGCCGCGGCCATCCGAAGACTCGGGGCGAAGGATACTGCCCCGGGTCCTTCGGGAGTGCCCGGCCGAGTCTTGGTCTTGGCCGCGGACGTCCTGGGTGACGGCCTCCGGGAGCTATTCGACCGCTGCCTGGAGGCCGGGCGATTCCCCTCCGCATGGAAGGTGGCCCGAATGGTCCTCCTCCGGAAAGAGGGTAGGCCCGCGGACTCTCCGTCAGCGTACCGGCCGATTTGCCTGCTCGACGATGTGGGCAAGCTCCTAGAAAGAGTCGTGGCGGCCCGCATCGTCGGGCACCTGTCGCGGGGTGGGCCCGGGCTGGCGGAGTGCCAGTTCGGGTTCCGGGAGGGCCGGTCGACGATCGACGCGATTCGACGCGTCCGGTCCCTCTCGGCCTCGGCGGTCTCCCGGGGTGGGGTGGCATTGGCGGTGTCCTTGGACATCGCCAATGCGTTTAACACCCTACCCTGGGCGGCGATTAGGCGGGGGCTTGAGGAACATCGAGTCCCCGCCTACCTTAGGGCAGTCGTCGAGGACTACCTCCGCGACAGGTGGATCGAGTATCCGGGCCGGTGCGGGACGGAGAGGAGAGCGGTGTACTCCGGGGTTCCGCAGGGGTCGGTGTTAGGACCCCTGCTGTGGAACCTCGGGTACGACACCGTCCTGCGGGCCGAAGACCTCCCCGACGGCGTCAGTCTGACATGTTACGCGGACGACACCTTGTTGTTGGCCGTCGGGGGGGACTGGAGGGGGGCTGTTCGGGCCGCCGAGGACGGTGTCCGGCGCGTCGTCTCCCGGATCAGGGGGATCGGTTTGGAGGTGGCTCTCCACAAAACCGAGGTACTCGGGATGTATAGACCCCGGGGAGAGCCGCCTCCCCCCCTGATCCGGGTGGGTGAGACAGACGTCGAGGTGAGGTCTCAGATGAAATATCTGGGACTTCACCTCGACAGCCACTGGCGCTTCGAGGGCCATTTCCGGGCCCTGGCCCCGCGGTTGGAGAGGATAGTTGGCGCTTTGGGCCGTATCCTCCCCAACCTGCGGGGCCCGAGTGACCGGGTTCGCCGCCTCTACGCGGGAATGGTCCACTCGGTGGCCCTATACGGGGCCCCCGTTTGGGCGGGCGACCTGGCCGCCTCCCGGCGCAGCAAGGTATTGCTGCGCCGGGTTCAAAGGCGGCTTGCACTGCGGATCGCCCGGGGGTACCGGACCGTTTCGTATGAGGCGGCGAGCGTCCTGTCAGGGCTACCCCCGGCGGACTTGATCGCGGGCGCGCATGCGGCTTTCTACGAGGGCCGCATGCGCGCCCGCGAGGATGGGGTGGTCCTGGCGGGCTGCGAGGTGGAGGCCCTGAGGCGCCAGGCCCGGGAGTCCATGCTGCAGCTTTGGCAGCAGCGGCTGGCCGAGCCGTTGTTCGGCCAGAGGACTGTCCGGGCTATCCGGCCGGTCCTGTTTGAGTGGCTGGGTAGGCGCTTCGGCTCACTCACCTACCGGTTGGTGCAGGTGCTGTCCGGGCACGGATGCTTCGGTCAGTACCTGTGCCGGATCGGTGTGGAAGAGGCGGCGCGCTGCTGGCACTGTCCAGCGGACGAGGACACGGCGCAACACACCCTCGAGGTGTGTCCGGCCTGGGGGGTGGAGCGCCGTGTCCTCACGGCCGTGATTGGGGCGGACCTATCGCTGCCGGGCGTGGTACAGGCCATGCTCGGCAGCGAGACGAAGTGGCGGGCCGTGGCCTCCTGCTGCGAGGAGGTAATCTCGCGGAAGGAGGCCGCGAGCCGCATTCGCGAGAGCGGGAGACCGCGAGCGAGGCCTCGTCCGAGGCCGGGGGCGGGTGGGCCTCCGGAAGGGCTGGGGAGGCCACCCTGAGAGCGGCGGGCGGGGGTGCGTAGCCCTTGAGGCTCGTGCCACCGCCCGTCGTCTGAGGGGTGGGAGGAATAAGGGACGGCGGCGCTCTCGAGGGCGGAGAGGCCAGAGCCGCCCTCGGGAGCGTACGAGCCGGGGTGCGGCCGCGCCGACGGCACGGTCCCAGGGCCGTGCCTCCGGCGCGGCTATGGGGGCCGTGGGCGGTCGCGAGTGTGGGACTCGCGGCCGCCCTCGGGCGGCCCCCGGGAGTGGGACGTCGGAGCAGTGTGGCCCTGCTCCGACGTCGGGCGCCAGAGCGCCGAGGAGAAAACAGGGAAGGGAGGGTGAAGTACCCCCTCCCTTCCCTGGAACGGGAGGACACGGGCGCGAGAGCCCTGCACGGGGGAGCACCTGATGTTATGATGTCTTCGGTCCCAGGTGCTCCCCCTGCATAGTGCGAGGATGGCCACCGTGGTGGGTTTTAGTGGGTAGGTCCCGCGCCCGATGGGTTTCCTTCCGGGCGCGGGGAATCCCACACTCCCCCCGCCCCTCCCCAGGCGGCGGGGGGGTCTTTCGAAGATTTCCCCCACGTTAATAAAAAAAAAAAAAAAAAAAAAAATACGTTATACGTTATACGTTATACGTTATACGTTGTACGTTATACGTTGTACGTTATACGTTGTACGTTATACGTTGTACGTTATACGTTATACCTTATACGTTATTCCTTATACGTTATACGTTATACATTACGTGTTTTACGTTATACGTTATACGTTATACGTTATACGTTATACGTTATGCGTTGTACGTTATTCGTAATACGTTATACGTGATACGTTATACGTTGTACGTTATACGTTATACGTTATACGTTACACATTATACGTTATACGTTATACATTACATGTTATACGTTATACGTTGTACGTTATACGTTATACGTTATACGTTATACGTTATACTTTATACGTTATACGTTATACGTTATACGTTATACGTTATACGTTATACGTTATACGTTGTACGTTATACGTTATACGTTATACGTTATACGTTATACGTTATACGTTATACGTTATACGTTATACGTTATACGTTATACGTTATACGTTGTACGTTATACGTTGTACGTTATACGTTATACGTTATACGTTATACGTTATACGTTATACGTTATACGTTATACGTTGTACGTTATACGTTGTACGTTATACGTTATACCTTATACGTTATTCCTTATACGTTATACGTTATACATTACATGTTATACGTTGTACGTTATACGTTATACGTTATACGTTATACGTTATACGTTATACGTTATACGTTATACGTTATACGTTATACGTTATACGTTATACGTTGTACGTTATACGTTGTACGTTATACGTTATACCTTATACGTTATTCCTTATACGTTATACGTTATACATTACATGTTATACGTTATACGTTATACGTTATACGTTATACGTTATACGTTATACGTTATACGTTATACGTTGTACGTTATACGTTGTACGTTATACGTTATACCTTATACGTTATTCCTTATACGTTATACGTTATACATTACATGTTATACGTTATACGTTATACGTTATACGTTATACGTTATACGTTATACGTTATACGTCATACGTTATACGTTATTCGTAATACGTTATACGTGATACGTTATACGTTATACGTTATACGTTATACGTTATACGTTATACGTTATACGTTATACGTTATACGTTATACGTTATACGTTATACGTTATACGTTATACGTTGTACGTTATACGTTGTACGTTATACGTTGTACGTTATACGTTGTACGTTATACGTTATACCTTATACGTTATTCCTTATACGTTATACGTTATACATTACGTGTTTTACGTTATACGTTATACGTTATACGTTATACGTTATACGTTATGCGTTGTACGTTATTCGTAATACGTTATACGTGATACGTTATACGTTGTACGTTATACGTTATACGTTATACGTTACACATTATACGTTATACGTTATACATTACATGTTATACGTTATACGTTGTACGTTATACGTTATACGTTATACGTTATACGTTATACTTTATACGTTATACGTTATACGTTATACGTTATACGTTATACGTTATACGTTATACGTTGTACGTTATACGTTATACGTTATACGTTATACGTTATACGTTATACGTTATACGTTATTCCTTATACGTTATACGTTATACATTACGTGTTTTACGTTATACGTTATACGTTATACGTTATGCGTTGTACGTTATTCGTAATACGTTATACGTGATACGTTATACGTTGTACGTTATACGTTATACGTTATACGTTACACATTATACGTTATACGTTATACATTACATGTTATACGTTATACGTTGTACGTTATACGTTATACGTTATACGTTATACGTTATACTTTATACGTTATACGTTATACGTTATACGTTATACGTTGTACGTTATACGTTGTACGTTATACGTTATACGTTATACGTTATACGTTATACGTTATACGTTATACGTTATACGTTGTACGTTATACGTTATACGTTATACTTTATACGTTATACGTTATACGTTATACGTTATACGTTATACGTTATACGTTATACGTTGTACGTTATACGTTATACGTTATACGTTATACGTTATACGTTATACGTTATACGTTATACGTTATACGTTATACGTTATACGTTATACGTTGTACGTTATACGTTGTACGTTATACGTTATACCTTATACGTTATTCCTTATACGTTATACGTTATACATTACATGTTATACGTTATACGTTATACGTTATACGTTATACGTTATACGTTATACGTTATACGTCATACGTTATACGTTATTCGTAATACGTTATACGTGATACGTTATACGTTATACGTTATACGTTATACGTTATACGTTATACGTTATACGTTATACGTTATACGTTATACGTTATACGTTATACGTTATACGTTATACGTTGTACGTTATACGTTGTACGTTATACGTTGTACGTTATACGTTGTACGTTATACGTTATACCTTATACGTTATTCCTTATACGTTATACGTTATACATTACGTGTTTTACGTTATACGTTATACGTTATACGTTATACGTTATACGTTATGCGTTGTACGTTATTCGTAATACGTTATACGTGATACGTTATACGTTGTACGTTATACGTTATACGTTATACGTTACACAATATACGTTATACGTTATACATTACATGTTATACGTTATACGTTGTACGTTATACGTTATACGTTATACGTTATACGTTATACTTTATACGTTATACGTTATACGTTATACGTTATACGTTATACGTTATACGTTATACGTTGTACGTTATACGTTATACGTTATACGTTATACGTTATACGTTATACGTTATACGTTATTCCTTATACGTTATACGTTATACATTACGTGTTTTACGTTATACGTTATACGTTATACGTTATGCGTTGTACGTTATTCGTAATACGTTATACGTGATACGTTATACGTTGTACGTTATACGTTATACGTTATACGTTACACATTATACGTTATACGTTATACATTACATGTTATACGTTATACGTTATACGTTATACGTTATACGTTATACGTCATAGGTTATACGTTATATGTTATACGTTATACGTTATACGTAATACGTTATACGTTATACGTTATACGTTATACGTCATACGTTATACGTTATAGGTGTTACGTTATACGTTATACGTTATACGTTATACGTTATTCGTAATACGTTATACGTGATACGTTATACGTTATACGTTGTACGTTATACGTTATACGTTATACGTTATACGTTATTCGTTATACGTTATACGTTATACATTACATGTTTTACGTTATACGTTATACGTTATACGTTATACGTTATACGTTATACGTTATACGTTATACGTTATACGTTATACGTTATACGTTATACGTTATATGTCATACGTTATACGTCATTCGTAATACGTTATACGTGATACGTTATACGATGTACGTTATACGTTATACGTTATACGTTATGCGTTATACGTCATGCGATATACGTTATACGTTATTCGTTATACGTTATACGTTATACGTTATACGTTATACGTCATACGTTATACGTTATAGGTGTTACGTTATACGTTATACGTTATACGTTATACGTTATTCGTAATACGTTATACGTGATACGTTATACGTTATACGTTGTACGTTATACGTTATACGTTATACGTTATACGTTATTCGTTATACGTTATACGTTATACATTACATGTTTTACGTTATACGTTATACGTTATACGTTATACGTTATACGTTATACGTTATACGTTATACGTTATACGTTATACGTTATACGTTATATGTCATACGTTATACGTCATTCGTTATACGTTATACGTTATACGTTACACGTTATACGTTATACGTTGTACGTTATACGTTATACGTTATACGTTATACGTTATACGTTATACGTTATACGTTATACGTTATACGTTATACGTTGTTGGTTATACGTTATACGTTATACGTTGTTGGTTATACGTTATACGTTATACGTTATACGTTATACGTTATACGTTATACGTTATACGTTATACGTTATACGTTATACGTTATGCGTTATACGTCATGCGATATACGTTATACGTTATTCGTTATACGTTATACGTTAAACGTTGTACGTTATACGTTATACGTTATACGTTATACGTTATACGTTATACGTTATACGTTATACGTTATACGTTATACGTTATACGTTATACGTTATACGTTGTACGTTATACGTTATACGTTATGCGTCATAGGATATACGTTATACGTTATGCGTTATAGGATATACGTTATACGTTATACGTTGTACGTTATACGTTATACGTTATACGTTATACGTTAGACGTTGTACGTTATACGTTATACGTTATACGTCATACGTTATACGTTATCCGTTATACGTTATACGTTATACGTTATACGTTATACGTTATACGTTATCCGTTATACGTTATACGTTATACGTTATACGTTATACGTTATACGTTATACGTTATACGTTATACGTTATACGTTATACGTTATACGTTATACGTTATACGTTATACGTTATACGTTATACGTTATACGTTATACGTTATACGTTATAGGATATACGTTATACGTTATACGTTGTACGTTATACGTTATACGTTATGCGTTATACGTCATGCGATATACGTTATACGTTATTCGTTATACGTTATACGTTATACGTTAAACGTTGTACGTTATACGTTATACGTTATACGTTATACGTTATACGTTATACGTTATACGTTATACGTTATACGTTATACGTTATACGTTATACGTTATACGTTGTTGGTTATACGTTATACGTAATACGTTATACGTTATACGTTATACGTTATACGTTATACGTTATACGTTATACGTTATACGTTATACGTTATACGTTATACGTTATACGTTATACGTTATACGTTGTACGTTATACGTTATACGTTATACGTTATACGTTAGACGTTGTACGTTATACGTTATACGTTATACGTTATGCGTTATAGGATATACGTTATACGTTATACGTTGTACGTTATACGTTATACGTTATACGTTAGACGCTATACGTTATACGTTATACGTTATGCGTTATACGTTATACGTTATAGGTTATACGTTATACGTTATACGTTATACGTTCTACGTTATACGTTATACGTTAAACGTTGTACGTTATACGTTATACGTTATACGTTATACGTTATACCTTATACGGTATACGTTATACGTTATACGTTATACGTTATACGTTATACGTTATACGTTATACGTTATACGTTATACGTTATACGTTATACGTTATACGTTATACGTTATACGTTATACGTTATACGTTATGCGTTATACGTTATACGTTATACGTCATAAGTTATACGTTATACGTTATACGTTATACGTTATACGTTATACGTTATACGTTATGCGTTATACGTCCTACGATATTCGTTATACGTTATACGTTATACGTTATACGTTATACGTTATACGTTATACGTTATACGTTATACGTCATAGGTTATACGTTATACGTTATGCGTTATACGTTATACGTTATACGTTATACGTTATACGTTATACGTTATACGTTATACGTTATACGTTATACGTTATACGTTGTACGTTATACGTTAAACGTTATACCTTATACGTTATACGTTATACGTTATACGTTATACGTTATACGTTATACGTTATACGTTATACGTTATACGTTATACGTTATACGTTATACGTTATACGTTATACGTTATACGTTATACGTTATACGTTATACGTTATACGTTATACGTTATACGTTATACGTTATACGTTATACGTTATACGTTATACGTTATACGTTATACGTTATACGTTATACGTTATACGTTATACGTTATACGTTATACGTTATACGTTATACGTTATACGTTCTACGTTCTACGTTGTACGTTATACGTTGTACGTTATACGTTATACGTAATACGTTGTACGTTATACGTTGTACGTTATACGTTATACGTTATACGTTATACGTTATACGTTATACGATATACGTTATACGTTATACGTTATACGTTATACGTTATACGTTGTACGTTATACGTTATACGTTATACGTTATTCGTTATACGTTATACGTTATACATTATACGTTATAAGTTATACGATATACGTTATACGTTATACGTTATACGTTATACGTTATACGTTATACGTTATACGTTATACGTTATACGTTATACGTTGTACGTTATACGCTATACGTTATACGTTATTCGTTATACGTTATACGTTATACATTACATGTTATACGTTATACGTTATACGTTATACGTTATACGTTATACGTTATACGTTATACGTTATACGTTATACATTATACGTTATACGTCATACGTTATACGTTATTCGTAATACGTTATACGTGATACGTTATACGTTATACGTTATACGTTATACGTTATTCGTTGTACGTTATACGTTATACGTTATACGTTATTCGTTATACGTTATACGTTATACATTACATGTTATACGTTATACGTTATACGTTATACGTTATACGTTATACGTTATACGTTATGCGTTTTACGTTATTCGTTATATGTTATACGTTATACGATGTGCGTTATACGTTATACGTTATACGTTATACGTTATACGTTATACGTTATACGTTATACGTTGTACGTTATACGTTGTACGTTATACGTTATACGTTATACGTTATACGTTATACGTTATACGTTACACGTTATACGTTATACGTTATACGTTATACGTTATTCGTTATACGTTATACGTTATACATTACATGTTATACGTTATACGTTATACGTTATACGTTATACGTTATACGTTATACGTTATACGTTATACGTTATACGTTATACATTATACGTTGTACGTTATTCGTTATACGTTATACGTTATACATTATACGTTATACGTTATACGATATACGTTATACGTTATACGTTATACGTTATACGTTGTACGTTATACGTTGTACGTTATACGTTGTACGTTATACGTTTTACGTTATACGTTATACCTTATACGTTATACGTTATACGTTATACGTTATACGTTATACGTTATACGTTATACGTTATACGTTGTACGTTATACGTTATACGTTATATGTTATTCGTTATACGTTATACGTTATACATTACATGTTATACGTTATACGTTGTACGTTATACGTTATACGTTATACGTTATACGTTATACTTTATACGTTATACGTTATACGTTATACGTTATACGTTATACGTTATACGTTATACGTTGTACGTTATACGTTATACGTTATACGTTATACGTTATACGTTATACGTTATTCCATATACGTTATACGTTATACATTACGTGTTTTACGTTATACGTTATACGTTATACGTTATACGTTATACGTTATACGTTGTACGTTATTCGTAATACGTTATACGTGATACGTTATACGTTGTACGTTATACGTTATACGTTATACGTTACACATTATACGTTATACGTTATACATTACATGTTATACGTTATACGTTATACGTTATACGTTATACGTTATACGTCATAGGTTATACGTTATATGTTATACGTTATACGTTATACGTAATACGTTATACGTTATACGTTATACGTTATACGTCATACGTTATACGTTATAGGTGTTACGTTATACGTTATACGTTATACGTTATACGTTATTCGTAATACGTTATACGTGATACGTTATACGTTATACGTTGTACGTTATACGTTATACGTTATACGTTATACGTTATTCGTTATACGTTATACGTTATACATTACATGTTTTACGTTATACGTTATACGTTATACGTTATACGTTATACGTTATACGTTATACGTTATACGTTATACGTTATACGTTATATGTCATACGTTATACGTCATTCGTAATACGTTATACGTGATACGTTATACGTTGTACGTTATACGTTATACGTTATACGTTATACGTTATACGTTATACGTTACACGTTATACGTTATACGTTGTACGTTATACGTTATACGTTATACGTTATACGTTATACGTTATACGTTATACGTTATACGTTATACGTTGTTGGTCATACGTTATACGTTATACGTTGTTGGTTATACGTTATACGTTATACGTTATACGTTATACGTTATACGTTATACGTTATACGTTATACGTTATACGTTATACGTTATACGTTGTACGTTATACGTTATACGTTATGCGTTATAGGATATACGTTATACGTTATGCGTTATAGGATATACGTTATACGTTATACGTTGTACGTTATACGTTATACGTTATACGTTATACGTTAGACGTTGTACGTTATACGTTATACGTTATACGTTGTACGTTATACGTTGTACGTTATACGTTGTACGTTATACGTTGTACGTTATACGTTATACCTTATACGTTATACGTTATACGTTATACGTTATACGTTATACGTTATACGTTATACGTTATACGTTGTACGTTATACGTTATACGTTATATGTTATTCGTTATACGTTATACGTTATACATTAAATGTTATACGTTATACGTTGTACGTTATACGTTATACGTTATACGTTATACGTTATACGTTATACTTTATACGTTATACGTTATACGTTATACGTTATACGTTATACGTTATACGTTATACGTTATACGTTATACGTTATACGTTATACGTTATACGCTATACGTTATACGTTATACGTTATACGTTATACGTTATACGTTATACGTTATACGTTATACGTTATACGTTATACGTTATACGTTATACGTTATACGTTATACGTTATACGTTATACGTTATACGTTATACGTTATACGTTATACGTTATACGTTATACGTTATACGTTATACGTTATACGTTATACGTTATACGTTATACGTTCTACGTTCTACGTTGTACGTTATACGTTGTACGTTATACGTTATACGTAATACGTTGTACGTTATACGTTGTACGTTATACGTTATACGTTATACGTTATACGTTATACGTTATACGATATACGTTATACGTTATACGTTATACGTTATACGTTATACGTTGTACGTTATACGTTATACGTTATACGTTATTCGTTATACGTTATACGTTATACATTATACGTTATAAGTTATACGATATACGTTATACGTTATACGTTATACGTTATACGTTATACGTTATACGTTATACGTTATACGTTATACGTTATACGTTGTACGTTATACGCTATACGTTATACGTTATTCGTTATACGTTATACGTTATACATTACATGTTATACGTTATACGTTATACGTTATACGTTATACGTTATACGTTATACGTTATACGTTATACGTTATACATTATACGTTATACGTCATACGTTATACGTTATTCGTAATACGTTATACGTGATACGTTATACGTTATACGTTATACGTTATACGTTATTCGTTGTACGTTATACGTTATACGTTATACGTTATTCGTTATACGTTATACGTTATACATTACATGTTATACGTTATACGTTATACGTTATACGTTATACGTTATACGTTATACGTTATGCGTTTTACGTTATTCGTTATATGTTATACGTTATACGATGTGCGTTATACGTTATACGTTATACGTTATACGTTATACGTTATACGTTATACGTTATACGTTGTACGTTATACGTTGTACGTTATACGTTATACGTTATACGTTATACGTTATACGTTATACGTTACACGTTATACGTTATACGTTATACGTTATACGTTATTCGTTATACGTTATACGTTATACATTACATGTTATACGTTATACGTTATACGTTATACGTTATACGTTATACGTTATACGTTATACGTTATACGTTATACGTTATACATTATACGTTGTACGTTATTCGTTATACGTTATACGTTATACATTATACGTTATACGTTATACGATATACGTTATACGTTATACGTTATACGTTATACGTTGTACGTTATACGTTGTACGTTATACGTTGTACGTTATACGTTTTACGTTATACGTTATACCTTATACGTTATACGTTATACGTTATACGTTATACGTTATACGTTATACGTTATACGTTATACGTTGTACGTTATACGTTATACGTTATATGTTATTCGTTATACGTTATACGTTATACATTACATGTTATACGTTATACGTTGTACGTTATACGTTATACGTTATACGTTATACGTTATACTTTATACGTTATACGTTATACGTTATACGTTATACGTTATACGTTATACGTTATACGTTGTACGTTATACGTTATACGTTATACGTTATACGTTATACGTTATACGTTATTCCTTATACGTTATACGTTATACATTACGTGTTTTACGTTATACGTTATACGTTATACGTTATACGTTATACGTTATACGTTGTACGTTATTCGTAATACGTTATACGTGATACGTTATACGTTGTACGTTATACGTTATACGTTATACGTTACACATTATACGTTATACGTTATACATTACATGTTATACGTTATACGTTATACGTTATACGTTATACGTTATACGTCATAGGTTATACGTTATATGTTATACGTTATACGTTATACGTAATACGTTATACGTTATACGTTATACGTTATACGTCATACGTTATACGTTATAGGTGTTACGTTATACGTTATACGTTATACGTTATACGTTATTCGTAATACGTTATACGTGATACGTTATACGTTATACGTTGTACGTTATACGTTATACGTTATACGTTATACGTTATTCGTTATACGTTATACGTTATACATTACATGTTTTACGTTATACGTTATACGTTATACGTTATACGTTATACGTTATACGTTATACGTTATACGTTATACGTTATACGTTATATGTCATACGTTATACGTCATTCGTAATACGTTATACGTGATACGTTATACGTTGTACGTTATACGTTATACGTTATACGTTATACGTTATACGTTATACGTTACACGTTATACGTTATACGTTGTACGTTATACGTTATACGTTATACGTTATACGTTATACGTTATACGTTATACGTTATACGTTATACGTTGTTGGTCATACGTTATACGTTATACGTTGTTGGTTATACGTTATACGTTATACGTTATACGTTATACGTTATACGTTATACGTTATACGTTATACGTTATACGTTATACGTTATACGTTGTACGTTATACGTTATACGTTATGCGTTATAGGATATACGTTATACGTTATGCGTTATAGGATATACGTTATACGTTATACGTTGTACGTTATACGTTATACGTTATACGTTATACGTTAGACGTTGTACGTTATACGTTATACGTTATACGTTGTACGTTATACGTTGTACGTTATACGTTGTACGTTATACGTTGTACGTTATACGTTATACCTTATACGTTATACGTTATACGTTATACGTTATACGTTATACGTTATACGTTATACGTTATACGTTGTACGTTATACGTTATACGTTATATGTTATTCGTTATACGTTATACGTTATACATTAAATGTTATACGTTATACGTTGTACGTTATACGTTATACGTTATACGTTATACGTTATACGTTATACTTTATACGTTATACGTTATACGTTATACGTTATACGTTATACGTTATACCTTATACGTTATACGTTGTACGTTATACGTTATACGTTATGCGTTATACGTTATACGTTATACGTTATTCCTTATACGTTATACGTTATACATTACGTGTTTTACGTTATACGTTATACGTTATACGTTATACGTTATACGTTATACGTTGTACGTTATTCGTAATACGTTATACGTGATACGTTATACGTTGTACGTTATACGTTATACGTTATACGTTACACATTATACGTTATACGTTATACATTACATGTTATACGTTATACGTTATACGTTATACGTTATACGTTATACGTCATAGGTTATACGTTATATGTTATACGTTATACGTTATACGTAATACGTTATAC
The DNA here is from genome assembly GCF_051014685.1 of Ptiloglossa arizonensis. Classification (NCBI taxonomy): domain Eukaryota; kingdom Metazoa; phylum Arthropoda; class Insecta; order Hymenoptera; family Colletidae; genus Ptiloglossa; species Ptiloglossa arizonensis. The sequence goes on along the minus strand of NW_027478408.1, from coordinate 1,122,601 downwards.
GTTATACGTTATACGTTATACGTCATACGTTATACGTTATAGGTGTTACGTTATACGTTATACGTTATACGTTATACGTTATTCGTAATACGTTATACGTGATACGTTATACGTTATACGTTGTACGTTATACGTTATACGTTATACGTTATACGTTATTCGTTATACGTTATACGTTATACATTACATGTTTTACGTTATACGTTATACGTTATACGTTATACGTTATACGTTATACGTTATACGTTATACGTTATACGTTATACGTTATACGTTATATGTCATACGTTATACGTCATTCGTAATACGTTATACGTGATACGTTATACGTTGTACGTTATACGTTATACGTTATACGTTATACGTTATACGTTATACGTTACACGTTATAGGTTATACGTTGTACGTTATACGTTATACGTTATACGTTATACGTTATACGTTATACGTTATACGTTATACGTTATACGTTGTTGGTCATACGTTATACGTTATACGTTATGCGTTATACGTCATGCGATATACGTTATACGTTATTCGTTATACGTTATACGTTAAACGTTGTACGTTATACGTTATACGTTATACGTTATACGTTATACGTTATACGTTATACGTTATACGTTATACGTTATACGTTATACGTTATACGTTATACGTTATACGTTGTACGTTATACGTTATACGTTATGCGTTATAGGATATACGTTATACGTTATGCGTTATAGGATATACGTTATACGTTAGACGTTGTACGTTATACGTTATACGTTATACGTTATACGTTATACGTTATACGTTATCCGTTATACGTTATACGTTATACGTTATACGTTATACGTTATACGTTATCCGTTATACGTTATACGTTATACGTTATACGTTATACGTTATACGTTATACGTTATACGTTATACGTTATACGTTATACGTTATACGTTATACGTTATACGTTATACGTTATACGTTATTCGTTATACATTATACGTTATACGTTATACGTTATACGTTATAGGATATACGTTATACGTTATACGTTGTACGTTATACGTTATACGTTATGCGTTATACGTCATGCGATATACGTTATACGTTATTCGTTATACGTTATACGTTAAACGTTGTACGTTATACGTTATACGTTATACGTTATACGTTATACGTTATACGTTATACGTTATACGTTATACGTTATACGTTATACGTTGTTGTTTATACGTTATACGTTATACGTTATACGTTATACGTTATACGTTATACGTTATACGTTATACGTTATACGTTATACGTTATACGTTATACGTTGTTGGTTATACGTTATACATTACGTGTTTTACGTTATACGTTATACGTTATACGTTATACGTTATACGTTATGCGTTGTACGTTATTCGTAATACGTTATACGTGATACGTTATACGTTGTACGTTATACGTTATACGTTATACGTTACACATTATACGTTATACGTTATACATTACATGTTATACGTTATACGTTGTACGTTATACGTTATACGTTATACGTTATACGTTATACTTTATACGTTATACGTTATACGTTATACGTTATACGTTATACGTTATACGTTATACGTTGTACGTTATACGTTATACGTTATACGTTATACGTTATACGTTATACGTTATACGTTATACGTTATGCGTTGTACGTTATTCGTAATACGTTATACGTGATACGTTATACGTTGTACGTTATACGTTATACGTTATACGTTACACATTATACGTTATACGTTATACATTACATGTTATACGTTATACGTTATACGTTATACGTTATACGTTATACGTCATAGGTTATACGTTATATGTTATACGTTATACGTTATACGTAATACGTTATACGTTATACGTTATACGTTATACGTCATACGTTATACGTTATAGGTGTTACGTTATACGTTATACGTTATACGTTATACGTTATTCGTAATACGTTATACGTGATACGTTATACGTTATACGTTGTACGTTATACGTTATACGTTATACGTTATACGTTATTCGTTATACGTTATACGTTATACATTACATGTTTTACGTTATACGTTATACGTTATACGTTATACGTTATACGTTATACGTTATACGTTATACGTTATACGTTATACGTTATACGTTATACGTTATATGTCATACGTTATACGTCATTCGTAATACGTTATACGTGATACGTTATACGTTGTACGTTATACGTTATACGTTATACGTTATACGTTATACGTTATACGTTACACGTTATACGTTATACGTTGTACGTTATACGTTATACGTTATACGTTATACGTTATACGTTATACGTTATACGTTTTACGTTATACGTTGTTGGTTATACGTTATACGTTATACGTTATACGTTGTTGGTTATACGTTATACGTTATACGTTGTTGGTTATACGTTATACGTTATACGTTATACGTTATACGTTATACGTTATACGTTATACGTTATACGTTATACGTTATACGTTATGCGTTATACGTCATGCGATATACGTTATACGTTATTCGTTATACGTTATACGTTAAACGTTGTACGTTATACGTTATACGTTATACGTTATACGTTATACGTTATACGTTATACGTTATACGTTATACGTTATACGTTATACGTTATACGTTATACGTTATACGTTGTACGTTATACGTTATACGTTATGCGTCATAGGATATACGTTATACGTTATGCGTTACAGGATATACGTTATACGTTATACGTTGTACGTTATACGTTATACGTTAGACGTTGTACGTTATACGTTATACGTTATACGTCATACGTTATACGTTATCCGTTATACGTTATACGTTATACGTTATACGTTATACGTTATACGTTATCCGTTATACGTTATACGTTATACGTTATACGTTATACGTTATACGTTATACGTTATACGTTATACGTTATACGTTATACGTTATACGTTATACGTTATACGTTATACGTTATACGTTATACGTTATACGTTATACGTTATACGTTATACGTTATACGTTATAGGATATACGTTATACGTTATACGTTGTACGTTATACGTTATACGTTATGCGTTATACGTCATGCGATATACGTTATACGTTATTCGTTATACGTTATACGTTAAACGTTGTACGTTATACGTTATACGTTATACGTTATACGTTATACGTTATACGTTATACGTTATACGTTATACGTTATACGTTATACGTTATACGTTATACGTTGTTGGTTATACGTTATACGTAATACGTTATACGTTATACGTTATACGTTATACGTTATACGTTATACGTTATACGTTATACGTTATACGTTATACGTTATACGTTATACGTTATACGTTATACGTTGTACGTTATACGTTATACGTTATACGTTATACGTTAGACGTTGTACGTTATACGTTATACGTTATACGTTATGCGTTATAGGATATACGTTATACGTTATACGTTGTACGTTATACGTTATACGTTATACGTTAGACGCTATACGTTATACGTTATACGTTATGCGTTATACGTTATACGTTATAGGTTATACGTTATACGTTATACGTTATACGTTATACGTTCTACGTTATACGTTATACGTTAAACGTTGTACGCTATACGTTATACGTTATACGTTATACGTTATACCTTATACGTTATACGTTATACGTTATACGTTATACGTTATACGTTATACGTTATACGTTATACGTTATACGTTATACGTTATACGTTATACGTTATACGTTATACGTTATACGTTATACGTTATGCGTTATACGTTATACGTTATACGTCATAAGTTATACGTTATACGTTATACATTATACGTTATACGTTATGCGTTATACGTCCTACGATATTCGTTATACGTTATACGTTATTAGTTATACGTTATACGTTATACGTTATACGTTATACGTTATACGTCATAGGTTATACGTTATACGTTATGCGTTATACGTTATACGTTATACGTTATACGTTATACGTTATACGTTATACGTTATACGTTATACGTTATACGTTATACGTTGTACGTTATACGTTAAACGTTATACCTTATACGTTATACGTTATACGTTATACGTTATACGTTATACGTTATACGTTATACGTTATACGTTATACGTTATACGTTATACGTTATACGTTATACGTTATACGTTATACGTTATACGTTATACGTTATACGTTATACGTTATACGTTATACGTTATACGTTATACGTTATACGTTATACGTTATACGTTATACGTTATACGTTATACGTTATACGTTGTTGGTTATACGTTATACGTAATACGTTATACGTTATACGTTATACGTTATACGTTATACGTTATACGTTATACGTTATACGTTATACGTTATACGTTATACGTTATACGTTATACGTTATACGTTATACGTTGTACGTTATACGTTATACGTTATACGTTATACGTTAGACGTTGTACGTTATACGTTATACGTTATACGTTATGCGTTATAGGATATACGTTATACGTTATACGTTGTACGTTATACGTTATACGTTATACGTTAGACGCTATACGTTATACGTTATACGTTATGCGTTATACGTTATACGTTATAGGTTATACGTTATACGTTATACGTTATACGTTATACGTTCTACGTTAAACGTTGTACGTTATACGTTATACGTTATACGTTATACGTTATACCTTATACGTTATACGTTATACGTTATACGTTATACGTTATACGTTATACGTTATACGTTATACGTTATACGTTATACGTTATACGTTATACGTTATACGTTATACGTTATACGTTATACGTTATGCGTTATACGTTATACGTTATACGTCATAAGTTATACGTTATACGTTATACGTTATACGTTATACGTTATGCGTTATACGTCCTACGATATTCGTTATACGTTATACGTTATTAGTTATACGTTATACGTTATACGTTATACGTTATACGTTATACGTCATAGGTTATACGTTATACGTTATGCGTTATACGTTATACGTTATACGTTATACGTTATACGTTATACGTTATACGTTATACGTTATACGTTATACGTTATACGTTGTACGTTATACGTTAAACGTTATACCTTATACGTTATACGTTATACGTTATACGTTATACGTTATACGTTGTACGTTATACGTTATACGTTATACGTTATACGTTATACGTTATACGTTATACGTTATACGTTATACGTTATACGTTATACGTTATACGTTATACGTTATACGTTATACGTTATACGTTATACGTTATACGTTATACGTTATACGTTATACGTTATACGTTATACGTTATACGTTATACGTTATACGTTATACGTTATACGTTATACGTTCTACGTTCTACGTTATACGTTCTACGTTCTACGTTATACGTGGTACGTTATACGTTGTTCGTTATACGTTATACGTAATACGTTGTACGTTATACGTTGTACGTTATACGTTATACGTTATACGTTATACGTTATACGTTATACGATATACGTTATACGTTATACGTTATACGTTATACGTTATACGTTATACGTTGTACGTTATACGTTATACGTTATACGTTATTCGTTATACGTTATACGTTATACATTATACGTTATACGTTATACGATATACGTTATACGTTATACGTTATACGTTATACGTTATACGTTATACGTTATACGTTATACGTTATACGTTATACGTTATACGTTGTACGTTATACGCTATACGTTATACGTTATTCGTTATACGTTATACGTTATACATTACATGTTATACGTTATACGTTATACGTTATACGTTATACGTTATACGTTAAACGTTGTACGTTATACGTTATACGTTATACGTTATACGTTATACGTTATACGTTATACGTTATACGTTATACGTTATACGTTATACGTTATACGTTGTTGGTTATACGTTATACGTAATACGTTATACGTTATACGTTATACGTTATACGTTATACGTTATACGTTATACGTTATACGTTATACGTTATACGTTATACGTTATACGTTATACGTTATACGTTATACGTTGTACGTTATACGTTATACGTTATACGTTATACGTTAGACGTTGTACGTTATACGTTATACGTTATACGTTATGCGTTATAGGATATACGTTATACGTTATACGTTGTACGTTATACGTTATACGTTATACGTTAGACGCTATACGTTATACGTTATACGTTATGCGTTATACGTTATACGTTATAGGTTATACGTTATACGTTATACGTTATACGTTATACGTTCTACGTTATACGTTATACGTTAAACGTTGTACGTTATACGTTATACGTTATACCTTATACGTTATACGTTATACGTTATACGTTATACGTTGTTGGTTATACGTTATACGTAATACGTTATACGTTATACGTTATACGTTATACGTTATACGTTATACGTTATACGTTATACGTTGTTGGTTATACGTTATACGTAATACGTTATACGTTATACGTTATACGTTATACGTTATACGTTATACGTTATACGTTATACGTTATACGTTATACGTTATACGTTATACGTTATACGTTATACGTTATACGTTATACGTTGTTGGTTATACGTTATACGTAATACGTTATACGTTATACGTTATACGTTATACGTTATACGTTATACGTTATACGTTATACGTTATACGTTATACGTTATACGTTATACGTTATACGTTATACGTTATACGTTGTACGTTATACGTTATACGTTATACGTTATACGTTAGACGTTGTACGTTATACGTTATACGTTATACGTTATGCGTTATAGGATATACGTTATACGTTATACGTTGTACGTTATACGTTATACGTTATACGTTAGACGCTATACGTTATACGTTATACGTTATGCGTTATACGTTATACGTTATAGGTTATACGTTATACGTTATACGTTATACGTTATACGTTCTACGTTAAACGTTGTACGTTATACGTTATACGTTATACGTTATACGTTATACCTTATACGTTATACGTTATACGTTATACGTTATACGTTATACGTTATACGTTATACGTTATACGTTATACGTTATACGTTATACGTTATACGTTATACGTTATACGTTATACGTTATACGTTATGCGTTATACGTTATACGTTATACGTCATAAGTTATACGTTATACGTTATACGTTATACGTTATACGTTATGCGTTATACGTCCTACGATATTCGTTATACGTTATACGTTATTAGTTATACGTTATACGTTATACGTTATACGTTATACGTTATACGTCATAGGTTATACGTTATACGTTATGCGTTATACGTTATACGTTATACGTTATACGTTATACGTTATACGTTATACGTTATACGTTATACGTTATACGTTATACGTTGTACGTTATACGTTAAACGTTATACCTTATACGTTATACGTTATACGTTATACGTTATACGTTATACGTTGTACGTTATACGTTATACGTTATACGTTATACGTTATACGTTATACGTTATACGTTATACGTTATACGTTATACGTTATACGTTATACGTTATACGTTATACGTTATACGTTATACGTTATACGTTATACGTTATACGTTATACGTTATACGTTATACGTTATACGTTATACGTTATACGTTATACGTTATACGTTATACGTTATACGTTCTACGTTCTACGTTATACGTTCTACGTTCTACGTTATACGTGGTACGTTATACGTTGTTCGTTATACGTTATACGTAATACGTTGTACGTTATACGTTGTACGTTATACGTTATACGTTATACGTTATACGTTATACGTTATACGATATACGTTATACGTTATACGTTATACGTTATACGTTATACGTTATACGTTGTACGTTATACGTTATACGTTATACGTTATTCGTTATACGTTATACGTTATACATTATACGTTATACGTTATACGATATACGTTATACGTTATACGTTATACGTTATACGTTATACGTTATACGTTATACGTTATACGTTATACGTTATACGTTATACGTTGTACGTTATACGCTATACGTTATACGTTATTCGTTATACGTTATACGTTATACATTACATGTTATACGTTATACGTTATACGTTATACGTTATACGTTATACGTTAAACGTTGTACGTTATACGTTATACGTTATACGTTATACGTTATACGTTATACGTTATACGTTATACGTTATACGTTATACGTTATACGTTATACGTTGTTGGTTATACGTTATACGTAATACGTTATACGTTATACGTTATACGTTATACGTTATACGTTATACGTTATACGTTATACGTTATACGTTATACGTTATACGTTATACGTTATACGTTATACGTTATACGTTGTACGTTATACGTTATACGTTATACGTTATACGTTAGACGTTGTACGTTATACGTTATACGTTATACGTTATGCGTTATAGGATATACGTTATACGTTATACGTTGTACGTTATACGTTATACGTTATACGTTAGACGCTATACGTTATACGTTATACGTTATGCGTTATACGTTATACGTTATAGGTTATACGTTATACGTTATACGTTATACGTTATACGTTCTACGTTATACGTTATACGTTAAACGTTGTACGTTATACGTTATACGTTATACCTTATACGTTATACGTTATACGTTATACGTTATACGTTGTTGGTTATACGTTATACGTAATACGTTATACGTTATACGTTATACGTTATACGTTATACGTTATACGTTATACGTTATACGTTGTTGGTTATACGTTATACGTAATACGTTATACGTTATACGTTATACGTTATACGTTATACGTTATACGTTATACGTTATACGTTATACGTTATACGTTATACGTTATACGTTATACGTTATACGTTATACGTTATGCGTTATACGTTATACGTTATACGTCATAAGTTATACGTTATACGTTATACGTTATACGTTATACGTTATACGTTATGCGTTATACGTCCTACGATATTCGTTATACGTTATACGTTATTAGTTATACGTTATACGTTATACGTTATACGTTATACGTTATACGTCATAGGTTATACGTTATACGTTATGCGTTATACGTTATACGTTATACGTTATACGTTATACGTTATACGTTATACGTTATACGTTATACGTTATACGTTATACGTTGTACGTTATACGTTAAACGTTATACCTTATACGTTATACGTTATACGTTATACGTTATACGTTATACGTTATACGTTATACGTTATACGTTATACGTTATACGTTATACGTTATACGTTATACGTTATACGTTATACGTTATACGTTATACGTTATACGTTATACGTTATACGTTATACGTTATACGTTATACGTTATACGTTATACGTTATACGTTATACGTTATACGTTATACGTTATACGTTATACGTTATACGTTATACGTTATACGTTATACGTTATAGGATATACGTTATACGTTATACGTTGTACGTTATACGTTATACGTTATGCGTTATACGTCATGCGATATACGTTATACGTTATTCGTTATACGTTATACGTTAAACGTTGTACGTTATACGTTATACGTTATACGTTATACGTTATACGTTATACGTTATACGTTATACGTTATACGTTATACGTTATACGTTATACGTTGTTGGTTATACGTTATACGTAATACGTTATACGTTATACGTTATACGTTATACGTTATACGTTATACGTTATACGTTATACGTTATACGTTATACGTTATACGTTATACGTTATACGTTATACGTTATACGTTATACGTTGTACGTTATACGTTATACGTTATACGTTATACGTTAGACGTTGTACGTTATACGTTATACGTTATACGTTATGCGTTATAGGATATACGTTATACGTTATACGTTGTACGTTATACGTTATACGTTATACGTTAGACGCTATACGTTATACGTTATACGTTATGCGTTATACGTTATACGTTATAGGTTATACGTTATACGTTATACGTTATACGTTATACGTTCTACGTTATACGTTATACGTTAAACGTTGTACGTTATACGTTATACGTTATACGTTATACGTTATACCTTATACGTTATACGTTATACGTTATACGTTATACGTTATACGTTATACGTTATACGTTATACGTTATACGTTATACGTTATACGTTATACGTTATACGTTATACGTTATACGTTATACGTTATGCGTTATACGTTATACGTTATACGTCATAAGTTATACGTTATACGTTATACGTTATACGTTATACGTTATGCGTTATACGTCCTACGATATTCGTTATACGTTATACGTTATTAGTTATACGTTATACGTTATACGTTATACGTTATACGTTATACGTCATAGGTTATACGTTATACGTTATGCGTTATACGTTATACGTTATACGTTATACGTTATACGTTATACGTTATACGTTATACGTTATACGTTATACGTTATACGTTGTACGTTATACGTTAAACGTTATACCTTATACGTTATACGTTATACGTTATACGTTATACGTTATACGTTGTACGTTATACGTTATACGTTATACGTTATACGTTATACGTTATACGTTATACGTTATACGTTATACGTTATACGTTATACGTTATACGTTATACGTTATACGTTATACGTTATACGTTATACGTTATACGTTATACGTTATACGTTATACGTTATACGTTATACGTTATACGTTATACGTTATACGTTATACGTTATACGTTATACGTTCTACGTTCTACGTTATACGTTCTACGTTCTACGTTATACGTGGTACGTTATACGTTGTTCGTTATACGTTATACGTAATACGTTGTACGTTATACGTTGTACGTTATACGTTATACGTTATACGTTATACGTTATACGTTATACGATATACGTTATACGTTATACGTTATACGTTATACGTTATACGTTATACGTTGTACGTTATACGTTATACGTTATACGTTATTCGTTATACGTTATACGTTATACATTATACGTTATACGTTATACGATATACGTTATACGTTATACGTTATACGTTATACGTTATACGTTATACGTTATACGTTATACGTTATACGTTATACGTTATACGTTGTACGTTATACGCTATACGTTATACGTTATTCGTTATACGTTATACGTTATACATTACATGTTATACGTTATACGTTATACGTTATACGTTATACGTTATACGTTATACGTTATACGTTATACGTTATACGTTATACATTATACGTTATACGTCATACGTTATACGTTATTCGTAATACGTTATACGTGATACGTTATACGTTATACGTTATACGTTATACGTTATTCGTTGTACGTTATACGTTATACGTTATCCGTTATTCGTTATACGTTATACGTTATACATTACATGTTATACGTTATACGTTATACGTTATACGTTATACGTTATACGTTATACGTTATGCGTTTTACGTTATTCGTTATATGTTATACGTTATACGATGTGCGTTATACGTTATACGTTATACGTTATACGTTATACGTTATACGTTATACGTTATACGTTGTACGTTATACGTTGTACGTTATACGTTATACGTTATACGTTATACGTTATACGTTATACGTTACACGTTATACGTTATACGTTATACGTTATACGTTATTCGTTATACGTTATACGTTATACATTACATGTTATACGTTATACGTTATACGTTATACGTTATACGTTATACGTTATACGTTATACGTTATACGTTATACGTTATACATTATACGTTGTACGTTATTCGTTATACGTTATACGTTATACATTATACGTTATACGTTATACGATATACGTTATACGTTATACGTTATACGTTATACGTTGTACGTTATACGTTGTACGTTATACGTTGTACGTTATACGTTTTACGTTATACGTTATACCTTATACGTTATACGTTATACGTTATACGTTATACGTTATACGTTATACGTTATACGTTATACGTTGTACGTTATACGTTATACGTTATATGTTATTCGTTATACGTTATACGTTATACATTACATGTTATACGTTATACGTTGTACGTTATACGTTATACGTTATACGTTATACGTTATACTTTATACGTTATACGTTATACGTTATACGTTATACGTTATACGTTATACGTTATACGTTGTACGTTATACGTTATACGTTATACGTTATACGTTATACGTTATACGTTATTCCTTATACGTTATACGTTATACATTACGTGTTTTACGTTATACGTTATACGTTATACGTTATACGTTATACGTTATACGTTGTACGTTATTCGTAATACGTTATACGTGATACGTTATACGTTGTACGTTATACGTTATACGTTATACGTTACACATTATACGTTATACGTTATACATTACATGTTATACGTTATACGTTATACGTTATACGTTATACGTTATACGTCATAGGTTATACGTTATATGTTATACGTTATACGTTATACGTAATACGTTATACGTTATACGTTATACGTTATACGTCATACGTTATACGTTATAGGTGTTACGTTATACGTTATACGTTATACGTTATACGTTATTCGTAATACGTTATACGTGATACGTTATACGTTATACGTTGTACGTTATACGTTATACGTTATACGTTATACGTTATTCGTTATACGTTATACGTTATACATTACATGTTTTACGTTATACGTTATACGTTATACGTTATACGTTATACGTTATACGTTATACGTTATACGTTATACGTTATACGTTATACGTTATATGTCATACGTTATACGTCATTCGTAATACGTTATACGTGATACGTTATACGTTGTACGTTATACGTTATACGTTATACGTTATACGTTATACGTTATACGTTACACGTTATACGTTGTACGTTATACGTTATATGTTATTCGTTATACGTTATACGTTATACATTACATGTTATACGTTATACGTTGTACGTTATACGTTATACGTTATACGTTATACGTTATACGTTATTCGTTATACGTTATACGTTATACATTACATGTTTTACGTTATACGTTATACGTTATACGTTATACGTTATACGTTATACGTTATACGTTATACGTTATACGTTATACGTTATATGTCATACGTTATACGTCATTCGTAATACGTTATACGTGATACGTTATACGTTGTACGTTATACGTTATACGTTATACGTTATACGTTATACGTTATACGTTACACGTTATACGTTATACGTTGTACGTTATACGTTATACGTTATACGTTATACGTTATACGTTATACGTTATACGTTATACGTTATACGTTGTTGGTCATACGTTATACGTTATACGTTGTTGGTTATACGTTATACGTTATACGTTATACGTTATACGTTATACGTTATACGTTATACGTTATACGTTATACGTTATACGTTATACGTTGTACGTTATACGTTATACGTTATGCGTTATAGGATATACGTTATACGTTATGCGTTATAGGATATACGTTATACGTTATACGTTGTACGTTATACGTTATACGTTATACGTTATACGTTAGACGTTGTACGTTATACGTTATACGTTATACGTTGTACGTTATACGTTGTACGTTATACGTTGTACGTTATACGTTGTACGTTATACGTTATACCTTATACGTTATACGTTATACGTTATACGTTATACGTTATACGTTATACGTTATACGTTATACGTTGTACGTTATACGTTATACGTTATATGTTATTCGTTATACGTTATACGTTATACATTAAATGTTATACGTTATACGTTGTACGTTATACGTTATACGTTATACGTTATACGTTATACGTTATACTTTATACGTTATACGTTATACGTTATACGTTATACGTTATACGTTATACCTTATACGTTATACGTTGTACGTTATACGTTATACGTTATACGTTATACGTTATACGTTATACGTTATTCCTTATACGTTATACGTTATACATTACGTGTTTTACGTTATACGTTATACGTTATACGTTATACGTTATACGTTATACGTTGTACGTTATTCGTAATACGTTATACGTGATACGTTATACGTTGTACGTTATACGTTATACGTTATACGTTACACATTATACGTTATACGTTATACATTACATGTTATACGTTATACGTTATACGTTATACGTTATACGTTATACGTCATAGGTTATACGTTATATGTTATACGTTATACGTTATACGTAATACGTTATACGTTATACGTTATACGTTATACGTCATACGTTATACGTTATAGGTGTTACGTTATACGTTATACGTTATACGTTATACGTTATTCGTAATACGTTATACGTGATACGTTATACGTTATACGTTGTACGTTATACGTTATACGTTATACGTTATACGTTATTCGTTATACGTTATACGTTATACATTACATGTTTTACGTTATACGTTATACGTTATACGTTATACGTTATACGTTATACGTTATACGTTATACGTTATACGTTATACGTTATACGTTATATGTCATACGTTATACGTCATTCGTAATACGTTATACGTGATACGTTATACGTTGTACGTTATACGTTATACGTTATACGTTATACGTTATACGTTATACGTTACACGTTATAGGTTATACGTTGTACGTTATACGTTATACGTTATACGTTATACGTTATACGTTATACGTTATACGTTATACGTTATACGTTGTTGGTCATACGTTATACGTTATACGTTGTTGGTTATACGTTATACGTTATACGTTATACGTTATACGTTATACGTTATACGTTATACGTTATACGTTATACGTTATACGTTATGCGTTATACGTCATGCGATATACGTTATACGTTATTCGTTATACGTTATACGTTAAACGTTGTACGTTATACGTTATACGTTATACGTTATACGTTATACGTTATACGTTATACGTTATACGTTATACGTTATACGTTATACGTTATACGTTATACGTTATACGTTGTACGTTATACGTTATACGTTATGCGTTATAGGATATACGTTATACGTTATGCGTTATAGGATATACGTTATACGTTAGACGTTGTACGTTATACGTTATACGTTATACGTTATACGTTATACGTTATCCGTTATACGTTATACGTTATACGTTATACGTTATACGTTATACGTTATCCGTTATACGTTATACGTTATACGTTATACGTTATACGTTATACGTTATACGTTATACGTTATACGTTATACGTTATACGTTATACGTTATACGTTATACGTTATACGTTATACGTTATTCGTTATACATTATACGTTATACGTTATACGTTATACGTTATAGGATATACGTTATACGTTATACGTTGTACGTTATACGTTATACGTTATGCGTTATACGTCATGCGATATACGTTATACGTTATTCGTTATACGTTATACGTTAAACGTTGTACGTTATACGTTATACGTTATACGTTATACGTTATACGTTATACGTTATACGTTATACGTTATACGTTATACGTTATACGTTGTTGTTTATACGTTATACGTTATACGTTATACGTTATACGTTATACGTTATACGTTATACGTTATACGTTATACGTTATACGTTATACGTTATACGTTGTTGGTTATACGTTATACATTACGTGTTTTACGTTATACGTTATACGTTATACGTTATACGTTATACGTTATGCGTTGTACGTTATTCGTAATACGTTATACGTGATACGTTATACGTTGTACGTTATACGTTATACGTTATACGTTACACATTATACGTTATACGTTATACATTACATGTTATACGTTATACGTTGTACGTTATACGTTATACGTTATACGTTATACGTTATACTTTATACGTTATACGTTATACGTTATACGTTATACGTTATACGTTATACGTTATACGTTGTACGTTATACGTTATACGTTATACGTTATACGTTATACGTTATACGTTATACGTTATACGTTATGCGTTGTACGTTATTCGTAATACGTTATACGTGATACGTTATACGTTGTACGTTATACGTTATACGTTATACGTTACACATTATACGTTATACGTTATACATTACATGTTATACGTTATACGTTATACGTTATACGTTATACGTTATACGTCATAGGTTATACGTTATATGTTATACGTTATACGTTATACGTAATACGTTATACGTTATACGTTATACGTTATACGTCATACGTTATACGTTATAGGTGTTACGTTATACGTTATACGTTATACGTTATACGTTATTCGTAATACGTTATACGTGATACGTTATACGTTATACGTTGTACGTTATACGTTATACGTTATACGTTATACGTTATTCGTTATACGTTATACGTTATACATTACATGTTTTACGTTATACGTTATACGTTATACGTTATACGTTATACGTTATACGTTATACGTTATACGTTATACGTTATACGTTATACGTTATACGTTATATGTCATACGTTATACGTCATTCGTAATACGTTATACGTGATACGTTATACGTTGTACGTTATACGTTATACGTTATACGTTATACGTTATACGTTATACGTTACACGTTATACGTTATACGTTGTACGTTATACGTTATACGTTATACGTTATACGTTATACGTTATACGTTATACGTTTTACGTTATACGTTGTTGGTTATACGTTATACGTTATACGTTATACGTTGTTGGTTATACGTTATACGTTATACGTTGTTGGTTATACGTTATACGTTATACGTTATACGTTATACGTTATACGTTATACGTTATACGTTATACGTTATACGTTATGCGTTATACGTCATGCGATATACGTTATACGTTATTCGTTATACGTTATACGTTAAACGTTGTACGTTATACGTTATACGTTATACGTTATACGTTATACGTTATACGTTATACGTTATACGTTATACGTTATACGTTATACGTTATACGTTATACGTTGTACGTTATACGTTATACGTTATGCGTCATAGGATATACGTTATACGTTATGCGTTACAGGATATACGTTATACGTTATACGTTGTACGTTATACGTTATACGTTAGACGTTGTACGTTATACGTTATACGTTATACGTCATACGTTATACGTTATCCGTTATACGTTATACGTTATACGTTATACGTTATACGTTATACGTTATCCGTTATACGTTATACGTTATACGTTATACGTTATACGTTATACGTTATACGTTATACGTTATACGTTATACGTTATACGTTATACGTTATACGTTATACGTTATACGTTATACGTTATACGTTATACGTTATACGTTATACGTTATACGTTATACGTTATACGTTATAGGATATACGTTATACGTTATACGTTGTACGTTATACGTTATACGTTATGCGTTATACGTCATGCGATATACGTTATACGTTATTCGTTATACGTTATACGTTAAACGTTGTACGTTATACGTTATACGTTATACGTTATACGTTATACGTTATACGTTATACGTTATACGTTATACGTTATACGTTATACGTTATACGTTATACGTTGTTGGTTATACGTTATACGTAATACGTTATACGTTATACGTTATACGTTATACGTTATACGTTATACGTTATACGTTATACGTTATACGTTATACGTTATACGTTATACGTTATACGTTATACGTTGTACGTTATACGTTATACGTTATACGTTATACGTTAGACGTTGTACGTTATACGTTATACGTTATACGTTATGCGTTATAGGATATACGTTATACGTTATACGTTGTACGTTATACGTTATACGTTATACGTTAGACGCTATACGTTATACGTTATACGTTATGCGTTATACGTTATACGTTATAGGTTATACGTTATACGTTATACGTTATACGTTATACGTTCTACGTTATACGTTATACGTTAAACGTTGTACGCTATACGTTATACGTTATACGTTATACGTTATACCTTATACGTTATACGTTATACGTTATACGTTATACGTTATACGTTATACGTTATACGTTATACGTTATACGTTATACGTTATACGTTATACGTTATACGTTATACGTTATACGTTATACGTTATGCGTTATACGTTATACGTTATACGTCATAAGTTATACGTTATACGTTATACGTTATACGTTATACGTTATGCGTTATACGTCCTACGATATTCGTTATACGTTATACGTTATTAGTTATACGTTATACGTTATACGTTATACGTTATACGTTATACGTCATAGGTTATACGTTATACGTTATGCGTTATACGTTATACGTTATACGTTATACGTTATACGTTATACGTTATACGTTATACGTTATACGTTATACGTTATACGTTGTACGTTATACGTTAAACGTTATACCTTATACGTTATACGTTATACGTTATACGTTATACGTTATACGTTATACGTTATACGTTATACGTTATACGTTATACGTTATACGTTATACGTTATACGTTATACGTTATACGTTATACGTTATACGTTATACGTTATACGTTATACGTTATACGTTATACGTTATACGTTATACGTTATACGTTATACGTTATACGTTATACGTTATACGTTATACGTTATACGTTATACGTTATACGTTATACGTTATACGTTATAGGATATACGTTATACGTTATACGTTGTACGTTATACGTTATACGTTATGCGTTATACGTCATGCGATATACGTTATACGTTATTCGTTATACGTTATACGTTAAACGTTGTACGTTATACGTTATACGTTATACGTTATACGTTATACGTTATACGTTATACGTTATACGTTATACGTTATACGTTATACGTTATACGTTGTTGGTTATACGTTATACGTAATACGTTATACGTTATACGTTATACGTTATACGTTATACGTTATACGTTATACGTTATACGTTATACGTTATACGTTATACGTTATACGTTATACGTTATACGTTGTACGTTATACGTTATACGTTATACGTTATACGTTAGACGTTGTACGTTATACGTTATACGTTATACGTTATGCGTTATAGGATATACGTTATACGTTATACGTTGTACGTTATACGTTATACGTTATACGTTAGACGCTATACGTTATACGTTATACGTTATGCGTTATACGTTATACGTTATAGGTTATACGTTATACGTTATACGTTATACGTTATACGTTCTACGTTATACGTTATACGTTAAACGTTGTACGTTATACGTTATACGTTATACGTTATACGTTATACCTTATACGTTATACGTTATACGTTATACGTTATACGTTATACGTTATACGTTATACGTTATACGTTATACGTTATACGTTATACGTTATACGTTATACGTTATACGTTATACGTTATACGTTATGCGTTATACGTTATACGTTATACGTCATAAGTTATACGTTATACGTTATACGTTATACGTTATGCGTTATACGTCCTACGATATTCGTTATACGTTATACGTTATTAGTTATACGTTATACGTTATACGTTATACGTTATACGTTATACGTTATACGTCATAGGTTATACGTTATACGTTATGCGTTATACGTTATACGTTATACGTTATACGTTATACGTTATACGTTATACGTTATACGTTATACGTTATACGTTATACGTTGTACGTTATACGTTAAACGTTATACCTTATACGTTATACGTTATACGTTATACGTTATACGTTATACGTTGTACGTTATACGTTATACGTTATACGTTATACGTTATACGTTATACGTTATACGTTATACGTTATACGTTATACGTTATACGTTATACGTTATACGTTATACGTTATACGTTATACGTTATACGTTATACGTTATACGTTATACGTTATACGTTATACGTTATACGTTATACGTTATACGTTATACGTTATACGTTATACGTTCTACGTTCTACGTTATACGTTCTACGTTCTACGTTATACGTGGTACGTTATACGTTGTACGTTATACGTTATACGTAATACGTTGTACGTTATACGTTGTACGTTATACGTTATACGTTATACGTTATACGTTATACGTTATACGATATACGATATACGTTATACGTTATACGTTATACGTTATACGTTATACGTTGTACGTTATACGTTATACGTTATACGTTATTCGTTATACGTTATACGTTATACATTATACGTTATACGTTATACGATATACGTTATACGTTATACGTTATACGTTATACGTTATACGTTATACGTTATACGTTATACGTTATACGTTATACGTTATACGTTGTACGTTATACGCTATACGTTATACGTTATTCGTTATACGTTATACGTTATACATTACATGTTATACGTTATACGTTATACGTTATACGTTATACGTTATACGTTATACGTTATACGTTATACGTTATACATTATACGTTATACGTCATACGTTATACGTTATTCGTAATACGTTATACGTGATACGTTATACGTTATACGTTATACGTTATACGTTATTCGTTGTACGTTATACGTTATACGTTATCCGTTATTCGTTATACGTTATACGTTATACATTACATGTTATACGTTATACGTTATACGTTATACGTTATACGTTATACGTTATACGTTATGCGTTTTACGTTATTCGTTATATGTTATACGTTATACGATGTGCGTTATACGTTATACGTTATACGTTATACGTTATACGTTATACGTTATACGTTATACGTTGTACGTTATACGTTGTACGTTATACGTTATACGTTATACGTTATACGTTATACGTTATACGTTACACGTTATACGTTATACGTTATACGTTATACGTTATTCGTTATACGTTATACGTTATACATTACATGTTATACGTTATACGTTATACGTTATACGTTATACGTTATACGTTATACGTTATACGTTATACGTTATACGTTATACATTATACGTTGTACGTTATTCGTTATACGTTATACGTTATACATTATACGTTATACGTTATACGATATACGTTATACGTTATACGTTATACGTTATACGTTGTACGTTATACGTTGTACGTTATACGTTGTACGTTATACGTTTTACGTTATACGTTATACCTTATACGTTATACGTTATACGTTATACGTTATACGTTATACGTTATACGTTATACGTTATACGTTGTACGTTATACGTTATACGTTATATGTTATTCGTTATACGTTATACGTTATACATTACATGTTATACGTTATACGTTGTACGTTATACGTTATACGTTATACGTTATACGTTATACTTTATACGTTATACGTTATACGTTATACGTTATACGTTATACGTTATACGTTATACGTTGTACGTTATACGTTATACGTTATACGTTATACGTTATACGTTATACGTTATTCCTTATACGTTATACGTTATACATTACGTGTTTTACGTTATACGTTATACGTTATACGTTATACGTTATACGTTATACGTTGTACGTTATTCGTAATACGTTATACGTGATACGTTATACGTTGTACGTTATACGTTATACGTTATACGTTACACATTATACGTTATACGTTATACATTACATGTTATACGTTATACGTTATACGTTATACGTTATACGTTATACGTCATAGGTTATACGTTATATGTTATACGTTATACGTTATACGTAATACGTTATACGTTATACGTTATACGTTATACGTCATACGTTATACGTTATAGGTGTTACGTTATACGTTATACGTTATACGTTATACGTTATTCGTAATACGTTATACGTGATACGTTATACGTTATACGTTGTACGTTATACGTTATACGTTATACGTTATACGTTATTCGTTATACGTTATACGTTATACATTACATGTTTTACGTTATACGTTATACGTTATACGTTATACGTTATACGTTATACGTTATACGTTATACGTTATACGTTATACGTTATACGTTATATGTCATACGTTATACGTCATTCGTAATACGTTATACGTGATACGTTATACGTTGTACGTTATACGTTATACGTTATACGTTATACGTTATACGTTATACGTTACACGTTATACGTTGTACGTTATACGTTATATGTTATTCGTTATACGTTATACGTTATACATTACATGTTATACGTTATACGTTGTACGTTATACGTTATACGTTATACGTTATACGTTATACGTTATTCGTTATACGTTATACGTTATACATTACATGTTTTACGTTATACGTTATACGTTATACGTTATACGTTATACGTTATACGTTATACGTTATACGTTATACGTTATACGTTATATGTCATACGTTATACGTCATTCGTAATACGTTATACGTGATACGTTATACGTTGTACGTTATACGTTATACGTTATACGTTATACGTTATACGTTATACGTTACACGTTATACGTTATACGTTGTACGTTATACGTTATACGTTATACGTTATACGTTATACGTTATACGTTATACGTTATACGTTATACGTTGTTGGTCATACGTTATACGTTATACGTTGTTGGTTATACGTTATACGTTATACGTTATACGTTATACGTTATACGTTATACGTTATACGTTATACGTTATACGTTATACGTTATACGTTGTACGTTATACGTTATACGTTATGCGTTATAGGATATACGTTATACGTTATGCGTTATAGGATATACGTTATACGTTATACGTTGTACGTTATACGTTATACGTTATACGTTATACGTTAGACGTTGTACGTTATACGTTATACGTTATACGTTGTACGTTATACGTTGTACGTTATACGTTGTACGTTATACGTTGTACGTTATACGTTATACCTTATACGTTATACGTTATACGTTATACGTTATACGTTATACGTTATACGTTATACGTTATACGTTGTACGTTATACGTTATACGTTATATGTTATTCGTTATACGTTATACGTTATACATTAAATGTTATACGTTATACGTTGTACGTTATACGTTATACGTTATACGTTATACGTTATACGTTATACTTTATACGTTATACGTTATACGTTATACGTTATACGTTATACGTTATACCTTATACGTTATACGTTGTACGTTATACGTTATACGTTATACGTTATACGTTATACGTTATACGTTATTCCTTATACGTTATACGTTATACATTACGTGTTTTACGTTATACGTTATACGTTATACGTTATACGTTATACGTTATACGTTGTACGTTATTCGTAATACGTTATACGTGATACGTTATACGTTGTACGTTATACGTTATACGTTATACGTTACACATTATACGTTATACGTTATACATTACATGTTATACATTATACGTTATACGTTATACGTTATACGTTATACGTCATAGGTTATACGTTATATGTTATACGTTATACGTTATACGTAATACGTTATACGTTATACGTTATACGTTATACGTCATACGTTATACGTTATAGGTGTTACGTTATACGTTATACGTTATACGTTATACGTTATTCGTAATACGTTATACGTGATACGTTATACGTTATACGTTGTACGTTATACGTTATACGTTATACGTTATACGTTATTCGTTATACGTTATACGTTATACATTACATGTTTTACGTTATACGTTATACGTTATACGTTATACGTTATACGTTATACGTTATACGTTATACGTTATACGTTATATGTCATACGTTATACGTCATTCGTAATACGTTATACGTGATACGTTATACGTTGTACGTTATACGTTATACGTTATACGTTATACGTTATACGTTATACGTTATACGTTATACGTTATACGTTGTACGTTATTCGTAATACGTTATACGTGATACGTTATACGTTGTACGTTATACGTTATACGTTATACGTTACACATTATACGTTATACGTTATACGTTATACGTTATACGTTATACGTTACACGTTATAGGTTATACGTTGTACGTTATACGTTATACGTTATACGTTATACGTTATACGTTATACGTTATACGTTATACGTTATACGTTGTTGGTCATACGTTATACGTTATACGTTGTTGGTTATACGTTATACGTTATACGTTATACGTTATACGTTATACGTTATACGTTATACGTTATACGTTATACGTTATACGTTATACGTTATGCGTTATACGTCATGCGATATACGTTATACGTTATTCGTTATACGTTATACGTTAAACGTTGTACGTTATACGTTATACGTTATACGTTATACGTTATACGTTATACGTTATACGTTATACGTTATACGTTATACGTTATACGTTATACGTTATACGTTATACGTTGTACGTTATACGTTATACGTTATGCGTTATAGGATATACGTTATACGTTATGCGTTATAGGATATACGTTATACGTTAGACGTTGTACGTTATACGTTATACGTTATACGTTATACGTTATACGTTATCCGTTATACGTTATACGTTATACGTTATACGTTATACGTTATACGTTATCCGTTATACGTTATACGTTATACGTTATACGTTATACGTTATACGTTATACGTTATACGTTATACGTTATACGTTATACGTTATACGTTATACGTTATACGTTATACGTTATACGTTATTCGTTATACATTATACGTTATACGTTATACGTTATACGTTATAGGATATACGTTATACGTTATACGTTGTACGTTATACGTTATACGTTATGCGTTATACGTCATGCGATATACGTTATACGTTATTCGTTATACGTTATACGTTAAACGTTGTACGTTATACGTTATACGTTATACGTTATACGTTATACGTTATACGTTATACGTTATACGTTATACGTTATACGTTATACGTTGTTGTTTATACGTTATACGTTATACGTTATACGTTATACGTTATACGTTATACGTTATACGTTATACGTTATACGTTATACGTTATACGTTATACGTTGTTGGTTATACGTTATACATTACGTGTTTTACGTTATACGTTATACGTTATTCGTTATACGTTATACGTTATGCGTTGTACGTTATTCGTAATACGTTATACGTGATACGTTATACGTTGTACGTTATACGTTATACGTTATACGTTACACATTATACGTTATACGTTATACATTACATGTTATACGTTATACGTTGTACGTTATACGTTATACGTTATACGTTATACGTTATACTTTATACGTTATACGTTATACGTTATACGTTATACGTTATACGTTATACGTTATACGTTGTACGTTATACGTTATACGTTATACGTTATACGTTATACGTTATACGTTATACGTTATACGTTATGCGTTGTACGTTATTCGTAATACGTTATACGTGATACGTTATACGTTGTACGTTATACGTTATACGTTATACGTTACACATTATACGTTATACGTTATACATTACATGTTATACGTTATACGTTATACGTTATACGTTATACGTTATACGTCATAGGTTATACGTTATATGTTATACGTTATACGTTATACGTAATACGTTATACGTTATACGTTATACGTTATACGTCATACGTTATACGTTATAGGTGTTACGTTATACGTTATACGTTATACGTTATACGTTATTCGTAATACGTTATACGTGATACGTTATACGTTATACGTTGTACGTTATACGTTATACGTTATACGTTATACGTTATTCGTTATACGTTATACGTTATACATTACATGTTTTACGTTATACGTTATACGTTATACGTTATACGTTATACGTTATACGTTATACGTTATACGTTATACGTTATACGTTATACGTTATACGTTATATGTCATACGTTATACGTCATTCGTAATACGTTATACGTGATACGTTATACGTTGTACGTTATACGTTATACGTTATACGTTATACGTTATACGTTATACGTTACACGTTATACGTTATACGTTGTACGTTATACGTTATACGTTATACGTTATACGTTATACGTTATACGTTATACGTTTTACGTTATACGTTGTTGGTTATACGTTATACGTTATACGTTATACGTTGTTGGTTATACGTTATACGTTATACGTTGTTGGTTATACGTTATACGTTATACGTTATACGTTATACGTTATACGTTATACGTTATACGTTATACGTTATACGTTATGCGTTATACGTCATGCGATATACGTTATACGTTATTCGTTATACGTTATACGTTAAACGTTGTACGTTATACGTTATACGTTATACGTTATACGTTATACGTTATACGTTATACGTTATACGTTATACGTTATACGTTATACGTTATACGTTATACGTTGTACGTTATACGTTATACGTTATGCGTCATAGGATATACGTTATACGTTATGCGTTACAGGATATACGTTATACGTTATACGTTGTACGTTATACGTTATACGTTAGACGTTGTACGTTATACGTTATACGTTATACGTCATACGTTATACGTTATCCGTTATACGTTATACGTTATACGTTATACGTTATACGTTATACGTTATCCGTTATACGTTATACGTTATACGTTATACGTTATACGTTATACGTTATACGTTATACGTTATACGTTATACGTTATACGTTATACGTTATACGTTATACGTTATACGTTATACGTTATACGTTATACGTTATACGTTATACGTTATACGTTATACGTTATACGTTATAGGATATACGTTATACGTTATACGTTGTACGTTATACGTTATACGTTATGCGTTATACGTCATGCGATATACGTTATACGTTATTCGTTATACGTTATACGTTAAACGTTGTACGTTATACGTTATACGTTATACGTTATACGTTATACGTTATACGTTATACGTTATACGTTATACGTTATACGTTATACGTTATACGTTATACGTTGTTGGTTATACGTTATACGTAATACGTTATACGTTATACGTTATACGTTATACGTTATACGTTATACGTTATACGTTATACGTTATACGTTATACGTTATACGTTATACGTTATACGTTATACGTTGTACGTTATACGTTATACGTTATACGTTATACGTTAGACGTTGTACGTTATACGTTATACGTTATACGTTATGCGTTATAGGATATACGTTATACGTTATACGTTGTACGTTATACGTTATACGTTATACGTTAGACGCTATACGTTATACGTTATACGTTATGCGTTATACGTTATACGTTATAGGTTATACGTTATACGTTATACGTTATACGTTATACGTTCTACGTTATACGTTATACGTTAAACGTTGTACGCTATACGTTATACGTTATACGTTATACGTTATACCTTATACGTTATACGTTATACGTTATACGTTATACGTTATACGTTATACGTTATACGTTATACGTTATACGTTATACGTTATACGTTATACGTTATACGTTATACGTTATACGTTATACGTTATACGTTATGCGTTATACGTTATACGTTATACGTCATAAGTTATACGTTATACGTTATACGTTATACGTTATACGTTATGCGTTATACGTCCTACGATATTCGTTATACGTTATACGTTATTAGTTATACGTTATACGTTATACGTCATACGTTATACGTTATACGTCATAGGTTATACGTTATACGTTATGCGTTATACGTTATACGTTATACGTTATACGTTATACGTTATACGTTATACGTTATACGTTATACGTTATACGTTATACGTTATACGTTGTACGTTATACGTTAAACGTTATACCTTATACGTTATACGTTATACGTTATACGTTATACGTTATACGTTATACGTTATACGTTATACGTTATACGTTATACGTTATACGTTATACGTTATACGTTATACGTTATACGTTATACGTTATACGTTATACGTTATACGTTATACGTTATACGTTATACGTTATACGTTATACGTTATACGTTATACGTTATACGTTATACGTTATACGTTATACGTTATACGTTATACGTTATACGTTATACGTTATACGTTATAGGATATACGTTATACGTTATACGTTGTACGTTATACGTTATACGTTATGCGTTATACGTCATGCGATATACGTTATACGTTATTCGTTATACGTTTTACGTTAAACGTTGTACGTTATACGTTATACGTTATACGTTATACGTTATACGTTATACGTTATACGTTATACGTTATACGTTATACGTTATACGTTATACGTTGTTGGTTATACGTTATACGTAATACGTTATACGTTATACGTTATACGTTATACGTTATACGTTATACGTTATACGTTATACGTTATACGTTATACGTTATACGTTATACGTTATACGTTATACGTTGTACGTTATACGTTATACGTTATACGTTATACGTTAGACGTTGTACGTTATACGTTATACGTTATACGTTATGCGTTATAGGATATACGTTATACGTTATACGTTGTACGTTATACGTTATACGTTATACGTTAGACGCTATACGTTATACGTTATACGTTATGCGTTATACGTTATACGTTATAGGTTATACGTTATACGTTATACGTTATACGTTATACGTTCTACGTTATACGTTATACGTTAAACGTTGTACGTTATACGTTATACGTTATACGTTATACGTTATACCTTATACGTTATACGTTATACGTTATACGTTATACGTTATACGTTATACGTTATACGTTATACGTTATACGTTATACGTTATACGTTATACGTTATACGTTATACGTTATACGTTATACGTTATGCGTTATACGTTATACGTTATACGTCATAAGTTATACGTTATACGTTATACGTTATACGTTATACGTTATGCGTTATACGTCCTACGATATTCGTTATACGTTATACGTTATTAGTTATACGTTATACGTTATACGTTATACGTTATACGTTATACGTCATAGGTTATACGTTATACGTTATGCGTTATACGTTATACGTTATACGTTATACGTTATACGTTATACGTTATACGTTATACGTTATACGTTATACGTTATACGTTATACGTTGTACGTTATACGTTAAACGTTATACCTTATACGTTATACGTTATACGTTATACGTTATACGTTATACGTTGTACGTTATACGTTATACGTTATACGTTATACGTTATACGTTATACGTTATACGTTATACGTTATACGTTATACGTTATACGTTATACGTTATACGTTATACGTTATACGTTATACGTTATACGTTATACGTTATACGTTATACGTTATACGTTATACGTTATACGTTATACGTTATACGTTCTACGTTCTACGTTATACGTTCTACGTTCTACGTTATACGTGGTACGTTATACGTTGTACGTTATACGTTATACGTAATACGTTGTACGTTATACGTTGTACGTTATACGTTATACGTTATACGTTATACGTTATACGTTATACGATATACGTTATACGTTATACGTTATACGTTATACGTTATACGTTGTACGTTATACGTTATACGTTATACGTTATTCGTTATACGTTATACGTTATACATTATACGTTATACGTTATACGATATACGTTATACGTTATACGTTATACGTTATACGTTATACGTTATACGTTATACGTTATACGTTATACGTTATACGTTATACGTTGTACGTTATACGCTATACGTTATACGTTATTCGTTATACGTTATACGTTATACATTACATGTTATACGTTATACGTTATACGTTATACGTTATACGTTATACGTTATACGTTATACGTTATACGTTATACATTATACGTTATACGTCATACGTTATACGTTATTCGTAATACGTTATACGTGATACGTTATACGTTATACGTTATACGTTATACGTTATTCGTTGTACGTTATACGTTATACGTTATCCGTTATTCGTTATACGTTATACGTTATACATTACATGTTATACGTTATACGTTATACGTTATACGTTATACGTTATACGTTATACGTTATGCGTTTTACGTTATTCGTTATATGTTATACGTTATACGATGTGCGTTATACGTTATACGTTATACGTTATACGTTATACGTTATACGTTATACGTTATACGTTGTACGTTATACGTTGTACGTTATACGTTATACGTTATACGTTATACGTTATACGTTATACGTTACACGTTATACGTTATACGTTATACGTTATACGTTATTCGTTATACGTTATACGTTATACATTACATGTTATACGTTATACGTTATACGTTATACGTTATACGTTATACGTTATACGTTATACGTTATACGTTATACGTTATACATTATACGTTGTACGTTATTCGTTATACGTTATACGTTATACATTATACGTTATACGTTATACGATATACGTTATACGTTATACGTTATACGTTATACGTTGTACGTTATACGTTGTACGTTATACGTTGTACGTTATACGTTTTACGTTATACGTTATACCTTATACGTTATACGTTATACGTTATACGTTATACGTTATACGTTATACGTTAAACGTTATACGTTGTACGTTATACGTTATACGTTATATGTTATTCGTTATACGTTATACGTTATACATTACATGTTATACGTTATACGTTGTACGTTATACGTTATACGTTATACGTTATACGTTATACTTTATACGTTATACGTTATACGTTATACGTTATACGTTATACGTTATACGTTATACGTTGTACGTTATACGTTATACGTTATACGTTATACGTTATACGTTATACGTTATTCCTTATACGTTATACGTTATACATTACGTGTTTTACGTTATACGTTATACGTTATACGTTATACGTTATACGTTATACGTTGTACGTTATTCGTAATACGTTATACGTGATACGTTATACGTTGTACGTTATACGTTATACGTTATACGTTACACATTATACGTTATACGTTATACATTACATGTTATACGTTATACGTTATACGTTATACGTTATACGTTATACGTCATGGGTTATACGTTATATGTTATACGTTATACGTTATACGTAATACGTTATACGTTATACGTTATACGTTATACGTCATACGTTATACGTTATAGGTGTTACGTTATACGTTATACGTTATACGTTATACGTTATTCGTAATACGTTATACGTGATACGTTATACGTTATACGTTGTACGTTATACGTTATACGTTATACGTTATACGTTATTCGTTATACGTTATACGTTATACATTACATGTTTTACGTTATACGTTATACGTTATACGTTATACGTTATACGTTATACGTTATACGTTATACGTTATACGTTATACGTTATACGTTATACGTTATATGTCATACGTTATACGTCATTCGTAATACGTTATACGTGATACGTTATACGTTGTACGTTATACGTTATACGTTATACGTTATACGTTATACGTTATACGTTACACGTTATACGTTATACGTTGTACGTTATACGTTATACGTTATACGTTATACGTTATACGTTATACGTTATACGTTATACGTTATACGTTGTTGGTCATACGTTATACGTTATACGTTGTTGGTTATACGTTATACGTTATACGTTATACGTTATACGTTATACGTTATACGTTATACGTTATACGTTATACGTTATACGTTATACGTTGTACGTTATACGTTATACGTTATGCGTTATAGGATATACGTTATACGTTATGCGTTATAGGATATACGTTATACGTTATACGTTGTACGTTATACGTTATACGTTATACGTTATACGTTAGACGTTGTACGTTATACGTTATACGTTATACGTTGTACGTTATACGTTGTACGTTATACGTTGTACGTTATACGTTGTACGTTATACGTTATACCTTATACGTTATACGTTATACGTTATACGTTATACGTTATACGTTATACGTTATACGTTATACGTTGTACGTTATACGTTATACGTTATATGTTATTCGTTATACGTTATACGTTATACATTACATGTTATACGTTATACGTTGTACGTTATACGTTATACGTTATACGTTATACGTTATACTTTATACGTTATACGTTATACGTTATACGTTATACGTTATACCTTATACGTTATACGTTGTACGTTATACGTTATACGTTATACGTTATACGTTATACGTTATACGTTATACGTTATTCCTTATACGTTATACGTTATACATTACGTGTTTTACGTTATAC
Source organism: Ptiloglossa arizonensis (assembly GCF_051014685.1). Classification (NCBI taxonomy): domain Eukaryota; kingdom Metazoa; phylum Arthropoda; class Insecta; order Hymenoptera; family Colletidae; genus Ptiloglossa; species Ptiloglossa arizonensis. The sequence continues at coordinate 1,090,520 of NW_027478408.1, read as the reverse complement.
GTTATACGTTATACGTTATACGTTATACGTTATACGTTATACGTTGTACGTTATTCGTAATACGTTATACGTGATACGTTATACGTTGTACGTTATACGTTATACGTTATACGTTACACATTATACGTTATACGTTATACATTACATGTTATACGTTATACGTTATACGTTATACGTTATACGTTATACGTCATAGGTTATACGTTATATGTTATACGTTATACGTTATACGTTATACGTTATACGTTATTCGTAATACGTTATACGTGATACGTTATACGTTATACGTTGTACGTTATACGTTATACGTTATACGTTATACGTTATTCGTAATACGTTATACGTGATACGTTATACGTTATACGTTGTACGTTATACGTTATACGTTATACGTTATACGTTATTCGTTATACGTTATACGTTATATATTACATGTTTTACGTTATACGTTATACGTTATACGTTATACGTTATACGTTATACGTTATACGTTATACGTTATACGTTATACGTTATATGTCATACGTTATACGTCATTCGTAATACGTTATACGTGATACGTTATACGTTGTACGTTATACGTTATACGTTATACGTTATACGTTATACGTTATACGTTACACGTTATACGTTATACGTTGTACGTTATACGTTATACGTTATACGTTATACGTTATACGTTATACGTTATACGTTATACGTTATACGTTGTTGGTCATACGTTATACGTTATACGTTGTTGGTTATACGTTATACGTTATACGTTATACGTTATACGTTATACGTTATACGTTATACGTTATACGTTATGCGTTATACGTCATGCGATATACGTTATACGTTATTCGTTATACGTTATACGTTAAACGTTGTACGTTATACGTTATACGTTATACGTTATACGTTATACGTTATACGTTATACGTTATACGTTATACGTTATACGTTATACGTTATACGTTATACGTTATACGTTGTACGTTATACGTTATACGTTATGCGTTATAGGATATACGTTATACGTTATGCGTTATAGGATATACGTTATACGTTATACGTTGTACGTTATACGTTATACGTTATACGTTATACGTTAGACGTTGTCCGTTATTCGTTATACGTTATACGTTATACGTTATACGTTATCCGTTATACGTTATACGTTATACGTTATACGTTATACGTTATACGTTATCCGTTATACGTTATACGTTATACGTTATACGTTATACGTTATACGTTATACGTTATACGTTATACGTTATACGTTATACGTTATACGTTATACGTTATACGTTATACGTTATACGTTATACGTTATACGTTATACGTTATACGTTATACGTTATACGTTATACGTTATAGGATATACGTTATACGTTATACGTTGTACGTTATACGTTATACGTTATGCGTTATACGTCATGCGATATACGTTATACGTTATTCGTTATACGTTATACGTTAAACGTTGTACGTTATACGTTATACGTTATACGTTATACGTTATACGTTATACGTTATACGTTATACGTTATACGTTATACGTTGTTGTTTATACGTTATACGTTATACGTTATACGTTATACGTTATACGTTATACGTTATACGTTATACGTTATACGTTATACGTTATACGTTGTTGGTTATACGTTATACGTAATACGTTATACGTTATACGTTATACGTTATACGTTATACGTTATACGTTATACGTTATACGTTATACGTTATACGTTATACGTTATACGTTATACGTTGTACGTTATACGTTATACGTTATACGTTATACGTTAGACGTTGTACGTTATACGTTATACGTTATACGTTATGCGTTATAGGATATACGTTATACGTTATACGTTGTACGTTATACGTTATACGTTATACGTTAGACGCTATACGTTATACGTTATACGTTATACGTTATACGTTATACCTTATACGTTATACGTTATACGTTATACGTTATACGTTATACGTTATACGTTATACGTTATACGTTATACGTTATACGTTATACGTTATACGTTATACGTTATACGTTATGCGTTATACGTTATACGTTATACGTCATAAGTTATACGTTATACGTTATACGTTATACGTTATACGTTATGCGTTATACGTCCTACGATATTCGTTATACGTTATACGTTATTAGTTATACGTTATACGTTATACGTTATACGTTATACGTCATAGGTTATACGTTATACGTTATGCGTTATACGTTATACGTTATACGTTATACGTTATACGTTATACGTTATACGTTATACGTTATACGTTATACGTTATACGTTATACGTTGTACGTTATACGTTAAACGTTATACGTTATTCGTAATACGTTATACGTTATACATTACATGTTATACGTTATACGTTATACGTTATACGTTATACGTTATACGTTATACGTTATACGTTATACGTTATACGTTATACGTCATACGTTATACGTTATGCGTAATACATTATACGTGATACGTTATACGTTATACGTTATACGTTATACATTATACGTTGTACGTTATTCGTTATACGTTATACGTTATACATTATACGTTATACGTTATACGATATACGTTATACGTTATACGTTATACGTTATACGTTATACGTTATACGTTATACGTTGTACGTTATACGTTATACGTTATACGTTATACGTTAGACGTTGTACGTTATACGTTATACGTTATACGTTATGCGTTATAGGATATACGTTATACGTTATACGTTGTACGTTATACGTTATACGTTATACGTTAGACGCTATACGTTATACGTTATACGTTATACGTTATACGTTATACCTTATACGTTATACGTTATACGTTATACGTTATACGTTATACGTTATACGTTATACGTTATACGTTATACGTTATACGTTATACGTTATACGTTATACGTTATACGTTATGCGTTATACGTTATACGTTATACGTCATAAGTTATACGTTATACGTTATACGTTATACGTTATACGTTATACGTTATACGTTATACGTTATACGTTATACGTTGTTGGTTATACGTTATACGTAATACGTTATACGTTATACGTTATACGTTATACGTTATACGTTATACGTTATACGTTATACGTTATACGTTATACGTTATACGTTATACGTTATACGTTGTACGTTATACGTTATACGTTATACGTTATACGTTAGACGTTGTACGTTATACGTTATACGTTATACGTTATGCGTTATAGGATATACGTTATACGTTATACGTTGTACGTTATACGTTATACGTTATACGTTAGACGCTATACGTTATACGTTATACGTTATACGTTATACGTTATACCTTATACGTTATACGTTATACGTTATACGTTATACGTTATACGTTATACGTTATACGTTATACGTTATACGTTATACGTTATACGTTATACGTTATACGTTATACGTTATGCGTTATACGTTATACGTTATACGTCATAAGTTATACGTTATACGTTATACGTTATACGTTATACGTTATGCGTTATACGTCCTACGATATTCGTTATACGTTATACGTTATTAGTTATACGTTATACGTTATACGTTATACGTTATACGTCATAGGTTATACGTTATACGTTATGCGTTATACGTTATACGTTATACGTTATACGTTATACGTTATACGTTATACGTTATACGTTATACGTTATACGTTATACGTTATACGTTGTACGTTATACGTTAAACGTTATACGTTATTCGTAATACGTTATACGTTATACATTACATGTTATACGTTATACGTTATACGTTATACGTTATACGTTATACGTTATACGTTATACGTTATACGTTATACGTTATACGTCATACGTTATACGTTATGCGTAATACATTATACGTGATACGTTATACGTTATACGTTATACGTTATACATTATACGTTGTACGTTATTCGTTATACGTTATACGTTATACATTATACGTTATACGTTATACGATATACGTTATACGTTATACGTTATACGTTATACGTTATACGTTATACGTTATACGTTATACGTTATACGTTATACGTTATACGTTATACGATATACGTTATACGTTATACGTTATACGTTATACGTTATACGTTGTACGTTATACGTTATACGTTATACGTTATTCGTTATACGTTATACGTTATACATTATACGTTATACGTTATACGATATACGTTATACGTTATACGTTATACGTTATACGTTATACGTTATACGTTATACGTTATACGTTATACGTTATACGTTATACGTTGTACGTTATACGCTATACGTTATACGTTATTCGTTATACGTTATACGTTATACATTACATGTTATACGTTATACGTTATACGTTATACGTTATACGTTATACGTTATACGTTATACGTTATACGTTATACGTTATACATTATACGTTATACGTCATACGTTATACGTTATTCGTAATACGTTATACGTGATACGTTATACGTTATACGTTATACGTTATACGTTATTCGTTGTACGTTGTACGTTATACGTTATACGTTATACGTTATACGTTATACGTTATACGTTATACGTTATACGTTATACGTTATACGTTATACGTTATACGTTATTCGTAATACGTTATACGTTATACATTACATGTTATACGTTATACGTTATACGTTATACGTTATACGTTATACGTTATACGTTATACGTTATACGTTATACGTTATACGTTATACGTTATACGTCATACGTTATACGTTATGCGTAATACATTATACGTGATACGTTATACGTTATACGTTATACGTTATACATTATACGTTGTACGTTATTCGTTATACGTTATACGTTATACATTATACGTTATACGTTATACGATATACGTTATACGTTATACGTTATACGTTATACGTTATACGTTATACGTTATACGTTATACGTTATACGTTATACGTTGTACGTTATACGCTATACGTTATACGTTATTCGTTATACGTTATACGTTATACATTACATGATATACGTTATACGTTATACGTTATACGTTATACGTTATACGTTATACGTTATACGTTATACGTTATAGGATATACGTTATACGTTATACGTTGTACGTTATACGTTATACGTTATGCGTTATACGTCATGCGATATACGTTATACGTTATTCGTTATACGTTATACGTTAAACGTTGTACGTTATACGTTATACGTTATACGTTATACGTTATACGTTATACGTTATACGTTATACGTTATACGTTATACGTTATACGTTATACGTTATACGTTATACGTTATACGTTATACGTTATACGTTATACGTTATACGTTATACGTTATACGTTATAGGATATACGTTATACGTTATACGTTGTACGTTATACGTTATACGTTATGCGTTATACGTCATGCGATATACGTTATACGTTATTCGTTATACGTTATACGTTAAACGTTGTACGTTATACGTTATACGTTATACGTTATACGTTATACGTTATACGTTATACGTTATACGTTATACGTTATACGTTGTTGTTTATACGTTATACGTTATACGTTATACGTTATACGTTATACGTTATACGTTATACGTTATACGTTATACGTTATACGTTATACGTTGTTGGTTATACGTTATACGTAATACGTTATACGTTATACGTTATACGTTATACGTTATACGTTATACGTTATACGTTATACGTTATACGTTATACGTTATACGTTATACGTTATACGTTATACGTTGTACGTTATACGTTATACGTTATACGTTATACGTTAGACGTTGTACGTTATACGTTATACGTTATACGTTATGCGTTATAGGATATACGTTATACGTTATACGTTGTACGTTATACGTTATACGTTATACGTTAGACGCTATACGTTATACGTTATACGTTATACGTTATACGTTATACCTTATACGTTATACGTTATACGTTATACGTTATACGTTATACGTTATACGTTATACGTTATACGTTATACGTTATACGTTATACGTTATACGTTATACGTTATACGTTATGCGTTATACGTTATACGTTATACGTCATAAGTTATACGTTATACGTTATACGTTATACGTTATACGTTATGCGTTATACGTCCTACGATATTCGTTATACGTTATACGTTATTAGTTATACGTTATACGTTATACGTTATACGTTATACGTCATAGGTTATACGTTATACGTTATGCGTTATACGTTATACGTTATACGTTATACGTTATACGTTATACGTTATACGTTATACGTTATACGTTATACGTTATACGTTATACGTTATACGTTGTACGTTATACGTTAAACGTTATACGTTATTCGTAATACGTTATACGTTATACATTACATGTTATACGTTATACGTTATACGTTATACGTTATACGTTATACGTTATACGTTATACGTTATACGTTATACGTTATACGTCATACGTTATACGTTATGCGTAATACATTATACGTGATACGTTATACGTTATACGTTATACGTTATACATTATACGTTGTACGTTATTCGTTATACGTTATACGTTATACATTATACGTTATACGTTATACGATATACGTTATACGTTATACGTTATACGTTATACGTTATACGTTATACGTTATACGTTATACGTTATACGTTATACGTTGTTGGTCATACGTTATACGTTATACGTTGTTGGTTATACGTTATACGTTATACGTTATACGTTATACGTTATACGTTATACGTTATACGTTATACGTTATACGTTATGCGTTATACGTCATGCGATATACGTTATACGTTATTCGTTATACGTTATACGTTAAACGTTGTACGTTATACGTTATACGTTATACGTTATACGTTATACGTTATACGTTATACGTTGTACGTTATACGTTATACGTTATACGTTACACATTATACGTTATACGTTATACATTACATGTTATACGTTATACGTTATACGTTATACGTTATACGTTATACGTCATAGGTTATACGTTATATGTTATACGTTATACGTTATACGTTATACGTTATACGTTATTCGTAATACGTTATACGTGATACGTTATACGTTATACGTTGTACGTTATACGTTATACGTTATACGTTATACGTTATTCGTAATACGTTATACGTGATACGTTATACGTTATACGTTGTACGTTATACGTTATACGTTATACGTTATACGTTATTCGTTATACGTTATACGTTATATATTACATGTTTTACGTTATACGTTATACGTTATACGTTATACGTTATACGTTATACGTTATACGTTATACGTTATACGTTATACGTTATATGTCATACGTTATACGTCATTCGTAATACGTTATACGTGATACGTTATACGTTGTACGTTATACGTTATACGTTATACGTTATACGTTATACGTTATACGTTACACGTTATACGTTATACGTTGTACGTTATACGTTATACGTTATACGTTATACGTTATACGTTATACGTTATACGTTATACGTTATACGTTATACGTTATACGTTATACGTTATACGTTGTTGGTTATACGTTATACGTTATACGTTATACGTTATACGTTATACGTTATACGTTATACGTTATACGTTATGCGTTATACGTCATGCGATATACGTTATACGTTATTCGTTATACGTTATACGTTAAACGTTGTACGTTATACGTTATACGTTATACGTTATACGTTATACGTTATACGTTATACGTTATACGTTATACGTTATACGTTATACGTTATACGTTATACGTTATACGTTGTACGTTATACGTTATACGTTATGCGTTATAGGATATACGTTATACGTTATGCGTTATAGGATATACGTTATACGTTATACGTTGTACGTTATACGTTATACGTTATACGTTATACGTTAGACGTTGTCCGTTATTCGTTATACGTTATACGTTATACGTTATACGTTATCCGTTATACGTTATACGTTATACGTTATACGTTATACGTTATACGTTATCCGTTATACGTTATACGTTATACGTTATACGTTATACGTTATACGTTATACGTTATACGTTATACGTTATACGTTATACGTTATACGTTATACGTTATACGTTATACGTTATACGTTATACGTTATACGTTATACGTTATACGTTATACGTTATACGTTATACGTTATAGGATATACGTTATACGTTATACGTTGTACGTTATACGTTATACGTTATGCGTTATACGTCATGCGATATACGTTATACGTTATTCGTTATACGTTATACGTTAAACGTTGTACGTTATACGTTATACGTTATACGTTATACGTTATACGTTATACGTTATACGTTATACGTTATACGTTATACGTTGTTGTTTATACGTTATACGTTATACGTTATACGTTATACGTTATACGTTATACGTTATACGTTATACGTTATACGTTATACGTTATACGTTGTTGGTTATACGTTATACGTAATACGTTATACGTTATACGTTATACGTTATACGTTATACGTTATACGTTATACGTTATACGTTATACGTTATACGTTATACGTTATACGTTATACGTTGTACGTTATACGTTATACGTTATACGTTATACGTTAGACGTTGTACGTTATACGTTATACGTTATACGTTATGCGTTATAGGATATACGTTATACGTTATACGTTGTACGTTATACGTTATACGTTATACGTTAGACGCTATACGTTATACGTTATACGTTATACGTTATACGTTATACCTTATACGTTATACGTTATACGTTATACGTTATACGTTATACGTTATACGTTATACGTTATACGTTATACGTTATACGTTATACGTTATACGTTATACGTTATACGTTATACGTTATGCGTTATACGTTATACGTTATACGTCATAAGTTATACGTTATACGTTATACGTTATACGTTATACGTTATGCGTTATACGTCCTACGATATTCGTTATACGTTATACGTTATTAGTTATACGTTATACGTTATACGTTATACGTTATACGTCATAGGTTATACGTTATACGTTATGCGTTATACGTTATACGTTATACGTTATACGTTATACGTTATACGTTATACGTTATACGTTATACGTTATACGTTATACGTTATACGTTGTACGTTATACGTTAAACGTTATACGTTATTCGTAATACGTTATACGTTATACATTACATGTTATACGTTATACGTTATACGTTATACGTTATACGTTATACGTTATACGTTATACGTTATACGTTATACGTTATACGTTATACGTCATACGTTATACGTTATGCGTAATACATTATACGTGATACGTTATACGTTATACGTTATACGTTATACATTATACGTTGTACGTTATTCGTTATACGTTATACGTTATACATTATACGTTATACGTTATACGATATACGTTATACGTTATACGTTATACGTTATACGTTATACGTTATACGTTATACGTTATACGTTATACGTTATACGTTATACGTTATACGATATACGTTATACGTTATACGTTATACGTTATACGTTATACGTTGTACGTTATACGTTATACGTTATACGTTATTCGTTATACGTTATACGTTATACATTATACGTTATACGTTATACGATATACGTTATACGTTATACGTTATACGTTATACGTTATACGTTATACGTTATACGTTATACGTTATACGTTATACGTTATACGTTGTACGTTATACGCTATACGTTATACGTTATTCGTTATACGTTATACGTTATACATTACATGTTATACGTTATACGTTATACGTTATACGTTATACGTTATACGTTATACGTTATACGTTATACGTTATACGTTATACATTATACGTTATACGTCATACGTTATACGTTATTCGTAATACGTTATACGTGATACGTTATACGTTATACGTTATACGTTATACGTTATTCGTTGTACGTTGTACGTTATACGTTATACGTTATACGTTATACGTTATACGTTATACGTTATACGTTATACGTTATACGTTATACGTTATACGTTATACGTTATTCGTAATACGTTATACGTTATACATTACATGTTATACGTTATACGTTATACGTTATACGTTATACGTTATACGTTATACGTTATACGTTATACGTTATACGTTATACGTTATACGTTATACGTTATACGTCATACGTTATACGTTATGCGTAATACATTATACGTGATACGTTATACGTTATACGTTATACGTTATACATTATACGTTGTACGTTATTCGTTATACGTTATACGTTATACATTATACGTTATACGTTATACGATATACGTTATACGTTATACGTTATACGTTATACGTTATACGTTATACGTTATACGTTATACGTTATACGTTATACGTTGTACGTTATACGCTATACGTTATACGTTATTCGTTATACGTTATACGTTATACATTACATGTTATACGTTATACGTTATACGTTATACGTTATACGTTATACGTTATACGTTATACGTTATACGTTATAGGATATACGTTATACGTTATACGTTGTACGTTATACGTTATACGTTATGCGTTATACGTCATGCGATATACGTTATACGTTATTCGTTATACGTTATACGTTAAACGTTGTACGTTATACGTTATACGTTATACGTTATACGTTATACGTTATACGTTATACGTTATACGTTATACGTTATACGTTATACGTTATACGTTATACGTTATACGTTATACGTTATACGTTATACGTTATACGTTATACGTTATACGTTATAGGATATACGTTATACGTTATACGTTGTACGTTATACGTTATACGTTATGCGTTATACGTCATGCGATATACGTTATACGTTATTCGTTATACGTTATACGTTAAACGTTGTACGTTATACGTTATACGTTATACGTTATACGTTATACGTTATACGTTATACGTTATACGTTATACGTTATACGTTGTTGTTTATACGTTATACGTTATACGTTATACGTTATACGTTATACGTTATACGTTATACGTTATACGTTATACGTTATACGTTATACGTTGTTGGTTATACGTTATACGTAATACGTTATACGTTATACGTTATACGTTATACGTTATACGTTATACGTTATACGTTATACGTTATACGTTATACGTTATACGTTATACGTTATACGTTGTACGTTATACGTTATACGTTATACGTTATACGTTAGACGTTGTACGTTATACGTTATACGTTATACGTTATGCGTTATAGGATATACGTTATACGTTATACGTTGTACGTTATACGTTATACGTTATACGTTAGACGCTATACGTTATACGTTATACGTTATACGTTATACGTTATACCTTATACGTTATACGTTATACGTTATACGTTATACGTTATACGTTATACGTTATACGTTATACGTTATACGTTATACGTTATACGTTATACGTTATACGTTATACGTTATGCGTTATACGTTATACGTTATACGTCATAAGTTATACGTTATACGTTATACGTTATACGTTATACGTTATGCGTTATACGTCCTACGATATTCGTTATACGTTATACGTTATTAGTTATACGTTATACGTTATACGTTATACGTTATACGTCATAGGTTATACGTTATACGTTATGCGTTATACGTTATACGTTATACGTTATACGTTATACGTTATACGTTATACGTTGTACGTTATACGTTATACGTTATACGTTATACGTTGTACGTTATACGTTAAACGTTATACGTTATTCGTAATACGTTATACGTTATACATTACATGTTGTACGTTATACGTTATACGTTATACGTTATACGTTATACGTTATACGTTATACGTTATACGTTATACGTTATACGCCATACGTTATACGTTATGCGTAATACATTATACGTGATACGTTATACGTTATACGTTATACGTTATACATTATACGTTGTACGTTATTCGTTATACGTTATACGTTATACATTATACGTTATACGTTATACGATATACGTTATACGTTATACGTTATACGTTATACGTTATACGTTATACGTTATACGTTATACGTTATACGTTATACGTTATACGTTATACGATATACGTTATACGTTATACGTTATACGTTATACGTTATACGTTGTACGTTATACGTTATACGTTATACGTTATTCGTTATACGTTATACGTTATACATTATACGTTATACGTTATACGATATACGTTATACGTTATACGTTATACGTTATACGTTATACGTTATACGTTATACGTTATACGTTATACGTTATACGTTATACGTTGTACGTTATACGCTATACGTTATACGTTATTCGTTATACGTTATACGTTATACATTACATGTTATACGTTATACGTTATACGTTATACGTTATACGTTATACGTTATACGTTATACGTTATACGTTATACGTTATACGTTATACATTATACGTTATACGTCATACGTTATACGTTATTCGTAATACGTTATACGTGATACGTTATACGTTATACGTTATACGTTATACGTTATTCGTTGTACGTTGTACGTTATACGTTATACGTTATACGTTATACGTTATACGTTATACGTTATACGTTATACGTTATACGTTATACGTTATACGTTATTCGTAATACGTTATACGTTATACATTACATGTTATACGTTATACGTTATACGTTATACGTTATACGTTATACGTTATACGTTATACGTTATACGTTATACGTTATACGTTATACGTTATACGTCATACGTTATACGTTATGCGTAATACATTATACGTGATACGTTATACGTTATACGTTATACGTTATACATTATACGTTGTACGTTATTCGTTATACGTTATACGTTATACATTATACGTTATACGTTATACGATATACGTTATACGTTATACGTTATACGTTATACGTTATACGTTATACGTTATACGTTATACGTTATACGTTATACCTTGTACGTTATACGCTATACGTTATACGTTATTCGTTATACGTTATACGTTATACATTACATGTTATACGTTATACGTTATACGTTATACGTTATACGTTATACGTTATACGTTATACGTTATACATTATACGTTATACGTCATACGTTATACGTTATTCGTAATACGTTATACGTGATACGTTATACGTTATACGTTATACGTTATACGTTATTCGTTGTACGTTATACGTTATACGTTATACGTTATTCGTTATACGTTATACGTTATACATTACATGTTATACGTTATACGTTATACGTTATACGTTATACGTTATGCGTTTTACGTTATTCGTTATATGTTATACGTTATACGATGTGCGTTATACGTTATACGTTATACGTTATACGTTATACGTTATACGTTATACGTTGTACGTTATACGTTGTACGTTATACGTTATACGTTATACGTTATACGTTATACGTTATACGTTATACGTTATACGTTATACGTTATACGTTATACGTTATACGTTATACGTTATACGTTATACGTTATACGTTGTACGTTATACGTTATACGTTATACGTTATTCGTTATACGTTATACGTTATACATTACATGTTATACGTTATACGTTATACGTTATACGTTATACGTTATACGTTATACGTTATACGTTATACGTTATACGTTATACGTTATACGTTATACGTTATACGTTATACGTTATACGTTATGCGTAATACATTATACGTGATACGTTATACGTTATACGTTATACGTTATACGTTATACGTTGTACGTTATACGTTATACGTTATACGTTATTCGTTATACGTTATACGTTATACATTACATGTTATACGTTATACGTTAGACGTTATACGTTATACGTTATACGTTATACGTTATACGTCATACGTTATACGTTATTCGTAATACGTTATACGTGATACGTTATACGTTATACGTTATTCGTTATACGTTATACGTTATACGTTATACATTACAAGTTATACGTTATACGTTATACGTTATACGTTATACGTTATACGTTATACGTTATACGTTATACGTTATACGTTATACGTTATACGTTATACGTTATACGTTATACGTTATACGTTATACGTTATACGTTATACGTTGTACGTTATACGTTGTACGTTATACGTTGTACGTTATACGTGGTACGTTATACGTTATACCTTATACGTTATACGTTATACGTTATACGTTATACGTTATACGTTATACGTTATACGTTATACGTTGTACGTTATACGTTATACGTTATATGTTATTCGTTATACGTTATACGTTATACATTACATGTTATACGTTATACGTTGTACGTTATTCGTTATACGTTATACGTTATACATTATACGTTATACGTTATACGATATACGTTATACGTTATACGTTATACGTTATACGTTATACGTTATACGTTATACGTTATACGTTATACGTTATACGTTGTACGTTATACGCTATACGTTATACGTTATTCGTTATACGTTATACGTTATACATTACATGTTATACGTTATACGTTATACGTTATACGTTATTCGTTATACGTTATACGTTAAACGTTGTACGTTATACGTTATACGTTATACGTTATACGTTATACGTTATACGTTATACGTTATACGTTATACGTTATACGTTGTTGGTTATACGTTATACGTTATACGTTATACGTTATACGTTATACGTTATACGTTATACGTCATACGTTATACGTTATACGTTATACGTTATACGTTGTTGGTTATACGTTATACGTAATACGTTATACGTTATACGTTATACGTTATACGTTATACGTTATACGTTATACGTTATACGTTATACGTTATACGTTATACGTTGTACGTTATACGTTATACGTTATACGTTATACGTTAGACGTTGTACGTTATACGTTATACGTTATACGTTATACGTTATACGTTATCCGTTACACGTTATACGTTATACGTTATACGTTATACGTTATACGTTATCCGTTATACGTTATACGTTATACGTTATACGTTATACGTTATACGTTATACGTTATACGTTATACGTTATACGTTATACGTTATACGTTATACGTTATACGTTATACGTTATACGTTATACGTTATACGTTATAGGATATTCGTTATACGTTATACGTTAAACGTTGTACGTTATACGTTATACGTTATACGTTATACGTTATACGTTATACGTTATACGTTATACGTTATACGTTATACGTTATACGTTGTTGGTTATACGTTATACGTTATACGTTATACGTTATACGTTATACGTTATACGTTATACGTTATACGTTATACGTTGTTGGTTATACGTTATACGTAATACGTTATACGTTATACGTTATACGTTATACGTTATACGTTATACGTTATACGTTATACGTTATACGTTATACGTTCTACGTTATACGTTATACGTTAAACGTTGTACGTTATACGTTATACGTTATACGTTATACGTTATACGTTATACGTTATTCGTAATACGTTATACGTTATACATTACATGTTATACGTTATACGTTATACGTTATACGTTATACGTTATACGTTATACGTTATACGTTATACGTTATACGTTATACGTTATACGTTATACGTCATACGTTATACGTTATGCGTAATACATTATACGTGATACGTTATACGTTATACGTTATACGTTATACATTATACGTTGTACGTTATTCGTTATACGTTATACGTTATACATTATACGTTATACGTTATACGATATACGTTATACGTTATACGTTATACGTTATACGTTATACGTTATACGTTATACGTTATACGTTATACGTTATACGTTGTACGTTATACGCTATACGTTATACGTTATTCGTTATACGTTATACGTTATACATTACATGTTATACGTTATACGTTATACGTTATACGTTATACGTTATACGTTATACGTTATACGTTATACATTATACGTTATACGTCATACGTTATACGTTATTCGTAATACGTTATACGTGATACGTTATACGTTATACGTTATACGTTATACGTTATTCGTTGTACGTTATACGTTATACGTTATACGTTATTCGTTATACGTTATACGTTATACATTACATGTTATACGTTATACGTTATACGTTATACGTTATACGTTATGCGTTTTACGTTATTCGTTATATGTTATACGTTATACGATGTGCGTTATACGTTATACGTTATACGTTATACGTTATACGTTATACGTTATACGTTGTACGTTATACGTTGTACGTTATACGTTATACGTTATACGTTATACGTTATACGTTATACGTTATACGTTATACGTTATACGTTATACGTTATACGTTATACGTTATACGTTATACGTTATACGTTATACGTTGTACGTTATACGTTATACGTTATACGTTATTCGTTATACGTTATACGTTATACATTACATGTTATACGTTATACGTTATACGTTATACGTTATACGTTATACGTTATACGTTATACGTTATACGTTATACGTTATACGTTATACGTTATACGTTATACGTTATACGTTATACGTTATGCGTAATACATTATACGTGATACGTTATACGTTATACGTTATACGTTATACGTTATACGTTGTACGTTATACGTTATACGTTATACGTTATTCGTTATACGTTATACGTTATACATTACATGTTATACGTTATACGTTAGACGTTATACGTTATACGTTATACGTTATACGTTATACGTCATACGTTATACGTTATTCGTAATACGTTATACGTGATACGTTATACGTTATACGTTATTCGTTATACGTTATACGTTATACGTTATACATTACAAGTTATACGTTATACGTTATACGTTATACGTTATACGTTATACGTTATACGTTATACGTTATACGTTATACGTTATACGTTATACGTTATACGTTATACGTTATACGTTATACGTTATACGTTATACGTTATACGTTATACGTTGTACGTTATACGTTGTACGTTATACGTTGTACGTTATACGTGGTACGTTATACGTTATACCTTATACGTTATACGTTATACGTTATACGTTATACGTTATACGTTATACGTTATACGTTATACGTTGTACGTTATACGTTATACGTTATATGTTATTCGTTATACGTTATACGTTATACATTACATGTTATACGTTATACGTTGTACGTTATTCGTTATACGTTATACGTTATACATTATACGTTATACGTTATACGATATACGTTATACGTTATACGTTATACGTTATACGTTATACGTTATACGTTATACGTTATACGTTATACGTTGTACGTTATACGCTATACGTTATACGTTATTCGTTATACGTTATACGTTATACATTACATGTTATACGTTATACGTTATACGTTATACGTTATTCGTTATACGTTATACGTTAAACGTTGTACGTTATACGTTATACGTTATACGTTATACGTTATACGTTATACGTTATACGTTATACGTTATACGTTATACGTTGTTGGTTATACGTTATACGTTATACGTTATACGTTATACGTTATACGTTATACGTTATACGTTATACGTTATACGTTATACGTTATACGTTATACGTTGTTGGTTATACGTTATACGTAATACGTTATACGTTATACGTTATACGTTATACGTTATACGTTATACGTTATACGTTATACGTTATACGTTATACGTTATACGTTGTACGTTATACGTTATACGTTATACGTTATACGTTAGACGTTGTACGTTATACGTTATACGTTATACGTTATACGTTATACGTTATCCGTTACACGTTATACGTTATACGTTATACGTTATACGTTATACGTTATCCGTTATACGTTATACGTTATACGTTATACGTTATACGTTATACGTTATACGTTATACGTTATACGTTATACGTTATACGTTATACGTTATACGTTATACGTTATACGTTATACGTTATACGTTATACGTTATACGTTATAGGATATTCGTTATACGTTATACGTTAAACGTTGTACGTTATACGTTATACGTTATACGTTATACGTTATACGTTATACGTTATACGTTATACGTTATACGTTATACGTTATACGTTGTTGGTTATACGTTATACGTTATACGTTATACGTTATACGTTATACGTTATACGTTATACGTTATACGTTGTTGGTTATACGTTATACGTAATACGTTATACGTTATACGTTATACGTTATACGTTATACGTTATACGTTATACGTTATACGTTATACGTTATACGTTATACGTTATACGTTCTACGTTATACGTTATACGTTAAACGTTGTACGTTATACGTTATACGTTATACGTTATACGTTATACGTTATACGTTATGCGTTATACGTTATACGTTATACGTTATACGTTATACGTTATACGTTATACGTTATACGTTATACGTTATACGTCATACGTTATACGTTATACGTTATACGTTATACGTTATACGTTATACGTTATAGGTTATACGTTATACGTTATACGTAATATGTAATACGTCATACGTTTTACGTTAATCGTCATACGTTATACGTCATACGTTATACGTTATACGTTATACGTTATACGTTATACGTTATACGTTATGCGTTATAGGATATACGTTATACGTTATACGTCGTACGTTGTACGTTATACGTTATACGTTATACGTTAGACGCTATACGTTATACGTTATACGTTATGCGTTATACGTTATACGTTATACGTTATACGTTATACGTTATACGTTATACGTTATACGTTATACGTTCTACGTTATACGTTATACGTTAAACGTTGTACGTTATACGTTATACGTTATACGTTATACGTTATACGTTATACGTTATGCGTTATACGTTATACGTTATACGTTATACGTTATACGTTATACGTTATACGTTATACGTTATACGTTATACGTCATACGTTATACGTTATACGTTATACGTTATACGTTATACGTTATACGTTATATGTTCTACGTTATACGTTATACGTTAAACGTTGTACGTTATACGATATACGTTATACGTCATACGTTATACGTTATACGTTATGCGTTATACGTTATACGTTATACGTTATACGTTATACGTTATACGTGATACGTTATATGTTATACGTTATACGTTATACGTTATACGTTATACGTTATACGTTATACGTTATACGTTATACGTTATACGTTATACGTTATACGTTATACGTTATACGTTATACGTTATACGTTATACGTTATACGTTATACGTTATACGTTATACGTTATACGTTATACGTTATACGTTATACGTTCTACGTTATACGTTATACGTTAAACGTTGTACGTTATACGTCATACGTTATACGTTATACGTTATACGTTATACGTTATACGTTATACGTTATGCGTTATAGGATATACGTTATACGTTATACGTTATACGTTATACGTCATACGTTATACGTTATACGTTATACGTTATACGTTATACGTTATACGTTATACGTTATGCGTTATAGGATATACGTTATACGTTATACGTTGTACGTTATACGTTATACGTTATACGTTAGACGCTATACGTTATACGTTATACGTTATGCGTTATACGTTATACGTTATAGGTTATACGTTATACGTTATACGTTATACGTTATACGTTCTACGTTATACGTTATACGTTAAACGTTGTACGTTATACGTTATACGTTATACGTTATACGTTATACGTTATACGTTATGCGTTATACGTTATACGTTATACGTTATACGTTATACGTTATACGTTATACGTTATACGTTATACGTTATACGTCATACGTTATACGTTATACGTTATACGTTATACGTTATACGTTATACGTTATGCGTTATAGGATATACGTTATACGTTATACGTTGTACGTTGTACGTTATACGTTATACGTTATACGTTAGACGCTATACGTTATACGTTATACGTTATGCGTTATACGTTATACGTTATACGTTATGCGTTATACGTTATACGTTATACGTTATACGTTATACGTTATACGTTATACGTTATACGTTATACGTTCTACGTTATACGTTATACGTTAAACGTTGTACGTTATACGTTATACGTTATACGTTATACGTTATACGTTATACGTTATGCGTTATACGTTATACGTTATACGTTATACGTTATACGTTATACGTTATACGTTATACGTTATACGTTATACGTCATACGTTATACGTTATACGTTATACGTTATACGTTATACGTTATACGTTATATGTTCTACGTTATACGTTATACGTTAAACGTTGTACGTTATACGATATACGTTATACGTCATACGTTATACGTTATACGTTATGCGTTATACGTTATACGTTATACGTTATACGTTATACGTTATACGTGATACGTTATATGTTATACGTTATACGTTATACGTTATACGTTATACGTTATACGTTATACGTTATACGTTATACGTTATACGTTATACGTTATACGTTATACGTTATACGTTATACGTTATACGTTATAGGTTATACGTTATACGTTATACGTAATATGTAATACGTCATACGTTTTACGTTAATCGTCATACGTTATACGTTATACGCTATACGTTATACGTTATACGTTATACGTTATACGTTATGCGTTATACGTTATACGTTATACGTTATACGTTATACGTTATACGTTATACGTTATACGTTATACGTTATACGTTATACGTTATACGTTATACGTTATACGTTATACGTTATACGTTATACGTTATACGTTATACGTTATACGTTATACGTTAGACGCTATACGTTACACGTTATGCGTTATACGTTATACGTTATACGTTGTACGTTATACGTTATACGTTATACGTAATATGTAATACGTCATACGTTTTACGTTAATCGTCATACGTTATACGTTATACGCTATACGTTATACGTTATACGTTATACGTTATACGTTATGCGTTATACGTTATACGTTATACGTTATACGTTATACGTTATACGTTATACGTTATACGTTATACGTTATACGTTATACGTTATACGTTATACGTTATACGTTATACGTTATACGTTATACGTTATACGTTATACGTTGTACGTTATACGTTATACGTTATACGTAATATGTAATACGTCATACGTTTTACGTTAATCGTCATACGTTATACGTTATACGCTATACGTTATACGTTATACGTTATACGTTATACGTTATACGTTATACGTTATACGTTATACGTTATACGTTATACGTTATACGTTATACGTTAGACGCTATACGTTACACGTTATGCGTTATACGTTATACGTTATACGTTGTACGTTATACGTTATACGTTATACGTTATACGTTGTACGTTATACGTTATACGTTATACGTTCTACGTTATACGTTATACGTTATACGTTATACGTTATACGTTATACGTTGTACGTTATACGTTCTACGTTATACGTTATACGTTGTACGTTAAACGTTGTACATTATACGTTATACGTTATACGTTATACGTTGTACGTTATACGTTATACGTTATACGTTCTACGTTATACGTTATACGTTATACGTTATACGTTAGACGCTATACGTTACACGTTATGCGTTATACGTTATACGTTATACGTTGTACGTTATACGTTATACGTTATACGTAATATGTAATACGTCATACGTTTTACGTTAATCGTCATACGTTATACGTTATACGCTATACGTTATACGTTATACGTTATACGTTATACGTTATGCGTTATACGTTATACGTTATACGTTATACGTTATACGTTATACGTTATACGTTATACGTTATACGTTATACGTTATACGTTATACGTTATGCGTTATAGGATATACGTTATACGTTATACGTTGTACGTTGTACGTTATACGTTATACGTTATACGTTAGACGCTATACGTTATACGTTATACGTTATGCGTTATACGTTATACGTTATACGTTATGCGTTATACGTTATACGTTATACGTTATACGTTATACGTTATACGTTATACGTTATACGTTATACGTTCTACGTTATACGTTATACGTTAAACGTTGTACGTTATACGTTATACGTTATACGTTATACGTTATACGTTATACGTTATGCGTTATACGTTATACGTTATACGTTATACGTTATACGTTATACGTTATACGTTATACGTTATACGTTATACGTCATACGTTATACGTTATACGTTATACGTTATACGTTATTCGTTATACGTTATATGTTCTACGTTATATGTTATACGTTAAACGTTGTACGTTATACGATATACGTTATACGTCATACGTTATACGTTATACGTTATGCGTTATACGTTATACGTTATACGTTATACGTTATACGTTATACGTGATACGTTATATGTTATACGTTATACGTTATACGTTATACGTTATACGTTATACGTTATACGTTATACGTTATACGTTATACGTTATACGTTATACGTTATACGTTATACGTTATACGTTATACGTTATAGGTTATACGTTATACGTTATACGTAATATGTAATACGTCATACGTTTTACGTTAATCGTCATACGTTATACGTTATACGCTATACGTTATACGTTATACGTTATACGTTATACGTTATGCGTTATACGTTATACGTTATACGTTATACGTTATACGTTATACGTTATACGTTATACGTTATACGTTATACGTTATACGTTATACGTTATACGTTATACGTTATACGTTATACGTTATACGTTATACGTTATACGTTATACGTTATACGTTAGACGCTATACGTTACACGTTATGCGTTATACGTTATACGTTATACGTTGTACGTTATACGTTATACGTTATACGTAATATGTAATACGTCATACGTTTTACGTTAATCGTCATACGTTATACGTTATACGCTATACGTTATACGTTATACGTTATACGTTATACGTTATGCGTTATACGTTATACGTTATACGTTATACGTTATACGTTATACGTTATACGTTATACGTTATACGTTATACGTTATACGTTATACGTTATACGTTATACGTTATACGTTATACGTTATACGTTATACGTTATACGTTGTACGTTATACGTTATACGTTATACGTAATATGTAATACGTCATACGTTTTACGTTAATCGTCATACGTTATACGTTATACGCTATACGTTATACGTTATACGTTATACGTTATACGTTATACGTTATACGTTATACGTTATACGTTATACGTTATACGTTATACGTTATACGTTAGACGCTATACGTTACACGTTATGCGTTATACGTTATACGTTATACGTTGTACGTTATACGTTATACGTTATACGTTATACGTTGTACGTTATACGTTATACGTTATACGTTCTACGTTATACGTTATACGTTATACGTTATACGTTATACGTTATACGTTGTACGTTATACGTTCTACGTTATACGTTATACGTTGTACGTTAAACGTTGTACATTATACGTTATACGTTATACGTTATACGTTGTACGTTATACGTTATACGTTATACGTTCTACGTTATACGTTATACGTTATACGTTATACGTTATACGTTATACGTTGTACGTTATACGTTCTACGTTATACGTTATACGTTATACGTTAAACGTTGTACATTATTCGTTATACGTTATACGTTATACGATATTCGTTATACGTTATACGTTATACGTTATACGTTATACGTTATACGTTATACGTTATACGTTATACGTTATACGTTATACGTTAGACGCTATACGTTATACGTTATGCGTTATACGTTATACGTTATACGTTGTACGTTATACGTTATACGTTATACGTTATACGTTATACGTTATACGTTATACGTTAGACGCTATACGTTATACGTTATGCGTTATACGTTATACGTTATACGTTGTACGTTATACGTTATACGTTATACGTTATACGTTGTACGTTATACGTTATACGTTATACGTTCTACGTTATACGTTATACGTTATACGTTATACGTTATACGTTATACGTTGTACGTTATACGTTCTACGTTATACGTTATACGTTATACGTTAAACGTTGTACATTATACGTTATACGTTATACGTTATACGTTATTCGTTATACGTTATACGTTATACGTTATACGTTATACGTTATACGTTATACGTTATGCGTTATACGTTATACGTTATACGTTATACGTTATACGTTATACGTTATACGTTATACGTTATACGTTATACGTTATAGGTTATACGTTAAACGTTGTACGTTATACGTTATACGTTATACGTTATACGTTATACGTTATACGTTATACGTTATACGTTATACGTTATACGTTATACGTTATACGTTATACGTTATACGTTATGCGTTATACGTCATGCGATATACGTTATACGTTATTCGTTATACGTTATACGTTAAACGTTGTACGTTATACGTTATACGTTATACGTTATACGTTATACGTTATACGTTATACGTTATACGTTATACGTTATACGTTATACGTTATACGTTATGCGTTATAGGATATACGTTGTACGTTATACGTTGTACGTTATACGTTATACGTTATGCGTTATACGTCATGCGATATACGTTATACGTTATACGTTATACGTTATACGTTATACGTTATGCGTTATACGTCATGCGATATACGTTATACGTTATTCGTTATACGTTATACGTTAAACGTTGTACGTTATACGTTATACGTTATACGTTATACGTTATACGTTAGACGTTGTACGTTATACGTTATACGTTATACGTTTTACGTTATACGTTATCCGTTATACGTTATACGTTATACGTTATACGTTATACGTTATACGTTATACGTTATACGTTATACGTTATACGTTATACGTTATACGTTATACGTTATACGTTATACGTTATACGTTATACGTTATACGTTATACGTTATACGTTATACGTTATACGTTATACGTTATACGTTATACGTTATACGTTATACGTTATACGTTATACGTTATACGTTATACGTTATACGTTATACGTTATACGTTATAGGATATACGTTATACGTTATACGTTGTACGTTATACGTTATACGTTATGCGTTATACGTCATGCGATATACGTTATACGTTATTCGTTATACGTTATACGTTAAACGTTGTACGTTATACGTTATACGTTATACGTTATAAGTTATACGTTATACGTTATACGTTATACGTTATACGTTATACGTTGTTGGTTATACGTTATACGTTATACGTTATACGTTATACGTTATACGTTATACGTTATACGTTATACGTTATACGTTATACGTTATACGTTATACGTTATACGTTGTACGTTATACGTTATACGTTATACGTTATACGTTATACGTTATACGTTATACGTTATACGTTATACGTTATACGTTATACGTTATACGTTATACGTAATATGTAATACGTCATACGTTTTACGTTAATCGTCATACGTTATACGTTATACGCTATACGTTATACGTTATACGTTATACGTTATACGTTATGCGTTATACGTTATACGTTATACGTTATACGTTATACGTTATACGTTATACGTTTTACGTTATACGTTATACGTTATACGTTATACGTTATACGTTATACGTTATACGTTATACGTTATACGTTATACGTTATACGTTATACGTTATACGTTATACGTTATACGTTATACGTTATACGTTATACGTTATACGTTATACGTTATACATTATACGTTATACGTCATACGTTATACGTTATTCGTAATACGTTATACGTGATACGTTATACGTTATACGATATACGTTATACGTTATTCGTTGTACGTTATACGTTATACGTTATACGTTATTCGTTATACGTTATACGTTATACATTACATGTTATACGTTATACGTTATACGTTATACGTTATACGTTATACGTTATGCGTTTTACGTTATTCGTTATATGTTATACGTTATACGATGTGCGTTATACGTTATACGTTATACGTTATACGTTATACGTTATACGTTATACGTTATACGTTATACGTTGTACGTTATACGTTGTACGTTATACGTTATACGTTATACGTTATACGTTATACGTTATACGTTAAACGTTGTACGTTATACGTTATACGTTATACGTTATACGTTATACGTTATACGTTATGCGTTATACGTTATACGTTATACGTTATACGTTATACGTTATACGTTATACGTAATATGTTATACGTTATACGTCATACGTTATACGTTATACGTTATACGTTATACGTTATACGTTATACGTTATGCGTTATAGGATATACGTTATACGTTATACGTTGTACGTTGTACGTTATACGTTATACGTTATACGTTAGACGCTATACGTTATACGTTATACGTTATGCGTTATACGTTATACGTTATACGTTATGCGTTATACGTTATACGTTATACGTTATACGTTATACGTTATACGTTATACGTTATACGTTATACGTTCTACGTTATACGTTATACGTTAAACGTTGTACGTTATACGTTATACGTTATACGTTATACGTTATACGTTATACGTTATGCGTTATACGTTATACGTTATACGTTATACGTTATACGTTATACGTTATACGTTATACGTTATACGTTATACGTCATACGTTATACGTTATACGTTATACGTTATACGTTATACGTTATACGTTATATGTTCTACGTTATACGTTATACGTTAAACGTTGTACGTTATACGATATACGTTATACGTCATACGTTATACGTTATACGTTATGCGTTATACGTTATACGTTATACGTTATACGTTATACGTTATACGTGATACGTTATATGTTATACGTTATACGTTATACGTTATACGTTATACGTTATACGTTATACGTTATACGTTATACGTTATACGTTATACGTTATACGTTATACGTTATACGTTATACGTTATACGTTATACGTTATACGTGATACGTTATACGTTATACGATATACGTTATACGTTATTCGTTGTACGTTATACGTTATACGTTATACGTTATTCGTTATACGTTATACGTTATACATTACATGTTATACGTTATACGTTATACGTTATACGTTATACGTTATACGTTATGCGTTTTACGTTATTCGTTATATGTTATACGTTATACGATGTGCGTTATACGTTATACGTTATACGTTATACGTTATACGTTATACGTTATACGTTATACGTTATACGTTGTACGTTATACGTTGTACGTTATACGTTATACGTTATACGTTATACGTTATACGTTATACGTTATACGTTATACGTTATACGTTATACGTTATACGTTATACGTTATACGTTATACGTTATTCGTTATACGTTATACGTTATACATTACATGTTGTACGTTATACGTTATACGTTATACGTTATACGTTATACGTTATACGTTATACGTTATACGTTATACGTTATACGTTATACATTATACGTTGTACGTTATTCGTTTTACGTTATACGTTATACATTATACGTTATACGTTATACGATATACGTTATACGTTATACGTTATACGTTATACGTTGTACGTTATACGTTGTACGTTATACGTTGTACGTTATACGTTGTACGTTATACGTTATACCTTATACGTTATACGTTATACGTTATACGTTATACGTTATACGTTATACGTTATACGTTATACGTTATACGTTATACGTTATACGTTGTGCGTTATACGTTATACGTTATATGTTATTCGTTATACGTTATACGTTATACATTACATGTTATACGTTATACGTTGTACGTTATACGTTATACGTTATACGTTATACGTTATACGTTATACGTTATACGTTATACGTTATACGTTAAACGTTGTACGTTATACGATATACGTTATACGTCATACGTTATACGTTATACGTTATGCGTTATACGTTATACGTTATACGTTATACGTTATACGTTATACGTGATACGTTATATGTTATACGTTATACGTTATACGTTATACGTTATACGTTATACGTTATACGTTATACGTTACACGTTATACGTTATACGTTATACGTTATACGTTATACGTTATACGTTATACGTTATACGTTATACGTTATACGTTATACGTTATACGTTATACGTAATATGTAATACGTCATACGTTTTACGTTAATCGTCATACGTTATACGTTATACGCTATACGTTATACGTTATACGTTATACGTTATACGTTATGCGTTATACGTTATACGTTATACGTTATACGTTATACGTTATACGTTATACGTTATACGTTATACGTTATACGTTATACGTTATACGTTATACGTTATACGTTATACGTTATACGTTATACGTTATACGTTATACGTTATACGTTATACGTTAGACGCTATACGTTACACGTTATGCGTTATACGTTATACGTTATACGTTGTACGTTATACGTTATACGTTATACGTAATATGTAATACGTCATACGTTTTACGTTAATCGTCATACGTTATACGTTATACGCTATACGTTATACGTTATACGTTATACGTTATACGTTATGCGTTATACGTTATACGTTATACGTTATACGTTATACGTTATACGTTATACGTTATACGTTATACGTTATACGTTATACGTTATACGTTATACGTTATACGTTATACGTTATACGTTATACGTTATACGTTGTACGTTATACGTTATACGTTATACGTAATATGTAATACGTCATACGTTTTACGTTAATCGTCATACGTTATACGTTATACGCTATACGTTATACGTTATACGTTATACGTTATACGTTATACGTTATACGTTATACGTTATACGTTATACGTTATACGTTATACGTTATACGTTAGACGCTATACGTTACACGTTATGCGTTATACGTTATACGTTATACGTTGTACGTTATACGTTATACGTTATACGTTATACGTTGTACGTTATACGTTATACGTTATACGTTCTACGTTATACGTTATACGTTATACGTTATACGTTATACGTTATACGTTGTACGTTATACGTTCTACGTTATACGTTATACGTTGTACGTTAAACGTTGTACATTATACGTTATACGTTATACGTTATACGTTGTACGTTATACGTTATACGTTATACGTTCTACGTTATACGTTATACGTTATACGTTATACGTTATACGTTATACGTTGTACGTTATACGTTCTACGTTATACGTTATACGTTATACGTTAAACGTTGTACATTATACGTTATACGTTATACGTTATACGTTATTCGTTATACGTTATACGTTATACGTTATACGTTATACGTTATACGTTATACGTTATACGTTATACGTTATACGTTATACGTTAGACGCTATACGTTATACGTTATGCGTTATACGTTATACGTTATACGTTGTACGTTATACGTTATACGTTATACGTTATACGTTGTACGTTATACGTTATACGTTATACGTTATACGTTCTACGTTATACGTTATACGTTATACGTTATACGTTATACGTTATACGTTGTACGTTATACGTTCTACGTTATACGTTATACGTTATACGTTAAACGTTGTACATTATACGTTATACGTTATACGTTATACGTTATTCGTTATACGTTATACGTTATACGTTATACGTTATACGTTATACGTTATACGTTATACGTTATACGTTATACGTTATACGTTATACGTTATACGTTATACGTTATACGTTATACGTTATACGTTATACGTTATACGTTATACGTTATACGTTGTACATTATACGTTATACGTTATACGTTATACGTTATTCGTTATACGTTATACGTTATACGTTATACGTTATACGTTATACGTTATACGTTATACGTTATACGTTATACGTTATACGTTATACGTTATACGTTATACGTTATACGTTATACGTTATACGTTATACGTTATACGTTATACGTTATACGTTAGACGCTATACGTTATACGTTATGCGTTATACGTTATACGTTATACGTTGTACGTTATACGTTATACGTTATACGTTATACGTTGTACGTTATACGTTATACGTTATACGTTATACGTTGTACGTTATACGTTATACGTTATACGTTCTACGTTATACGTTATACGTTATACGTTATACGTTATACGTTATACGTTATACGTTGTACGTTATACGTTCTACGTTATACGTTATACGTTATACGTTAAACGTTGTACATTATACGTTATACGTTATACGTTATACGTTATTCGTTATACGTTATACGTTATACGTTATACGTTATACGTTATACGTTATACGTTATACGTTATACGTTATACGTTATACGTTATACGTTATACGTTATACGTTATACGTTATACGTTATACGTTATACGTTATACGTTATACGTTATACGTTATAGGTTATACGTTAAACGTTGTACGTTATACGTTATACGTTATACGTTATACGTTATACGTTATACGTTATACGTTATACGTTATACGTTATACGTTATACGTTATACGTTATATGTTATACGTTATGCGTTATACGTCATGCGATATACGTTATACGTTATTCGTTATACGTTATACGTTAAACGTTGTACGTTATACGTTATACGTTATACGTTATACGTTATACGTTATACGTTATACGTTATACGTTATACGTTATACGTTATACGTTATGCGTTATAGGATATACGTTGTACGTTATACGTTGTACGTTATACGTTATACGTTATGCGTTATACGTCATGCGATATACGTTATACGTTATACGTTATACGTTATACGTTATACGTTATGCGTTATACGTCATGCGATATACGTTATACGTTATTCGTTATACGTTATACGTTAAACGTTGTACGTTATACGTTATACGTTATACGTTATACGTTATACGTTAGACGTTGTACGTTATACGTTATACGTTATACGTTTTACGTTATACGTTATCCGTTATACGTTATACGTTATACGTTATACGTTATACGTTATACGTTATACGTAATACGTTATACGTTATACGTTATACGTTATACGTTATACGTTATACGTTATACGTTATACGTTATACGTTATACGTTATACGTTATACGTTATACGTTATACGTTATACGTTATACGTTATACGTTATACGTTATACGTTATACGTTATACGTTATACGTTATACGTTATACGTTATAGGATATACGTTATACGTTATACGTTGTACGTTATACGTTATACGTTATGCGTTATACGTCATGCGATATACGTTATACGTTATTCGTTATACGTTATACGTTAAACGTTGTACGTTATACGTTATACGTTATACGTTATAAGTTATACGTTATACGTTATACGTTATACGTTATACGTTATACGTTGTTGGTTATACGTTATACGTTATACGTTATACGTTATACGTTATACGTTATACGTTATACGTTATACGTTATACGTTATACGTTATACGTTATACGTTATACGTTGTACGTTATACGTTATACGTTATACGTTATACGTTATACGTTATACGTTATACGTTATACGTTATACGTTATACGTTATACGTTATACGTTATACGTAATATGTAATACGTCATACGTTTTACGTTAATCGTCATACGTTATACGTTATACGCTATACGTTATACGTTATACGTTATACGTTATACGTTATGCGTTATACGTTATACGTTATACGTTATACGTTATACGTTATACGTTATACGTTTTACGTTATACGTTATACGTTATACGTTATACGTTATACGTTATACGTTATACGTTATACGTTATACGTTATACGTTATACGTTATACGTTATACGTTATACGTTATACGTTATACGTTATACGTTATACGTTATACGTTATACGTTATACGTTATACATTATACGTTATACGTCATACGTTATACGTTATTCGTAATACGTTATACGTGATACGTTATACGTTATACGATATACGTTATACGTTATTCGTTGTACGTTATACGTTATACGATATACGTTATACGTTATTCGTTGTACGTTATACGTTATACGTTATACGTTATTCGTTATACGTTATACGTTATACATTACATGTTATACGTTATACGTTATACGTTATACGTTATACGTTATACGTTATGCGTTTTACGTTATTCGTTATATGTTATACGTTATACGATGTTCGTTATACGTTATACGTTATACGTTATACGTTATACGTTATACGTTATACGTTATACGTTATACGTTGTACGTTATACGTTGTACGTTATACGTTATACGTTATACGTTATACGTTATACGTTATACGTTATACGTTATACGTTATACGTTATACGTTATACGTTATACGTTATTCGTTATACGTTATACGTTATACATTACATGTTGTACGTTATACGTTATACGTTATTCGTTATACGTTATACGTTATACATTACATGTTATACGTTATACGTTGTACGTTATACGTTATACGTTATACGTTATACGTTATACTTTATACGTTATACGTTATACGTTATACGTTATACGTTATACGTTGTACGTTATACGTTATACGTTATACGTTATACGTTATACGTTATACGTTATTCCTTATACGTTATACGTTATACATTACGTGTTTTACGTTATACGTTATACGTTATACGTTATACGTTATACGTTATACGTTGTACGTTATTCGTAATACGTTATACGTGATACGTTATACGTTGTACGTTATACGTTATACGTTATACGTTACACATTATACGTTATACGTTATACATTACATGTTATACGTTATACGTTATACGTTATACGTTATACGTTATACGTCATAGGTTATACGTTATATGTTATACGTTATACGTTATACGTAATACGTTATACGTTATACGTTATACGTTATACGTCATACGTTATACGTTATAGGTGTTACGTTATACGTTATACGTTATACGTTATACGTTATTCGTAATACGTTATACGTGATACGTTATACGTTATACGTTGTACGTTATACGTTATACGTTATACGTTATACGTTATTCGTTATACGTTATACGTTATACATTACATGTTTTACGTTATACGTTATACGTTATACGTTATACGTTATACGTTATACGTTATACGTTATACGTTATACGTTATACGTTATACGTTATACGTTATACGTCATAGGTTATACGTTATATGTTATACGTTATACGTTATACGTAATACGTTATACGTTATACGTTATACGTTATACGTCATACGTTATACGTTATAGGTGTTACGTTATACGTTATACGTTATACGTTATACGTTATTCGTAATACGTTATACGTGATACGTTATACGTTATACGTTGTACGTTATACGTTATACGTTATACGTTATACGTTATTCGTTATACGTTATACGTTATACATTACATGTTTTACGTTATACGTTATACGTTATACGTTATACGTTATACGTTATACGTTATACGTTATACGTTATACGTTATACGTTATACGTTATATGTCATACGTTATACGTCATTCGTAATACGTTATACGTGATACGTTATACGTTGTACGTTATACGTTATACGTTATACGTTATACGTTATACGTTATACGTTACACGTTATACGTTATACGTTGTACGTTATACGTTATACGTTATACGTTATACGTTATACGTTATACGTTATACGTTATACGTTATACGTTGTTGGTTATACGTTATACGTTATACGTTGTTGGTTATACGTTATACGTTATACGTTATACGTTATACGTTATACGTTATACGTTATACGTTATACGTTATACGTTATACGTTATACGTTATACGTTATGCGTTATACGTCATGCGATATACGTTATACGTTATTCGTTATACGTTATACGTTATACGTTATACGTTATACGTTATACGTTGTACGTTATACGTTATACGTTATGCGTTATAGGATATACGTTATACGTTATGCGTTATAGGATATACGTTATACGTTATACGTTGTACGTTATACGTTATACGTTATACGTTATACGTTAGACGTTGTACGTTATACGTTATACGTTATACGTTATACGTTATACGTTATCCGTTATACGTTATACGTAATACGTTATACGTTATACGTTATACGTTATCCGTTATACGTTATACGTTATACGTTATACGTTATACGTTATACGTTATACGTTATACGTTATACGTTATACGTTATACGTTATACGTTATACGTTATGCGTTATACGTCATGCGATATACGTTATACGTTATTCGTTATACGTTATACGTTATACGTTATACGTTATACGTTATACGTTGTACGTTATACGTTATACGTTATGCGTTATAGGATATACGTTATACGTTATGCGTTATAGGATATACGTTATACGTTATACGTTGTACGTTATACGTTATACGTTATACGTTATACGTTAGACGTTGTACGTTATACGTTATACGTTATACGTTATACGTTATACGTTATCCGTTATACGTTATACGTAATACGTTATACGTTATACGTTATGCGTTATACGTCATGCGATATACGTTATACGTTATTCGTTATACGTTATACGTTAAACGTTGTACGTTATACGTTATACGTTATACGTTATACGTTATACGTTATACGTTATACGTTATACGTTATACGTTATACGTTATACGTTATACGTTGTTGTTTATACGTTATACGTTATACGTTATACGTTATACGTTATACGTTATACGTTATACGTTATACGTTATACGTTATACGTTATACGTTATACGTTATACGTTATACGTTATACGTTATACGTTATACGTTATACGTTATACGTTATACGTTGTTGGTTATACGTTATACGTTGTTGGTTATACGTTATACGTAATACGTTATACGTTATACGTTATACGTTATACGTTATACGTTATACGTTATACGTTATACGTTATACGTTATACGTTATACGTTATACGTTATACGTTGTACGTTATACGTTATACGTTATACGTTATACGTTAGACGTTGTACGTTATACGTTATACGTTATACGTTATGCGTTATAGGATATACGTTATACGTTATACGTTGTACGTTATACGTTGTACGTTATACGTTAGACGCTATACGTTATACGTTATACGTTATGCGTTATACGTTATACGTTATAGGTTATACGTTATACGTTATACGTTATACGTTATACGTTCTACGTTATACGTTATACGTTAAACGTTGTACGTTATACGTTATACGTTATACGATATACGTTATACCTTATACGTTATACGTTATACGTTATACGTTATACGTTATACGTTATACGTTATACGTTATACGTTATACGTTATACGTTATACGTTATACGTTATACGTTATACGTTACACGTTATACGTTATGCGTTATACGTTATACGTTATACGTCATAAGTTATACGTTATACGTTATACGTTATACGTTATACGTTATGCGTTATACGTCCTACGATATTCGTTATACGTTATACGTTATTAGTTATACGTTATACGTTATACGTTATACGTTATACGTCATAGGTTATACGTTATACGTTATGCGTTATACGTTATACGTTATACGTTATACGTTATACGTTATACGTTATACGTTATACGTTGTACGTTATACGTTATACGTTATACGTTATTCGTTATACGTTATACGTTATACATTATACGTTATACGTTATACGATATACGTTATACGTTATACGTTATACGTTATACGTTATACGTTATACGTTATACGTTATACGTTATACGTTCTACGTTCTACGTTATACGTTGTACGTTATACGTTATACGTTGTACGTTATACGTTATACGTAATACGTTGTACGTTATACGTTGTACGTTATACGTTATACGTTATACGTTATACGTTATACGTTATACGATATACGTTATACGTTATACGTTATACGTTATACGTTATACGTTGTACGTTATACGTTATACGTTATACGTTATTCGTTATACGTTATACGTTATACATTATACGTTATACGTTATACGAAATACGTTATACGTTATACGTTATACGTTATACGTTATACGTTATACGTTATACGTTATACGTTATACGTTGTACGTTATACGCTATACGTTATACGTTATTCGTTATACGTTATACGTTATACATTACATGTTATACGTTATACGTTATACGTTATACGTTATACGTTATACGTTATACGTTATACGTTATACATTATACGTTATACGTCATACGTTATACGTTATTCGTAATACGTTATACGTGATACGTTATACGTTATACGTTATACGTTATACGTTATACGTTATTCGTTGTACGTTATACGTTATACGTTATACGTTATACGTTATTCGTTATACGTTATACGTTATGCATTACATGTTATACGTTATACGTTATACGTTATACGTTATACGTTATACGTTATGCGTTTTACGTTATTCGTTATATGTTATACGTTATACGATGTGCGTTATACGTTATACGTTATACGTTATACGTTATACGTTATACGTTATACGTTATACGTTATACGTTGTACGTTATACGTTGTACGTTATACGTTATACGTTATACGTTATACGTTATACGTTATACGTTATACGTTATACGTTATACGTTATACGTTATACGTTATACGTTATTCGTTATACGTTATACGTTATACATTACATGTTATACGTTATACGTTATACGTTATACGTTATACGTTATACGTTATACGTTATACGTTATACGTTATACGTTATACGTTATACGTCATACGTTATACGTTATGCGTTATACATTATACGTGATACGTTATACGTTATACGTTATACGTTATACATTATACGTTGTACGTTATTCGTTATACGTTATACGTTATACATTATACGTTATACGTTATACGATATACGTTATACGTTATACGTTATACGTTATACGTTATACGTTATACGTTATACGTTATACGTTATACGTTGTACGTTATACGCTATACGTTATACGTTATTCGTTATACGTTATACGTTATACATTCCATGTTATACGTTATACGTTATACGTTATACGTTATACGTTATACGTTATACGTTATACGTTATACGTTATACGTTATACGTTATACGTTATACGTTGTACGTTATACGTTATACGTTATACGTTATTCGTTATACGTTATACGTTATACATTACATGTTATACGTTATACGTTATACGTTATACGTTATACGTTATACGTTATACGTTATACGTTATACGTTATACGTTATACGTTATACGTTATACGTTATACGTTATACGTTATACGTCATACGTTATACGTTATGCGTAATACATTATACGTGATACGTTATACGTTATACGTTATACGTTATACGTTATACGTTGTACGTTATACGTTATACGTTATACGTTATTCGTTATACGTTATACGTTATACATTACATGTTATACGTTATACGTTATACGTTATACGTTATACGTTATACGTTATACGTCATACGTTATACGTTATTCGTAATACGTTATACGTGATACGTTATACGTTATACGTTATTCGTTATACGTTATACGTTATACGTTATACATTACAAGTTATACGTTATACGTTATACGTTATACGTTATACGTTATACGTTATACGTTATACGTTATACGTTATACGTTATACGTTATACGTTATACGTTATACGTTATACGTTATACGTTGTACGTTA
This sequence comes from Ptiloglossa arizonensis, assembly GCF_051014685.1. Classification (NCBI taxonomy): domain Eukaryota; kingdom Metazoa; phylum Arthropoda; class Insecta; order Hymenoptera; family Colletidae; genus Ptiloglossa; species Ptiloglossa arizonensis. The sequence continues at coordinate 1,052,982 of NW_027478408.1, read as the reverse complement.
TACGTTGTACGTTATACGTTGTACGTTATACGTTGTACGTTATACGTTATACCTTATACGTTATACGTTATACGTTATACGTTATACGTTATACGTTATACGTTATACGTTATACGTTATACGTTGTACGTTATACGTTATACGTTATATGTTATTCGTTATACGTTATACGTTATACATTACATGTTATACGTTATACGTTGTACGTTATTCGTTATACGTTATACGTTATACATTATACGTTATACGTTATACGATATACGTTATACGTTATACGTTATACGTTATACGTTATACGTTATACGTTATACGTTATACGTTATACGTTGTACGTTATACGCTATACGTTATACGTTATTCGTTATACGTTATACGTTATACATTACATGTTATACGTTATACGTTATACGTTATACGTTATTCGTTATACGTTATACGTTAAACGTTGTACGTTATACGTTATACGTTATACGTTGTACGTTATACGTTATACGTTATACGTTATACGTTATACGTTATACGTTATACGTTGTTGGTTATACGTTATACGTTATACGTTATACGTTATACGTTATACGTTATACGTTATACGTTATACGTTATACGTTATACGTTATACGTTATACGTTATACGTTGTTGGTTATACGTTATACGTAATACGTTATGCGTTATACGTTATACGTTATACGTTATACGTTATACGTTATACGTTATACGTTATACGTTATACGTTATACGTTGTACGTTATACGTTATACGTTATACGTTATACGTTAGACGTTGTACGTTATACGTTATACGTTATACGTTATACGTTATACGTTATCCGTTATACGTTATACGTTATACGTTATACGTTATACGTTATACGTTATCCGTTATACGTTATACGTTATACGTTATACGTTATACGTTATACGTTATACGTTATACTTTATACGTTATACGTTATACGTTATACGTTATACGTTATACGTTATACGTTATACGTTATACGTTATAGGATATACGTTATACGTTATACGTTGTACGTTATACGTTATACGTTATGCGTTATACGTCATGCGATATACGTTATACGTTATTCGTTATACGTTATACGTTAAACGTTGTACGTTATACGTTATACGTTATACGTTATACGTTATACGTTATACGTTATACGTTATACGTTATACGTTATACGTTATACGTTGTTGGTTATACGTTATACGTTATACGTTATACGTTATACGTTATACGTTATACGTTATACGTTATACGTTATACGTTATACGTTATACGTTATACGTTGTTGGTTATACGTTATACGTAATACGTTATACGTTATACGTTATACGTTATACGTTATACGTTATACGTTATACGTTATACGTTATACGTTATACGTTGTACGTTATACGTTATACGTTATACGTTATACGTTAGACGTTGTACGTTATACGTTATACGTTATACGTTATGCGTTATAGGATATACGTTATACGTTATACGTTGTACGTTATACGTTATACGTTATACGTTAGACGCTATACGTTATACGTTATACGTTATGCGTTATACGTTATACGTTATAGGTTATACGTTATACGTTATACGTTATACGTTATACATTCTACGTTATACGTTATACGTTATACGTTATACGTTGTACGTTATACGTTATACGTTATACGTTATACGTTAGACGTTGTACGTTATACGTTATACGTTATACGTTATGCGTTATAGGATATACGTTATACGTTATACGTTGTACGTTATACGTTGTACGTTATACGTTAGACGCTATACGTTATACGTTATACGTTATGCGTTATACGTTATACGTTATAGGTTATACGTTATACGTTATACGTTATACGTTATACGTTCTACGTTATACGTTATACGTTAAACGTTGTACGTTATACGTTATACGTTATACGATATACGTTATACCTTATACGTTATACGTTATACGTTATACGTTATACGTTATACGTTATACGTTATACGTTATACGTTATACGTTATACGTTATACGTTATACGTTATACGTTATACGTTACACGTTATACGTTATGCGTTATACGTTATACGTTATACGTCATAAGTTATACGTTATACGTTATACGTTATACGTTATACGTTATGCGTTATACGTCCTACGATATTCGTTATACGTTATACGTTATTAGTTATACGTTATACGTTATACGTTATACGTTATACGTCATAGGTTATACGTTATACGTTATGCGTTATACGTTATACGTTATACGTTATACGTTATACGTTATACGTTATACGTTATACGTTATACGTTGTACGTTATACGTTATACGTTATACGTTATTCGTTATACGTTATACGTTATACATTATACGTTATACGTTATACGAAATACGTTATACGTTATACGTTATACGTTATACGTTATACGTTATACGTTATACGTTATACGTTATACGTTATACGTTATACGTTATACGTTGTACGTTATACGCTATACGTTATACGTTATTCGTTATACGTTATACGTTATACATTACATGTTATACGTTATACGTTATACGTTATACGTTATTCGTTATACGTTATACGTTATACGTTATACATTATACGTTATACGTCATACGTTATACGTTATTCGTAATACGTTATACGTGATACGTTATACGTTATACGTTATACGTTATACGTTATACGTTATTCGTTGTACGTTATACGTTATACGTTATACGTTATTCGTTATACGTTATACGTTATACATTACATGTTATACGTTATACGTTATACGTTATACGTTATACGTTATACGTTATGCGTTTTACGTTATTCGTTATATGTTATACGTTATACGATGTGCGTTATACGTTATACGTTATACGTTATACGTTATACGTTATACGTTATACGTTATACGTTATACGTTGTACGTTATACGTTGTACGTTATACGTTATACGTTATACGTTATACGTTATACGTTATACGTTATACGTTATACGTTATACGTTATACGTTATACGTTATACGTTATTCGTTATACGTTATACGTTATACATTACATGTTATACGTTATACGTTATACGTTATACTTTATACGTTATACGTTATACGTTATACGTTATACGTTATACGTTATACGTTATACGTCATACGTTATACGTTATGCGTTATACATTATACGTGATACGTTATACGTTATACGTTATACGTTATACATTATACGTTGTACGTTATTCGTTATACGTTATACGTTATACATTATACGTTATACGTTATACGATATACGTTATACGTTATACGTTATACGTTATACGTTATACGTTATACGTTATACGTTATACGTTATACGTTGTACGTTATACGCTATACGTTATACGTTATTCGTTATACGTTATACGTTATACATTCCATGTTATACGTTATACGTTATACGTTATACGTTATACGTTATACGTTATACGTTATACGTTATACGTTATACGTTATACGTTATACGTTATACGTTATACGTTGTACGTTATACGTTATACGTTATACGTTATACGTTGTACGTTATACGCTATACGTTATACGTTATTCGTTATACGTTATACATTACATGTTATACGTTATACGTTATACGTTATACGTTATACGTTATACGTTATACGTTATACGTTATACATTATACGTTATACGTCATACGTTATACGTTATTCGTAATACGTTATACGTGATACGTTATACGTTATACGTTATACGTTATACGTTATACGTTATTCGTTGTACGTTATACGTTATACGTTATACGTTATTCGTTATACGTTATACGTTATACATTACATGTTATACGTTATACGTTATACGTTATACGTTATACGTTATACGTTATGCGTTTTACGTTATTCGTTATATGTTATACGTTATACGATGTGCGTTATACGTTATACGTTATACGTTATACGTTATACGTTATACGTTATACGTTATACGTTATACGTTGTACGTTATACGTTGTACGTTATACGTTATACGTTATACGTTATACGTTATACGTTATACGTTATACGTTATACGTTATACGTTATACGTTATACGTTATACGTTATTCGTTATACGTTATACGTTATACATTACATGTTATACGTTATACGTTATACGTTATACGTTATACGTTATACGTTATACGTTATACGTTATACGTTATACGTTATACGTTATACGTTATACGTCATACGTTATACGTTATGCGTTATACATTATACGTGATACGTTATACGTTATACGTTATACGTTATACATTATACGTTGTACGTTATTCGTTATACGTTATACGTTATACATTATACGTTATACGTTATACGATATACGTTATACGTTATACGTTATACGTTATACGTTATACGTTATACGTTATACGTTATACGTTATACGTTGTACGTTATACGCTATACGTTATACGTTATTCGTTATACGTTATACGTTATACATTCCATGTTATACGTTATACGTTATACGTTATACGTTATACGTTATACGTTATACGTTATACGTTATACGTTATACGTTATACGTTATACGTTATACGTTATACGTTGTACGTTATACGTTATACGTTATACGTTATTCGTTATACGTTATACATTACATGTTATACGTTATACGTTATACGTTATACGTTATACGTTATACGTTATACGTTATACGTTATACGTTATACGTTATACATTATACGTTATACGTCATACGTTATACGTTATTCGTAATACGTTATACGTGATACGTTATACGTTATACGTTATACGTTATACGTTATACGTTATTCGTTGTACGTTATACGTTATACGTTATACGTTATTCGTTATACGTTATACGTTATACATTACATGTTATACGTTATACGTTATACGTTATACGTTATACGTTATACGTTATGCGTTTTACGTTATTCGTTATATGTTATACGTTATACGATGTGCGTTATACGTTATACGTTATACGTTATACGTTATACGTTATACGTTATACGTTATACGTTATACGTTGTACGTTATACGTTGTACGTTATACGTTATACGTTATACGTTATACGTTATACGTTATACGTTATACGTTATACGTTATACGTTATACGTTATACGTTATACGTTATTCGTTATACGTTATACGTTATACATTACATGTTATACGTTATACGTTATACGTTATACGTTATACGTTATACGTTATACGTTATACGTTGTACGTTATACGTTATACGTTATACGTTATTCGTTATACGTTATACGTTATACATTATACGTTATACGTTATACGAAATACGTTATACGTTGTACGTTATTCGTTATACGTTATACGTTATACATTATACGTTATACGTTATACGATATACGTTATACGTTATACGTTATACGTTATACGTTATACGTTATACGTTATACGTTATACGTTATACGTTGTACGTTATACGCTATACGTTATACGTTATTCGTTATACGTTATACGTTATACATTCCATGTTATACGTTATACGTTATACGTTATACGTTATACGTTATACGTTATACGTTATACGTTATACGTTATACGTTATACGTTATACGTTATACGTTATACGTTGTACGTTATACGTCATACGTTATACGTTATACGTTGTACGTTATACGCTATACGTTATACGTTATTCGTTATACGTTATACATTACATGTTATACGTTATACGTTATACGTTATACGTTATACGTTATACGTTATACGTTATACGTTATACATTATACGTTATACGTCATACGTTATACGTTATTCGTAATACGTTATACGTGATACGTTATACGTTATACGTTATACGTTATACGTTATACGTTATTCGTTGTACGTTATACGTTATACGTTATACGTTATTCGTTATACGTTATACGTTATACATTACATGTTATACGTTATACGTTATACGTTATACGTTATACGTTATACGTTATACGTTATGCGTTTTACGTTATTCGTTATATGTTATACGTTATACGATGTGCGTTATACGTTATACGTTATACGTTATACGTTATACGTTATACGTTATACGTTATACGTTATACGTTGTACGTTATACGTTGTACGTTATACGTTATACGTTATACGTTATACGTTATACGTTATACGTTATACGTTATACGTTATACGTTATACGTTATACGTTATACGTTATTCGTTATACGTTATACGTTATACATTACATGTTATACGTTATACGTTATACGTTATACGTTATACGTTATACGTTATACGTTATACGTTATACGTTATACGTTATACGTTATACGTTATACGTCATACGTTATACGTTATGCGTTATACATTATACGTGATACGTTATACGTTATACGTTATACGTTATACATTATACGTTGTACGTTATTCGTTATACGTTATACGTTATACATTATACGTTATACGTTATACGATATACGTTATACGTTATACGTTATACGTTATACGTTATACGTTATACGTTATACGTTATACGTTATACGTTGTACGTTATACGCTATACGTTATACGTTATTCGTTATACGTTATACGTTATACATTCCATGTTATACGTTATACGTTATACGTTATACGTTATACGTTATACGTTATACGTTATACGTTATACGTTATACGTTATACGTTATACGTTATACGTTATACGTTGTACGTTATACGTTATACGTTATACGTTATTCGTTATACGTTATACATTACATGTTATACGTTATACGTTATACGTTATACGTTATACGTTATACGTTATACGTTATACGTTATACGTTATACGTTATACGTTATACGTTATACGTTATACGTTATACGTTATACGTTATACGTCATACGTTATACGTTATGCGTAATACATTATACGTGATACGTTATACGTTATACGTTATACGTTATACGTTATACGTTGTACGTTATACGTTATACGTTATACGTTATTCGTTATACGTTATACGTTATACATTACATGTTATACGTTATACGTTATACGTTATACGTTATACGTTATACGTTATACGTCATACGTTATACGTTATTCGTAATACGTTATACGTGATACGTTATACGTTATACGTTATTCGTTATACGTTATACGTTATACGTTATACATTACAAGTTATACGTTATACGTTATACGTTATACGTTATACGTTATACGTTATACGTTATACGTTATACGTTATACGTTATACGTTATACGTTATACGTTATACGTTATACGTTATACGTTGTACGTTATACGTTGTACGTTATACGTTGTACGTTATACGTTGTACGTTATACGTTATACCTTATACGTTATACGTTATACGTTATACGTTATACGTTATACGTTATACGTTATACGTTATACGTTATACGTTGTACGTTATACGTTATACGTTATATGTTATTCGTTATACGTTATACGTTATACATTACATGTTATACGTTATACGTTGTACGTTATTCGTTATACGTTATACGTTATACATTATACGTTATACGTTATACGATATACGTTATACGTTATACGTTATACGTTATACGTTATACGTTATACGTTATACGTTATACGTTATACGTTGTACGTTATACGCTATACGTTATACGTTATTCGTTATACGTTATACGTTATACATTACATGTTATACGTTATACGTTATACGTTATACGTTATTCGTTATACGTTATACGTTAAACGTTGTACGTTATACGTTATACGTTATACGTTGTACGTTATACGTTATACGTTATACGTTATATGTTATACGTTATACGTTATACGTTGTTGGTTATACGTTATACGTTATACGTTATACGTTATACGTTATACGTTATACGTTATACGTTATACGTTATACGTTATACGTTATACGTTATACGTTATACGTTATACGTTGTTGGTTATACGTTATACGTAATACGTTATGCGTTATACGTTATACGTTATACGTTATACGTTATACGTTATACGTTATACGTTATACGTTATACGTTATACGTTGTACGTTATACGTTATACGTTATACGTTATACGTTAGACGTTGTACGTTATACGTTATACGTTATACGTTATACGTTATACGTTATCCGTTATACGTTATACGTTATACGTTATACGTTATACGTTATACGTTATCCGTTATACGTTATACGTTATACGTTATACGTTATACGTTATACGTTATACGTTATACGTTATACGTTATACGTTATACGTTATACGTTATACGTTATACGTTATACGTTATACGTTATACGTTATACGTTATAGGATATACGTTATACGTTATACGTTGTACGTTATACGTTATACGTTATGCGTTATACGTCATGCGATATACGTTATACGTTATTCGTTATACGTTATACGTTAAACGTTGTACGTTATACGTTATACGTTATACGTTATACGTTATACGTTATACGTTATACGTTATACGTTATACGTTATACGTTATACGTTATACGTTATACGTTATACGTTATACGTTATTCGTTATACGTTATACGTTATACATTACATGTTATACGTTATACGTTATACGTTATACGTTATACGTTATACGTTATACGTTATACGTTATACGTTATACGTTATACGTTATACGTTATACGTCATACGTTATACGTTATGCGTTATACATTATACGTGATACGTTATACGTTATACGTTATACGTTATACATTATACGTTGTACGTTATTCGTTATACGTTATACGTTATACATTATACGTTATACGTTATACGATATACGTTATACGTTATACGTTATACGTTATACGTTATACGTTATACGTTATACGTTATACGTTATACGTTGTACGTTATACGCTATACGTTATACGTTATTCGTTATACGTTATACGTTATACATTCCATGTTATACGTTATACGTTATACGTTATACGTTATACGTTATACGTTATACGTTATACGTTATACGTTATACGTTATACGTTATACGTTATACGTTATACGTTGTACGTTATACGTTATACGTTATACGTTATTCGTTATACGTTATACATTACATGTTATACGTTATACGTTATACGTTATACGTTATACGTTATACGTTATACGTTATACGTTATACGTTATACGTTATACGTTATACGTTATACGTTATACGTTATACGTTATACGTTATACGTCATACGTTATACGTTATGCGTAATACATTATACGTGATACGTTATACGTTATACGTTATACGTTATACGTTATACGTTGTACGTTATACGTTATACGTTATACGTTATTCGTTATACGTTATACGTTATACATTACATGTTATACGTTATACGTTATACGTTATACGTTATACGTTATACGTTATACGTCATACGTTATACGTTATTCGTAATACGTTATACGTGATACGTTATACGTTATACGTTATTCGTTATACGTTATACGTTATACGTTATACATTACAAGTTATACGTTATACGTTATACGTTATACGTTATACGTTATACGTTATACGTTATACGTTATACGTTATACGTTATACGTTATACGTTATACGTTATACGTTATACGTTATACGTTGTACGTTATACGTTGTACGTTATACGTTGTACGTTATACGTTGTACGTTATACGTTATACCTTATACGTTATACGTTATACGTTATACGTTATACGTTATACGTTATACGTTATACGTTATACGTTATACGTTGTACGTTATACGTTATACGTTATATGTTATTCGTTATACGTTATACGTTATACATTACATGTTATACGTTATACGTTGTACGTTATTCGTTATACGTTATACGTTATACATTATACGTTATACGTTATACGATATACGTTATACGTTATACGTTATACGTTATACGTTATACGTTATACGTTATACGTTATACGTTATACGTTGTACGTTATACGCTATACGTTATACGTTATTCGTTATACGTTATACGTTATACATTACATGTTATACGTTATACGTTATACGTTATACGTTATTCGTTATACGTTATACGTTAAACGTTGTACGTTATACGTTATACGTTATACGTTGTACGTTATACGTTATACGTTATACGTTATATGTTATACGTTATACGTTATACGTTGTTGGTTATACGTTATACGTTATACGTTATACGTTATACGTTATACGTTATACGTTATACGTTATACGTTATACGTTATACGTTATACGTTATACGTTATACGTTATACGTTGTTGGTTATACGTTATACGTAATACGTTATGCGTTATACGTTATACGTTATACGTTATACGTTATACGTTATACGTTATACGTTATACGTTATACGTTATACGTTGTACGTTATACGTTATACGTTATACGTTATACGTTAGACGTTGTACGTTATACGTTATACGTTATACGTTATACGTTATACGTTATCCGTTATACGTTATACGTTATACGTTATACGTTATACGTTATACGTTATCCGTTATACGTTATACGTTATACGTTATACGTTATACGTTATACGTTATACGTTATACTTTATACGTTATACGTTATACGTTATACGTTATACGTTATACGTTATACGTTATACGTTATACGTTATAGGATATACGTTATACGTTATACGTTGTACGTTATACGTTATACGTTATGCGTTATACGTCATGCGATATACGTTATACGTTATTCGTTATACGTTATACGTTAAACGTTGTACGTTATACGTTATACGTTATACGTTATACGTTATACGTTATACGTTATACGTTATACGTTATACGTTATACGTTATACGTTGTTGGTTATACGTTATACGTTATACGTTATACGTTATACGTTATACGTTATACGTTATACGTTATACGTTATACGTTATACGTTATACGTTATACGTTGTTGGTTATACGTTATACGTAATACGTTATACGTTATACGTTATACGTTATACGTTATACGTTATACGTTATACGTTATACGTTATACGTTATACGTTGTACGTTATACGTTATACGTTATACGTTATACGTTAGACGTTGTACGTTATACGTTATACGTTATACGTTATGCGTTATAGGATATACGTTATACGTTATACGTTGTACGTTATACGTTATACGTTATACGTTAGACGCTATACGTTATACGTTATACGTTATGCGTTATACGTTATACGTTATAGGTTATACGTTATACGTTATACGTTATACGTTATACATTCTACGTTATACGTTATACGTTAAACGTTGTACGTTATACGTTATACGTTATACGTTATACGTTATACGTTATACGTTATGCGTTATACGTTATACGTTATACGTTATACGTTATACGTTATACGTTATACGTTATACGTTATACGTTATACGTCATACGTTATACGTTATACGTTATACGTTATACGTTATACGTTATACGTTATACGTTATGCGTTATAGGATATACGTTATACGTTATACGTTGTACGTTATACGTTATACGTTATACGTTAGACGCTATACGTTATACGTTATACGTTATGCGTTATACGTTATACGTTATACGTTATGCGTTATACGTTATACGTTATACGTTATACGTTATACGTTCTACGTTATACGTTATACGTTAAACGTTGTACGTTATACGTTATACGTTATACGTTATACGTTATACGTTATACGTTATGCGTTATACGTTATACGTTATACGTTATACGTTATACGTTATACGTTATACGTTATACGTTATACGTTATACGTCATACGTTATACGTTATACGTTATACGTTATACGTTATACGTTATACATTATACGTTATACGTTATACGTTATACGTTATACGTTATACGTTATACGTTATACGTTGTTGGTTATACGTTATACGTAATACGTTATACGTTATACGTTATACGTTATACGTTATACGTTATACGTTATACGTTATACGTTATACGTTATACGTTGTACGTTATACGTTATACGTTATACGTTATACGTTATACGTTATACGTTATACGTTATACGTTATACGTTATACGTTATACGTCATACGTTATACGTTATACGTTATACGTTATACGTTATACGTTATACATTATACGTTATACGTTATACGTTATACGTTATGCGTTATACGTTATACGTTATACGTTATACGTTATACGTTCTACGTTATACGTTATACGTTAAACGTTGTACGTTATACGTTATACGTTATACGTTATACGTTATACGTTATACGTTATGCGTTATACGTTATACGTTATACGTTATACGTTATACGTTATACGTTATACGTTATACGTTATACGTTATACGTCATACGTTATACGTTATACGTTATACGTTATACGTTATACGTTATACATTATACGTTATACGTTATACGTTATACGTTATACGTTATACGTTATACGTTATACGTTGTTGGTTATACGTTATACGTAATACGTTATACGTTATACGTTATACGTTATACGTTATACGTTATACGTTATACGTTATACGTTATACGTTATACGTTGTACGTTATACGTTATACGTTATACGTTATACGTTAGACGTTGTACGTTATACGTTATACGTTATACGTTATGCGTTATAGGATATACGTTATACGTTATACGTTGTACGTTATACGTTATACGTTATACGTTAGACGCTATACGTTATACGTTATACGTTATGCGTTATACGTTATACGTTATAGGTTATACGTTATACGTTATACGTTATACGTTATACGTTCTACGTTATACGTTATACGTTAAACGTTGTACGTTATACGTTATACGTTATACGTTATACGTTATACGTTATACGTTATGCGTTATACGTTATACGTTATACGTTATACGTTATACGTTATACGTTATACGTTATACGTTATACGTTATACGTCATACGTTATACGTTATACGTTATACGTTATACGTTATACGTTATACGTTATACGTTATGCGTTATAGGATATACGTTATACGTTATACGTTGTACGTTATACGTTATACGTTATACGTTAGACGCTATACGTTATACGTTATACGTTATGCGTTATACGTTATACGTTATACGTTATACGTTATACGTTATACGTTATACGTTATACGTTCTACGTTATACGTTATACGTTAAATGTTGTACGTTATACGTTATACGTTATACGTTATACGTTATACGTTATACGTTATGCGTTATACGTTATACGTTATACGTTATACGTTATACGTTATACGTTATACGTTATACGTTATACGTTATACGTCATACGTTATACGTTATACGTTATACGTTATACGTTATACGTTATACGTTATATGTTCTACGTTATACGTTATACGTTAAACGTTGTACGTTATACGATATACGTTATACGTCATACGTTATACGTTATACGTTATGCGTTATACGTTATACGTTATACGTTATACGTTATACGTTATACGTTATACGTTATACGTTATACGTTATACGTTATACGTTATACGTTATACGTTATACGTTATACGTTATACGTTATACGTTATACGTTATACGTTATACGTTATACGTTATACGTTATACGTTATACGTTATACGTTATACGTTATACGTAATATGTAATACGTCATACGTTTTACGTTAATCGTCATACGTTATACGTTATACGCTATACGTTATACGTTATACGTTATACGTTATACGTTACGCGTTATACGTTATACGTTATACGTTATACGTTATACGTTATACGTTATACGTTATACGTTATACGTTATACGTTATACGTTATACGTTATACGTTATACGTTATACGTTATACGTTATACGTTATACGTTATACGTTATACGTTATACGTTATACGTTATACGTTATACGTTATACGTTATACGTAATATGTAATACGTCATACGTTTTACGTTAATCGTCATACGTTATACGTTATACGCTATACGTTATACGTTATACGTTATACGTTATACGTTATGCGTTATACGTTATACGTTATACGTTATACGTTATACGTTATACGTTATACGTTATACGTTATACGTTATACGTTATACGTTATACGTTATACGTTATACGTTATACGTTATACGTTATACGTTATACGTTATACGTTGTACGTTATACGTTATACGTTATACGTAATATGTAATACGTCATACGTTTTACGTTAATCGTCATACGTTATACGTTATACGCTATACGTTATACGTTATACGTTATACGTTATACGTTATACGTTATACGTTATACGTTATACGTTATACGTTATACGTTAGACGCTATACGTTATACGTTATGCGTTATACGTTATACGTTATACGTTGTACGTTATACGTTATACGTTATACGTTATACGTTGTACGTTATACGTTATACGTTATACGTTCTACGTTATACGTTATACGTTATACGTTATACGTTATACGTTATACGTTGTACGTTATACGTTCTACGTTATACGTTATACGTTACACGTTAAACGTTGTACATTATACGTTATACGTTATACGTTATACGTTATGCGTTATACGTTATACGTTATACGTTATACGTTATACGTTATACGTTATACGTTATACGTTATACGTTATACGTTATACGTTATACGTTATACGTTATACGTTATACGTTATACGTTATACGTTATACGTTATACGTTATACGTTATACGTTATAGGTTATACGTTAAACGTTGTACGTTATACGTTATACGTTATACGTTATACGTTATACGTTATACGTTATACGTTATACGTTATACGTTATACGTTATACGTTATACGTTATACGTTATACGTTATGCGTTATACGTCATGCGATATACGTTATACGTTATTCGTTATACGTTATACGTTAAACGTTGTACGTTATACGTTATACGTTATACGTTATACGTTATACGTTATACGTTATACGTTATACGTTATACGTTATGCGTTATAGGATATACGTTGTACGTTATACGTTGTACGTTATACGTTATACGTTATGCGTTATACGTCATGCGATATACGTTATACGTTATTCGTTATACGTTATACGTTAAACGTTGTACGTTATGCGTTATACGTTATACGTTATACGTTATACGTTATACGTTATACGTTATACGTTATACGTTATACGTTATACGTTATACGTTATACGTTATACGTTATACGTTATACGTTATACGTTATACGTTGGACGTTATACGTTATACGTAATATGTAATACGTCATACGTTTTACGTTAATCGTCATACGTTATACGTTATACGCTATACGTTATACGTTATACGTTATACGTTATACGTTATGCGTTATACGTTATACGTTATACGTTATACGTTATACGTTATACGTTATACGTTATACGTTATACGTTATACGTTATACGTTATACGTTATACGTTATACGTTATACGTTATACGTTATACGTTGTACGTTATACGTTATACGTTATACGTAATATGTAATACGTCATACGTTTTACGTTAATCGTCATACGTTATACGTTATACGCTATACGTTATACGTTATACGTTATACGTTATACGTTATACGTTATACGTTATACGTTATACGTTATACGTTATACGTTATACGTTAGACGCTATACGTTATACGTTATGCGTTATACGTTATACGTTATACGTTGTACGTTATACGTTATACGTTATACGTTATACGTTAGACGTTGTACGTTATACGTTATACGTTATACGTTTTACGTTATACGTTATCCGTTATACGTTATACGTTATACGTTATACGTTATACGTTATACGTTATACGTTATACGTTATACGTTATACGTTATACGTTATACGTTATACGTTATACGTTATACGTTATACGTTATAGGATATACGTTATACGTTATACGTTGTACGTTATACGTTATACGTTATACGTTATACGTCATGCGATATACGTTATACGTTATTCGTTATACGTTATACGTTAAACGTTGTACGTTATACGTTATACGTTATACGTTATAAGTTATACGTTATACGTTATACGTTATACGTTATACGTTATACGTTATACGTTATACGTTATACGTTATGCGTTATACGTCATGCGATATACGTTATACGTTATTCGTTATACGTTATACGTTAAACGTTGTACGTTATACGTTATACGTTATACGTTATACGTTATACGTTATACGTTATACGTTATACGTTATACGTTATGCGTTATAGGATATACGTTGTACGTTATACGTTGTACGTTATACGTTATACGTTATGCGTTATACGTCATGCGATATACGTTATACGTTATTCGTTATACGTTATACGTTAAACGTTGTACGTGATGCGTTATACGTTATACGTTATACGTTATACGTTATACGTTATACGTTATACGTTATACGTTATACGTTATACGTTATACGTTATACGTTATACGTTATACGTTATACGTTATACGTTATACGTTATACGTTATACGTTATACGTAATATGTAATACGTCATACGTTTTACGTTAATCGTCATACGTTATACGTTATACGCTATACGTTATACGTTATACGTTATACGTTATACGTTATGCGTTATACGTTATACGTTATACGTTATACGTTATACGTTATACGTTATACGTTATACGTTATACGTTATACGTTATACGTTATACGTTATACGTTATACGTTATACGTTATACGTTATACGTTATACGTTGTACGTTATACGTTATACGTTATACGTAATATGTAATACGTCATACGTTTTACGTTAATCGTCATACGTTATACGTTATACGCTATACGTTATACGTTATACGTTATACGTTATACGTTATGCGTTATACGTTATACGTTATACGTTATACGTTATACGTTATACGTTATGCGTTATACGTTATACGTTATACGTTATACGTTATACGTAATATGTAATACGTCATACGTTTTACGTTAATCGTCATACGTTATACGTTATACGCTATACGTTATACGTTATACGTTATACGTTATACGTTATACGTTATACGTTCTACGTTATACGTTATACGTTAAACGTTGTACGTTATACGTTATACGTTATACGTTATACGTTATACGTCATACGTTTTACGTTAATCGTCATACGTTATACGTTATACGCTATACGTTATACGTTATACGTTATACGTTATACGTTATACGTTATACGTTCTACGTTATACGTTATACGTTAAACGTTGTACGTTATACGTTATACGTCATACGTTATACGTTATACGTTATACGTTATACGTTATACGTTATACGTTATATGTTCTACGTTCTACGTTATACGTTAAACGTTGTACGTTATACGATATACGTTATACGTCATACGTTATACGTTATACGTTATGCGTTATACGTTATACGTTATACGTTATACGTTATACGTTATACGTTATACGTTATACGTTATACGTTATACGTTAAACGTTGTACGTTATACGATATACGTTATACGTCATACGTTATACGTTATACGTTATGCGTTATACGTTATACGTTATACGTTATACGTTATACGTTATACGTTATACGTTATACGTTATACGTTATACGTTATACGTTATACGTTATACGTTATACGTTATACGTTATACGTTATACGTTATACGTTATACGTTATACGTTATACGTTATACGTTATACGTTATACGTTATACGTTATACGTTATACGTTATACGTTATACGTTATACGTTATACGTTATACGTAATATGTAATACGTCATACGTTTTACGTTAATCGTCATACGTTATACGTTATACGCTATACGTTATACGTTATACGTTATACGTTATACGTTATGCGTTATACGTTATACGTTATACGTTATACGTTATACGTTATACGTTATACGTTATACGTTATACGTTATACGTTATACGTTATACGTTATACGTTATACGTTATACGTTATACGTTATACGTTATACGTTATACGTTATACGTTATACGTTATACGTTATACGTTATACGTAATATGTAATACGTCATACGTTTTACGTTAATCGTCATACGTAATACGTTATACGCTATACGTTATACGTTATACGTTATACGTTATACGTTATACGTTATACGTTATACGTTATACGTTATACGTTATACGTTATACGTTAGACGCTATACGTTATACGTTATGCGTTATACGTTATACGTTATACGTTGTACGTTATACGTTATACGTTATACGTTATACGTTGTACGTTATACGTTATACGTTATACGTTATACGTTATACGTTATACGTTATACGTTATACGTTATACGTTATACGTTATACGTTGTACGTTATACGTTCTACGTTATACGTTATACGTTATACGTTACGCGTTGTACATTATACGTTATACGTTATACGTTATACGTTATTCGTTATACGTTATACGTTATACGCCATACGTTATACGTTATACGTTATACGTTATACGTTATACGTTATACGTTATACGTTATACGTTATACGTTATACGTTATACGTTATACGTTATACGTTATACGTTATACGTAATATGTAATACGTCATACGTTTTACGTTAATCGTCATACGTTATACGTTATACGCTATACGTTATACGTTATACGTTATACGTTATACGTTATGCGTTATACGTTATACGTTATACGTTATACGTTATACGTTATACGTTATACGTTATACGTTATACGTTATACGTTATACGTTATACGTTATACGTTATACGTTATACGTTATACGTTATACGTTGTACGTTATACGTTATACGTTATACGTAATATGTAATACGTCATACGTTTTACGTTAATCGTCATACGTTATACGTTATACGCTATACGTTATACGTTATACGTTATACATTATACGTTATACGTTATACGTTATACGTTATACGTTATACGTTATACGTTATACGTTATACGTTAGACGCTATACGTTATACGTTATGCGTTATACGTTATACGTTATACGTTGTACGTTATACGTTATACGTTATACGTTATACGTTGTACGTTATACGTTATACGTTATACGTTATACGTTATACGTTGTACGTTATACGTTCTACGTTATACGTTATACGTTATACGTTAAACGTTGTACATTATACGTTATACGTTATACGTTATACGTTATACGTTATTCGTTATACGTTATACGTTATACGTTATACGTTATACGTTATACGTTATACGTTATACGTTATACGTCATACGTTATACGTTATACGTTATACGTTATACGTTATACGTTATACGTTATATGTTCTACGTTCTACGTTATACGTTAAACGTTGTACGTTATACGATATACGTTATACGTCATACGTTATACGTTATACGTTATGCGTTATACGTTATACGTTATACGTTATACGTTATACGTTATACGTTATACGTTATACGTTATACGTTATACGTTATACGTTATACGTTATACGTTATACGTTATACGTTATACGTTATACGTTATACGTTATACGTTATACGTTATACGTTATACGTTATACGTTATACGTTATACGTTATACGTTATACGTTATACGTTATACGTTATACGTTATACGTTATACGTTATACGTAATATGTAATACGTCATACGTTTTACGTTAATCGTCATACGTTATACGTTATACGCTATACGTTATACGTTATACGTTATACGTTATACGTTATGCGTTATACGTTAGACGCTATACGTTATACGTTATGCGTTATACGTTATACGTTATACGTTGTACGTTATACGTTATACGTTATACGTTATACGTTGTACGTTATACGTTATACGTTATACGTTATACGTTATACGTTATACGTTATACGTTATACGTTATACGTTATACGTTATACGTTGTACGTTATACGTTCTACGTTATACGTTATACGTTATACGTTACGCGTTGTACATTATACGTTATACGTTATACGTTATACGTTATTCGTTATACGTTATACGTTATACGCCATACGTTATACGTTATACGTTATACGTTATACGTTATACGTTATACGTTATACGTTATACGTTATACGTTATACGTTATACGTTATACGTTATACGTTATACGTTGTACGTAATATGTAATACGTCATACGTTTTACGTTAATCGTCATACGTAATACGTTATACGCTATACGTTATACGTTATACGTTATACGTTATACGTTATACGTTATACGTTATACGTTATACGTTATACGTTATACGTTATACGTTATACGTTAGACGCTATACGTTATACGTTATGCGTTATACGTTATACGTTATACGTTGTACGTTATACGTTATACGTTATACGTTATACGTTGTACGTTATACGTTATACGTTATACGTTATACGTTATACGTTATACGTTATACGTTATACGTTATACGTTATACGTTATACGTTGTACGTTATACGTTCTACGTTATACGTTATACGTTATACGTTACGCGTTGTACATTATACGTTATACGTTATACGTTATACGTTATTCGTATTACGTTATACGTTATACGCCATACGTTATACGTTATACGTTATACGTTATACGTTATACGTTATACGTTATACGTTATACGTTATACGTTATACGTTATACGTTATACGTTATACGTTATACGTTATACGTTATACGTAATATGTAATACGTCATACGTTTTACGTTAATCGTCATACGTTATACGTTATACGCTATACGTTATACGTTATACGTTATACGTTATACGTTATGCGTTATACGTTATACGTTATACGTTATACGTTATACGTTATACGTTATACGTTATACGTTATACGTTATACGTTATACGTTATACGTTATACGTTATACGTTATACGTTATACGTTATACGTTGTACGTTATACGTTATACGTTATACGTAATATGTAATACGTCATACGTTTTACGTTAATCGTCATACGTTATACGTTATACGCTATACGTTATACGTTATACGTTATACGTTATACGTTATACGTTATACGTTATACGTTATACGTTATACGTTATACGTTATACGTTATACGTTAGACGCTATACGTTATACGCTATGCGTTATACGTTATACGTTATACGTTGTACGTTATACGTTATACGTTATACGTTATACGTTGTACGTTATACGTTATACGTTATACGTTATACGTTATACGCTATACGTTATACGTTATACGTTATGCGTTATACGTTATACGTTATACGTTATACGTTATACGTTATACGTTATACGTTTTACGTTATACGTTATACGTTATACGTTATACGTTATACGTTATACGTTATACGTTATACGTTATACGTTGTACGTTATACGTTATACGTTATACGTTATACGTTATACGTTATACGTTATACGTTATACGTCATACGTTATACGTTATACGTTATACGTTATACGTTATACGTTATACGTTATATGTTCTACGTTCTACGTTATACGTTAAACGTTGTACGTTATACGATATACGTTATACGTCATACGTTATACGTTATACGTTATGCGTTATACGTTATACGTTATACGTTATACGTTATACGTTATACGTAATACGTTATACGTTATACGTTATACGTTATACGTTATACGTTATACGTTATACGTTATACGTTATACGTTATACGTTATACGTTATACGTTATACGTTATACGTTATACGTTATACGTTATACGTTATACGTTATACGTTATACGTTATACGTTATACGTTATACGTTATACGTTATACGTTATACGTTATACGTTATACGTAATACGTTATACGTTATACGTTATACGTTCTACGTTATAGGTTATACGTTAAACGTTGTACGTTATACGTTATACGTTATACGTCATACGTTATACGTTATACGTTATGCGTTATACGTTATACGTTCTACGTTATACGTTATACGTTATACGTTATACGTTATACGTTATACGTTATGCGTTATACGTTATACGTTATACGTTATACGTTATACGTAATATGTAATACGTCATACGTTTTACGTTAATCGTCATACGTTATACGTTATACGCTATACGTTATACGTTATACGTTATACGTTATACGTTATACGTTATACGTTCTACGTTATACGTTATACGTTAAACGTTGTACGTTATACGTTATACGTTATACGTTATACGTTATACGTTATACGTTATGCGTTATACGTTATACGTTATACGTTATACGTTATACGTTATACGTTATACGTTATACGTTATACGTTATACGTTATACGTCATACGTTATACGTTATACGTTATACGTTATACGTTATACGTTATACGTTATATGTTCTACGTTCTACGTTATACGTTAAACGTTGTACGTTATACGATATACGTTATACGTCATACGTTATACGTTATACGTTATGCGTTATACGTTATACGTTATACGTTATACGTTATACGTTATACGTTATACGTTATACGTTATACGTTATACGTTATACGTTATACGTTATACGTTATACGTTATACGTTATACGTTATACGTTATACGTTATACGTTATACGTTATACGTTATACGTTATACGTTATACGTTATACGTTATACGTTATACGTTATACGTTATACGTTATACGTTATACGTTATACGTTATACGTAATATGTAATACGTCATACGTTTTACGTTAATCGTCATACGTTATACGTTATACGCTATACGTTATACGTTATACGTTATACGTTATACGTTATGCGTTATACGTTATACGTTATACGTTATACGTTATACGTTATACGTTATACGTTATACGTTATACGTTATACGTTATACGTTATACGTTATACGTTATACGTTATACGTTATACGTTATACGTTATACGTTATACGTTATACGTTATACGTTATACGTAATATGTAATACGTCATACGTTTTACGTTAATCGTCATACGTAATACGTTATACGCTATACGTTATACGTTATACGTTATACGTTATACGTTATACGTTATACGTTATACGTTATACGTTATACGTTATACGTTATAGGATATACGTTATACGTTATACGTTGTACGTTATACGTTATACGTTATGCGTTATACGTCAGGCGATATACGTTATACGTTATACGTTATACGTTATGCGTTATAGGATATACGTTGTACGTTATACGTTGTACGTTATACGTTATACGTTATGCGTTATACGTCATGCGATATACGTTATACGTTATTCGTTATACGTTATACGTTAAACGTTATACGTTATACGTTATACGTTATACGTTATAGGATATACGTTATACGTTATACGTTGTACGTTATACGTTATACGTTATGCGTTATACGTCAGGCGATATACGTTATACGTTATACGTTATACGTTATGCGTTATAGGATATACGTTGTACGTTATACGTTATACGTTATACGTTATACGATATACGTTATACGTTATACGTTATACGTTATACGTTATACGTTGTACGTTATACGTTATACGTTATACGTAATATGTAATACGTCATACGTTTTACGTTAATCGTCATACGTTATACGTTATACGCTATACGTTATACGTTATACGTTATACGTTATACGTTATACGTTATACGTTATACGTTATACGTTATACGTTATACGTTAGACGCTATACGTTATACGTTATGCGTTATACGTTATACGTTATACCTTGTACGTTATACGTTATACGTTATACGTTATACGTTGTACGTTATACGTTATACGTTATACGTTCTACGTTATACGTTATACGTTATACGTTATACGTTATACGTTATACGTTCTACGTTATACGTTCTACGTTATACGTTATACGTTATACGTTAAACGTTGTACATTATACGTTATACGTTATACGTTATACGTTATTCGTTATACGTTATACGTTATACGTTATACGTTATACGTTATACGTTATACGTTATACGTTATACGTTATACGTTATACGTTATACGTTATACGTTATACGTTATACGTTATACGTTATACGTTATACGTCATACGTTATAGGTTATACGTTAAACGTTGTACGTTATACGTTATACGTTATACGTTATACGTTATACGTTATACGTTATACGTTATACGTTATACGTTATACGTTATACGTTATACGTTATACGTTATACGTTATACGTTATACGTTATGCGTTATACGTCATGCGATATACGTTATACGTTATTCGTTATACGTTATACGTTAAACGTTGTACGTTATACGTTATACGTTATACGTTATACGTTATACGTTATACGTTATACGTTATACGTTATACGTTACACGTTATACGTTATAGGATATACGTTATACGTTATACGTTGTACGTTATACGTTATACGTTATGCGTTATACGTCAGGCGATATACGTTATACGTTATTCGTTATACGTTATACGTTAAACGTTGTACGTTTTACGTTATACGTTATACGTTATACGTTATACGTTATACGTTATACGTTATACGTTATACGTTATACGTTATACGTTATACGTTATACGTTATACGTTATACGTTATACGTTATACGTTATACGTTATACGTTATACGTTATACGTTATACGTTATACGTAATATGTAATACGTCATACGTTTTACGTTAATCGTCATACGTAATACGTTATACGCTATACGTTATACGTTATACGTTATACGTTATACGTTATACGTTATACGTTATACGTTATACGTTATACGTTATACGTTATACGTTATACGTTGTACGTTATACGTTATACGTTATACGTTATACGTTGTACGTTATACGTTATACGTTATACGTTATACGTTATACGTTATACGTTATACGTTATACGTTATACGTTATACGTTATACGTTATACGTTATACGTTATACGTTATACGTTATACGTTATACGTTATACGTTATACGTTATACGTTATACGTTATACGTTATACGTTATACGTTATACGTTATACGTTATACGTTATACGTTATACGTTCTACGTTATATGTTATACGTTATACGTTATACGTTATACGTTATACGTTATACGTTATACGTTATACGTTATACGTTATACGTTATACGTTATACGTTATACGTTATACGTTATACGTTATACGTTATACGTTATACGTTATACGTTATACGTTATACGTTATACGTTATACGTTATACGTTATACGTTATACGTAATATGTAATACGTCATACGTTTTACGTTAATCGTCATACGTAATACGTTATACGCTATACGTTATACGTTATACGTTATACGTTATACGTTATACGTTATACGTTATACGTTATACGTTATACGTTATACGTTATACGTTATACGTTGTACGTTATACGTTATACGTTATACGTTATACGTTGTACGTTATACGTTATACGTTATACGTTATACGTTATACGTTATACGTTATACGTTATACGTTATACGTTATACGTTATACGTTATACGTTATACGTTATACGTTATACGTTATACGTTATACGTTATACGTTATACGTTATACGTTATAGGATATACGTTATACGTTATACGTTGTACGTTATACGTTATACGTTATGCGTTATACGTCAGGCGATATACGTTATACGTTATACGTTATACGTTATGCGTTATAGGATATACGTTGTACGTTATACGTTGTACGTTATACGTTATACGTTATGCGTTATACGTCATGCGATATACGTTATACGTTATTCGTTATACGTTATACGTTAAACGTTATACGTTATACGTTATACGTTATACGTTATAGGATATACGTTATACGTTATACGTTGTACGTTATACGTTATACGTTATGCGTTATACGTCAGGCGATATACGTTATACGTTATACGTTATACGTTATGCGTTATAGGATATACGTTGTACGTTATACGTTATACGTTATACGTTATACGATATACGTTATACGTTATACGATATACGTTATACGTTATACGTTGTACGTTATACGTTATACGTTATACGTTATACGTTATACGTTATACGTTATACGTTATACGTTATACGTTATACGTTATACGTTAGACGCTATACGTTATACGTTATGCGTTATACGTTATACGTTATACGTTGTACGTTATACGTTATACGTTATACGTTATACGTTGTACGTTATACGTTATACGTTATACGTTCTACGTTATACGTTATACGTTATACGTTATACGTTATACGTTATACGTTCTACGTTATACGTTCTACGTTATACGTTATACGTTATACGTTAAACGTTGTACATTATACGTTATACGTTATACGTTATACGTTATTCGTTATACGTTATACGTTATAGGATATACGTTATACGTTATACGTTGTACGTTATACGTTATACGTTATGCGTTATACGTCAGGCGATATACGTTATACGTTATTCGTTATACGTTATACGTTAAACGTTGTACGTTTTACGTTATACGTTTTACGTTATACGTTATACGTTATACGTTATACGTTATACGTTATACGTTATACGTTATACGTTATACGTTATACGTTATACGTTATACGTTATACGTTATACGTTATACGTTATACGTTATACGTTATACGTTATACGTTATACGTTATACGTAATATGTAATACGTCATACGTTTTACGTTAATCGTCATACGTAATACGTTATACGCTATACGTTATACGTTATACGTTATACGTTATACGTTATACGTTATACGTTATACGTTATACGTTATACGTTATACGTTATACGTTATACGTTGTACGTTATACGTTATACGTTATACGTTATACGTTGTACGTTATACGTTATACGTTATACGTTATACGTTATACGTTATACGTTATACGTTATACGTTATACGTTATACGTTATACGTTATACGTTATACGTTATACGTTATACGTTATACGTTATACGTTATACGTTATACGTTATACGTTATACGTTATACGTTATACGTTATACGTTATACGTTATACGTTATACGTTATACGTTATACGTTCTACGTTATATGTTATACGTTAAACGTTGTACGTTATACGTTATACGTTATACGTCATACGTTATACGTTATACGTTATGCGTTATACCTTATACGTTCTACGTTATACGTTATACGTTATACGTTATACGTTATACGTTATACGTTATACGTTATACGTTATACGTTATACGTTATACGTTATACGTTATACGTTATACGTTATACGTAATATGTAATACGTCATACGTTTTACGTTAATCGTCATACGTTATGCGTTATACGCTATACGTTATACGTTATACGTTATACGTTATACGTTATACGTTATACGTTATACGTTATACGTTATACGTTATACGTTATACGTTATACGTTATACGTTATACGTTATACGTTATACGTTATACGTTATACGTTATACGTTATACGTTATACGTTATACGTCATACGTTATACGTTATACGTTATGCGTTATACGTTATACGTTCTACGTTATACGTTATACGTTATACGTTATACGTTATACGTTATACGTTATACGTTATACGTTATACGTTATACGTTATACGTTATACGTTATACGTTATACGTTATACGTTATACGTTATATGTTGTACGTTATACGTTATACGTTATGCGTTATAGGATATACGTTATGCGTTATACGTTATACGTTATACGTTATACGTTATACGTTATACGTTATACGTTATACGTTATACGTTATACGTTATACGTTATACGTTATACGTTATACGTTATACGTTATACGTAATATGTAATACGTCATACGTTTTACGTTAATCGTCATACGTTATACGTTATACGCTATACGTTATATGTTATACGTTAAACGTTGTACGTTATACGTTATGCGTTATACGTTATACGTTATGCGTTATACGTTATACGTTCTACGTTATACGTTATACGTTATACGTTATACGTTATACGTTATACGTTATACGTTATACGTTATACGTTATACGTTATACGTTATACGTTATACGTTATACGTTATACGTAATATGTAATACGTCATACGTTTTACGTTAATCGTCATACGTTATGCGTTATACGCTATACGTTATACGTTATACGTTATACGTTATACGTTATACGTTATACGTTATACGTTATACGTTATACGTTATACGTTATACGTTATACGTTATACGTTATACGTTATACGTTATACGTTATACGTTATACGTTATACGTTAAACGTTATGCGTTATAGGATATACGTTATACGTTATACGTTGTACGTTATACGTTATACGTTATACGTTAGACGCTATACGTTATACGTTATACGTTATGCGTTATACGTTATACGTTATACGTTATACGTTATACGTTATACGTTATACGTTATACGTTCTACGTTATACGCTATACGTTAAACGTTGTACGTTATACGTTATACGTTATACGTTATACGTTATACGTTATACGTTATACGTTATGCGTTATACGTTATACGTTATACGTTATACGTTATACGTTATACGTTATACGTTATACGTTATACGTTATACGTCATACGTTATACGTTATACGTTATACGTTATACGTTATACGTTATACGTTATATGTTCTACGTTCTACGTTATACGTTAAACGTTGTACGTTATACGATATACGTTATACGTCATACGTTATACGTTATACGTTAAACGTTGTACGTTATACGATATACGTTATACGTCATACGTTATACGTTATACGTTATGCGTTATACGTTATACGTTATACGTTATACGTTATACGTTATACGTTATACGTTATACGTTATACGTTATACGTTATACGTTATACGTTATACGTTATACGTTATACGTTATACGTTATACGTAATATGTAATACGTCATACGTTTTACGTTAATCGTCATACGTTATACGTTATACGCTATACGTTATACGTTATACGTTATACGTTATACGTTATGCGTTATACGTTATACGTTATACGTTATACGTTATACGTTATACGTTATACGTTTTAAGTTATACGTTATACGTTATACGTTATACGTTATACGTTATACGTTATACGTTATACGTTATACGTTATACGTTATACGTTATACGTTATACGTTATACGTTATACGTTATGCGTTATACGTTATACGTTATACGTTATACGTTATACGTTATACGTTATTCGTTATACGTTATACGTTATACGCCATACGTTATACGTTATACGTTATACGTTATACGTTATACGTTATACGTTATACGTTATACGTTATACGTTATACGTTATACGTTATACGTTATACGTTATACGTTATACGTTATACGTTATACGTTATAGGTTATACGTTATACGTTATACGTTATACGTTATACGTTATACGTTATACGTTCTACGTTATAGGTTATACGTTAAACGTTGTACGTTATACGTTATACGTTATACGTCATACGTTATACGTTATACGTTATACGTTATACGTTATACGTTATACGTTATACGTAATATGTAATACGTCATACGTTTTACGTTAATCGTCATACGTTATACGTTATACGCTATACGTTATACGTTATACGTTATACGTTATACGTTATACGTTATACGTTATACGTTATACGTTATACGTTATACGTTATACGTTATACGTTATACGTTAGACGCTATACGTTATACGTTATGCGTTATACGTTATACGTTATACGTTGTACGTTATACATTATACGTTATACGTTATACGTTGTACGTTATACGTTATACGTTATACGTTATACGTTATACGTTATACGTTATACGTTATACGTTATACGTTATACGTTATACGTTGTACGTTATACGTTCTACGTTATACGTTATACGTTGTACGTTAAACGTTGTACATCATACGTTATACGTTATACGTTATACGTTATACGTTATACGTTATACGTTATACGTTATACGTTATACGTTATACGTTATACGTTATACGTTATACGTTATACGTTATACGTTATACGTTATACGTAATATGTAATACGTCATACGTTTTACGTTAATCGTCATACGTAATACGTTATACGCTATACGTTATACGTTATACGTTATACGTTATACGTTATACGTTATGCGTTATACGTTCTACGTTATAGGTTATACGTTAAACGTTGTACGTTATACGTTATACGTTATACGTCATACGTTATACGTTATACGTTATGCGTTATACGTTATACGTTCTACGTTATACGTTATACGTTATACATTATACGTTATACGTTAGACGCTATACGTTATACGTTATACGTTATGCGTTATACGTTATACGTTATACGTTATACGTTATACGTTATACGTTATACGTTATACGTTCTACGTTATACGTTATACGTTAAACGTTGTACGTTATACGTTATACGTTATACGTTATACGTTATGTTATACGTTAAACGTTGTACGTTATACGATATACGTTATACGTCATACGTTATACGTTATACGTTATGCGTTATACGTTATACGTTATACGTTATACGTTATACGTTATACGTTATACGTTATACGTTATACGTTATACGTTATACGTTATACGTTATACGTTATACGTTATACGTTATACGTTATACGTTATACGTTATACGTTATACGTTATACGTTATACGTTATACGTTATACGTTATACGTTATACGTTATACGTTATACGTTATACGTTATACGTTATACGTTATACGTTATACGTTATACGTTATACGTTATACGTTATACGTTATACGTAATATGTAATACGTCATACGTTTTACGTTAATCGTCATACGTTATACGTTATACGCTATACGTTATACGTTATACGTTATACGTTATACGTTATGCGTTATACGTTATACGTTATACGTTATACGTTATACGTTATACGTTATACGTTTTACGTTATACGTTATACGTTATACGTTATACGTTATACGTTATACGTTATACGTTATACGTTATACGTTATACGTTATACGTTATACGTAATATGTAATACGTCATACGTTTTACGTTAATCGTCATACGTTATACGTTAAACGCTATACGTTATACGTTATACGTTATACGTTATACGTTATACGTTATACGTTATACGTTATACGTTATACGTTATACGTTATACGTTATACGTTATACGTTATACGTTATACGTTATACGTTATACGTTAGACGCTATACGTTATACGTTATGCGTTATACGTTATACGTTATACGTTGTACGTTATACGTTATACGTTATACGTTATACGTTGTACGTTATACGTTATACGTTATACGTTATACGTTATACGTTATACGTTATACGTTATACGTTATACGTTATACGTTATTCGTTATACGTTATACGTTGTACGTTATACGTTCTACGTTATACGTTATACGTTGTACGTTAAACGTTGTACATTATACGTTATACGTTATACGTTATACGTTATTCGTTATACGTTATACGTTATACGCCATACGTTATACGTTATACGTTATACGTTATACGTTATACGTTATACGTTATACGTTATACGTTATACGTTATACGTTATACGTTATACGTTATACGTTATACGTTGTACGTTATACGTTATACGTTATACGTTATACGTTATACGTTATACGTTATACGTTATACGTTATACGTTATACGTTATACGTTCTACGTTATAGGTTATACGTTAAACGTTGTACGTTATACGTTATACGTTATACGTCATACGTTATACGTTATACGTTATGCGTTATACGTTATACGTTCTACGTTATACGTTATACGTTATACGTTATACGTTATACGTTATACGTTATACGTTATACGTTATACGTTATACGTTATACGTTATACGTTATACGTAATATGTAATACGTCATACGTTTTACGTTAATCGTCATACGTTATACGTTATACGCTATACGTTATACGTTATACGTTATACGTTATACGTTATGCGTTATACGTTATACGTTATACGTTATACGTTATACGTTATACGTTATACGTTATACGTTATACGTTATACGTTATACGTTATACGTTATACGTTATACGTTATACGTTATACGTTATACGTTATACGTTATACGTTATACGTTATACGTTATACGTTATACGTTATACGTTATACGTTATACGTAATATGTAATACGTCATACGTTTTACGTTAATCGTCATACGTAATACGTTATACGCTATACGTTATACGTTATACGTTATACGTTATACGTTATACGTTATACGTTATACGTTATACGTTATACGTTATACGTTATACGTTAGACGCTATACGTTATACGTTATGCGTTATACGTTATACGTTATACGTTGTACGTTATACGTTATACGTTATACGTTATACGTTGTACGTTATACGTTATACGTTATACGTTATACGTTATACGTTATACGTTATACGTTATACGTTATACGTTATACGTTGTACGTTATACGTTCTGCGTTATACGTTATACGTTATACGTTAAACGTTGTACATTATACGTTATACGTTATACGTTATAAGTTATTCGTTATACGTTATACGTTATACACCATACGTTATACGTTATACGTTATACGTTATACGTTATACGTTATACGTTATACGTTATACGTTATACGTTATACGTTATACGTTATACGTTATACGTTATACGTTATACGTTATACGTTATACGTTATACGTTATACGTTATACGTTATACGTTATACGTTATACGTTATACGTTATACGTTATACGTTATACGTTATACGTTATACG
The DNA here is from genome assembly GCF_051014685.1 of Ptiloglossa arizonensis. Classification (NCBI taxonomy): domain Eukaryota; kingdom Metazoa; phylum Arthropoda; class Insecta; order Hymenoptera; family Colletidae; genus Ptiloglossa; species Ptiloglossa arizonensis. The sequence continues at coordinate 1,020,437 of NW_027478408.1, read as the reverse complement.
TTCTACGTTATATGTTATACGTTAAACGTTGTACGTTATACGTTATACGTTATACGTCATACGTTATACGTTATACGTTATGCGTTATACGTTATACGTTCTACGTTCTACGTTATACGTTATACGTTATACGTTATACGTTATACGTTATACGTTATACGTTATACGTTATACGTTATACGTTATACGTTATACGTTATACGTTATACGTTATACGTTATACGTTATACGTTATACGTTGTACGTTATACGTTCTGCGTTATACGTTATACGTTATACGTTAAACGTTGTACATTATACGTTATACGTTATACGTTATACGTTATTCGTTATACGTTATACGTTATACGCCATACGTTATACGTTGTACGTTATACGTTATACGTTATACGTTATACGTTATACGTTATACGTTATACGTTATACGTTATACGTTATACGTTGTACGTTATACGTTCTGCGTTATACGTTATACGTTATACGTTAAACGTTGTACATTATACGTTATACGTTATACGTTATACGTTATTCGTTATACGTTATACGTTATACGCCATACGTTATACGTTATACGTTATACGCTATACGTTATACGTTATACGTTATACGTTATACGTTATGCGTTATACGTTATACGTTATACGTTATACGTTATACGTTATACGTTGTACGTTATACGTTATGCGTTATACGTTATACGTTGTACGTTATACGTTATACGTTATACGTTATACGTTATGCGTTATACGTTATACGTTATACGTTATACGTTATACGTTATACGTTATACGTTATACGTTCTACGTTATACGCTATACGTTAAACGTTGTACGTTATACGTTATACGTTATACGTTATACGTTATACGTTATACGTTATGCGTTATACGTTATACGTTATACGTTATACGTTATACGTTATACGTTATACGTTATACGTTATACGTTATACGTCATACGTTATACGTTATACGTTATACGTTATACGTTATACGTTATACGTTATATGTTCTACGTTCTACGTTATACGTTAAACGTTGTACGTTATACGATATACGTTATACGTCATACGTTATACGTTATACGTTAAACGTTGTACGTTATACGATATACGTTATACGTCATACGTTATACGTTATACGTTATGCGTTATACGTTATACGTTATACGTAATATGTAATACGTCATACGTTTTACGTTAATCGTCATACGTAATACGTTATACGCTATACGTTATACGTTATACGTTATACGTTATACGTTATACGTTATACGTTATACGTTATACGTTATACGTTATACGTTATACGTTATACGTTGTACGTTATACGTTATACGTTATACGTTATACGTTGTACGTTATACGTTATACGTTATACGTTATACGTTATACGTTATACGTTATACGTTATACGTTATACGTTATACGTTATACGTTATACGTTATACGTTATACGTTATACGTTATACGTTATACGTTATACGTTATACGTTATACGTTATACGTTATACGTTATACGTTATACGTTATACGTTATACGTTATACGTTATACGTTATACGTTCTACGTTATATGTTATACGTTATACGTTATACGTTATACGTTATACGTTATACGTTATACGTTATACGTTATACGTTATACGTTATACGTTATACGTTATACGTTATACGTTATACGTTATACGTTATACGTTATACGTTATACGTTATACGTTATACGTTATACGTTATACGTTATACGTTATACGTTATACGTAATATGTAATACGTCATACGTTTTACGTTAATCGTCATACGTAATACGTTATACGCTATACGTTATACGTTATACGTTATACGTTATACGTTATACGTTATACGTTATACGTTATACGTTATACGTTATACGTTATACGTTATACGTTGTACGTTATACGTTATACGTTATACGTTATACGTTGTACGTTATACGTTATACGTTATACGTTATACGTTATACGTTATACGTTATACGTTATACGTTATACGTTATACGTTATACGTTATACGTTATACGTTATACGTTATACGTTATACGTTATACGTTATACGTTATACGTTATACGTTATAGGATATACGTTATACGTTATACGTTGTACGTTATACGTTATACGTTATGCGTTATACGTCAGGCGATATACGTTATACGTTATACGTTATACGTTATGCGTTATAGGATATACGTTGTACGTTATACGTTGTACGTTATACGTTATACGTTATGCGTTATACGTCATGCGATATACGTTATACGTTATTCGTTATACGTTATACGTTAAACGTTATACGTTATACGTTATACGTTATACGTTATAGGATATACGTTATACGTTATACGTTGTACGTTATACGTTATACGTTATGCGTTATACGTCAGGCGATATACGTTATACGTTATACGTTATACGTTATGCGTTATAGGATATACGTTGTACGTTATACGTTATACGTTATACGTTATACGATATACGTTATACGTTATACGATATACGTTATACGTTATACGTTGTACGTTATACGTTATACGTTATACGTAATATGTAATACGTCATACGTTTTACGTTAATCGTCATACGTAATACGTTATACGCTATACGTTATACGTTATACGTTATACGTTATACGTTATACGTTATGCGTTATACGTTCTACGTTATAGGTTATACGTTAAACGTTGTACGTTATACGTTATACGTTATACGTCATACGTTATACGTTATACGTTATGCGTTATACGTTATACGTTCTACGTTATACGTTATACGTTATACGTTATACGTTATACGTTATACGTTATACGTTATACGTTATACGTTATACGTTATTCGTTATACGTTATACGTTGTACGTTATACGTTCTACGTTATACGTTATACGTTGTACGTTAAACGTTGTACATTATACGTTATACGTTATACGTTATACGTTATTCGTTATACGTTATACGTTATACGCCATACGTTATACGTTATACGTTATACGTTATACGTTATACGTTATACGTTATACGTTATACGTTATACGTTATACGTTATACGTTATACGTTATACGTTATACGTTGTACGTTATACGTTATACGTTATACGTTATACGTTATACGTTATACGTTATACGTTATACGTTATACGTTATACGTTATACGTTCTACGTTATAGGTTATACGTTAAACGTTGTACGTTATACGTTATACGTTATACGTCATACGTTATACGTTATACGTTATGCGTTATACGTTATACGTTCTACGTTATACGTTATACGTTATACGTTATACGTTATACGTTATACGTTATACGTTATACGTTATACGTTATACGTTATACGTTATACGTTATACGTTATACGTAATATGTAATACGTCATACGTTTTACGTTAATCGTCATACGTTATACGTTATACGCTATACGTTATACGTTATACGTTATACGTTATACGTTATGCGTTATACGTTATACGTTATACGTTATACGTTATACGTTCTACGTTATACGTTATACGTTATACGTTATACGTTATACGTTATACGTTATACGTTATACGTTATACGTTATACGTTATACGTTATACGTTATACGTTATACGTTATACGTTCTACGTTATATGTTATACGTTAAACGTTGTACGTTATACGTTATACGTTATACGTCATACGTTATACGTTATACGTTATGCGTTATACGTTATACGTTCTACGTTCTACGTTATACGTTATACGTTATACGTTATACGTTATACGTTATACGTTATACGTTATACGTTATACGTTATACGTTATACGTTATACGTTATACGTTATACGTTATACGTTATACGTTATACGTTATACGTTGTACGTTATACGTTCTGCGTTATACGTTATACGTTATACGTTAAACGTTGTACATTATACGTTATACGTTATACGTTATACGTTATTCGTTATACGTTATACGTTATACGCCATACGTTATACGTTGTACGTTATACGTTATACGTTATACGTTATACGTTATACGTTATACGTTATACGTTATACGTTATACGTTATACGTTGTACGTTATACGTTCTGCGTTATACGTTATACGTTATACGTTAAACGTTGTACATTATACGTTATACGTTATACGTTATACGTTATTCGTTATACGTTATACGTTATACGCCATACGTTATACGTTATACGTTATACGCTATACGTTATACGTTATACGTTATACGTTATACGTTATACGTTATACGTTATGCGTTATACGTTATACGTTATACGTTATACGTTATACGTTATACGTTGTACGTTATACGTTATGCGTTATACGTTATACGTTGTACGTTATACGTTATACGTTATACGTTATACGTTATGCGTTATACGTTATACGTTATACGTTATACGTTATACGTTATACGTTATACGTTATACGTTCTACGTTATACGCTATACGTTAAACGTTGTACGTTATACGTTATACGTTATACGTTATACGTTATACGTTATACGTTATGCGTTATACGTTATACGTTATACGTTATACGTTATACGTTATACGTTATACGTTATACGTTATACGTTATACGTCATACGTTATACGTTATACGTTATACGTTATACGTTATACGTTATACGTTATATGTTCTACGTTCTACGTTATACGTTAAACGTTGTACGTTATACGATATACGTTATACGTCATACGTTATACGTTATACGTTAAACGTTGTACGTTATACGATATACGTTATACGTCATACGTTATACGTTATACGTTATGCGTTATACGTTATACGTTATACGTTATACGTTATACGTTATACGTTATACGTTATACGTTATACGTTATACGTTATACGTTATACGTTATACGTTATACGTTATACGTTATACGTTATACGTAATATGTAATACGTCATACGTTTTACGTTAATCGTCATACGTTATACGTTATACGCTATACGTTATACGTTATACGTTATACGTTATACGTTATGCGTTATACGTTATACGTTATACGTTATACGTTATACGTTATACGTTATACGTTTTACGTTATACGTTATACGTTATACGTTATACGTTATACGTTATACGTTATACGTTATACGTTATACGTTATACGTTATACGTTATACGTTATACGTTATACGTTATACGTTATGCGTTATACGTTATACGTTATACGTTATACGTTATACGTTATACGTTATTCGTTATACGTTATACGTTATACGCCATACGTTATACGTTATACGTTATACGTTATACGTTATACGTTATACGTTATACGTTATACGTTATACGTTATACGTTATACGTTATACGTTATACGTTATACGTTATACGTTATACGTTATACGCTATACGTTATACGTTATAGGTTATACGTTATACGTTATACGTTATACGTTATACGTTATACGTTATACGTTCTACGTTATAGGTTATACGTTAAACGTTGTACGTTATACGTTATACGTTATACGTCATACGTTATACGTTATACGTTATACGTTATACGTTATACGTTATACGTTATACGTAATATGTAATACGTCATACGTTTTACGTTAATCGTCATACGTTATACGTTATACGCTATACGTTATACGTTATACGTTATACGTTATACGTTATACGTTATACGTTATACGTTATACGTTATACGTTATACGTTATACGTTATACGTTATACGTTAGACGCTATACGTTATACGTTATGCGTTATACGTTATACGTTATACGTTGTACGTTATACATTATACGTTATACGTTATACGTTGTACGTTATACGTTATACGTTATACGTTATACGTTATACGTTATACGTTATACGTTATACGTTATACGTTATACGTTGTACGTTATACGTTCTACGTTATACGTTATACGTTGTACGTTAAACGTTGTACATCATACGTTATACGTTATACGTTATACGTTATACGTTATACGTTATACGTTATACGTTATACGTTATACGTTATACGTTATACGTTATACGTTATACGTTATACGTTATACGTTATACGTTATACGTTATACGTAATATGTAATACGTCATACGTTTTACGTTAATCGTCATACGTAATACGTTATACGCTATACGTTATACGTTATACGTTATACGTTATACGTAATACGTTATGCGTTATACGTTCTACGTTATAGGTTATACGTTAAACGTTGTACGTTATACGTTATACGTTATACGTCATACGTTATACGTTATACGTTATGCGTTATACGTTATACGTTCTACGTTATACGTTATACGTTATACATTATACGTTATACGTTAGACGCTATACGTTATACGTTATACGTTATGCGTTATACGTTATACGTTATACGTTATACGTTATACGTTATACGTTATACGTTATACGTTCTACGTTATACGTTATACGTTATACGTTATACGTTATACGTTATACGTTATACGTTATACGTTATACGTTATACGTTATACGTTATACGTTATACGTTATACGTTATACGTTATACGTTATACGTTATACGTTATACGTTATACGTAATATGTAATACGTCATACGTTTTACGTTAATCGTCATACGTTATACGTTATACGCTATACGTTATACGTTATACGTTATACGTTATACGTTATGCGTTATACGTTATACGTTATACGTTATACGTTATACGTTATACGTTATACGTTTTACGTTATACGTTATACGTTATACGTTATACGTTATACGTTATACGTTATACGTTATACGTTATACGTTATACGTTATACGTTATACGTTATACGTTATACGTAATATGTAATACGTCATACGTTTTACGTTAATCGTCATACGTTATACGTTAAACGCTATACGTTATACGTTATACGTTATACGTTATACGTTATACGTTATACGTTATACGTTATACGTTATACGTTATACGTTATACGTTATACGTTATACGTTATACGTTAGACGCTATACGTTATACGTTATGCGTTATACGTTATACGTTATACGTTGTACGTTATACGTTATACGTTATACGTTATACGTTGTACGTTATACGTTATACGTTATACGTTATACGTTATACGTTATACGTTATACGTTATACGTTATACGTTATACGTTATTCGTTATACGTTATACGTTGTACGTTATACGTTCTACGTTATACGTTATACGTTGTACGTTAAACGTTGTACATTATACGTTATACGTTATACGTTATACGTTATTCGTTATACGTTATACGTTATACGCCATACGTTATACGTTATACGTTATACGTTATACGTTATACGTTATACGTTATACGTTATACGTTATACGTTATACGTTATACGTTATACGTTATACGTTATACGTTGTACGTTATACGTTATACGTTATACGTTATACGTTATACGTTATACGTTATACGTTATACGTTATACGTTATACGTTCTACGTTATAGGTTATACGTTAAACGTTGTACGTTATACGTTATACGTTATACGTCATACGTTATACGTTATACGTTATGCGTTATACGTTATACGTTCTACGTTATACGTTATACGTTATACGTTATACGTTATACGTTATACGTTATACGTTATACGTTATACGTTATACGTTATACGTTATACGTAATATGTAATACGTCATACGTTTTACGTTAATCGTCATACGTTATACGTTATACGCTATACGTTATACGTTATACGTTATACGTTATACGTTATGCGTTATACGTTATACGTTATACGTTATACGTTATACGTTATACGTTATACGTTATACGTTATACGTTATACGTTATACGTTATACGTTATACGTTATACGTTATACGTTATACGTTATACGTTATACGTTATACGTTATACGTTATACGTTATACGTTATACGTTATACGTTATACGTTATACGTTATACGTTATACGTAATATGTAATACGTCATACGTTTTACGTTAATCGTCATACGTAATACGTTATACGCTATACGTTATACGTTATACGTTATACGTTATACGTTATACGTTATACGTTATACGTTATACGTTATACGTTATACGTTATACGTTATACGTTAGACGCTATACGTTATACGTTATGCGTTATACGTTATACGTTATACGTTGTACGTTATACGTTATACGTTATACGTTATACGTTGTACGTTATACGCTATACGTTATACGTTATACGTTATACGTTATACGTTATACGTTATACGTTATACGTTATACGTTGTACGTTATACGTTCTGCGTTATACGTTATACGTTATACGTTAAACGTTGTACATTATACGTTATACGTTATACGTTATACGTTATTCGTTATACGTTGTACGTTATACGTTATACGTTATACGTTATACGTTGTACGTTATACGTTATACGTTATACGTTATACGTTATACGTTATACGTTATACGTTATACGTTATACGTTATACGTTAGACGCTATACGTTATACGTTATGCGTTATACGTTATACGTTATACGTTGTACGTTATACGTTATACGTTATACGTTATACGTTGTACGTTATACGTTATACGTTATACGTTGTACGTTATACGTTATACGTTATACGTTATACGTTATACGTTATACGTTATACGTTATACGTTATACGTTATACGTTATACGTTATACGTTATACGTTATACGTTATACGTTATACGTTATACGTTATACGTAATATGTAATACGTCATACGTTTTACGTTAATCGTCATACGTAATACGTTATACGCTATACGTTATACGTTATACGTTATACGTTATACGTTATACGTTATACGTTATACGTTATACGTTATACGTTATACGTTATACGTTAGACGCTATACGTTATACGTTATGCGTTATACGTTATACGTTATACGTTGTACGTTATACGTTATACGTTATACGTTATACGTTGTACGTTATACGCTATACGTTATACGTTATACGTTATACGTTATACGTTATACGTTATACGTTATACGTTATACGTTTTACGTTATACGTTCTGCGTTATACGTTATACGTTATACGTTAAACGTTGTACATTATACGTTATACGTTATACGTTATACGTTATTCGTTATACGTTATACGTTATACGCCATACGTTATACGTTATACGTTATACGTTATACGTTATACGTTATACGTTATACGTTATACGTTATACGTTATACGTTATACGTTATACGTTATACGTTATACGTTATACGTTATACGTTATACGTTATACGTTATACGTTATACGTTATACGTTATACGTTATACGTTATACGTTATACGTTATACGTTATACGTTATACGTTATACGTTATACGTTCTACGTTATATGTTATACGTTAAACGTTGTACGTTATACGTTATACGTTATACGTCATACGTTATACGTTATACGTTATGCGTTATACGTTATACGTTATACGTTATACGTTATACGTTATACGTTATACGTTATACGTTATACGTTATACGTTTTACGTTATACGTTATACGTTATACGTTATACGTTATACGTTATACGTTATACGTTATACGTTATACGTTATACGTTCTACGTTATAGGTTATACGTTAAACGTTGTACGTTATACGTTATACGTTATACGTCATACGTTATACGTTATACGTTATGCGTTATACGTTATACGTTCTACGTTATACGTTATACGTTATACGTTATACGTTATACGTTATACGTTATACGTTATACGTTATACGTTATACGTTATACGTTATACGTAATATGTAATACGTCATACGTTTTACGTTAATCGTCATACGTTATACGTTATACGCTATACGTTATACGTTATACGTTATACGTTATACGTTATGCGTTATACGTTATACGTTATACGTTATACGTTATACGTTATACGTTATACGTTATACGTTATACGTTATACGTTATACGTTATACGTTATACGTTATACGTTATACGTTATACGTTATACGTTATACGTTATACGTTATACGTTATACGTTATACGTTATACGTTATACGTTATACGTTATACGTTATACGTTATACGTTATACGTAATATGTAATACGTCATACGTTTTACGTTAATCGTCATACGTAATACGTTATACGCTATACGTTATTCGTTATACGTTATACGTTATACGTTATACGTTATACGTTATACGTTATACGTTATACGTTATACGTTATACGTTAGACGCTATACGTTATACGTTATGCGTTATACGTTATACGTTATACGTTGTACGTTATACGTTATACGTTATACGTTATACGTTGTACGTTATACGCTATACGTTATACGTTATACGTTATACGTTATACGTTATACGTTATACGTTATACGTTATACGTTGTACGTTATACGTTCTGCGTTATACGTTATACGTTATACGTTAAACGTTGTACATTATACGTTATACGTTATACGTTATACGTTATACGTTATTCGTTATACGTTATACGTTATACGCCATACGTTATACGTTATACGTTATACGTTATACGTTATACGTTATACGTTATACGTTATACGTTATACGTTATACGTTATACGTTATACGTTATACGTTATACGTTATACGTTATACGTTATACGTTATACGTTATACGTTATACGTTATACGTTATACGTTATACGTTATACGTTATACGTTATACGTTATACGTTATACGTTATACGTTATACGTTCTACGTTATATGTTATACGTTAAACGTTGTACGTTATACGTTATACGTTATACGTCATACGTTATACGTTATACGTTATGCGTTATACGTTATACGTTCTACGTTCTACGTTATACGTTATACGTTATACGTTATACGTTATACGTTATACGTTATACGTTATACGTTATACGTTATACGTTATACGTTATACGTTATACGTTATACGTTATACGTTATACGTTATACGTTATACGTTGTACGTTATACGTTCTGCGTTATACGTTATACGTTATACGTTAAACGTTGTACATTATACGTTATACGTTATACGTTATACGTTATTCGTTATACGTTATACGTTATACGCCATACGTTATACGTTGTACGTTATACGTTATACGTTATACGTTATACGTTATACGTTATACGTTATACGTTATACGTTATACGTTATACGTTGTACGTTATACGTTCTGCGTTATACGTTATACGTTATACGTTAAACGTTGTACATTATACGTTATACGTTATACGTTATACGTTATTCGTTATACGTTATACGTTATACGCCATACGTTATACGTTATACGTTATACGCTATACGTTATACGTTATACGTTATACGTTATACGTTATGCGTTATACGTTATACGTTATACGTTATACGTTATACGTTATACGTTGTACGTTATACGTTATACGTTATACGTTATACGTTGTACGTTATACGTTATACGTTATACGTTATACGTTATACGTTATACGTTATACGTTATACGTTATACGTTATACGTTAGACGCTATACGTTATACGTTATGCGTTATACGTTATACGTTATACGTTGTACGTTATACGTTATACGTTATACGTTATACGTTGTACGTTATACGTTATACGTTATACGTTGTACGTTATACGTTATACGTTATACGTTATACGTTATACGTTATACGTTATACGTTATACGTTATACGTTATACGTTAGACGCTATACGTTATACGTTATGCGTTATACGTTATACGTTATACGTTGTACGTTATACGTTATACGTTATACGTTATACGTTGTACGTTATACGTTATACGTTATACGTTATACGTTATACGTTATACGTTATACGTTATACGTTATACGTTATACGTTGTACGTTATACGTTCTGCGTTATACGTTATACGTTATACGTTAAACGTTGTACATTATACGTTATACGTTATACGTTATACGTTATTCGTTATACGTTATACGTTATACGCCATACGTTATACGTTATACGTTATACGCTATACGTTATACGTTATACGTTATACGTTATACGTTATGCGTTATACGTTATACGTTATACGTTATACGTTATACGTTATACGTTATACGTTATACGTTATACGTTATACGTTATACGTAATATGTAATACGTCATACGTTTTACGTTAATCGTCATACGTTATACGTTATACGCTATACGTTATACGTTATACGTTATACGTTATACGTTATGCGTTATACGTTATACGTTATACGTTATACGTTATACGTTATACGTTATACGTTATACGTTATACGTTATACGTTATACGTTATACGTTATACGTTATACGTTATACGTTATACGTTATACGTTATACGTTATACGTTATACGTTATACGTTATACGTTATACGTTATACGTTATACGTTATACGTTATACGTTATATGTAATATGTAATACGTCATACGTTTTACGTTAATCGTCATACGTTATACGTTATACGCTATACGTTATACGTTATACGTTATACGTTATACGTTATACGTTATACGTTATACGTTATACGTTATACGTAATATGTAATACGTCATACGTTTTACGTTAATCGTCATACGTTATACGTTATACGCTATACGTTATACGTTATACGTTATACGTTATACGTTATGCGTTATACGTTATACGTTATACGTTATACGTTATACGTTATACGTTATACGTTTTACGTTATACGTTATACGTTATACGTTATACGTTATACGTTATACGTTATACGTTATACGTTATACGTTATACGTTATACGTTATACGTTATACGTTATACGTTATACGTTATACGTTATACGTTATACGTTATACGTTATACGTTATACGTTATACGTTATACGTAATATGTAATACGTCATACGTTTTACGTTAATCGTCATACGTTAAACGCTATACGTTATACGTTATACGTTATACGTTATACGTTATACGTTATACGTTATACGTTATACGTTATACGTTATACGTTATACGTTATACGTTATACGTTAGACGCTATACGTTATACGTTATGCGTTATACGTTATACATTATACGTTGTACGTTATACGTTATACGTTATACGTTATACGTTGTACGTTATACGTTATACGTTATACGTTATACGTTATACGTTATACGTTATACGTTATACGTTATACGTTATACGTTATACGTTGTACGTTATACGTTCTACGTTATACGTTATACGTTGTACGTTAAACGTTGTACATTATACGTTATACGTTATACGTTATACGTTATTCGTTATACGTTATTCGTTATACGTTATACGTTATACGCCATACGTTATACGTTATACGTTATACGTTATACGTTATACGTTATACGTTATACGTTATACGTTATACGTTATACGTTATACGTTATACGTTATACGTTATACGTTATACGTTATACGTTATACGTTATACGTTATACGTTATACGTTATACGTTATACGTTATACGTTATACGTTATACGTTATACGTTATACGTTATACGTTATACGTTATACGTTCTACGTTATAGGTTATACGTTAAACGTTGTACGTTATACGTTATACGTTATACGTCATACGTTATACGTTATACGTTATGCGTTATACGTTATACGTTCTACGTTATACGTTATACGTTATACGTTATACGTTATACGCTATACGTTATACGTTATACGTAATATGTAATACGTCATACGTTTTACGTTAATCGTCATACGTTATACGTTATACGCTATACGTTATGCGTTATACGTTATACGTTATACGTAATGCGTTATACTTTATACGTTATACGTTATACGTTATACGTTATACGTTATACGTTATACGTTATACGTTATACGTTATACGTTATACGTTATACGTTATACGTTATACGTTATACGTTATACGTTATACGTTATACGTTATACGTTATACGTTATACGTTATACGTTATACGTTATACGTTATACGTAATATGTAATACGTCATACGTTTTACGTTAATCGTCATACGTAATACGTTATACGCTATACGTTATACGTTATACGTTATACGTTATACGTTATACGTTATACGTTATACGTTATACGTTATACGTTATACGTTATACGTTAGACGCTATACGTTATACGTTATGCGTTATACGTTATACGTTATACGTTGTACGTTATACGTTATACGTTATACGCTATACGTTGTACGTTATACGTTATACGTTATACGTTATACGTTATACGTTATACGTTATACGTTATACGTTATACGTTATACGTTGTACGCTATACGTTCTGCGTTATACGTTATACGTTATACGTTATACGTTAAACGTTGTACATTATACGTTATACGTTATACGTTATACGTTATTCGTTATACGTTATACGTTATACGCCATACGTTATACGTTATACGTTATACGTTATACGTTATACGTTATACGTCATACGTTATACGTTATACGTTATACGTTATACGTTATACGTTATACGTTATACGTTATACGTTATACGTTATACGTTATACGTTATACGTTATACGTTATACGTTATACGTTATACGTTCTACGTTATATGTTATACGTTAAACGTTGTACGTTATACGTTATACGTTATACGTCATACGTTATACGTTATACGTTATGCGTTATACGTTATACGTTCTACGTTATACGTTATACGTTATACGTTATACGTTATACGTTATACGTTATACGTTATACGTTATACGTTATACGTTATACGTTATACGTTATACGTTATACGTTATACGTTATACGTTATACGTTATACGTAATATGTAATACGTCATACGTTTTACGTTAATCGTCATACGTTATGCGTTATACGCTATACGTTATACGTTATACGTTATACGTTATACGTTATACGTTATACGTTATACGTTATACGTTATACGTTATACGTTATACGTTATACGTTATACGTTATACGTTATACGTTATACGTTATACGTTGTACGTTATACGTTCTACGTTATACGTTATACGTTGTACGTTAAACGTTGTACATTATACGTTATACGTTATACGTTATACGTTATTCGTTATACGTTATACGTTATACGCCATACGTTATACGTTATACGTTATACGTTATACGTTATACGTTATACGTTATACGTTATACGTTATACGTTATACGTTATACGTTATACGTTATACGTTATACGTTATACGTTATACGTTATACGTTATACGTTATACGTTATACGTTATACGTTATACGTTATACGTTATACGTTATACGTTATACGTTATACGTTATACGTTATACGTTATACGTTATACGTTATACGTTATACGTTATACGTTATACGTTATACGTTATACGTTATGCGTTATACGTTATACGTTCTACGTTATACGTTATACGTTATACGTTATACGTTATACGTTATACGTTATACGTTATACGTTATACGTTATACGTTATACGTTATACGTTATACGTTATACGTTATACGTTATACGTTATACGTTATACGTTATACGTTATACGTTATACGTTATACGTTATACGTTATACGTTATACGTTATACGTTATACGTTATACGTTATACGTTATACGTTATACGTCATACGTTATACGTTATACGTTATGCGTTATACGTTATACGTTCTACGTTATACGTTATACGTTATACGTTATACGTTATACGTTCTGCGTTATACGTTATACGTTATACGTTAAACGTTGTACATTATACGTTATACGTTATACGTTATACGTTATTCGTTATACGTTATACGTTATACGCCATACGTTATACGTTATACGTTATACGTTATACGTTATACGTTATACGTCATACGTTATACGTTATACGTTATACTTTATACGTTATACGTTATACGTTATACGTTATACGTTATACGTTATACGTTATACGTTATACGTTATACGTTATACGTTATACGTTCTACGTTATATGTTATACGTTAAACGTTGTACGTTATACGTTATACGTTATACGTCATACGTTATACGTTATACGTTATGCGTTATACGTTATACGTTCTACGTTATACGTTATACGTTATACGTTATACGTTATACGTTATACGTTATACGTTATACGTTATACGTTATACGTTATACGTTATACGTTATACGTTATACGTTATACGTTATACGTTATACGTTATACGTAATATGTAATACGTCATACGTTTTACGTTAATCGTCATACGTTATGCGTTATACGCTATACGTTATACGTTATACGTTATACGTTATACGTTATACGTTATACGTTATACGTTATACGTTATACGTTATACGTTATACGTTATACGTTATACGTTATACGTTATACGTTATACGTTATACGTTATACGTTATACGTTATACGTTATACGTTACACGTTATACGTTATACGTTATACGTTATACGTTATACGTTATACGTTATACGTTATACGATATAGGTTATACGTTATACGTTATACGTTATACGTTATACGTTATACGTTATACGTTGTACGTTATACGTTATACGTTATGCGTTATAGGATATACGTTATACGTTATACGTTATACGTTATACGTTATACGTTATACGTTATACGTTATACGTTATACGTCATACGTTATACGTTATACGTTATACGTTATACGTTATACGTTATACGTTATACGTTATACGTTATACGTTATACGTTATACGTTATACGTTATACGTTATATGTTGTACGTTATACGTTATACGATATGCGTTATAGGATATACGTTATACGTTATACGTTATACGTTATACGTTATACGTTATACGTTATACGTTATACGTTATACGTTATACGTTATACGTAATATGTTATACGTCATACGTTATACGTTATACGTTATACGTTATACGTTATACGTTCTACGTTATACGTTATACGTCAAACGTTGTACGTTATACGTTATACGTTAGACGCTATCCGTTATACGTTATACGATATACGTTGTACGTTATACGTTGTACGTTATACGTTGTAGGTTATGCGTTATACGTTATACGTTATGCGTTATAGGATATACGTTGTACGTTATACGTTGTACGTTATACGTTATACGTTATACGTTATACGTTATACGTTATACGTAATATGTTATACGTCATACGTTATACGTTATACGTTATACGATATACGTTATACGTTCTACGTTATACGTTATACGTCAAACGTTGTACGTTATACGTTATACGTTATACGTCATACGTTATACTTTATACGTTATACGTTATACGTTATACGTTATACGTTATACGTTATACGTTATACGTTATACGTTATACGTTATACGTTATACGTTATACGTTATATGTAATATGTAATACGTCATACGTTTTACGTTAATCGTCATTCGTTATACGTTATACGCTATACGTTATACGTTATACGTTATACGTTATACGTTATACGTTATACGTTATACGTTATACGGTATACGTTATACGTTATACGTTATACGTTATACGTTATACGTTATACGTTATACGTTATAAGTTATACGTTATACGTTATACGTTATACGTTATACGTTATACGTTATACGTTATACGTTGTACGTTATACGTTATACGTTATACGTTATACGTTATACGTTATACGTTATTGGTTATACGTTATACGTTATACGTTATACGTTATACGATATGCGTTATAGGATATACCTTATACGTTATACGTTATACGTTATACGTTATACGTTATACGTTATACGTTATACGTAATATGTTATACGTCATACGTTATACGTTATACGTTATACGTTATACGTTATACGTTCTACGTTATACGTTATACGTCAAACGTTGTACGTTATACGTTATACGTTAGACGCTATCCGTTATACGTTATACGATATACGTTGTACGTTATACGTTGTACGTTATACGTTGTAGGTTATACGTTATACGTTATACGTTATACGTTATGCGTTATACGTTATACGTTATACGTTATACGTTATACGTAATATGTAATACGTCATACGTTTTACGTTAATCGTCATACGTTATACGTTATACGCTATACGTTATACGTTATACGTTATACGTTATACGTTATACGTTATACGTTATACGTTATACGTTATACGTTATACGTTATACGTTATACGTTATACGTTATACGTTATACGTTATACGTTATACGTTATACGTTATACGTTATACGTTATACGTTATACGTTATACGTTATACGTTATACGTTATACGTTATACGTTATACGTTATACGTTATACGTTATACGTTATACGTTATACGTTATACGTTATACGTTATACGTTATACGTTATACGTTATACGTTATACGTTATACGTTATACGTTATACGTTATACGTTATACGTTATACGTTATACGTTACACGTTATACGTTATACGTTATACGTTATACGTTATACGTTATACGTTACACGTTATACGTTATATGTTGTACGTTATACGTTATACGATATGCGTTATAGGGTATACGTTATACGTTATACGTTATACGTTATACGTTATACGTTATACGTTATACGTTATACGTTATACGTTATACGTTATACGTTATACGTTATACGTTATACGTTATACGTTATACGTTATACGTTACACGTTATACGTTATATGTTGTACGTTATACGTTATACGATATGCGTTATAGGGTATACGTTATACGTTATACGTTATACGTTATACGTTATACGTTATACGTTATACTTTATACGTTATACGTTATACGTTATACGTTATACGTTATACGTTAGACGCTATACGTTATACGTTATACGTTATACGTTATACGTTATACGTTATACGTTGTACGTCATACGTTATACGTTATACGTTATACGTTATACGTTATACGTTATACGTAATATGTAATACGTCATACGTTTTACGTTCATCGTTATACGTTATACGTTATACGCTATACGTTAGACGCTATACGTTATACGTTATACGTTATACGTTATACGTAATATGTAATACGTCATACGTTTTACGTTAATCGTCATACGTTATACGTTATAACCTATACGTTATACGTTATACGTTATACGTTATGCGTTATACGTTATACGTTATACGTTATACGTTATACGTTAGACGCTATACGTTATACGTTATGCGTTATACGTTATACGCTATACGTTATACGTTATACGTTATACGTTATACGTTATACGTTATACGTTGTACGTCATACGTTATACGTTATGCGTTATACGTTATACGTTATACGTTATACGTTATACGTAATATGTAATACGTCATACGTTTTACGTTAATCGTCATACGTTATACGTTATACCCTATACGTTATACGTTATACGTTATACGTTATACGTTATACGTTATACGTTATACGTTATACGTTATACGTTATACGTTATACGTTATACGTTATACGTTATACGTTATACGTTATACGTTATACGTTATACGTTATACGTTATACGTTATACGTAATATGTAATACGTCATACGTTTTACGTTAATCGTCATACGTTATACGTTATACGCTATACGTTATACGTTATACGTTATACGTTATACGTTATGCGTTATACGTTATACGTTATACGTTATACGTTATACGTTATACGTTATACGTTTTACGTTATACGTTATACGTTATATGTTATACGTTATACGTTATACGTTATACGTTATACGTTATACGTTATACGTTATACGTTATACGTTATACGTTATACGTTATACGTTATACGTGATATGTAATACGTCATACGTTTTACGTTAATCGTCATACGTTATACGTTATACGCTATACGTTATACGTTATACGTTATACGTTATACGTTATACGTTATACGTTATACGTTATACGTTATATGTTATACGTTATACGTTAGACGCTATACGTTATACGTTATGCGTTATACGTTATACGTTATACGTTATACGTTATACGTTGTACGTTATACGTTCTACGTTATACGTTATACGTTGTACGTTAAACGTTGTACATTATACGTTATACGTTATACGTTATACGTTATTCGTTATACGTTATACGTTATACGCCATACGTTATACGTTATACGTTATACGTTATACGTTAT
This sequence comes from Ptiloglossa arizonensis, assembly GCF_051014685.1. Lineage (NCBI taxonomy): Eukaryota > Metazoa > Arthropoda > Insecta > Hymenoptera > Colletidae > Ptiloglossa > Ptiloglossa arizonensis. The sequence continues at coordinate 1,000,448 of NW_027478408.1, read as the reverse complement.
ACGTTATACGTTATACGTTATACGTTATACGTTATACGTTATACGTTATACGTTATACGTTATACGTTATACGTTATACGTTATAGGTTATACGTTATACGTTATACGTTATACGTTATACGTTATACGTTCTACGTTATAGGTAATACGTTAAACGTTGTACGTTATACGTTATACGTTATACGTCATACGTTATACGTTATACGTTATGCGTTATACGTTATACGTTCTACGTTATACGTTATACGTTATACATTATACGTTATACGTTATACGTTATACGTTATACGTTATACGTTATACGTAATATGTAATACGTCATACGTTTTACGTTAATCGTCATACGTTATACGTTATACGCTATACGTTATACGTTATACGTTATACGTTATACGTTATACGTTATACGTTCTACGTTATACGTTATACGTTAAACGTTGTACGTTATACGTTATACGTTATACGTTATACGTTATACGTTATACGTTATGCGTTATACGTTATACGTTATACGTTATACGTTATACGTTATACGTTATACGTTATACGTTATACGTTATACGTTATACGTTATACGTTATATGTTGTACGTTATACGTTATACGATATGCGTTATAGGGTATACGTTATACGTTATACGTTATACGTTATACGTTATACGTTATACGTTATACGTTATACGTTATACGTTATACGTTATACGTTGTACGTTATACGTTATACGTTATACGTTATACGTTACACGTTATACGTTATATGTTGTACGTTATACGTTATACGATATGCGTTATAGGGTATACGTTATACGTTATACGTTATACGTTATACGTTATACGTTATACTTTATACGTTATACGTTATACGTTATACGTTATACGTTATACGTTAGACGCTATACGTTATACGTTATACGTTATACGTTATACGTTATACGTTATACGTTGTACGTCATACGTTATACGTTATACGTTATACGTTATACGTTATACGTTATACGTTATACGTAATATGTAATACGTCATACGTTTTACGTTCATCGTTATACGTTATACGTTATACGCTATACGTTAGACGCTATACGTTATACGTTATACGTTATACGTTATACGTAATATGTAATACGTCATACGTTTTACGTTAATCGTCATACGTTATACGTTATACCCTATACGTTATACGTTATACGTTATACGTTATGCGTTATACGTTATACGTTATACGTTATACGTTATACGTTAGACGCTATACGTTATACGTTATGCGTTATACGTTATACGCTATACGTTATACGTTATACGTTATACGTTATACGTTATACGTTATACGTTGTACGTCATACGTTATACGTTATACGTTATACGTTATACGTTATACGTTATACGTTATACGTAATATGTAATACGTCATACGTTTTACGTTAATCGTCATACGTTATACGTTATACCCTATACGTTATACGTTATACGTTATACGTTATACGTTATACGTTATACGTTATACGTTATACGTTATACGTTATACGTTATACGTTATACGTTATACGTTATACGTTATACGTTATACGTTATACGTTATACGTTATACGTTATACGTTATACGTTATACGTAATATGTAATACGTCATACGTTTTACGTTAATCGTCATACGTTATACGTTATACGCTATACGTTATACGTTATACGTTATACGTTATACGTTATGCGTTATACGTTATACGTTATACGTTATACGTTATACGTTATACGTTATACGTTTTACGTTATACGTTATACGTTATACGTTATACGTTATACGTTATACGTTATACGTTATACGTTATACGTTATACGTTATACGTTATACGTTATACGTTATACGTTCTACGTTATACGTTATACGTTGTACGTTAAACGTTGTACATTATACGTTATACGTTATACGTTATACGTTATTCGTTATACGTTATACGTTATACGCCATACGTTATACGTTATACGTTATACGTTATACGTTATACGTTATACGTTATACGTTATACGTTATACGTTATACGTTATACGTTATACGTTATACGTTATACGTTATACGTTATACGTTATAGGTTATACGTTATACGTTATACGTTATACGTTATACGTTATACGTTCTACGTTATAGGTTATACGTTAAACGTTGTACGTTATACGTTATACGTTATACGTCATACGTTATACGTTATACGTTATGCGTTATACGTTATACGTTCTACGTTATACGTTATACGTTATACATTATACGTTATACGTTATACGTTATACGTTATACGTTATACGTTATACGTTATACGTAATATGTAATACGTCATACGTTTTACGTTAATCGTCATACGTTATACGTTATACGCTATACGTTATACGTTATACGTTATACGTTATACGTTATACGTTATACGTTCTACGTTATACGTTATACGTTATACGTTATACGTTATACGTTATACGTTATACGTTATACGTTATACGTTATACGTTATGCGTTATACGTTATACGTTATACGTTATACGTTATACGTTATACGTTATACGTTATACGTTATACGTTATACGTTATACGTTATACGTTATACGTTATACGTTATACGTTATACGTTATACGTTATACGTTATACGTTATACGTTATACGTTATACGTTATACGTTATACGTTATACGTTATACGTTATACGTTATACGTTATACGTTATACGTTATACGTTATACGTTATACGTTATACGTTATACGTAATATGTAATACGTCATACGTTTTACGTTAATCGTCATACGTTATACGTTATACGCTATACGTTATACGTTATACGTTATACGTTATACGTTATGCGTTATACGTTATACGTTATACGTTATACGTTATACGTTATACGTTATACGTTTTACGTTATACGTCATACGTTATACGTTATACGTTATACGTTATACGTTATACGTTATACGTTATACGTTATACGTTATACGTTATACGTTATCCGTTATACGTTATACGTTATACGTTATACGTTATACGTTATACGTTATACGTTATACGTTATACGTTATACGTTATACGTTGTACGTTATACGTTCTACGTTATACGTTATACGTTGTACGTTAAACGTTGTACATTATACGTTATACGTTATACGTTATACGTTATTCGTTATACGTTATACGTTATACGCCATACGTTATACGTTATACGTTAGACGCTATACGTTATACGTTATACGTTATACGTTATACGTTATACGTTATACGTTGTACGTCATACGTTATACGTTATACGTTATACGTTATTCGTTATACGTTATACGTTATACGCCATACGTTATACGTTATACGTTATACGTTATACGTTATACGTTATACGTTATACGTTATACGTTATACGTTATACGTTATACGTTATACGTTATACGTTATACGTTATACGTTATACGTTATAGGTTATACGTTATACGTTATACGTTATACGTTATACGTTATACGTTCTACGTTATAGGTTATACGTTAAACGTTGTACGTTATACGTTCTACGTTATACGTTATACGTTATACATTATACGTTATACGTTATACGTTATACGTTATACGTTATACGTTATACGTTATACGTAATATGTAATACGTCATACGTTTTACGTTAATCGTCATACGTTATACGTTATACGCTATACGTTATACGTTATACGTTATACGTTATACGTTATACGTTATACGTTCTACGTTATACGTTATACGTTAAACGTTGTACGTTATACGTTATACGTTATACGTTATACGTTATACGTTATACGTTATGCGTTATACGTTATACGTTATACGTTATACGTTATACGTTATACGTTATACGTTATACGTTATACGTTATACGTTATACGTTATATGTTGTACGTTATACGTTATACGATATGGGTTATAGGGTATACGTTATACGTTATACGTTATACGTTATACGTTATACGTTATACGTTATACGTTATACGTTATACGTTATACGTTATACGTAATATGTAATACGTCATACGTTTTACGTTAATCGTCATACGTTATACGTTATACGCTATACGTTATACGTTATACGTTATACGTTGTACGTTATACGTTATACGTTATACGTTATACGTTATACGTTATACGTCATAGGTTATACGTTATACGTTATACGTTATACGTTATACGTTATACGTTATACGTTATACGTTATACGTGATAAGTTATACGTTACATGCTATACGTTATACGTTATACGTTATACGTTATACGTTGTACGTTATACGTTATACGTTATTCGTGATACGTTATACGTTATACGTCATACGTTATACGTCATACGTGATTCGTTATACGTTATACGTTATTCTTTATACGTTATACGTTATACGTTATACGTTATACGTTATACGTTATACGTTATTCTTTATACGTTATACGTTATACGTTATACGTTATACGTTATACGTTATACGTTATACGTTATACGTTATACGTTATACGTTATACATTATACGTTATACGTTATACGTTAGACGTTAGACGTTATACGTTATACGTTATACGTTATACGTTATACGTTATACGTTATACGTTATACGTTATACGTTATGCGTTATACGTTAGACGTTATACGTTATACGTTATACGTTATACGTTATACGTTATACGTTATACGTTATACGTTATACGTTATACGTGATAAGTTATACGTTATACGTTATACGTTATACGATATACGTTATACGTTATACGTTAGACGTTATACGTTATACGTTATACGTTAGACGTTATACGTTATACGTTATACGTTATACGTTATACGTTATACGTAATACGTTATACGTTATACGTTATACGTTATACGTTATACGTTATACGTAATAAGTTATACGTTACATGCTATACGTTATACGTTATTCGTTATACGTTATACGTTGTACGTTATACGTCATACGTTATACGTTTTTCTTTATACGTTATACGTTATACGTTATACGTTATACGTTATACGTTATGCGTTATACGTTAGACGTTATACGTTATACGTTATACGTTATACGTTATACGTTATACGTTATACGTTATACGTTATACGTTATACGTGATAAGTTATACGTTACATGCTATACGTTATACGTTATACGTTATACGTTGTACGTTATACGTTATACGTTATACGTTATACGTTATACGTTATACGTTATACGTTGTACGTTATACGTTATACGTCATACGTTATACGTTATACGTTATACGTCATACGTTATACGTCATACGTTATTCGTTATACGTTATATGTTATACGTTATACGTTATACGTTATACGTTATACGTTATACGTGATAAGTTATACGTTACATGCTATACGTTATACGTTATACGTTATACGTTGTACGTTATACGTTATACGTTATACGTTATACGTTATACGATATACGTCATACGTTATACGTTTTACGTTATACGTTACACGTAATTCGTAATACGTTATGCCTGATACGTTATACGTTCTACGTTATAGGTTATACGTTATACGTTATACGTTATACGTTATACGTTATATGTTATACGTTATACGTTATACGTTATACGTTACATGCTGTACGTTATACGTTATACGTTATACGTTACACGTTATACGTTATACGTTATACGTTATACGTTATACGTTATACGTTATACGTTATACGTCATAGGTTATACGTTATACGTTATACGTTATGCGTTATACGTTATACGTTATACGTTATACGTTATACGTTATACGTTATACGTTGTACGATATACGTTATACGTTATACGTTATACGTTATACGTTATACGTAATTCGTAATACGTGATACCTGATACGTTATACGTTCTACGTTATACGTTATACGTTATACGTTATACGTTATACGTTATACGTTATACGTAATTCGTAATACGTTATACCTGATACGTTATACGTTCTACGTTATACGTTATACGTTATACGTTATACGTTATACGTTATACGTGATAAGTTATACGTTATACGTTATACGTTATACGATATACGTTATACGTTATACGTTAGACGTTATACGTTATACGTTATACGTTAGACGTTATACGTTATACGTTATACGTTATACGTTATACGTTATACGTTATACGTTATACGTTATACGTTATACGTTATACGTTATACGTTATACGTTATACGTTATAGGTTATACGTTATACGTTATACGTTATACGTTATACGTTATACGTTCTACGTTATAGGTTATACGTTAAACGTTGTACGTTATACGTTATACGTTATACGTCATACGTTATACGTTATACGTTATACGTTATACGTTATACATTATACGTTATACGTTATACGTTATACGTTATACGTTATACGTTATACGTTATACGTAATATGTAATACGTCATACGTTTTACGTTAATCGTCATACGTTATACGTTATACGCTATACGTTATACGTTATACGTTATACGTTATACGTTATACGTTATACGTTCTACGTTATACGTTATACGTTCTACGTTATAGGTTATACGTTAAACGTTGTACGTTATACGTTATACGTTATACGTCATACGTTATACGTTATACGTTATGCGTTATACGTTATACGTTCTACGTTATACGTTATACGTTATACGTTATACGTTATACGTTATACGTTATATGTTATACGTTATACGTTATACGTTATACGTTACATGCTGTACGTTATACGTTATACGTTATACGTTACACGTTATACGTTATACGTTATACGTTATACGTTATACGTTATACGTTAGACGTTATACGTTATACGTTATACGTTATACGTTATACGTTATACGTTATACGTTATACGTTATACGTTATACGTTATAGGTTATACGTTATACGTTATACGTTATACGTTATACGTTATACGTTCTACGTTATAGGTTATACGTTAAACGTTGTACGTTATACGTTATACGTTATACGTCATACGTTATACGTTATACGTTATGCGTTATACGTTATACGTTCTACGTTATACGTTATACGTTATACATTATACGTTATACGTTATACGTTATACGTTATACGTTACACGTTATACGTTATACGTAATATGTAATACGTCATACGTTTTACGTTAATCGTCATACGTTATACGTTATACGCTATACGTTATACGTTATACGTTATACGTTATACGTTATACGTTATACGTTCTACGTTATACGTTATACGTTAAACGTTGTACGTTATACGTTATACGTCATACGTTATACGTTATACGTTATACGTTATGCGTTATACGTTATACGTTATACGTTATACGTTATACGTTATACGTTATACGTTATACGTTATACGTTATACGTTATACGTTATACGTCATACGTTATACGTTATACGTTATACGTTATACGTTATACGTTATACGTTATATGTTCTACGTTCTACGTTATACGTTAAACGTTGTACGTTATACGATATACGTTATACGTCATACGTTATACGTTATACGTTATGCGTTATACGTTATACGTTATACGATATACGTTATACGTTATACGTTATACGTTATACGTTATACGTTATACGTTATACGTTATACGTTATACGTTATACGTTATACGTTATACGTTATACGTAATATGTAATACGTCATACGTTTTACGCTATACGTTATACGTTATACGTTATACGTTATACGTTATACGTTATACGTTATACGTTATACGTTATACGTTATACGTTATACGTAATATGTAATACGTCATACGTTTTACGCTATACGTTATACGTTATACGTTATACGTTATACGTTATACGTTATACGTTGTACGTTATACGTTATACGTTATACGTTAGACGCTATACGTTATACGTTATACGTTATGCGTTATACGTTATACGTTATACGTTATACGTTATACGTTATACGTTATACGTTATACGTTATACGTTCTACGTTATACGTTATACGTTAAACGTTGTACGTTATACGTTATACGTTATACGTTATACGTTATACGTTATACGTTATGCGTTATACGTTATACGTTATACGTTATACGTTATACGTTATACGTTATACGTCATACGTTATACGTTATACGTCATACGTTATACGTTATACGTTATACGTTATACGTTATACGTTATACGTTATACGTTATACGTTATATGTTCTACGTTCTACGTTATACGTTAAACGTTGTACGTTATACGATATACGTTATACGTCATACGTTATACGTTATACGTTATGCGTTATACGTTATACGTTATACGTTATACGTTATACGTTATACGTTATACGTTATACGTTATACGTTATACGTTATACGTTATACGTTATACGTTATACGTTATACGTTATACGTTATACGTTATACGTTATACGTTATACGTTATACGTTATACGTTATACGTTATACGTTATACGTTATACGTTATACGTTATACGTTATACGTTATACGTTATACGTTATACGTTATACGTAATATGTAATACGTCATACGTTTTACGTTAATCGTCATACGTTATACGTTATACGCTATACGTTATACGTTATACGTTATACGTTATACGTTATGCGTTATACGTTATACGTTATACGTTATACGTTATACGTTATACGTTATACGTTATACGTTTTACGTTATACGTCATACGTTATACGTTATACGTTATACGTTATACGTTATACGTTATACGTTATACGTTATACGTTATACGTTATATGTTATACGTTATACGTTATACGTTATACGTTATACGTTATACGTTATACGTTATACGTTATACGTTATACGTTATACGTTGTACGTTATACGTTCTACGTTATACGTTATACGTTGTACGTTAAACGTTGTACATTATACGTTATACGTTATACGTTATACGTTATTCGTTATACGTTATACGTTATACGCCATACGTTATACGTTATACGTTAGACGCTATACGTTATACGTTATACGTTATACGTTATACGTTATACGTTATACGTTGTACGTCATACGTTATACGTTATACGTTATACGTTATTCGTTATACGTTATACGTTATACGCCATACGTTATACGTTATACGTTATACGTTATACGTTATACGTTATACGTTATACGTTATACGTTATACGTTATACGTTATACGTTATACGTTATACGTTATACGTTATACGTTATACGTTATAGGTTATACGTTATACGTTATACGTTATACGTTATACGTTATACGTTCTACGTTATAGGTTATACGTTAAACGTTGTACGTTATACGTTATACGTTATACGTCATACGTTATACGTTATACGTTATACGTTATACGTTATACGTTATACGTAATATGTAATACGTCATACGTTTTACGTTAATCGTCATACGTTATACGTTATACGCTATACGTTATACGTTATACGTTATACGTTATACGTTATACGTTATACGTTCTACGTTATACGTTATACGTTAAACGTTGTACGTTGTACGTTATACGTTATACGTTATACGTTATACGTTATACGTTATACGTTATGCGTTATACGTTATACGTTATACGTTATACGTTATACGTTATACGTTATACGTTATACGTTATACGTTATACGTTATATGTTGTACGTTATACGTTATACGATATGCGTTATAGGGTATACGTTATACGTTATACGTTATACGTTATACGTTATACGTTATACGTTATACGTTATACGTTATACGTTATACGTTATACGTTATACGTTATACGTTATACGTTATACGTTATACGTTACACGTTATACGTTATATGTTGTACGTTATACGTTATACGATATGCGTTATACGTTATACGTTATACGTTATACGTTATACGTTATACGTTATACGTTATACTTTATACGTTATACGTTATACGTTATACGTTATACGTTATACGTTATACGTTATACGTTATACGTTATACGTTATACGTTATACGTTATACGTTATACGTTATACGTCATAGGTTATACGTTATACGTTATACGTTATGCTTTATACGTTATACGTTACACGTTATACGTTATACGTTATACGTTATACGTTATACGTTATACGTTATACGTTATACGTTATACGTTATACGTTATACGTTATACGTTATACGTAATTCGTAATACGTTATACCTGATACGTTATACGTTCTACGTTCTACGTTATACGTTATACGTTATACGTTATACGTAATACGTGATAAGTTATACGTTATACGTTATACGTTATTCTTTATACGTTATACGTTATACGTTATACGTTATACGTCATACGTTATACGTTATACGTTATACGTTATACGTTATACGTTATACGTTATACGTGATAAGTTATACGTTATACGTTATACGTTATTCTTTATACGTTATACGTTATACGTTATACGTTATACGTCATACGTTATACGTTATACGTTATACGTTATACGTTATACGTTATACGTTATACGTGATAAGTTATACGTTATACGTTATACGTTATTCTTTATACGTTATACGTTATACGTTATACGTCATACGTTATACGTTATACGTTATACGTTATACGTTATACGTTATACGTTATACGTGATAAGTTATACGTTATACGTTATACGTTATTCTTTATACGTTATACGTTATACGTTATACGTTATACGTCATACGTTATACGTTATACGTTATACGTTATACGTTATACGTTATACGTTATACGTTATACGTTATACGTTATACGTTATACGTTATACGTTATACGTTATACGTTATACGTGATAAGTTATACGTTACATGCTATACGTTATACGTTATACGTTATACGTTGTACGTTATACGTTATACGTTATTCGTGATACGTTATACGTTATACGTCATACGTTATACGTCATACGTGATTCGTTATACGTTATACGTTATTCTTTATACGTTATACGTTATACGTTATACGTTATACGTTATACGTTATACGTTATTCTTTATACGTTATACGTTATACGTTATACGTTATACGTTATACGTTATACGTTATACGTTATACGTTATACGTTATACGTTATACATTATACGTTATACGTTATACGTTATACGTTATACGTTGTACGTCATACGTTATACGTTATACGTTATACGTTATTCGTTATACGTTATACGTTATACGCCATACGTTATACGTTATACGTTATACGTTATACGTTATACGTTATACGTGATTCTTTATACGTTATACGTTATACGTTATACGTTATACGTTATACGTTATACGTTATACGTTATACGTTATACGTTATACGTTATACATTATACGTTATACGTTATACGTTATACGTTATACGTTGTACGTCATACGTTATACGTTATACGTTATACGTTATTCGTTATACGTTATACGTTATACGCCATACGTTATACGTTATACGTTATACGTTATACGTTATACGTTATACGTTATACGTTATACGTTATTCGTTATACGTTATACGTTATACGCCATACGTTATACGTTATACGTTAGACGCTATACGTTATACGTTATACGTTATACGTTATACGTTATACGTTATACGTTGTACGTCATACGTTATACGTTATACGTTATACGTTATTCGTTATACGTTATACGTTATACGCCATACGTTATACGTTATACGTTATACGTTATACGTTATACGTTATACGTTATACGTTATACGTTATACGTTATACGTTATACGTTATACGTTATACGTTATACGTTATACGTTATACGTTATACGTTATAGGTTATACGTTATACGTTATACGTTATACGTTATACGTTATACGTTCTACGTTATAGGTTATACGTTAAACGTTGTACGTTATACGTTATACGTTATACGTCATACGTTATACGTTATACGTTATACGTTATACGTTATACGTTATACGTAATATGTAATACGTCATACGTTTTACGTTAATCGTCATACGTTATACGTTATACGCTATACGTTATACGTTATACGTTATACGTTATACGTTATACGTTATACGTTCTACGTTATACGTTATACGTTAAACGTTGTACGTTGTACGTTATACGTTATACGTTATACGTTATACGTTATACGTTATACGTTATACGTTATGCGTTATACGTTATACGTTATACGTTATACGTTATACGTTATACGTTATACGTTATACGTTATACGTTATACGTTATATGTTGTACGTTATACGTTATACGATATGCGTTATAGGGTATACGTTATACGTTATACGTTATACGTTATACGTTATACGTTATACGTTATACGTTATACGTTATACGTTATACGTTATACGTTATACGTTATACGTTATACGTTATACGTTATACGTTACACGTTATACGTTATATGTTGTACGTTATACGTTATACGATATGCGTTATACGTTATACGTTATACGTTATACGTTATACGTTATACGTTATACGTTATACTTTATACGTTATACGTTATACGTTATACGTTATACGTTATACGTTATACGTTATACGTTATACGTTATACGTTATACGTTATACGTTATACGTTATACGTTATACGTCATAGGTTATACGTTATACGTTATACGTTATGCTTTATACGTTATACGTTACACGTTATACGTTATACGTTATACGTTATACGTTATACGTTATACGTTATACGTTATACGTTATACGTTATACGTTATACGTTATACGTTATACGTAATTCGTAATACGTTATACCTGATACGTTATACGTTCTACGTTCTACGTTATACGTTATACGTTATACGTTATACGTAATACGTGATAAGTTATACGTTATACGTTATACGTTATTCTTTATACGTTATACGTTATACGTTATACGTTATACGTCATACGTTATACGTTATACGTTATACGTTATACGTTATACGTTATACGTTATACGTGATAAGTTATACGTTATACGTTATACGTTATTCTTTATACGTTATACGTTATACGTTATACGTTATACGTCATACGTTATACGTTATACGTTATACGTTATACGTTATACGTTATACGTTATACGTGATAAGTTATACGTTATACGTTATACGTTATTCTTTATACGTTATACGTTATACGTTATACGTCATACGTTATACGTTATACGTTATACGTTATACGTTATACGTTATACGTTATACGTGATAAGTTATACGTTATACGTTATACGTTATTCTTTATACGTTATACGTTATACGTTATACGTTATACGTCATACGTTATACGTTATACGTTATACGTTATACGTTATACGTTATACGTTATACGTTATACGTTATACGTTATACGTTATACGTTATACGTTATACGTTATACGTTATACGTGATAAGTTATACGTTACATGCTATACGTTATACGTTATACGTTATACGTTGTACGTTATACGTTATACGTTATTCGTGATACGTTATACGTTATACGTCATACGTTATACGTCATACGTGATTCGTTATACGTTATACGTTATTCTTTATACGTTATACGTTATACGTTATACGTTATACGTTATACGTTATACGTTATTCTTTATACGTTATACGTTATACGTTATACGTTATACGTTATACGTTATACGTTATACGTTATACGTTATACGTTATACGTTATACGTTATACATTATACGTTATACGTTATACGTTAGACGTTAGACGTTATACGTTATACGTTATACGTTATACGTTATACGTTATACGTTATACGTTATACGTTATACGTTATACGTTATACGTTATACGTTACTCTTTATACGTTATACGTTATACGTTATACGTTATACGTTATACGTTATTCTTTATGCGTTATACGTTATACGTTATACGTTATACGTTATACGTTATACGTTATACGTTGTACGTTATACGTTATACGTTATACGTTATACGTTATACGTTATACGTTATACGTTATACGTTATACGTTATACGTTATACGTTATACGTTATTCTTTATACGTTATACGTTATACGTTATACGTTATACGCCATACGTTATACGTTATACGTTATACGTTATACGTTATACGTTATACGTTATACGTCATACGTTATACGCCATACGTTATACGTTATACGTTATACGTTGTACGTTATACGTTATACGTTATTCGTGATACGTTATACGTTATACGTCATACGTTATACGTCATACGTTATTCGTTATACGTTATACGTTATACGTTATACGTTATACGTTATACGTTATTCTTTATACGTTATACGTTATACGTTATACGTTATACGTTATACGTTATACGTTATACGTTGTACGTTATACGTTATACGTTATACGTTATACGTTATACGTCATACGTTATACGTTATACGTTATACGTTATACGTTATACGTTATACGTAATACGTGAAACGTTATACGTTATACGTTATACGTTATACGTTATACGTTATACGTTATACGTTATACGTTATACGTTATACGTTATACGTTATTCGTTACACGTTATACGTTATACGTTATTCGTTATACGTTATACGTTATACGTTATACGTTATTCTTTATACGTTATACTTTATACGTTATACGTTATACGTCATACGTTATACGTTATACGTTATACGTTATACGTTATGCGTTATACGTTATAGGTTATACGTTATACGTTATACGTTATACGTTATACGTTATACGTTATACGTTATACGTTATACGTTATACGTTATACGTTATACGTTATACGTTATACGTTATACGTTATACGTTATACGTGAAACGTTATACGTTATACGTTATACGTTATACGTGAAACGTTATACGTGAAACGTTATACGTTATACGTTATACGTTATACGTGAAACGATATACGTTATACGTTATACGTTATACGTTATTCGTTACACGTTATACGTTATACGTTATACGTTATACGTTATACGTTATACGTTATACGTTATACGTTATACGTAATACGTTATACGTTATACGTTATACGTTATACGTTATACGTTATACGTAATAAGTTATACGTTACATGCTATACGTTATACGTTATACGTTATACGTTGTACGTTATACGTTATACGTTATAAGTTATACGTTATACGTTATACGTCATACGTTATACGTTATTCTTTATACGTTATACGTTATACGTTATACGTTATACGTTATACGTTATGCGTTATACGTTAGACGTTATACGTTATACGTTATACGTTATACGTTATACGTTATACGTTATGCGTTATACGTTAGACGTTATACGTTATACGTTATACGTTATACGTTATACGTTATACGTTATACGTTATACGTTATACGTTATACGTGATAAGTTATACGTTATACGTTATACGTTATACGATATACGTTATACGTTATACGTTAGACGTTATACGTTATACGTTATACGTTAGACGTTATACGTTATACGTTATACGTTATACGTTATACGTTATACGTAATACGTTATACGTTATACGTTATACGTTATACGTTATACGTTATACGTTATACGTAATAAGTTATACGTTACATGCTATACGTTATACGTTATTCGTTATACGTTATACGTTGTACGTTATACGTCATACGTTATACGTTATTCTTTATACGTTATACGTTATACGTTATACGTTATACGTTATACGTTATGCGTTATACGTTAGACGTTATACGTTATACGTTATACGTTATACGTTATACGTTATACGTTATACGTTATACGTTATACGTTATACGTGATAAGTTATACGTTACATGCTATACGTTATACGTTATACGTTATACGTTGTACGTTATACGTTATACGTTATACGTTATACGTTATACGTTATACGTTATACGTTGTACGTTATACGTTATACGTCATACGTTATACGTTATACGTTATACGTCATACGTTATACGTCATACGTTATTCGTTATACGTTATATGTTATACGTTATACGTTATACGTTATACGTTATACGTTATACGTTATACGTGATAAGTTATACGTTACATGCTATACGTTATACGTTATACGTTATACGTTGTACGTTATACGTTATACGTTATACGTTATACGTTATACGATATACGTCATACGTTATACGTTTTACGTTATACGTTACACGTAATTCGTAATACGTTATACCTGATACGTTATACGTTCTACGTTATACGTTATACGTTATACGTTATACGTTATACGTTATACGTTATATGTTATACGTTATACGTTATACGTTATACGTTACATGCTGTACGTTATACGTTATACGTTATACGTTACACGTTATACGTTATACGTTATACGTTATACGTTATACGTTATACGTTATACGTTATACGTCATAGGTTATACGTTATACGTTATACGTTATGCGTTATACGTTATACGTTATACGTTATACGTTATACGTTATACGTTATACGTTGTACGATATACGTTATACGTTATACGTTATACGTTATACGTTATACGTAATTCGTAATACGTTATACCTGATACGTTATACGTTCTACGTTATACGTTATACGTTATACGTTATACGTTATACGTTATACGTTATACGTAATTCGTAATACGTTATACCTGATACGTTATACGTTCTACGTTATACGTTATACGTTATACGTTATACGTTATACGTTATACGTTATACGTGATAAGTTATACGTTATACGTTATACGTTATACGATATACGTTATACGTTATACGTTAGACGTTATACGTTATACGTTATACGTTAGACGTTATACGTTATACGTTATACGTTATACGTTATACGTTATACGTTATACGTTATACGTTATACGTTATACGTTATACGTTATACGTTATACGTTATGCGTTATACGTTATTCGTTATATGTTATACGTTATACGTGATAAGTTATACGTTACATGCTATACGTTATACGTTATACGTTATACGTTATACGTTATACGTTATACGTTATACGTTATACGTTATACGTTATACGTTATACGTTATTCTTTATACGTTATACTTTATACGTTATACGTTATACGTCATACGTTATACGTTATACGTTATACGTTATACGTTATACGTTATACGTTATACGTGAAACGTTATACGTTATACGTTATACGTTATACGTTATACGTTATACGTTATACGTTATACGTTATACGTTATTCGTTACACGTTATACGTTATACGTTATTCGTTATACGTTATACGTTATACGTTATACGTTATACGTTATACGTTATACGTAATACGATATACGTTATACGTTATACGTTATACGTTATACGTTATACGTTATACGTTAGACGTTATACGTTATACGTTATACGTTATACGTTATACGTTATACGTTATACATAATACGTTATACGTTATACGTTATACGTTATACGTCATACGTTATTCGTTATACGTTATACGTTATACGTTATACGTTATACGTTATACGTTATACGTTATACGTTATACGTTATTCTTTATACGTTATACTTTATACGTTATACGTTATACGTCATACGTTATACGTTATACGTTATACGTTATACGTTATGCGTTATACGTTATAGGTTATACGTTATACGTTATACGTTATACGTTATACGTTATACGTTATACGTTATACGTTATACGTTATACGTTATACGTTATACGTTATACGTTATACGTTATACGTTATACGTTATACCTTATACGTTATACGTTATACGTTATACGTTATACGTGAAACGTTATACGTTATACGTTATACGTGAAACGTTATACGTGAAACGTTATACGTTATACGTTATACGTTATACGTGAAACGTTATACGTTATACGTTATACGTTATACGTTATTCGTTACACGTTATACGTTATACGTTATTCGTTATACGTTATACGTTATACGTTATACGTTATACGTTATACGTTATACGTAATACGTTATACGTTATACGTTATACGTTATACGTTATACGTTATACGTAATAAGTTATACGTTACATGCTATACGTTATACGTTATACGTTATACGTTGTACGTTATACGTTATACGTTATAAGTTATACGTTATACGTTATACGTCATACGTTATACGTCATACGTTATTCGTTATACGTTATACGTTGTACGTTATACGTTATACGTTATACGTTATTCTTTATACGTTATACGTTATACGTTATACGTTATACGTTATACGTTATGCGTTATACGTTAGACGTTATACGTTATACGTTATACGTTATACGTTATACGTTATACGTTATACGTTATACGTTATACGTTATACGTTATACGTGATAAGTTATACGTTACATGCTATACGTTATACGTTATACGTTATACGTTGTACGTTATACGTTATACGTTATACGTTATACGTTATACGTTATACGTTGTACGTTATACGTTATACGTCATACGTTATACGTTATACGTTATACGTCATACGTTATACGTCATACGTTATTCGTTATACGTTATATGTTATACGTTATACGTTATACGTTATACGTTATACGTTATACGTGATAAGTTATACGTTACATGCTATACGTTATACGTTATACGTTATACGTTGTACGTTATACGTTATACGTTATACGTTATACGTTATACGATATACGTCATACGTTATACGTCATACGCTTTCGTTATACGTTATACGTTATACGTTATACGTTATACGTTATACGTTATACGTTATTCTTTATACGTTATACGTTATACGTTATACGTTATACGTCATACGTTATACGTTATACGTTATACGTTATACGTTATACTTTATACGTTATACGTTATACGAAATATGTAATACGTAATACGTTTTACGATATTCGTTATACGTTCTTCGTTACACGTTATACGTTATACGTTTTGCGTTATACGTTTTACGTTATTCGTGATACGTTATACGTTATACGTTATACGTTATACGTTATACGGTATACGTTATACGTTATACGTTATACGTTATACGTTATACGTTATACGTTATACGTTATACGTTATACGTTATACGTTATACGTTATACGTTATACGTTATACGTTGTACGTTATACGTGAAACGTTATACGTTATACGTTATACGTTATACGTTATTCGTTACACGTTATACGTTATACGTTATTCGTTATACGTTATACGTTATACGTTATACGTTATACGTTATACGTTATACGTAATACGTTATACGTTATACGTTATACGTTATACGTTATACGTTATACGTTATACGTTATACGATATACGTCATACGTTATACGTCATACGTTATTCGTTATACGTTATACGTTATACGTTATACGTTATACGTTATACGTTATACGTTATTCTTTATACGTTATACGTTATACGTTATACGTTATACGTCATACGTTATACGTTATACGTTATACGTTATACGTTATACGTTATACTTTATACGTTATACGTTATACGAAATATGTAATACGTAATACGTTTTACGATATTCGTTATACGTTCTTCGTTACACGTTATACGTTATACGTTTTGCGTTATACGTTTTACGTTATTCGTGATACGTTATACGTTATACGTTATACGTTATACGTTATACGGTATACGTTATACGTTATACGTTATACGTTATACGCTATACGTTATACGTTATACGCTATACGTTATACGTAGTATGTAATGCTTCATACGTTTTACGTTATTCGTTATACGTTTTTCGTTACAAGTTATACGTTATACGTTATACGTTATACGTTTTTCGTTACAAGTTATACGTTATACGTTATACGTTATAAGTTATATGTCATAAGTTATACGATACATGTTATACGTTATACGAAATATGTAATACGTAATACGTTTTACGAAATTCGTTATACGTTCTTCGTTACACGTTATACGTTATACGTTATGCGTTATACGTATTACGTTATTCGTGATACGTTATACGTTATACGTTATACGTTATACGGCATACGTTATACGTTATACGTTATACGTTATACGTTATACGTTATACGTTATACGTTATACGTTATACGTTATACGTTATACGTTATACGTTATACGTTATACGTTATACGTTATACGTTATACGTTATACGTTATACGTTATACGTTATACGTTATACGTTCTACGTTATACGTTGTACGTTATACGTTATACGTTATACATTATACGTTATACGTTATACGTTATACGTTATACGTTATACGTCATACGTTATACGTCATACGTTATTCGTTATACGTTATACGTTATACGTTGTACGTTATACGTTATACGTTATTCTTTATACGTTATACGTTATACGTTATACGTTATACGTCATACGTTATACGTTATACGTTATACGTTATACGTTATACGTTATACGTTATACGTCATACGTTATACGTCATACGTTATACGTTATACGTTATACGTTATACGACATACGTTATACGTTATACGTTATGCGTTATTCGTTATACGTTTTGCGTTATACGTTACACGTAATTCGTAATACGTTATACCTGATAAGTTATACGTTCTACGTTATACGTTATGCGTTATACGTTATACGTTATACGTTATACGTTATACGTTATACGTTATACGTTATACGTTATACGTTATACGATATACGTTATACGTTATACGTTATGCGTTATTCGTTATACGTTTTACGTTATACGTTACACGTAATTCGTAATACGTTATACCTGATACGTTATACGTTCTACGTTATACGTTATACGTTATACGAAATATGTAATACGTAATACGTTTTACGATATTCGTTATACGTTCTTCGTTACACGTTATACGTTATACGTTTTGCGTTATACGTTTTACGTTATTCGTGATACGTTATACGTTATACGTTATACGTTATACGTTATACGGTATACGTTATACGTTATACGTTATACGTTATACGCTATACGTTATACGTTATACGCTATACGTTATACGTCGTATGTAATGCTTCATACGTTTTACGTTATTCGTTATACGTTTTTCGTTACAAGTTATACGTTATACGTTATACGTTATACGTTTTTCGTTACAAGTTATACGTTATACGTTATACGTTATAAGTTATATGTCATAAGTTATACGATACATGTTATACGTTATACGAAATATGTAATACGTAATACGTTTTACGAAATTCGTTATACGTTATACGTTATACGTTATACGTTATACGTTATACGTTATACGTTATACGTTATACGTTATACGTTATACGTTATACGTTATACGTTATACGTTATACGTTCTACGTTATACGTTGTACGTTATACGCTATACGTTATACATTATACGTTATACGTTATACGTTATACGTTATACGTTATACGTCATACGTTATACGTCATACGTTATTCGTTATACGTTATACGTTATACGTTATACGTTATACGTTATACGTTATTCTTTATACGTTATACGTTATACGTTATACGTTATACGTCATACGTTATACGTTATACGTTATACGTTATACGTTATACGTTATATGTTATACGTCATACGTTATACGTCATACGTTATACGTTATACGTTATACGACATACGTTATACGTTATACGTTATGCGTTATTCGTTATACGTTTTACGTTATACGTTACACGTAATTCGTAATACGTTATACGTTCTACGTTATACGTTCTACGTTATACGTTATGCGTTATACGTTATACGTTATACGTTATACGTTATACGTTATACGTTATACGTTATACGTTATACGTTATACGTTGTACGTTATACGTGAAACGTTATACGTTATACGTTATACGTTATACGTTATTCGTTACACGTTATACGTTATACGTTATTCGTTATACGTTATACGTTATACGTTATACGTTATACGTTATACGTTATACGTAATACGTTATACGTTATACGTTATACGTTATACGTTATACGTTATACGTTATACGTTATACGATATACGTCATACGTTATACGTCATACGTTATTCGTTATACGTTATACGTTATACGTTATACGTTATACGTTATACGTTATACGTTATACGTTATTCTTTATACGTTATACGTTATACGTTATACGTTATACGTCATACGTTATACGTTATACGTTATACGTTATACGTTATACGTTATACTTTATACGTTATACGTTATACGAAATATGTAATACGTAATACGTTTTACGATATTCGTTATACGTTCTTCGTTACACGTTATACGTTATACGTTTTGCGTTATACGTTTTACGTTATTCGTGATACGTTATACGTTATACGTTATACGTTATACGTTATACGGTATACGTTATACGTTATACGTTATACGTTATACGCTATACGTTATACGTTATACGCTATACGTTATACGTAGTATGTAATGCTTCATACGTTTTACGTTATTCGTTATACGTTTTTCGTTACAAGTTATACGTTATACGTTATACGTTATACGTTTTTCGTTACAAGTTATACGTTATACGTTATACGTTATAAGTTATATGTCATAAGTTATACGATACATGTTATACGTTATACGAAATATGTAATACGTAATACGTTTTACGAAATTCGTTATACGTTCTTCGTTACACGTTATACGTTATATGTTATGCGTTATACGTATTACGTTATACGTTATACGTTATACGTTATACGTCACACGTTATACGTCATACGTTATTCGTTATACGTTATACGTTATACGTTATACGTTATACGTTATACGTTATTCTTTATACGTTATACGTTATACGTTATACGTTATACGTCATACGTTATACGTTATACGTTATACGTTATACGTTATACGTTATACGTTATACGTCATACGTTATACGTCATACGTTATACGTTATACGTTATACGACATACGTTATACGTTATACGTTATGCGTTATTCGTTATACGTTTTGCGTTATACGTTACACGTAATTCGTAATACGTTATACCTGATACGTTATACGTTCTACGTTATACGTTATGCGTTATACGTTATACGTTATACGTTATACGTTATACGTTATACGTTATACGTTATACGTTATACGTTATACGTTATACGATATACGTTATACGTTATACGTTATGCGTTATTCGTTATACGTTTTACGTTATACGTTACACGTAATTCGTAATACGTTATACCTGATACGTTATACGTTCTACGTTATACGTTATACGTTATACGAAATATGTAATACGTAATACGTTTTACGATATTCGTTATACGTTCTTCGTTACACGTTATACGTTATACGTTTTGCGTTATACGTTTTACGTTATTCGTGATACGTTATACGTTATACGTTATACGTTATACGTTATACGGTATACGTTATACGTTATACGTTATACGTTATACGCTATACGTTATACGTTATACGCTATACGTTATACGTAGTATGTAATGCTTCATACGTTTTACGTTATTCGTTATACGTTTTTCGTTACAAGTTATACGTTATACGTTATACGTTATACGTTTTTCGTTACAAGTTATACGTTATACGTTATACGTTATAAGTTATATGTCATAAGTTATACGATACATGTTATACGTTATACGAAATATGTAATACGTAATACGTTTTACGAAATTCGTTATACGTTGTTCGTTACACGTTATACGTTATACGTTATGCGTTATACGTATTACGTTATTCGTGATACGTTATACGTTATACGTTATACGTTATACGGCATACGTTATACGTTATACGTTATACGTTATACGTTATACGTTATACGTTATACGTTCTACGTTATACGTTGTACGTTATACGTTATACGTTATACATTATACGTTATACGTTATACGTTATACGTTATACGTTATACGTCATACGTTATACGTCATACGTTATTCGTTATACGTTATACGTTATACGTTGTACGTTATACGTTATACGTTATTCTTTATACGTTATACGTTATACGTTATACGTTATACGTCATACGTTATACGTTATACGTTATACGTTATACGTTATACGTTATACGTTATACGTCATACGTTATACGTCATACGTTATACGTTATACGTTATACGTTATACGACATACGTTATACGTTATACGTTATGCGTTATTCGTTATACGTTTTGCGTTATACGTTACACGTAATTCGTAATACGTTATACCTGATACGTTATACGTTCTACGTTATACGTTATGCGTTATACGTTATACGTTATACGTTATACGTTATACGTTATACGTTATACGTTATACGTTATACGTTATACGTTATACGATATACGTTATACGTTATACGTTATGCGTTATTCGTTATACGTTTTACGTTATACGTTACACGTAATTCGTAATACGTTATACCTGATACGTTATACGTTCTACGTTATACGTTATACGTTATACGAAATATGTAATACGTAATACGTTTTACGATATTCGTTATACGTTCTTCGTTACACGTTATACGTTATACGTTTTGCGTTATACGTTTTACGTTATTCGTGATACGTTATACGTTATACGTTATACGTTATACGTTATACGGTATACGTTATACGTTATACGTTATACGTTATACGCTATACGTTATACGTTATACGCTATACGTTATACGTCGTATGTAATGCTTCATACGTTTTACGTTATTCGTTATACGTTTTTCGTTACAAGTTATACGTTATACGTTATACGTTATACGTTTTTCGTTACAAGTTATACGCTATACGTTATACGTTATAAGTTATATGTCATAAGTTATACGATACATGTTATACGTTATACGAAATATGTAATACGTAATACGTTTTACGAAATTCGTTATACGTTCTTCGTTACACGTTATACGTTATACGTTATGCGTTATACGTATTACGTTATTCGTGATACGTTATACGTTATACGTTATACGTTATACGGCATACGTTATACGTTATACGTTATACGTTATACGTTATACGTTATACGTTATACGTTATACGTTATACGTTATACGTTATACGTTATACGTTATACGTTATACGTTATACGTTATACGTTATACGTTATACGTTATACGTTATACGTTATACGTTATACGTTATACGTTCTACGTTATACGTTGTACGTTATACGTTATACGTTATACATTATACGTTATACGTTATACGTTATACGTTATACGTTATACGTCATACGTTATACGTCATACGTTATTCGTTATACGTTATACGTTATACGTTATACGTTATACGTTATACGTTATACGTTATTCTTTATACGTTATACGTTATACGTTATACGTTATACGTCATACGTTATACGTTATACGTTATACGTTATACGTTATACGTTATACGTTATACGTCATACGTTATACGTCATACGTTATACGTTATACGTTATACGACATACGTTATACGTTATACGTTATGCGTTATTCGTTATACGTTTTACGTTATACGTTACACGTAATTCGTAATACGTTATACGTTCTACGTTATACGTTCTACGTTATACGTTATGCGTTATACGTTATACGTTATACGTTATACGTTATACGTTATACGTTATACGTTATACGTTATACGTTATACGTTGTACGTTATACGTGAAACGTTATACGTTATACGTTATACGTTATACGTTATTCGTTACACGTTATACGTTATACGTTATTCGTTATACGTTATACGTTATACGTTATACGTTATACGTTATACGTTATACGTAATACGTTATACGTTATACGTTATACGTTATACGTTATACGTTATACGTTATACGTTATACGATATACGTCATACGTTATACGTCATACGTTATTCGTTATACGTTATACGTTATACGTTATACGTTATACGTTATACGTTATACGTTATACGTTATACGTTATACGTTATACGTTATACTTTATACGTTATACGTTATACGAAATATGTAATACGTAATACGTTTTACGATATTCGTTATACGTTATACGTTATACGTTATACGTTTTTCGTTACAAGTTATACGTTATACGTTATACGTTATAAGTTATATGTCATAAGTTATACGATACATGTTATACGTTATACGAAATATGTAATACGTAATACGTTTTACGAAATTCGTTATACGTTCTTCGTTACACGTTATACGTTATATGTTATGCGTTATACGTATTACGTTATACGTTATACGTTATACGTTATACGTCATACGTTATACGTCATACGTTATTCGTTATACGTTATACGTTATACGTTATACGTTATACGTTATACGTTATTCTTTATACGTTATACGTTATACGTTATACGTTATACGTCATACGTTATACGTTATACGTTATACGTTATACGTTATACGTTATACGTTATACGTCGTACGTTATACGTCATACGTTATACGTTATACGTTATACGACATACGTTATACGTTATACGTTATGCGTTATTCGTTATACGTTTTGCGTTATACGTTACACGTAATTCGTAATACGTTATACCTGATACGTTCTACGTTCTACGTTATACGTTATGCGTTATACGTTATACGTTATACGTTATACGTTATACGTTATACGTTATACGTTATACGTTATACGTTATACGATATACGTTGTACGTTATACGTTATGCGTTATTCGTTATACGTTTTACGTTATACGTTACACGTAATTCGTAATACGTTATACCTGATACGTTATACGTTCTACGTTATACGTTATACGTTATACGAAATATGTAATACGTAATACGTTTTACGATATTCGTTATACGTTCTTCGTTACACGTTATACGTTATACGTTTTGCGTTATACGTTTTACGTTATTCGTGATACGTTATACGTTATACGTTATACGTTATACGTTATACGGTATACGTTATACGTTATACGTTATACGTTATACGTTATACGTTTTTCGTTACAAGTTATACGTTATACGTTATACGTTATAAGTTATATGTCATAAGTTATACGATACATGTTATACGTTATACGAAATATGTAATACGTAATACGTTTTACGAAATTCGTTATACGTTCTTCGTTACACGTTATACGTTATATGTTATGCGTTATACGTATTACGTTATACGTTATACGTTATACGTTATACGTCATACGTTATACGAAATATGTAATACGTAATACGTTTTACGATATTCGTTATACGTTATACGTTATACGTTATACGTTATACGTTATACGTTATACGTTATACGTTATACTTTATACGTTATACGTTATACGAAATATGTAATACGTAATACGTTTTACGATATTCGTTATACGTTATACGTTATACGTTATACGTTTTTCGTTACAAGTTATACGTTATACGTTATACGTTATAAGTTATATGTCATAAGTTATACGATACATGTTATACGTTATACGAAATATGTAATACGTAATACGTTTTACGAAATTCGTTATACGTTCTTCGTTACACGTTATACGTTATATGTTATGCGTTATACGTATTACGTTATACGTTATACGTTATACGTTATACGTCATACGTTATACGTCATACGTTATTCGTTATACGTTATACGTTATACGTTATACGTTATACGTTATACGTTATTCTTTATACGTTATACGTTATACGTTATACGTTATACGTCATACGTTATACGTTATACGTTATACGTTATACGTTATACGTTATACGTTATACGTCGTACGTTATACGTCATACGTTATACGTTATACGTTATACGACATACGTTATACGTTATACGTTATGCGTTATTCGTTATACGTTTTGCGTTATACGTTACACGTAATTCGTAATACGTTATACCTGATACGTTATACGTTCTACGTTATACGTTATGCGTTATACGTTATACGTTATACGTTATACGTTATACGTTATACGTTATACGTTATACGTTATACGTTATACGATATACGTTATACGTTATACGTTATGCGTTATTCGTTATACGTTTTACGTTATACGTTACACGTAATTCGTAATACGTTATACCTGATACGTTATACGTTCTACGTTATACGTTATACGTTATACGAAATATGTAATACGTAATACGTTTTACGATATTCGTTATACGTTCTTCGTTACACGTTATACGTTATACGTTTTGCGTTATACGTTTTACGTTATTCGTGATACGTTATACGTTATACGTTATACGTTATACGTTATACGGTATACGTTATACGTTATACGTTATACGTTATACGCTATACGTTATACGTTATACGCTATACGTTATACGTAGTATGTAATGCTTCATACGTTTTACGTTATTCGTTATACGTTTTTCGTTACAAGTTATACGTTATACGTTATACGTTATACGTTTTTCGTTACAAGTTATACGTTATACGTTATACGTTATAAGTTATATGTCATAAGTTATACGATACATGTTATACGTTATACGAAATATGTAATACGTAATACGTTTTACGAAATTCGTTATACGTTCTTCGTTACACGTTATACGTTATACGTTATGCGTTATACGTATTACGTTATTCGTGATACGTTATACGTTATACGTTATACGTTATACGGCATACGTTATACGTTATACGTTATACGTTATACGTTATACGTTATACGTTATACGTTCTACGTTATACGTTGTACGTTATACGTTATACGTTATACATTATACGTTATACGTTATACGTTATACGTTATACGTTATACGTCATACGTTATACGTCATACGTTATTCGTTATACGTTATACGTTATACGTTGTACGTTATACGTTATACGTTATTCTTTATACGTTATACGTTATACGTTATACGTTATACGTCATAGGTTATACGTTATACGTTATACGTTATACGTTATACGTTATACGTTATACGTCATACGTTATACGTCATACGTTATACGTTATACGTTATACGACATACGTTATACGTTATACGTTATGCGTTATTCGTTATACGTTTTGCGTTATACGTTACACGTAATTCGTAATACGTTATACCTGATACGTTATACGTTCTACGTTATACGTTATGCGTTATACGTTATACGTTATACGTTATACGTTATACGTTATACGTTATACGTTATACGTTATACGTTATACGATATACGTTATACGTTATACGTTATGCGTTATTCGTTATACGTTTTACGTTATACGTTACACGTAATTCGTAATACGTTATACCTGATACGTTATACGTTCTACGTTATACGTTATACGTTATACGAAATATGTAATACGTAATACGTTTTACGATATTCGTTATACGTTCTTCGTTACACGTTATACGTTATACGTTTTGCGTTATACGTTTTACGTTATTCGTGATACGTTATACGTTATACGTTATACGTTATACGTTATACGGTATACGTTATACGTTATACGTTATACGTTATACGCTATACGTTATACGTTATACGTTATACGTTATACGTTATACGTTATACGTTATACGTTATACGTTATACGTTATACGTTATACGTTATACGTTATACGTTATACGTTATACGTTCTACGTTATACGTTGTACGTTATACGTTATACGTTATACATTATACGTTATACGTTATACGTTATACGTTATACGTTATACGTCATACGTTATACGTCATACGTTATTCGTTATACGTTATACGTTATACGTTATACGTTATACGTTATACGTTATTCTTTATACGTTATACGTTATACGTTATACGTTATACGTCATACGTTATACGTTATACGTTATACGTTATACGTTATACGTTATACGTTATACGTCATACGTTATACGTCATACGTTATACGTTATACGTTATACGACATACGTTATACGTTATACGTTATGCGTTATTCGTTATACGTTTTACGTTATACGTTACACGTAATTCGTAATACGTTATACGTTCTACGTTATACGTTCTACGTTATACGTTATGCGTTATACGTTATACGTTATACGTTATACGTTATACGTTATACGTTATACGTTATACGTTATACGTTATACGTTGTACGTTATACGTGAAACGTTATACGTTATACGTTATACGTTATACGTTATTCGTTACACGTTATACGTTATACGTTATTCGTTATACGTTATACGTTATACGTTATACGTTATACGTTATACGTTATACGTAATACGTTATACGTTATACGTTATACGTTATACGTTATACGTTATACGTTATACGTTATACGATATACGTCATACGTTATACGTCATACGTTATTCGTTATACGTTATACGTTATACGTTATACGTTATACGTTATACGTTATACGTTATTCTTTATACGTTATACGTTATACGTTATACGTTATACGTCATACGTTATACGTTATACGTTATACGTTATACGTTATACGTTATACGTTATACTTTATACGTTATACGTTATACGAAATATGTAATACGTAATACGTTTTACGATATTCGTTATACGTTCTTCGTTACACGTTATACGTTATACGTTTTGCGTTATACGTTTTACGTTATTCGTGATACGTTATACGTTATACGTTATACGTTATACGTTATACGGTATACGTTATACGTTATACGTTATACGTTATACGCTATACATTATACGTTATACGCTATACGTTATACGTAGTATGTAATGCTTCATACGTTTTACGTTATTCGTTATACGTTTTTCGTTACAAGTTATACGTTATACGTTATACGTTATACGTTTTTCGTTACAAGTTATACGTTATACGTTATACGTTATAAGTTATATGTCATAAGTTATACGATACATGTTATACGTTATACGAAATATGTAATACGTAATACGTTTTACGAAATTCGTTATACGTTCTTCGTTACACGTTATACGTTATACGTTATGCGTTATACGTATTACGTTATTCGTGATACGTTATACGTTATACGTTATACGTTATACGGCATACGTTATACGTTATACGTTATACGTTATACGTTATACGTTATACGTTATACGTTATACGTTATACGTTATACGTTATACGTTATACGTTATACGTTATACGTTATACGTTATACGTTATACGTTATACGTTATACGTTATACGTTATACGTTATACGTTATACGTTCTACGTTATACGTTGTACGTTATACGTTATACGTTATACATTATACGTTATACGTTATACGTTATACGTTATACGTTATACGTCATACGTTATACGTCATACGTTATTCGTTATACGTTATACGTTATACGCTATACGTTATACGTTATACGTTATTCTTTATACGTTATACGTTATACGTTATACGTTATACGTCATACGTTATACGTTATACGTTATACGTTATACGTTATACGTTATACGTTATACGTCATACGTTATACGTCATACGTTATACGTTATACGTTATACGACATACGTTATACGTTATACGTTATGCGTTATTCGTTATACGTTTTACGTTATACGTTACACGTAATTCGTAATACGTTATACCTGATACGTTATACGTTCTACGTTATACGTTATGCGTTATACGTTATACGTTATACGTTATACGTTATACGTTATACGTTATACGTTATACGTTATACGTTATACGTTATACGTTATACGTTATACGTTATACGTTATACGTTACACGTTATACGTTATACGTTATTGGTTATACGTTATACGTTATACGTTATACGTTATACGTTATACGTTATACGTTATACGTTATACGTTATACGTAATTCGTAATACGTTATACCTGATACGTTATACGTTATACGTCATACGTTATACGTCATACGTTATACGTTATACGTTATACGATATACGTTATACGTTATACGTTATACGTTATACGTTATACGTTATACGTTGTACGTTATACGTTATACGTTGTACGTTATACGTTATACGTTATACGTTATACGTTATACGTTATACGTTATACGTTATACGTTATACGTTATACGTTATACGTTATACGTTATACGTTATACGTTATACGTTATACGTTATACGTTATACGTTATTCTTTATACGTTATACGTTATACGTTATACGTTATACGTCATACGTTATACGTTATACGTTATACGTTATACGTTATACGTTATACGTTATACGTTATACGTTACATGGTATACGTTATACGTTATACGTTATACGCTGTACGTTATACGTTATACGTTATACGTTGTACGTTATACGTTATACGTTATACGTCATACGTTATACGTCATACGTTATTCGTTATACGTTATACGTTATACGTTATACGTTATACGCTATACGTTATTCTTTATACGTTATACGTTATACGTTATACGTTATACGTTATACGTCATACGTTATACGTTATACGTTATACTTTATACGTTATACGTTATACGTTATACGTCATACGTTATACGTCATACGTTATACGTTATACGTTATACGATATACGTTATACGTTATACGTTATGCGTTATTCGTTATACGTTTTACGTTATACGTTACACGTAATTCGTAATACGTTATAACTGATACGTTATACGTTCTACGTTATACGTTATACGTTGTACGTTACACGTTATACGTTATGCGTTATACGTTATACGTTATACGTAATTCGTAATACGTTATACCTGATACGTTATACGTTCTACGTTATACGTTATACGTTATACGTTATACGTTATACGTTATACGTTATACGTTATACGTTATACGTTATACGTTATACGTTATACGTTACATGCTATACGTTATACGTTATACGTTATACGTTGTACGTTATACGTTATACGTTATACGTTGTACGTTATACGTTATACGTTATACGTCAAACGTTTTACGTCATACGTTATTCGTTATACGTTATACGTTATACGTTATACGTCATACGTTATACGTCATACGTTATTCGTTATACGTTATACGTTATACGTTATACGTTATACGCTATACGTTATTCTTTATACGTTATACGTTATACGTTATACGTTATACGTCATACGTTATACGTTATACGTTATACTTTATACGTTATACGTTATACGTTATACGTCATACGTTATACGTCATACGTTATACGTTATACGTTATACGATATACGTTATACGTTATACGTTATGCGTTATTCGTTATACGTTTTACGTTATACGTTACACGTAATTCGTAATACGTTATACCTGATACGTTATACGTTCTACGTTATACGTTATACGTTGTACGTTACACGTTATACGTTATGCGTTATACGTTATACGTTATACGTAATTCGTAATACGTTATACCTGATACGTTATACGTTCTACGTTATACGTTATACGTTATACGTTATACGTTATACGTTATACGTTATACGTTATACGATATACGTTATACGTTATACGTTATACGTTATACGTCATACGTTATACGTCATACGTTATTCGTTATACGTTATACGTTATACGTTATACGTTATACGTTATACGTTATTCTTTATACGTTATACGTTATACGTTATACGTTATACGTCATACGTTATACGTTATACGTTATACGTTATACGTTATACGTTATACGTTATACGTTACACGTTATACGTTATACGTTATTGGTTATACGTTATACGTTATACGTTATACGTTATACGTTATACGTTATACGTTATACGTTATACGTTATACGTAATTCGTAATACGTTATACCTGATACGTTATACGTTCTACGTTATACGTTATACGTTGTACGTTACACGTTATACGTTATGCGTTATACGTTATACGTTATACGTAATTCGTAATACGTTATACCTGATACGTTATACGTTCTACGTTATACGTTATACGTTATACGTTATACGTTATACGTTATACGTTATACGTTATACGTTATACGTTATACGTTATACGTTATACGTTACATGCTATACGTTATACGTTATACGTTATACGTTGTACGTTATACGTTATACGTTATACGTTGTACGTTATACGTTATACGTTATACGTTATACGTTATACGTTATATGTTATACGTTATACGT
The DNA here is from genome assembly GCF_051014685.1 of Ptiloglossa arizonensis. NCBI lineage: Eukaryota > Metazoa > Arthropoda > Insecta > Hymenoptera > Colletidae > Ptiloglossa > Ptiloglossa arizonensis. Next base: position 966,677 of record NW_027478408.1, on the reverse strand, counting down.
TATACGTTATACGTTACATGCTATACGTTATACGTTATACGTTATACGTTACACGTTATACGTTATACGTTATACGTTATACGTTATACGTTATACGTTATACGTTATACGTTATACGTTATACGTTATACGTTATACGTTATACGTTATACGTTATACGTTGTACGTTATACGTTATACGTTATACATTATACGTTATACGTTATACGTTATACGTTATACGTTATACGTCATACGTTATACGTCATACGTTATTCGTTATACGTTATACGTTATACGTTATACGTTATACGTTATACGTTATTCTTTATACGTTATACGTTATACGTTATACGTTATACGTTATACGTTATACGTTATACGTTATACGTTATACGTTATACGTTATACGTTATACGTTATACGTTATACGTTATACGTTATACGTTATACGTTATACGTTATACGTTATACGTTATTCTTTATACGTTATACGTTATACGTTATACGTTATACGTCATACGTTATACGTTATACGTTATACGTTATACGTTATACGTTATACGTTATACGTTACATGGTATACGTTATACGTTATACGTTATACGTTGTACGTTATACGTTATACGTTATACGTTGTACGTTATACGTTATACGTTATACGTCATACGTTATACGTCATACGTTATTCGTTATACGTTATACGTTATACGTTATACGTTATACGCTATACGTTATTCTTTATACGTTATACGTTATACGTTATACGTTATACGTTATACGTCATACGTTATACGTCATACGTTATACGTTATACGTTATACGATATACGTTATACGTTATACGTTATGCGTTATTCGTTATACGTTTTACGTTATACGTTACACGTAATTCGTAATACGTTATACCTGATACGTTATACGTTCTACGTTATACGTTATACGTTGTACGTTACACGTTATACGTTATGCGTTATACGTTATACGTTATACGTAATTCGTAATACGTTATACCTGATACGTTATACGTTCTACGTTATACGTTATACGTTATACGTTATACGTTATACGTTATACGTTATACGTTATACGTTATACGTTATACGTTATACGTTATACGTTATACGTTACATGCTATACGTTATACGTTATACGTTATACGTTGTACGTTATACGTTATACGTTATACGTTGTACGTTATACGTTATACGTTATACGTTATACGTTATACGTTATATGTTATACGTTATACGTTATACGTTATACGTTACATGCTATACGTTATACGTTATACGTTATACGTTACACGTTATACGTTATACGTTATACGTTATACGTTATACGTTATACGTTATACGTTATACGTTATACGTTATACGTTATACGTTATACGTTATACGTTATACGTTATACGTTATACGTCATAGGTTATACGTTATACGTTATACCTTATGCGTCATACGTTATACGTTATACGTTATACGTTATACGTTATACGTTATACGTTGTACGTTATACGTTATACGTTATACGTTATACGTTATACGTTGTACGATATACGTTATACGTTATACGTTATACGTTATACGTTATACGTTATACGTTATACGTTATACGTCATACGTTATACGTTATACGTTATACGTTATACGTTATACGTTATGCGTTATACATTATACGTTATACGTTATACGTTAGACGTCATACGTTATACGTTATACGTTATACGTTATACGTTATACGTTATACGTCATACGTTATACGTTATACGTTATACGTTATACGTTATACGTTATACGTTATACGTTATACGTTATACGTTATACGTTATACGTTATACGTTATACGTTATACGTTATACGTTATACGTTATACGTTATACGTTATACGTTATACGTTATACGTTATACGTTATACGTTATACGTTATACGTTGTACGTTATACGTTATACGTTATACGTTATACGTTATACGTTATACGTTATACGTTATACGTAATTCGTAATACGTTATACCTGATACGTTATACGTTATACGTTATACGTTATACGTTATACGTTATACGTTATACGTTATACGTTATACGTTATACGTTATACGTTATACGTTATACGTTATACGTTATACGTTATACGTTAGACGTTATACGTTATACGTTATACGTTATACGTTATACGTTATACGTTATACGTTATACGTTATACGTTATACGTTATACGTTATACGTTATACGTCATACGTTATACGTTATACGTTATACGTTATACGTTATACGTTATACGTTATACGTTATACGTTATACGTTATACGTTATACGTTATACGTTATACGTTATACGTTTTACGTTATACGTTATACGTTATACGTTATACGTTATACGTTATACGTTATACGTTATACGTTATACGTTATACGTTATACGTTATACGTTATACGTTATACGTTATACGTTATACGTTATACGTTATACGTTATACGTTATACGTTATACGTTATACGTTATACGTTATACGTTATACGTTATACGTTATACGTTATACGTTATACGTTATACGTTATACGTTATACTTTATACGTTATACGTTATACGTCATACGTTATACGTTATACGTTATACGTTATACGTTATGCGTTATACGTTATACGTTATACGTTATACGTTATACGTTATACGTTATACGTTATGCGTTATACATTATACGTTATACGTTATACGTTATACGTGAAACGTTATACGTTATACGTTATACGTTATACGTTATTCGTTATACGTTATACGTTATACGTTATACGTTATACGTTATACGTAATACGTTATACGTTATACGTTATACGTTATACGTTATACGTTATACGTTATACGTTATACGTTATACGTTATACGTAATAAGTTATACGTTACATGCTATACGTTATACGTTATACGTTATACGTTGTACGTTATACGTTATACGTTATAAGTTATACGTTATACGTTATACGTCATACGTTATACGTCATACGTTATTCGTTATACGTTATACGTTGTTCGTTATACGTTATACGTTATACGTTATTCTTTATACGTTATACGTTATACGTTATACGTTATACGTTATACGTTATGCGTTATACGTTAGACGTTATACGTTATACGTTATACGTTATACGTTATACGTTATACGTTATACGTTATACGTTATACGTTATACGTTATACGTGATAAGTTATACGTTACATGCTATACGTTATACGTTATACGTTATACGTTGTACGTTATACGTTATACGTTATACGTTATACGTCATACGTTATACGTTATACGTTATACGTTATACGTTATACGTTATACGTTATACGTTATACGTTATACGTTATACGTTATACGTTATGCGTTATACGTTATGCGTTATACGTTATACGTTATACGTTATACGTTAGACGTTATACGTTATACGTTATACGTTATACGTTATACGTTATACGTTATACGTTATACGTTATACGTTATACGTTATACGTTATACGTTATACGTTAAACGTTATACGTTATACGTTATACGTTATACGTTATACGTTATACGTTATACGTTATACGTTATACGTTATACGTTATACGTTATACGTTATACGTTATACGTTATACGTTATACGTTATACGTTATACGTTATACGTTATACGTTATACGTTATACGTTATACGTTATACGTCATACGTTATTCGTTATACGTTATACGTTATACGTTATACGTTATACGTTATACGTTATACGTTATACGTTATTCTTTATACGTTATACTTTATACGTTATACGTTATACGTCATACGTTATACGTTATACGTTATACGTTATACGTTATGCGTTATACGTTATAGGTTATACGTTATACGTTATACGTTATACGTTATACGTTATACGTTATACGTTATACGTTATACGTTATACGTTATACGTTATACGTTATGCGTTATACATTATACGTTATACGTTATACGTTAGACGTTATACGTTATACGTTATACGTTATACGTTATACGTTATACGTTATACGTTATACGTTATACGTTATACGTTATACGTTATACGTTATACGTTATACGTTATACGTTATACGTTATACGTTATACGTTATACGTTATACGTTATACGTTATACGTTATACGTTATACGTTATACGTTATACGTTATACGTCATACGTTATACGTTATACGTTATACGTTATACGTTATACGTTATACGTTATACGTGAAACGTTATACGTTATACGTTATACGTTATACGTTATACGTTATACGTTATACGTTATACGTTATACGTTATACGTTATTCGTTACACGTTCTACGTTGTACGTTATACGTTATACGTTATACGTTATACGTTATACGTTATACGTTATACGTTATACGTAATTCGTAATACGTTATACCTGATACGTTATACGTTCTACGTTATACGTTCTACGTTATACGTTATACGTTATACGTTATACGTGATAAGTTATACGTTATACGTTATACGTTATTCTTTATACGTTATACGTTATACGTTATACGTTATACGTTATACGTTATACGTCATACGTTATACGTTATACGTTATACGTTATACGTTATACGTTATACGTTATACGTTATACGTTATACGTTATACGTTATACGTTATACGTTATACGTTATACGTTATACGTTACATGCTATACGTTATACGTTATACGTTATACGTTGTACGTTATACGTTATACGTTATACGTTGTACGTTATACGTTATACGTTATACGTCAAACGTTTTACGTCATACGTTATTCGTTATACGTTATACGTTATACGTTATACGTCATACGTTATACGTTATACGTTATACTTTATACGTTATACGTTATACGTTATACGTCATACGTTATACGTCATACGTTATACGTTATACGTTATACGATATACGTTATACGTTATACGTTATGCGTTATTCGTTATACGTTTTACGTTATACGTTACACGTAATTCGTAATACGTTATACCTGATACGTTATACGTTCTACGTTATACGTTATACGTTGTACGTTACACGTTATACGTTATGCGTTATACGTTATACGTTATACGTAATTCGTAATACGTTATACCTGATACGTTATACGTTCTACGTTATACGTTATACGTTATACGTTATACGTTATACGTTATACGTTATGCGTTATACGTTATACGTTATACGTTATACGTTACATGCTATACGTTATACGTTATACGTTATACGTTGTACGTTATACGTTATACGTTATACGTTGTACGTTATACGTTATACGTTATACGTCAAACGTTTTACGTCATACGTTATACGTTATACGTTATACGTTATACGTTATACGTTATACGTTATACGTTATACGTTATACGTTACACGTTACACGTTATACGTTAGATGTTATACGTTGTACGTTGTACGTTATACGTTATACGTTATACGTTATACGTTATACGTTATACGTTATACGTTATACGTTACACGTTACACGTTATACGTTAGATGTTATACGTTGTACGTTGTACGTTATACGTTATACGTTATACGTTATACGTTATACGTTATACGTTATACGTTATACGTTATACGTTATACGTTATACGTTATACGTTATACGTTATACGTTATACGTTATACGTTATACGTTATACGATGTACGTTATACGTTGTACGTTATACGTTATACGTTATACGTCAAACGTTTTACGTCATACGTTATACGTTATACGTTATACGTTATACGTTATACGTTATACGTTATACGTTATACGTTATACGTTACACGTTACACGTTATACGTTAGATGTTATACGTTGTACGTTGTACGTTATACGTTATACGTTATACGTTATACGTTATACGTTATACGTTATACGTTATACGTTATACGTTATACGTCATACGTTATTCGTTATACGTTATATGTTATACGTTATACGTTATACGTTATACGTTATACGTTATTCTTTATACGTTATACGTTATACGTTATACGTTATACGTCATACGTTATACGTTATACGTTATACGTTATACGTTATACGTTATACGTTATACGTTATACGTTATACGTTACACGTTACACGTTATACGTTAGATGTTATACGTTGTACGTTGTACGTTATACGTTATACGTTATACGTTATACGTTATACGTTATACGTTATACGTTATACGTTATACGTTATACGTTATACGTTATACGTTATACGTTATACGTTATACGTTATACGTTATACGTTGTACGTTATACGTGAAACGTTATACGTTATACGTTATACGTTATACGTTATTCGTTACACGTTATACGTTATACGTTATTCGTTATACGTTATACGTTATACGTTATACGTTATACGTTATACGTTATACGTAATACGTTATACGTTATACGTTATACGTTATACGTTATACGTTATACGTTATACGTTATACGATACACGTCATACGTTATACGTCATACGTTATTCGTTATACGTTATACGTTATACGTTATACGTTATACGTTATACGATATACGTTATACGTTATACGTTATGCGTTATTCGTTATACGTTTTACGTTATACGTTACACGTAATTCGTAATACGTTATACCTGATAGGTTATACGTTCTACGTTATACGTTATACGTTATACGTTATACGTTATACGTTATACGTTATACGTTATACGTTATACGTTATATGTTATACGTTATACGTTATACGTTATACGTTACATGCTATACGTTATACGTTATACGTTATACGTTACACGTTATACGTTATACGTTATGCGTTATACATTATACGTTATACGTTATACGTTAGACGTCATACGTTATACGTTATACGTTATACGTTATACGTTATACGTTATACGTTTTACGTTATACGTTATACGTTATACGTTATACGTTATACGTTATACGTTATACGTTATACGTTATACGTTATACGTTATACGTTATACGTTATACGTTATACGTTATACGTTATACGTTATACGTTATACGTTATACGTTATACGTTATACGTTATACGTTATACGTTATACGTTGTACGTTATACGTTATACGTTATACGTTATACGTTATACGTTATACGTTATACGTTATACGTAATTCGTAATACGTTATACCTGATACGTTATACGTTCTACGTTATACGTTCTACGTTATACGTTATACGTTATACGTTATACGTGATAAGTTATACGTTATACGTTATACGTTATTCTTTATACGTTATACGTTATACGTTATACGTTATACGTTATACGTTATACGTTATACGTCATACGTTATACGTTATACGTTATACGTTATACGTTATACGTTATACGTTATACGTTATACGTTATACGTTATACGTTATACGTTATACGTTAGACGTTATACGTTATACGTTATACGTTATACGTCATACGTTATACGTTATACGTTATACGTTATACGTTATACGTTATACGTTATACGTGAAACGTTATACGTTATACGTTATACGTTATACGTTATACGTTATACGTTATACGTTATACGTTATACGTTATACGTTATACGTGATAAGTTATACGTTACATGCTATACGTTATACGTTATACGTTATACGTTGTACGTTATACGTTCTACGTTATACGTTCTACGTTATACGTTATACGTTATACGTTATACGTGATAAGTTATACGTTATACGTTATACGTTATTCTTTATACGTTATACGTTATACGTTATACGTTATACGTTATACGTTATACGTTATACGTCATACGTTATACGTTATACGTTATACGTTATACGTTATACGTTATACGTTATACGTTATACGTTATACGTTATACGTTATACGTTATACGTTAGACGTTATACGTTATACGTTATACGTTATACGTTATACGTTATACGTTATACGTTATACGTTATACGTTATACGTTATACGTTATACGTTATACGTTATACGTCATACGTTATACGTTATACGTTATACGTTATACGTTATACGTTATACGTTATACGTGAAACGTTATACGTTATACGTTATACGTTATACGTTATACGTTATACGTTATACGTTATACGTTATACGTTATTCGTTACACGTTATACGTTACACGTTATTCGTTATACGTTATACGTTATACGTTATACGTTATACGTTATACGTTATACGTAATACGTTATACGTTATACGTTATACGTTATACGTTATACGTTATACGTTAGACGTTATACGTTATACGTTATACGTTATACGTTATACGTTATACGTTATACGTTATACGTTATACGTTATACGTTATACGTTATACATTATACGTTATACGTTATTCGTTATACGTTATACGTTATACGTTATACGTTATACGTTATAAGTTATACGTTATACGTTATTCTTTATACGTTATACTTTATACGTTATACGTTATACGTCATACGTTATACGTTATACGTTATACGTTATACGTTATGCGTTATACGTTATAGGTTATACGTTATACGTTATACGTTATACGTTATACGTTATACGTTATACGTTATACGTTATACGTTATACGTTATACGTTATACGTTATACGTTATACGTTATACGTTATACGTTATACGTTATACGTTATACGTTATACGTTATACGTGAAACGTTATACGTTATACGTTATACGTTATACGTGAAACGTTATACGTGAAACGTTATACGTTATACGTTATACGTTATACGTGAAACGTTATACGTTATACGTTATACGTTATACGTTATTCGTTACACGTTATACGTTATACGTTATTCGTTATACGTTATACGTTATACGTTATACGTTATACGTTATACGTTATACGTAATACGTTATACGTTATACGTTATACGTTATACGTTATACGTTATACGTAATAAGTTATACGTTACATGCTATACGTTATACGTTATACGTTATACGTTGTACGTTATACGTTATACGTTATAAGTTATACGTTATACGTTATACGTCATACGTTATACGTCATACGTTATTCGTTATACGTTATACGTTGTACGTTATACGTTATACGTTATACGTTATTCTTTATACGTTATACGTTATACGTTATACGTTATACGTTATACGTTATGCGTTATACGTTAGACGTTATACGTTATACGTTATACGTTATACGTTATACGTTATACGTTATACGTTATACGTTATACGTTATACGTTATACGTGATAAGTTATACGTTACATGCTATACGTTATACGTTATACGTTATACGTTGTACGTTATACGTTATACGTTATACGTTATACGTTATACGTTATACGTTGTACGTTATACGTTATACGTCATACGTTATACGTTATACGTTATACGTCATACGTTATACGTCATACGTTATTCGTTATACGTTATATGTTATACGTTATACGTTATACGTTATACGTTATACGTTATACGTGATAAGTTATACGTTACATGCTATACGTTATACGTTATACGTTATACGTTGTACGTTATACGTTATACGTTATACGTTATACGTTATACGATATACGTCATACGTTATACGTCATACGTTATTCGTTATACGTTATACGTTATACGTTATACGTTATACGTTATACGTTATACGTTATACGTTATTCTTTATACGTTATACGTTATACGTTATACGTTATACGTCATACGTTATACGTTATACGTTATACGTTATACGTTATACTTTATACGTTATACGTTATACGAAATATGTAATAAGTAATACGTTTTACGATATTCGTTATACGTTCTTCGTTACACGTTATACGTTATACGTTTTGCGTTATACGTTTTACGTTATTCGTGATACGTTATACGTTATACGTTATACGTTATACGTTATACGGTATACGTTATACGTTATACGTTATACGTTATACGCTATACGTTATATGTTATACGCTATACGTTATACGTAATATGCAATGCTTCATACGTTTTACGTTATTCGTTATACGTTTTTCGTTACAAGTTATACGTTATACGTTATACGTTATAAGTTATATGTCATAAGTTATACGATACATGTTATACGTTATACGAAATATGTAATACGTAATACGTTTTACGATATTCGTTATACGTTCTTCGTTACACGTTATACGTTATACGTTATGCGTTATACGTATTACGTTACTCGTGATACGTTATACGTTATACGTTATACGTTATACGGCATACGTTATACGTTATACGTTATACGTTATACGTTATACGTTATACGTTATACGTTATACGTTATATGTTATACGTTATACGTTATACGTTATACGTTACATGCTATACGTTATACGTTATACGTTATACGTTACACGTTATACGTTATACGCCATACGTTATACGTTATACGTTATACGTTATACGTAATTCGTAATACGTTATACGTTATACGTTATACGGCATACGTTATACGTTATACGTTATACGTTATACGTTATACGTTATACGTTATACGTTATACGTTATACGTTATACGTTATACGTTATACGTTATACGTCATACGTTATACGTTATACGTTATACGTTATACGTTATACGTTATACGTTATACGTGAAACGTTATACGTTATACGTTATACGTTATACGTTATACGTTATACGTTATACGTTATACGTTATACGTTATTCGTTACACGTTATACGTTATACGTTATTCGTTATACGTTATACGTTATACGTTATACGTTATACGTTATACGTTATACGTAATACGTTATACGTTCTACGTTATACGTTATACGTTATACGTTATACGTTAGACGTTATACGTTATACGTTATACGTTATACGTTATACGTTATACGTTATACGTTATACGTTATACGTTATACGTTATACGTTATACGTTATACATTATACGTTATACGTTATTCGTTATACGTTATACGTTATACGTTATACGTTATACGTTATAAGTTATACGTTATACGTTATTCTTTATACGTTATACTTTATACGTTATACGTTATACGTCATACGTTATACGTTATACGTTATACGTTATACGTTATGCGTTATACGTTATAGGTTATACGTTATACGTTATACGTTATACGTTATACGTTATACGTTATACGTTATACGTTATACGTTATACGTTATACGTTATACGTTATACGTTATACGTTATACGTTATACGTTATACGTTATACGTTATACGTTATACGTTATACGTTATACGTGAAACGTTATACGTTATACGTTATACGTTATACGTGAAACGTTATACGTGAAACGTTATACGTTATACGTTATACGTTATACGTGAAACGTTATACGTTATACGTTATACGTTATACGTTATTCGTTACACGTTATACGTTATACGTTATTCGTTATACGTTATACGTTATACGTTATACGTTATACGTTATACGTTATACGTAATACGTTATACGTTATACGTTATACGTTATACGTTATACGTTATACGTAATAAGTTATACGTTACATGCTATACGTTATACGTTATACGTTATACGTTGTACGTTATACGTTATACGTTATAAGTTATACGTTATACGTTATACGTCATACGTTATACGTCATACGTTATTCGTTATACGTTATACGTTGTACGTTATACGTTATACGTTATACGTTATTCTTTATACGTTATACGTTATACGTTATACGTTATACGTTATACGTTATGCGTTATACGTTAGACGTTATACGTTATACGTTATACGTTATACGTTATACGTTATACGTTATACGTTATACGTTATACGTTATACGTTATACGTGATAAGTTATACGTTACATGCTATACGTTATACGTTATACGTTATACGTTGTACGTTATACGTTATACGTTATACGTTATACGTTATACGTTATACGTTGTACGTTATACGTTATACGTCATACGTTATACGTTATACGTTATACGTTATACGTCATACGTTATACGTCATACGTTATTCGTTATACGTTATATGTTATACGTTATACGTTATACGTTATACGTTATACGTTATACGTGATAAGTTATACGTTACATGCTATACGTTATACGTTATACGTTATACGTTGTACGTTATACGTTATACGTTATACGTTATACGTTATACGATATACGTCATACGTTATACGTCATACGTTATTCGTTATACGTTATACGTTATACGTTATACGTTATACGTTATACGTTATACGTTATACGTTATTCTTTATACGTTATACGTTATACGTTATACGTTATACGTCATACGTTATACGTTATACGTTATACGTTATACGTTATACTTTATACGTTATACGTTATACGAAATATGTAATAAGTAATACGTTTTACGATATTCGTTATACGTTCTTCGTTACACGTTATACGTTATACGTTTTGCGTTATACGTTTTACGTTATTCGTGATACGTTATACGTTATACGTTATACGTTATACGTTATACGGTATACGTTATACGTTATACGTTATACGTTATACGCTATACGTTATATGTTATACGCTATACGTTATACGTAATATGCAATGCTTCATACGTTTTACGTTATTCGTTATACGTTTTTCGTTACAAGTTATACGTTATACGTTATACGTTATAAGTTATATGTCATAAGTTATACGATACATGTTATACGTTATACGAAATATGTAATACGTAATACGTTTTACGATATTCGTTATACGTTCTTCGTTACACGTTATACGTTATACGTTATGCGTTATACGTATTACGTTACTCGTGATACGTTATACGTTATACGTTATACGTTATACGGCATACGTTATACGTTATACGTTATACGTTATACGTTATACGTTATACGTTATACGTTATACGTTATATGTTATACGTTATACGTTATACGTTATACGTTACATGCTATACGTTATACGTTATACGTTATACGTTACACGTTATACGTTATACGCCATACGTTATACGTTATACGTTATACGTTATACGTAATTCGTAATACGTTATACCTGATACGTTCTACGTTCTACGTTATACGTTATACGTTATACGTTATACGTTATACGTTATACGTTATACGTTATACGTTTTACGTGATAAGTTATACGTTATACGTTATACGTTATTCTTTATACGTTATACGTTATACGTTATACGTTATACGTCATACGTTATACGTTATACGTTATACGTTATACGTTATACGTTATACGTTATACGTTATACGTTATACGTTATGCATTATACATTAGACGTTATACGTTATACGTTATACGTTATACGTTATACGTTATACGTTATACGTTATACGTTATACGTTATACGTTATACGTTATACGTTATACGTTATACGTGATAAGTTATACGTTACATGCTATACGTTATACGTTATACGTTATACGTTGTACGTTATACGTTATACGTTATACGTTATACGTTATACGTTATACGTTGTACGTTATACGTTATACGTCATACGTTATACGTTATACGTTATACGTCATACGTTATACGTCATACGTTATTCGTTATACGTTATATGTTATACGTTATACGTTATACGTTATACGTTATACGTTATTCTTTATACGTTATACGTTATACGTTATACGTTATACGTCATACGTTATACGTTATACGTTATACGTTATACGTTATACGTTATACGTTATACGTTATACGTTATACGTTACACGTTACACGTTATACGTTAGATGTTATACGTTGTACGTTGTACGTTATACGTTATACGTTATACGTTATACGTTATACGTTATACGTTATACGTTATACGTTATACGTTATACGTTATACGTTATACGTTATACGTTATACGTTATACGTTATACGTTATACGTTATACGTTGTACGTTATACGTGAAACGTTATACGTTATACGTTATACGTTATACGTTATTCGTTACACGTTATACGTTATACGTTATTCGTTATACGTTATACGTTATACGTTATACGTTATACGTTATACGTTATACGTAATACGTTATACGTTATACGTTATACGTTATACGTTATACGTTATACGTTATACGTTATACGATATACGTCATACGTTATACGTCATACGTTATTCGTTATACGTTATACGTTATACGTTATACGTTATACGTTATACGTTATACGTTATTCTTTATACGTTATACGTTATACGTTATACGTTATACGTCATACGTTATACGTTATACGTTATACGTTATACGTTATACGTTATACTTTATACGTTATACGTTATACGAAATATGTAATACGTAATACGTTTTACGATATTCGTTATACGTTCTTCGTTACACGTTATACGTTATACGTTTTGCGTTATACGTTTTACGTTATTCGTGATACGTTATACGTTATACGTTATACGTTATACGTTATACGGTATACGTTATACGTTATACGTTATACGTTATACGTTATACGCTATACGTTATACTTTATACGCTATACGTTATACGTAGTATGTAATGCTTCATACGTTTTACGTTATTCGTTATACGTTTTTCGTTACAAGTTATTCGTGATACGTTATACGTTATACGTTATACGTTATACGGCATACGTTATACGTTATACGTTTTGCGTTATACGTTTTACGTTATTCGTGATACGTTATACGTTATACGTTATACGTTATACGTTATACGTTATACGTTATACGTTATACGTTATACGTTATACGTTATACGTTATACGTTATACGTTATACGTTATACGTTATACGTTATACGTTATACGTTATACGTTATACGTTATACGTTATACGTTATACGTTCTACGTTATACGTTGTACGTTATACGTTATACGTTATACATTATACGTTATACGTTATACGTTATACGTTATACGTTATACGTCATACGTTATACGTCATACGTTATTCGTTATACGTTATACGTTATACGTTATACGTTATACGTTATACGTTATACGTTATTCTTTATACGTTATACGTTATACGTTATACGTTATACGTCATACGTTATACGTTATACGTTATACGTTATACGTTATACGTTATACGTTATACGTCATACGTTATACGTCATACGTTATACGTTATACGTTATACGACATACGTTATACGTTATACGTTATGCGTTATTCGTTATACGTTTTACGTTATACGTTACACGTAATTCGTAATACGTTATACCTGATACGTTATACGTTCTACGTTATACGTTATGCGTTATACGTTATACGTTATACGTTATACGTTATACGTTATACGTTATACGTTATACGTTATACGTTATACGATATACGTTATACGTTATACGTTATGCGTTATTCGTTATACGTTTTACGTTATACGTTACACGTAATTCGTAATACGTTATACCTGATACGTTATACGTTCTACGTTATACGTTATACGTTATACGTTATACGAAATATGTAATACGTAATACGTTTTACGATATTCGTTATACGTTCTTCGTTACACGTTATACGTTATACGTTTTGCGTTATACGTTTTACGTTATTCGTGATACGTTATACGTTATACGTTATACGTTTTACGTTATACGGTATACGTTATACGTTATACGTTATACGTTATACGCTATACGTTATACGTTATACGCTATACGTTATACGTAGTATGTAATGCTTCATACGTTTTACGTTATTCGTTATACGTTTTTCGTTACAAGTTATACGTTATACGTTATACGTTATACGTTTTTCGTTACAAGTTATACGTTATACGTTATACGTTATAAGTTATATGTCATAAGTTATACGATACATGTTATACGTTATACGAAATATGTAATACGTAATACGTTTTACGAAATTCGTTATACGTTCTTCGTTACACGTTATACGTTATACGTTAAGCGTTATACGTATTACGTTATTCGTGATACGTTATACGTTATACGTTATACGTTATACGGCATACGTTATACGTTATACGTTATACGTTATACGTTATACGTTATACGTTATACGTTATACGTTATACGTTATACGTTATACGTTATACGTTATACGTTATACGTTATACGTTATACGTTATACGTTATACGTTATACGTTATACGTTATACGTTATACGTTATACGTTATACGTTATACGTTATACGTTATACGTTCTACGTTATACGTTGTACGTTATACGTTATACGTTATACATTATAAGTTATACGTTATACGTTATACGTTATACGTTATACGTCATACGTTATACGTCATACGTTATTCGTTATACGTTATACGTTATACGTTATACGTTATACGTTATACGTTATACGTTATTCTTTATACGTTATACGTTATACGTTATACGTTATACGTCATACGTTATACGTCATACGTTATACGTTATACGTTATACGTTATACGTTATACGTTATACGTTATACGTTATACGTTATACGTCATACGTTATACGTCATACGTTATACGTTATACGTTATACGACATACGTTATACGTTATACGTTATGCGTTATTCGTTATACGTTTTACGTTATACGTTACACGTAATTCGTAATGCGTTATACCTGATACGTTATACGTTCTACGTTATACGTTATGCGTTATACGTTATACGTTATACGTTATACGCTATACGTTATACGTTATACGCTATACGTTATACGTAGTATGTAATGCTTCATACGTTTTACGTTATTCGTTATACGTTTTTCGTTACAAGTTATACGTTATACGTTATACGTTATACGTTTTTCGTTACAAGTTATACGTTATACGTTATACGTTATAAGTTATATGTCATAAGTTATACGATACATGTTATACGTTATACGAAATATGTAATACGTAATACGTTTTACGAAATTCGTTATACGTTCTTCGTTACACGTTATACGTTATACGTTAAGCGTTATACGTATTACGTTATTCGTGATACGTTATACGTTATACGTTATACGTTATACGGCATACGTTATACGTTATACGTTATACGTTATACGTTATACGTTATACGTTATACGTTATACGTTATACGTTATACGTTATACGTTATACGTTATACGTTATACGTTATACGTTATACGTTATACGTTATACGTTATACGTTATACGTTATACGTTATACGTTCTACGTTATACGTTGTACGTTATACGTTATACGTTATACATTATAAGTTATACGTTATACGTTATACGTTATACGTTATACGTCATACGTTATACGTCATACGTTATTCGTTATACGTTATACGTTATACGTTATACGTTATACGTTATACGTTATACGTTATTCTTTATACGTTATACGTTATACGTTATACGTTATACGTCATACGTTATACGTCATACGTTATACGTTATACGTTATACGTTATACGTTATACGTTATACGTTATACGTTATACGTTATACGTCATACGTTATACGTCATACGTTATACGTTATACGTTATACGACATACGTTATACGTTATACGTTATGCGTTATTCGTTATACGTTTTACGTTATACGTTACACGTAATTCGTAATGCGTTATACCTGATACGTTATACGTTCTACGTTATACGTTATGCGTTATACGTTATACGTTATACGTTATACGTTATACGTTATACGTTATACGTTATACGTTATACGTTATACGTTATACGTTATACGTTATACGTTATACGTTATACGTTATACGTTATACGTTATACGTTATAAGTTATACGTTACATGCTATACGTTGTACGTTATACGTTATACGTTATACGTTATACGTCATACGTTATACGTTATACGTTATACGTTATACGTTATACGTTATACGTTATACGTCATACGTTATACGTCATACGTTATACGTTATACGTTATACGATATACGTTATACGTTATACGTTATACGTTATACGTTATACGTTATACGTTGTACGTTATACGTTATACGTTGTACGTTACACGTTATACGTTATGCGTTATACATTATACGTTATACGTAATTCGTAATACGTTATACCTGATACGTTATACGTAATTCGTAATACGTTATACCTGATACGTTATACGTTCTACGTTATACGTTATACGTTATACGTTATACGTTATACGTTATACGTTATACGTCATAGGTTATACGTTATACGTTATACGTTATGCGTTATACGTTATACGTTACACGTTATACGTTATACGTTATACGTTATACGTTATACGTTATACGTTATACGTTATACGTGATAAGTTATACGTTACATGCTATACGTTATACGTTATACGTTATACGTTGTACGTTATACGTTATGCGTTATACGTTATACGTTATACGTTATACGTTATACGTCATACGTTATACGTCATACGTTATTCGTTATACGTTATACGTTATACGTTATACGTTATACGTTATACGTTATACGTTATTCTTTATACGTTATACGTTATACGTTATACGTTATACATCATACGATATACGTTATACGTTATACGTTATACGTTATACGTTATACGTTATACGTGAAACGTTATACGTTATACGTTATACGTTATTCGTTATACGTTATACGTTATACGTTATACGTTATACGTTATACGTTATACGTTATACGTTATACGTTATACGTTATACGTTATACGTTATACGTTATACGTTATACGTCAAAGGTTATACGTTATACGTTATACGTTATGCGTTATACGTTATACGTTATACGTTATACGTTATAGGTTATACGTTATACGTTATACGTTATACGTTGTACGTTACACGTTATACGTTATGCGTTATACGTTATACGTTATACGTAATTCGTAATACGTTATACCTGATACGTTATACGTTCTACGTTATACGTTATACGTTATACGTTATACGTTATACGTTATACGTTATACGTTATACGTTATACGTTATACGTTATACGTTGTACGTTATACGTTATACGTTATACGTTATATGCTATACGTTATACGTTATACGTTATACGTTGTACGTTATACGTTATACGTTATACGTTGTACGTTATACGTTATACGTTATACGTTATACGTCATACGTTATACGTCATACGTTATTCGTTATACGTTATACGTTATACGTTATACGTTATACGTTATACGTTATACGTTATTCTTTATACGTTATGCGTTATACGTTATACGTTATACGTCATACGTTATACGTTATACGTTATACGTTATGCGTTATACGTTATACGTTACATGCTATACGTTATACGTTATACGTTATACGTTGTACGTTATACGTTATACGTTATACGTTATACGTTGTACGTTGTACGTTATACGTTATACGTCATACGTTATACGTTATACGTTATACGTCATTCGTTATACGTCATACGTTATTCGTTATACGTTATACGTTATACGTTATACGTTATACGTTATACGTTATACGTTATACGTTATTCTTTATACGTTATACGTTATACGTTATACGTTATACGTCATACGTTATACGTTATACGTTATACGTTATACGTTATACGTTATACGTTATACGTTATACGTTATACGTTACACGTTATACGTTAGATGTTATACGTTATACGTTATACGTTATACGTTATACGTTATACGTTATACGTTGTACGTTATACGTTATACGTTATAAGTTATACGTTATACGTTATACGTCATACGTTATACGTCATACGTTGTTCGTTATACGTTATACGTTACACGTTATGCGTTATACGTTATACGTTATTCTTTATACGTTATACGTTATATGTTATACGTTATACGTCATACGTTATACGTTATACGTTATACGTTATACTTTATACGTTATACGTTATACGAAATATGTAATACGTAATACGTTTTACGATATTCGTTATACGTTCTTCGTTACACGTTATACGTTATACGTTTTGCATTATACGTTTTACGTTATTCGTGATACGTTATACGTTATACGTTATACGTTATACGTTATACGTTATACGGTATACGTTATACGTTATACGTTATACGTTATACGCTATACGTTATACGTTATACGCTATACGTTATACGTAATATGTAATGCTTCATACGTTTTACGTTATTCGTTATACGTATTACGTTATTCGTGATACGTGATACGTTATACGTTATACGTTATACGGCATACGTTATACGTTATACGTTATACGTTATACGTTATACGTCATAGGTTATACGTTATACGTTATACGTTATGCGTTATACTTTATACGTTATACGTGATAAGTTATACGTTATACGTTATACGTTATTCTTTATACGTTATACGTTATACGTTATACGTTATACGTCATACGTTATACGTTATACGTTATACGTTATACGTTATACGTTATACGTTATACGTTATACGTTATACGTTATACGTTATACGTTATACGTCATACGTTATACGTTATACGTTATACGTTGTACGTTATACGTTATACGTTATACGTTATACGTTATACGTTATACGTAATACGTGATAAGTTATAGGTTATACGTTATACGTTATTCTTTATACGTTATACGTTATACGTTATACGTTATACGTCATACGTTATACGTTATACGTTATACGTTATACGTTATACGTTATACGTTATACGTTATACGTTATACGTTATACGTTATACGTTATACGTTATACGTTATACGTGAAACGTTATACGTTATACGTTATACGTTATTCGTTATACGTTATACGTTATGCGTTATACGTTATACGTTATACGTTATACGAAATACGTTATACGTTATACGTTATACGTTATACGTAATACGTTATACGTTATACGTTATACGTTACATGCTATACGTTATACGTTATACGTTATACGTTGTTCGTTATACGTTATACGTTATACGTTGTACGTTATACGTTATAAGTTATACGTTACATGCTATACGTTGTACGTTATACGTTATACGTTATACGTTATACGTTATACGTTATACGTGATAAGTTATACGTTACATGCTATACGTTATACGTTATACGTTATACGTTGTACGTTATACGTTATACGTTATACGTTATACGTTATACGTTATACGTTATACGTTATACGTCATACGTTATACGTCATACGTCATTCGTTATACGTTATACGTTATACGTTATACGTTATACGTTATACGTTATTCTTTATACGTTATACGTTATACGTTATACGTTATACGTCATACGTTATACGTTATACGTTATACGTTATACGTTATACGTTATACGTTATACGTGAAGCGTTATACGTTATACGTTATACGTTATTCGTTATACGTTATACGTTATGCGTTATACGTTATACGTTATACTTTATACGTTATACGTTATACGTTATACGTTATACGTTATACGTAATACGTTATACGTTATACGTTATACGTTATACGTTATACGTTATACGTTATACGTTATACGTTATACGTTATACGTTATACGTTATACGTTATACGTTATACGTTATACGTTATACGTTATACGTTATACGTGAAACGTTATACGTTATACGTTATACGTTATTCGTTATACGTTATACGTTATACGTTATACGTTATACGTAATACGTTATACGTTATACGTTATACGTCATACGTTATACGTTATACGTTATACGTTATACGTTATACGTTATACGTTATACGTTATACGTTATACGTTATACGTTATACGTTATACGTTATACGTTATACGTGAAACGTTATACGTTATACGTTATACGTTATTCGTTATACGTTATACGTTATGCGTTATACGTTATACGTTATACGTTATACGTTATACGAAATACGTTATACGTTATACGTTATACGTTATACGTAATACGTTATACGTTATACGTTATACGTTACATGCTATACGTTATACGTTATACGTTATACGTTGTTCGTTATACGTTATACGTTATACGTTATACGTTATACGTTATACGTTATACGTTATACGTTATACGTTATACGTTATACGTGAAACGTTATACGTTATACGTTATACGTTATTCGTTATACGTTATACGTTATGCGTTATACGTTATACGTTATACGTTATACGTTATACGTGATAAGTTATACGTTACATGCTATACGTTATACGTTATACGTTATACGTTGTACGTTATACGTTATACGTTATACGTTATACGTTATACGTTATACGTTATACGTCATACGTTATACGTCATACGTCATTCGTTATACGTTATACGTTATACGTTATACGTTATACGTTATACGTTATTCTTTATACGTTATACGTTATACGTTATACGTTATACGTCATACGTTATACGTTATACGTTATACGTTATACGTTATACGTTATACGTTATACGTTATACGTTATACGTTATACGTTATACGTTATACGTTATACGTTATACGTTATACGTTATACGTTATACGTTATACGTTATACGTTATACGTTATACGTTATACGTTATACGTTATACGTTATACGTTATACGTGAAACGTTATACGTTATACGTTATACGTTATTCGTTATACGTTATACGTTATGCGTTATACGTTATACGTTATACGTTATACGTTATACGTTATACGTTATACGTTATACGTTATACGTTATACGTTATTCGTTATACGTTATACGTTATGCGTTATACGTTATACGTTATACTTTATACGTTATACGTTATACGTTATACGTTATACGTTATACGTAATACGTTATACGTTATACGTTATACGTTATACGTTATACGTTATACGTTATACGTTATACGTTATACGTTATACGTTATACGTTATACGTTATACGTTATACGTTATACGTTATACGTTATACGTTATACGTGAAACGTTATACGTTATACGTTATACGTTATTCGTTATACGTTATACGTTATACGTTATACGTTATACGTAATACGTTATACGTTATACGTTATACGTCATACGTTATACGTTATACGTTATACGTTATACGTTATACGTTATACGTTATACGTTATACGTTATACGTTATACGTTATACGTTATACGTTATACGTTATACGTGAAACGTTATACGTTATACGTTATACGTTATTCGTTATACGTTATACGTTATGCGTTATACGTTATACGTTATACGTTATACGTTATACGAAATACGTTATACGTTATACGTTATACGTTATACGTAATACGTTATACGTTATACGTTATACGTTACATGCTATACGTTATACGTTATACGTTATACGTTGTTCGTTATACGTTATACGTTATACGTTGTACGTTATACGTTATAAGTTATACGTTACATGCTATACGTTGTACGTTATACGTTATACGTTATACGTTATACGTTATACGTTATACGTGATAAGTTATACGTTACATGCTATACGTTATACGTTATACGTTATACGTTGTACGTTATACGTTATACGTTATACGTTATACGTTATACGTTATACGTTATACGTCATACGTTATACGTCATACGTCATTCGTTATACGTTATACGTTATACGTTATACGTTATACGTTATACGTTATTCTTTATACGTTATACGTTATACGTTATACGTTATACGTCATACGTTATACGTTATACGTTATACGTTATACGTTATACGTTATACGTTATACGTGAAGCGTTATACGTTATACGTTATACGTTATTCGTTATACGTTATACGTTATGCGTTATACGTTATACGTTATACTTTATACGTTACACGTTATACGTTATACGTTATACGTTATACGTAATACGTTATACGTTATACGTTATACGTTATACGTTATACGTTATACGTTATACGTAATACGTTAGACGTTATACGTTATACGTTATACGTTATACCTTATAAGTTATACGTCATAAGTTATACGATACACGTTATACGTTATACGTTATACGTTACATGCTATACGTTATACGTTATACGTTATACGTTATACGTTACACGTTATACGTTATACGTTATACGTTATACGTTATACGTTATACGTTATACGTTATACGTTATACGTTATACGTTATACGTTATACGTTATACGTTATACGTTATACGTTATACGTTATACGTTATACGTTATACGTTATACGTTATACGTTATACGTTATACGTTATACGTCAAAGGTTATACGTTATACGTTATACGTTATGCGTTATACGTTATACGTTATACGTTATACGTTATACGTTATACGTTATACGTTATACGTTATACGTTATACGTTATACGTTATACGGCATACGTTATACGTTATACGTTATACGTTATACGTTATACGTCATAGGTTATACGTTATACGTTATACGTTATGCGTTATACTTTATACGTTATACGTGATAAGTTATACGTTATACGTTATACGTTATTCTTTATACGTTATACGTTATACGTTATACGTTACACGTTACACGTTATACGTTAGATGTTATACGTTGTACGTTGTACGTTATACGTTATACGTTATACGTTATACGATATACGTCATACGTTATACGTCATACGTTATTCGTTATACGTTATACGTTATACGTTATACGTTATACGTTATACGTTATACGTTATACGTTATTCTTTATACGTTATACGTTATACGTTATACGTTATACGTCATACGTTATACGTTATACGTTATACGTTATACGTTATACGTTATACTTTATACGTTATACGTTATACGAAATATGTAATACGTAATACGTTTTACGATATTCGTTATACGTTCTTCGTTACACGTTATACGTTATACGTTTTGCGTTATACGTTTTACGTTATTCGTGATACGTTATACGTTATACGTTACATGCTATACGTTATACGTTATACGTTATACGTTATTCTTTATACGTTATACGTTATACGTTATACGTTATACGTCATACGTTATACGTTATACGTTATACGTTATACGTTATACGTTATACGTTATACGTTATACGTTATACGTTATACGTTACAAGTTACACGTTATACGTTAGATGTTATACGTTGTACGTTGTACGTTATACGTTATACGTTATACGTTATACGTTATACGTTATACGTTATACGTTATACGTTATACGTTATACGTTATACGTTATACGTTATACGTTATACGTTATACGTTATACGTTATACGTTATACGTTGTACGTTATACGTGAAACGTTATACGTTATACGTTATACGTTATACGTTATTCGTTACATGTTATACGTTATACGTTATTCGTTATACGTTATACGTTATACGTTATACGTTATACGTTATACGTTATACGTAATACGTTATACGTTATACGTTATACGTTATACGTTATACGTTATACGTTATACGTTATACGATATACGTCATACGTTATACGTCATACGTTATTCGTTATACGTTATACGTTATACGTTATACGTTATACGTTATACGTTATACGTTATTCTTTATACGTTATACGTTATACGTTATACGTTATACGTCATACGTTATACGTTATACGTTATACGTTATACGTTATACGTTATACTTTATACGTTATACGTTATACGAAATATGTAATACGTAATACGTTTTACGATATTCGTTATACGTTCTTCGTTACACGTTATACGTTATACGTTTTGCGTTATACGTTTTACGTTATTCGTGATACGTTATACGTTATACGTTATACGTTATACGTTATACGGTATACGTTATACGTTATACGTTATACGTTATACGTTATACGCTATACGTTATACTTTATACGCTATACGTTATACGTAGTATGTAATGCTTCATACGTTTTACGTTATTCGTTATACGTTTTTCGTTACAAGTTATTCGTGATACGTTATACGTTATACGTTATACGTTATACGGCATACGTTATACGTTATACGTTTTGCGTTATACGTTTTACGTTATTCGTGATACGTTATACGTTATACGTTATACGTTATACGTTATACGTTATACGTTATACGTTATACGTTATACGTTATACGTTATACGTTATACGTTATACGTTATACGTTATACGTTATACGTTATACGTTATACGTTATACGTTATACGTTATACGTTATACGTTATACGTTATACGTTATACGTTCTACGTTATACGTTGTACGTTATACGTTATACGTTATACATTATACGTTATACGTTATACGTTATACGTTATACGTTATACGTCATACGTTATACGTCATACGTTATTCGTTATACGTTATACGTTATACGTTATACGTTATACGTTATACGTTATACGTTATTCTTTATACGTTATACGTTATACGTTATACGTTATACGTCATACGTTATACGTTATACGTTATACGTTATACGTTATACGTTATACGTTATACGTCATACGTTATACGTCATACGTTATACGTTATACGTTATACGACATACGTTATACGTTATACGTTATGCGTTATTCGTTATACGTTTTACGTTATACGTTACACGTAATTCGTAATACGTTATACCTGATACGTTATACGTTCTACGTTATACGTTATGCGTTATACGTTATACGTTATACGTTATACGTTATACGTTATACGTTATACGTTATACGTTATACGTTATACGATATACGTTATACGTTATACGTTATGCGTTATTCGTTATACGTTTTACGTTATACGTTACACGTAATTCGTAATACGTTATACCTGATACGTTATACGTTCTACGTTATACGTTATACGTTATACGAAATATGTAATACGTAATACGTTTTACGATATTCGTTATACGTTCTTCGTTACACGTTATACGTTATACGTTTTGCGTTATACGTTATACGTTATACGTTATACGTTATACGTTATACGTTATACGTTATACGTTATACGTTATACGTTATACGTTATACGTTATACGTTATACGTTATACGTTATACGTTATACGTTATACGTTATACGTTATACGTTATACGTTCTACGTCATACGTTATACGTCATACGTTATTCGTTATACGTTATACGTTATACGTTATACGTTATACGTTATACGTTATACGTTATTCTTTATACGTTATACGTTATACGTTATACGTTATACGTTATACGTTATACGTTATACGTTATACGTTATACGTTATACGTTATACGTTATACGTTCTACGTCATACGTTATACGTCATACGTTATTCGTTATACGTTATACGTTATACGTTATACGTTATACGTTATACGTTATACGTTATTCTTTATACGTTATACGTTATACGTTATACGTTATACGTCATACGTTATACGTTATACGTTATACGTTATACGTTATACGTTATACGTTATACGTCATACGTTATACGTCATACGTTATACGTTATACGTTATACGACATACGTTATACGTTATACGTTATGCGTTATTCGTTATACGTTTTACGTTATACGTTACACGTAATTCGTAATACGTTATACCTGATACGTTATACGTTCTACGTTATACGTTATGCGTTATACGTTATACGTTATACGTTATACGTTATACGTTATACGTTATACGTTATACGTTATACGTTATACGATATACGTTATACGTTATACGTTATGCGTTATTCGTTATACGTTTTACGTTATACGTTACACGTAATTCGTAATACGTTATACCTGATACGTTATACGTTCTACGTTATACGTTATACGTTATACGAAATATGTAATACGTAATACGTTTTACGATATTCGTTATACGTTCTTCGTTACACGTTATACGTTATACGTTTTGCGTTATACGTTTTACGTTATTCGTGATACGTTATACGTTATACGTTATACGTTTTACGTTATACGGTATACGTTATACGTTATACGTTATACGTTATACGCTATACGTTATACGTTATACGCTATACGTTATACGTAGTATGTAATGCTTCATACGTTTTACGTTATTCGTTATACGTTTTTCGTTACAAGTTATACGTTATACGTTATACGTTATACGTTTTTCGTTACAAGTTATACGTTATACGTTATACGTTATAAGTTATATGTCATAAGTTATACGATACATGTTATACGTTATACGAAATATGTAATACGTAATACGTTTTACGAAATTCGTTATACGTTCTTCGTTACACGTTATACGTTATACGTTAAGCGTTATACGTATTACGTTATTCGTGATACGTTATACGTTATACGTTATACGTTATACGGCATACGTTATACGTTATACGTTATACGTTATACGTTACACGTTATACGTTAGATGTTATACGTTATACGTTATACGTTATACGTTATACGTTATACGTTATACGTTGTACGTTATACGTTATACGTTATAAGTTATACGTTATACGTTATACGTCATACGTTATACGTCATACGTTGTTCGTTATACGTTATACGTTACACGTTATGCGTTATACGTTATACGTTATTCTTTATACGTTATACGTTATATGTTATACGTTATACGTCATACGTTATACGTTATACGTTATACGTTATACTTTATACGTTATACGTTATACGAAATATGTAATACGTAATACGTTTTACGATATTCGTTATACGTTCTTCGTTATACGTTATACGTTATACGTTTTGCATTATACGTTTTACGTTATTCGTGATACGTTATACGTTATACGTTATACGTTATACGTTATACGGTATACGTTATACGTTATACGTTATACGTTATACGCTATACGTTATACGTTATACGCTATACGTTATACGTAATATGTAATGCTTCATACGTTTTACGTTATTCGTTATACGTATTACGTTATTCGTGATACGTGATACGTTATACGTTATACGTTATACGGCATACGTTATACGTTATACGTTATACGTTATACGTTATACGTCATAGGTTATACGTTATACGTTATACGTTATGCGTTATACTTTATACGTCATACGTTATTCGTTATACGTTATACGTTATACGTTATACGTTATACGTTATACGTTATACGTTATTCTTTATACGTTATACGTTATTCTTTATACGTTATACGTTATACGTTATACGTTATACATCATACGATATACGTTATACGTTATACGTTATACGTTATACGTTATACGTTATACGTGAAACGTTATACGTTATACGTTATACGTTATTCGTTATACGTTATACGTTATACGTTATACGTTATACGTTATACGTTATACGTTATACGTTATACGTTATACGTTATACGTTATACGTTATACGTTATACGTTATACGTTATACGTTATACGTCAAAGGTTATACGTTATACGTTATACGTTATGCGTTATACGTTATACGTTATACGTTATACGTTATAGGTTATACGTTATACGTTATACGTTATACGTTGTACGTTACACGTTATACGTTATGCGTTATACGTTATACGTTATACGTAATTCGTAATACGTTATACCTGATACGTTATACGTTCTACGTTATACGTTATACGTTATACGTTATACGTTATACGTTATACGTTATACGTTATACGTTATACGTTATACGTTATACGTTATACGTTGTACGTTATACGTTATACGTTATACGTTATATGCTATACGTTATACGTTATACGTTATACGTTGTACGTTATACGTTATACGTTATACGTTGTACGTTATACGTTATACGTTATACGTCATACGTTATACGTCATACGTTATTCGTTATACGTTATACGTTATACGTTATACGTTATACGTTATACGTTATACGTTATTCTTTATACGTTATGCGTTATACGTTATACGTTATACGTCATACGTTATACGTTATACGTTATACGTTATACGTTATACGTTATACGTTACATGCTATACGTTATACGTTATACGTTATACGTTGTACGTTATACGTTATACGTTATACGTTATACGTTGTACGTTGTACGTTATACGTTATACGTCATACGTTATACGTTATACGTTATACGTCATTCGTTATACGTCATACGTTATTCGTTATACGTTATACGTTATACGTTATACGTTATACGTTATACGTTATACGTTATACGTTATTCTTTATACGTTATACGTTATACGTTATACGTTATACGTCATACGTTATACGTTATACGTTATACGTTATACGTTATACGTTATACGTTATACGTTATACGTTATACGTTACACGTTATACGTTAGATGTTATACGTTATACGTTATACGTTATACGTTATACGTTATACGTTATACGTTGTACGTTATACGTTATACGTTATAAGTTATACGTTATACGTTATACGTCATACGTTATACGTCATACGTTGTTCGTTATACGTTATACGTTACACGTTATGCGTTATACGTTATACGTTATTCTTTATACGTTATACGTTATGCGTTATACTTTATACGTTATACGTGATAAGTTATACGTTATACGTTATACGTTATTCTTTATACGTTATACGTTATACGTTATACGTTACACGTTACACGTTATACGTTAGATGTTATACGTTGTACGTTGTACGTTATACGTTATACGTTATACGTTATACGATATACGTCATACGTTATACGTCATACGTTATTCGTTATACGTTATACGTTATACGTTATACGTTATACGTTATACGTCATACGTTATACGTTATACGTTATACGTTATACGTTATACGTTATACGTTATACGTTATACGTTATACGTTACACGTTATACGTTAGATGTTATACGTTATACGTTATACGTTATACGTTATGCGTTATACGTTATACGTTATACGTTATACGTTATACGTTATACGTTATACGTTATACGTTATACGTTATACGTTATACGTTATACGGCATACGTTATACGTTATACGTTATACGTTATACGTTATACGTCATAGGTTATACGTTATACGTTATACGTTATGCGTTATACTTTATACGTTATACGTGATAAGTTATACGTTATACGTTATACGTTATTCTTTATACCTTATACGTTATACGTTATACGTTACACGTTACACGTTATACGTTAGATGTTATACGTTGTACGTTGTACGTTATACGTTATACGTTATACGTTATACGATATACGTCATACGTTATACGTCATACGTTATTCGTTATACGTTATACGTTATACGTTATACGTTATACGTTATACGTTATACGTTATACGTTATACGTTATTCTTTATACGTTATACGTTATACGTTATACGTCATACGTTATACGTTATACGTTATACGTTATACGTTATACGTTATACTTTATACGTTATACGTTATACGAAATATGTAATACGTAATACGTTTTACGATATTCGTTATACGTTCTTCGTTACACGTTATACGTTATACGTTTTGCGTTATACGTTTTACGTTATTCGTGATACGTTATACGTTATACGTTACATGCTATACGTTATACGTTATACGTTATACGTTATTCTTTATACGTTATACGTTATACGTTATACGTTATACGTCATACGTTATACGTTATACGTTATACGTTATACGTTATACGTTATACGTTATACGTTATACGTTATACGTTATACGT
This sequence comes from Ptiloglossa arizonensis, assembly GCF_051014685.1. NCBI lineage: Eukaryota > Metazoa > Arthropoda > Insecta > Hymenoptera > Colletidae > Ptiloglossa > Ptiloglossa arizonensis. The sequence continues at coordinate 935,401 of NW_027478408.1, read as the reverse complement.
TACACGTTACACGTTATACGTTAGATGTTATACGTTGTACGTTGTACGTTATACGTTATACGTTATACGTTATACGTTATACGTTATACGTTATACGTTATACGTTATACGTTATACGTTATACGTTATACGTTATACGTTATACGTTATACGTTATACGTTATACGTTATACGTTATACGTTGTACGTTATACGTGAAACGTTATACGTTATACGTTATACGTTATACGTTATTCGTTACATGTTATACGTTATACGTTATTCGTTATACGTTATACGTTATACGTTATACGTTATACGTTATACGTTATACGTAATACGTTATACGTTATACGTTATACGTTATACGTTATACGTTATACGTTATACGTTATACGATATACGTCATACGTTATACGTCATACGTTATTCGTTATACGTTATACGTTATACGTTATACGTTATACGTTATACGTTATACGTTATTCTTTATACGTTATACGTTATACGTTATACGTTATACGTCATACGTTATACGTTATACGTTATACGTTATACGTTATACGTTATACTTTATACGTTATACGTTATACGAAATATGTAATACGTAATACGTTTTACGATATTCGTTATACGTTCTTCGTTACACGTTATACGTTATACGTTTTGCGTTATACGTTTTACGTTATTCGTGATACGTTATACGTTATACGTTATACGTTATACGTTATACGGTATACGTTATACGTTATACGTTATACGTTATACGTTATACGCTATACGTTATACTTTATACGCTATACGTTATACGTAGTATGTAATGCTTCATACGTTTTACGTTATTCGTTATACGTTTTTCGTTACAAGTTATTCGTGATACGTTATACGTTATACGTTATACGTTATACGGCATACGTTATACGTTATACGTTTTGCGTTATACGTTTTACGTTATTCGTGATACGTTATACGTTATACGTTATACGTTATACGTTATACGTTATACGTTATACGTTATACGTTATACGTTATACGTTATACGTTATACGTTATACGTTATACGTTATACGTTATACGTTATACGTTATATGTTATACGTTATACGTTATACGTTATACGTTATACGTTATACGTTATACGTTCTACGTTATACGTTGTACGTTATACGTTATACGTTATACATTATACGTTATACGTTATACGTTATACGTTATACGTTATACGTCATACGTTATACGTCATACGTTATTCGTTATACGTTATACGTTATACGTTATACGTTATACGTTATACGTTATACGTTATTCTTTATACGTTATACGTTATACGTTATACGTTATACGTCATACGTTATACGTTATACGTTATACGTTATACGTTATACGTTATACGTTATACGTCATACGTTATACGTCATACGTTATACGTTATACGTTATACGACATACGTTATACGTTATACGTTATGCGTTATTCGTTATACGTTTTACGTTATACGTTACACGTAATTCGTAATACGTTATACCTGATACGTTATACGTTCTACGTTATACGTTATGCGTTATACGTTATACGTTATACGTTATACGTTATACGTTATACGTTATACGTTATACGTTATACGTTATACGATATACGTTATACGTTATACGTTATGCGTTATTCGTTATACGTTTTACGTTATACGTTACACGTAATTCGTAATACGTTATACCTGATACGTTATACGTTCTACGTTATACGTTATACGTTATACGAAATATGTAATACGTAATACGTTTTACGATATTCGTTATACGTTCTTCGTTACACGTTATACGTTATACGTTTTGCGTTATACGTTATACGTTATACGTTATACGTTATACGTTATACGTTATACGTTATACGTTATACGTTATACGTTATACGTTATACGTTATACGTTATACGTTATACGTTATACGTTATACGTTATACGTTATACGTTATACGTTCTACGTCATACGTTATACGTCATACGTTATTCGTTATACGTTATACGTTATACGTTATACGTTATACGTTATACGTTATACGTTATTCTTTATACGTTATACGTTATACGTTATACGTTATACGTTATACGTTATACGTTATACGTTATACGTTATACGTTATACGTTATACGTTATACGTTCTACGTCATACGTTATACGTCATACGTTATTCGTTATACGTTATACGTTATACGTTATACGTTATACGTTATACGTTATACGTTATTCTTTATACGTTATACGTTATACGTTATACGTTATACGTCATACGTTATACGTTATACGTTATACGTTATACGTTATACGTTATACGTTATACGTCATACGTTATACGTCATACGTTATACGTTATACGTTATACGACATACGTTATACGTTATACGTTATGCGTTATTCGTTATACGTTTTACGTTATACGTTACACGTAATTCGTAATACGTTATACCTGATACGTTATACGTTCTACGTTATACGTTATGCGTTATACGTTATACGTTATACGTTATACGTTATACGTTATACGTTATACGTTATACGTTATACGTTATACGATATACGTTATACGTTATACGTTATGCGTTATTCGTTATACGTTTTACGTTATACGTTACACGTAATTCGTAATACGTTATACCTGATACGTTATACGTTCTACGTTATACGTTATACGTTATACGAAATATGTAATACGTAATACGTTTTACGATATTCGTTATACGTTCTTCGTTACACGTTATACGTTATACGTTTTGCGTTATACGTTTTACGTTATTCGTGATACGTTATACGTTATACGTTATACGTTTTACGTTATACGGTATACGTTATACGTTATACGTTATACGTTATACGCTATACGTTATACGTTATACGCTATACGTTATACGTAGTATGTAATGCTTCATACGTTTTACGTTATTCGTTATACGTTTTTCGTTACAAGTTATACGTTATACGTTATACGTTATACGTTTTTCGTTACAAGTTATACGTTATACGTTATACGTTATAAGTTATATGTCATAAGTTATACGATACATGTTATACGTTATACGAAATATGTAATACGTAATACGTTTTACGAAATTCGTTATACGTTCTTCGTTACACGTTATACGTTATACGTTAAGCGTTATACGTATTACGTTATTCGTGATACGTTATACGTTATACGTTATACGTTATACGGCATACGTTATACGTTATACGTTATACGTTATACGTTACACGTTATACGTTAGATGTTATACGTTATACGTTATACGTTATACGTTATACGTTATACGTTATACGTTGTACGTTATACGTTATACGTTATAAGTTATACGTTATACGTTATACGTCATACGTTATACGTCATACGTTGTTCGTTATACGTTATACGTTACACGTTATGCGTTATACGTTATACGTTATTCTTTATACGTTATACGTTATATGTTATACGTTATACGTCATACGTTATACGTTATACGTTATACGTTATACTTTATACGTTATACGTTATACGAAATATGTAATACGTAATACGTTTTACGATATTCGTTATACGTTCTTCGTTACACGTTATACGTTATACGTTTTGCATTATACGTTTTACGTTATTCGTGATACGTTATACGTTATACGTTATACGTTATACGTTATACGGTATACGTTATACGTTATACGTTATACGTTATACGCTATACGTTATACGTTATACGCTATACGTTATACGTAATATGTAATGCTTCATACGTTTTACGTTATTCGTTATACGTATTACGTTATTCGTGATACGTGATACGTTATACGTTATACGTTATACGGCATACGTTATACGTTATACGTTATACGTTATACGTTATACGTCATAGGTTATACGTTATACGTTATACGTTATGCGTTATACTTTATACGTCATACGTTATTCGTTATACGTTATACGTTATACGTTATACGTTATACGTTATACGTTATACGTTATTCTTTATACGTTATACGTTATTCTTTATACGTTATACGTTATACGTTATACGTTATACATCATACGATATACGTTATACGTTATACGTTATACGTTATACGTTATACGTTATACGTGAAACGTTATACGTTATACGTTATACGTTATTCGTTATACGTTATACGTTATACGTTATACGTTATACGTTATACGTTATACGTTATACGTTATACGTTATACGTTATACGTTATACGTTATACGTTATACGTTATACGTTATACGTTATACGTCAAAGGTTATACGTTATACGTTATACGTTATGCGTTATACGTTATACGTTATACGTTATACGTTATAGGTTATACGTTATACGTTATACGTTATACGTTGTACGTTACACGTCATACGTTATGCGTTATACGTTATACGTTATACGTAATTCGTAATACGTTATACCTGATACGTTATACGTTCTACGTTATACGTTATACGTTATACGTTATACGTTATACGTTATACGTTATACGTTATACGTTATACGTTATACGTTATACGTTATACGTTGTACGTTATACGTTATACGTTATACGTTATATGCTATACGTTATACGTTATACGTTATACGTTGTACGTTATACGTTATACGTTATACGTTGTACGTTATACGTTATACGTTATACGTCATACGTTATACGTCATACGTTATTCGTTATACGTTATACGTTATACGTTATACGTTATACGTTATACGTTATACGTTATTCTTTATACGTTATGCGTTATACGTTATACGTTATACGTCATACGTTATACGTTATACGTTATACGTTATACGTTATACGTTATACGTTACATGCTATACGTTATACGTTATACGTTATACGTTGTACGTTATACGTTATACGTTATACGTTATACGTTGTACGTTGTACGTTATACGTTATACGTCATACGTTATACGTTATACGTTATACGTCATTCGTTATACGTCATACGTTATTCGTTATACGTTATACGTTATACGTTATACGTTATACGTTATACGTTATACGTTATACGTTATTCTTTATACGTTATACGTTATACGTTATACGTTATACGTCATACGTTATACGTTATACGTTATACGTTATACGTTATACGTTATACGTTATACGTTATACGTTATACGTTACACGTTATACGTTAGATGTTATACGTTATACGTTATACGTTATACGTTATACGTTATACGTTATACGTTGTACGTTATACGTTATACGTTATAAGTTATACGTTATACGTTATACGTCATACGTTATACGTCATACGTTGTTCGTTATACGTTATACGTTACACGTTATGCGTTATACGTTATACGTTATTCTTTATACGTTATACGTTATATGTTATACGTTATACGTCATACGTTATACGTTATACGTTATACGTTATACTTTATACGTTATACGTTATACGAAATATGTAATACGTAATACGTTTTACGATATTCGTTATACGTTCTTCGTTACACGTTATACGTTATACGTTTTGCATTATACGTTTTACGTTATTCGTGATACGTTATACGTTATACGTTATACGTTATACGTTATACGGTATACGTTATACGTTATACGTTATACGTTATACGCTATACGTTATACGTTATACGCTATACGTTATACGTAATATGTAATGCTTCATACGTTTTACGTTATTCGTTATACGTATTACGTTATTCGTGATACGTGATACGTTATACGTTATACGTTATACGGCATACGTTATACGTTATACGTTATACGTTATACGTTATACGTCATAGGTTATACGTTATACGTTATACGTTATGCGTTATACTTTATACGTTATACGTGATAAGTTATACGTTATACGTTATACGTTATTCTTTATACGTTATACGTTATACGTTATACGTTATACGTCATACGTTATACGTTATACGTTATACGTTATACGTTATACGTTATTCGTTATACGTTATACGTTATACGTTATACGTTATACGTTATACGTTATACGTTATTCTTTATACGTTATACGTTATACGTTATACGTTATACGTTATACGTTATACGTTATACGTTATACGTTATACGTTATACGTTATACGTTATACGTTCTACGTCATACGTTATACGTCATACGTTATTCGTTATACGTTATACGTTATACGTTATACGTTATACGTTATACGTTATACGTTATTCTTTATACGTTATACGTTATACGTTATACGTTATACGTCATACGTTATACGTTATACGTTATACGTTATACGTTATACGTTATACGTTATACGTCATACGTTATACGTCATACGTTATACGTTATACGTTATACGACATACGTTATACGTTATACGTTATGCGTTATTCGTTATACGTTTTACGTTATACGTTACACGTAATTCGTAATACGTTATACCTGATACGTTATACGTTCTACGTTATACGTTATGCGTTATACGTTATACGTTATACGTTATACGTTATACGTTATACGTTATACGTTATACGTTATACGTTATACGATATACGTTATACGTTATACGTTATGCGTTATTCGTTATACGTTTTACGTTATACGTTACACGTAATTCGTAATACGTTATACCTGATACGTTATACGTTCTACGTTATACGTTATACGTTATACGAAATATGTAATACGTAATACGTTTTACGATATTCGTTATACGTTCTTCGTTACACGTTATACGTTATACGTTTTGCGTTATACGTTTTACGTTATTCGTGATACGTTATACGTTATACGTTATACGTTTTACGTTATACGGTATACGTTATACGTTATACGTTATACGTTATACGCTATACGTTATACGTTATACGCTATACGTTATACGTAGTATGTAATGCTTCATACGTTTTACGTTATTCGTTATACGTTTTTCGTTACAAGTTATACGTTATACGTTATACGTTATACGTTTTTCGTTACAAGTTATACGTTATACGTTATACGTTATAAGTTATATGTCATAAGTTATACGATACATGTTATACGTTATACGAAATATGTAATACGTAATACGTTTTACGAAATTCGTTATACGTTCTTCGTTACACGTTATACGTTATACGTTAAGCGTTATACGTATTACGTTATTCGTGATACGTTATACGTTATACGTTATACGTTATACGGCATACGTTATACGTTATACGTTATACGTTATACGTTACACGTTATACGTTAGATGTTATACGTTATACGTTATACGTTATACGTTATACGTTATACGTTATACGTTGTACGTTATACGTTATACGTTATAAGTTATACGTTATACGTTATACGTCATACGTTATACGTCATACGTTGTTCGTTATACGTTATACGTTACACGTTATGCGTTATACGTTATACGTTATTCTTTATACGTTATACGTTATATGTTATACGTTATACGTCATACGTTATACGTTATACGTTATACGTTATACTTTATACGTTATACGTTATACGAAATATGTAATACGTAATACGTTTTACGATATTCGTTATACGTTCTTCGTTACACGTTATACGTTATACGTTTTGCATTATACGTTTTACGTTATTCGTGATACGTTATACGTTATACGTTATACGTTATACGTTATACGGTATACGTTATACGTTATACGTTATACGTTATACGCTATACGTTATACGTTATACGCTATACGTTATACGTAATATGTAATGCTTCATACGTTTTACGTTATTCGTTATACGTATTACGTTATTCGTGATACGTGATACGTTATACGTTATACGTTATACGGCAGACGTTATACGTTATACGTTATACGTTATACGTTATACGTCATAGGTTATACGTTATACGTTATACGTTATGCGTTATACTTTATACGTCATACGTTATTCGTTATACGTTATACGTTATACGTTATACGTTATACGTTATACGTTATACGTTATTCTTTATACGTTATACGTTATTCTTTATACGTTATACGTTATACGTTATACGTTATACATCATACGATATACGTTATACGTTATACGTTATACGTTATACGTTATACGTTATACGTGAAACGTTATACGTTATACGTTATACGTTATTCGTTATACGTTATACGTTATACGTTATACGTTATACGTTATACGTTATACGTTATACGTTATACGTTATACGTTATACGTTATACGTTATACGTTATACGTTATACGTTATACGTTATACGTCAAAGGTTATACGTTATACGTTATACGTTATGCGTTATACGTTATACGTTATACGTTATACGTTATAGGTTATACGTTATACGTTATACGTTATACGTTGTACGTTACACGTCATACGTTATGCGTTATACGTTATACGTTATACGTAATTCGTAATACGTTATACCTGATACGTTATACGTTCTACGTTATACGTTATACGTTATACGTTATACGTTATACGTTATACGTTATACGTTATACGTTATACGTTATACGTTATACGTTATACGTTGTACGTTATACGTTATACGTTATACGTTATATGCTATACGTTATACGTTATACGTTATACGTTGTACGTTATACGTTATACGTTATACGTTGTACGTTATACGTTATACGTTATACGTCATACGTTATACGTCATACGTTATTCGTTATACGTTATACGTTATACGTTATACGTTATACGTTATACGTTATACGTTATTCTTTATACGTTATGCGTTATACGTTATACGTTATACGTCATACGTTATACGTTATACGTTATACGTTATACGTTATACGTTATACGTTACATGCTATACGTTATACGTTATACGTTATACGTTGTACGTTATACGTTATACGTTATACGTTATACGTTGTACGTTGTACGTTATACGTTATACGTCATACGTTATACGTTATACGTTATACGTCATTCGTTATACGTCATACGTTATTCGTTATACGTTATACGTTATACGTTATACGTTATACGTTATACGTTATACGTTATACGTTATTCTTTATACGTTATACGTTATACGTTATACGTTATACGTCATACGTTATACGTTATACGTTATACGTTATACGTTATACGTTATACGTTATACGTTATACGTTATACGTTACACGTTATACGTTAGATGTTATACGTTATACGTTATACGTTATACGTTATACGTTATACGTTATACGTTGTACGTTATACGTTATACGTTATAAGTTATACGTTATACGTTATACGTCATACGTTATACGTCATACGTTGTTCGTTATACGTTATACGTTACACGTTATGCGTTATACGTTATACGTTATTCTTTATACGTTATACGTTATATGTTATACGTTATACGTCATACGTTATACGTTATACGTTATACGTTATACTTTATACGTTATACGTTATACGAAATATGTAATACGTAATACGTTTTACGATATTCGTTATACGTTCTTCGTTACACGTTATACGTTATACGTTTTGCATTATACGTTTTACGTTATTCGTGATACGTTATACGTTATACGTTATACGTTATACGTTATACGGTATACGTTATACGTTATACGTTATACGTTATACGCTATACGTTATACGTTATACGCTATACGTTATACGTAATATGTAATGCTTCATACGTTTTACGTTATTCGTTATACGTATTACGTTATTCGTGATACGTGATACGTTATACGTTATACGTTATACGGCATACGTTATACGTTATACGTTATACGTTATACGTTATACGTCATAGGTTATACGTTATACGTTATACGTTATGCGTTATACTTTATACGTTATACGTGATAAGTTATACGTTATACGTTATACGTTATTCTTTATACGTTATACGTTATACGTTATACGTTATACGTCATACGTTATACGTTATACGTTATACGTTATACGTTATACGTTATACGTTATACGTTATACGTTATACGTTATACGTTATACGTTATACGTCATACGTTATACGTTATACGTTATACGTTATACGTTATACGTTATACGTTATACGTTATACGTTATACGTTATACGTAATACGTGATAAGTTATACGTTATACGTTATACGTTATTCTTTATACGTTATACGTTATACGTTATACGTTATACGTCATACGTTATACGTTATACGTTATACGTTATACGTTATACGTTATACGTTATACGTTATACGTTATACGTTATACGATATACGTTATACGTTATACGTTATACGTGAAACGTTATACGTTATACGTTATACGTTATTCGTTATACGTTATACGTTATGCGTTATACGTTATACGTTATACGTTATATGAAATACGTTATACGTTATACGTTATACGTTATACGTAATACGTTATACGTTATACGTTATACGTTACATGCTATACGTTATACGTTATACGTTATACGTTGTTCGTTATACGTTATACGTTATACGTTGTACGTTATACGTTATAAGTTATACGTTACATGCTATACGTTGTACGTTATACGTTATACGTTATACGTTATACGTTATACGTTATACGTGATAAGTTATACGTTACATGCTATACGTTATACGTTATACGTTATACGTTGTACGTTATACGTTATACGTTATACGTTATACGTTATACGTTATACGTTATACGTTATACGTCATACGTCATTCGTTATACGTTATACGTTATACGTTATACGTTATACGTTATACGTTATTCTTTATACGTTATACGTTATACGTTATACGTTATACGTCATACGTTATACGTTATACGTTATACGTTATACGTTATACGTTATACGTTATACGTGAAGCGTTATACGTTATACGTTATACGTTATTCGTTATACGTTATACGTTATGCGTTATACGTTATACGTTATACTTTATACGTTATACGTTATACGTTATACGTTATACGTTATACGTAATACGTTATACGTTATACGTTATACGTTATACGTTATACGTTATACGTTATACGTAATACGTTATACGTTATACGTTATTCGTTATACGTTATACGTTATGCGTTATACGTTAGACGTTATACGTTATACGTTATACGTTATACGTTATACGTTATACGTTATACGTTATACGTTATACGTTATACGTTATACGTTATACGTTATACGTGATAAGTTATACGTTACATGCTATACGTTATACGTTATACGTTATACGTTATACGTTATACGTTATACGTTATACGTTATACGTTATACGTTATACGTTATACGTTATACGTTATACGTTATACGTTATACGTTATACGTAATAAGTTATACGTTACATGCTATACGTTATACGTTATACGTTATACGTTGTACTTTGTACGTTATACGTTATAAGTTATACGTTATACGTTATACGTCATACGTTATACGTCATACGTTATTCGTTATACGTTATACGTTGTACGTTATACGTTATACGTTATACGTTATTCTTTATACGTTATACGTTATACGTTATACGTTATACGTCATACGTTATACGTTATACGTTATACGTTATACTTTATACGTTATACGTTATACGAAATATGTAATACGTAATGCGTTTTACGATATTCGTTATCCGTTCTTCGTTACACGTTATACGTTATACGTTTTGCGTTATACGTTTTACGTTATTCGTGATACGTTATACGTTATACGTTATACGTTATACGTTATACGTTATACGGTATACGTTATACGTTATACGTTATACGTTATACGCTATACGTTATATGTTATACGCTATACGTTATACGTAATATGCAATGCTTCATACGTTTTACGTTATTCGTTATACGTTTTTCGTTACAAGTTATACGTTATACGTTATACGTTATAAGTTATATGTCATAAGTTATACGATACATGTTATACGTTATACGAAATATGTAATACGTAATACGTTTTACGATATTCGTTATACGTTCTTCGTTACACGTTATACGTTATACGTTATGCGTTATACGTATTACGTTATTCGTGATACGTTATGCGTTATACGTTATACGTTATACGGCATACGTTATACGTTATACGTTATACGTTATACGTTATACGTTATACGTTATACGTTATATGTTATACGTTATACGTTATACGTTATACGTTACATGCTATACGTTATACGTTATACGTTATACGTTACACGTTATACGTTATACGTTATACGTTATACGTTATACGTTATACGTTATACGTTATACGTTATACGTAATACGTTATACGTTATACGTTATACGTTAAACGTTATACGTTATACGTTATACGTTATACGTTATACGTTGTACGATATACGTTATACGTTATACGTTGTACGTTATACGTTATACGTTATACGTTATACGTTATACGTTATACCTTATACGTTATACGTTATACGTCATACGTTATACGTCATACGTTATTCGTTATACGTTATACGTTATACGTTATACGTTATACGTTATACGTTATTCTTTATACGTTATACGTTATACGTTATACGTTATACGTCATACGTTATACGTTATACGTTATACGATATTCGTTATACGTTATACGTTATACGTTATACGTTATACGTAATTCGTAATACGTTATACCTGATACGTTATACGTTCTACGTTATACGTTATACGTTATACGTTATACGTTATACGTTATACGTGATAAGTTATACGTTATACGTTATACGTTATTCTTTATACGTTATACGTTATACGTTATACGTTATACGTCATACGTTATACGTTATACGTTATACGTTATACGTTATACGTTATACGTTATTCGTTATACGTTATACGTTATGCGTTATACGTTAGACGTTATACGTTATACGTTATACGTTATACGTTATACGTTATACGTTATACGTTATACGTTATACGTTATACGTTATACGTTATACGTTATACGTGATAAGTTATACGTTACATGCTATACGTTATACGTTATACGTTATACGTTGTACGTTATACGTCATACGTTATACGTTATACGTTATACGTTATACGTTATACGTTCTTCGTTACACGTTATACGTTGTACGTTATGCGTTATACGTATTACGTTATTCGTGATACGTTATACGTAATACGTTATACGTTATACGTTATACGTTATACGTTATACGTTATACGTTATACGTTGTACGATATACGTTATACGTTATACGTTGTACGTTATACGTTATACGTTATACGTTATATGTTATACGTTATACGTTATAAGTTATACGTTATACGTTATACGTCATACGTTATACGTCATACGTTATTCGTTATACGTTATACGTTGTACGTTATACGTTATACGTTATACGTTATTCTTTATACGTTATACGTTATACGTTATACGTTATACGTCATACGTTATACGTTATACGTTATACGTTATAGTTTATACGTTATACGTTATACGAAATATGTAATACGTAATGCGTTTTACGATATTCGTTATACGTTCTTCGTTACACGTTATACGTTATACGTTTTGCGTTATACGTTTTACGTTATTCGTGATACGTTATACGTTATACGTTATACGTTATACGTTATACGGTATACGTTATACGTTATACGTTATACGTTATACGCTATACGTTATATGTTATACGCTATACGTTATACGTAATATGCAATGCTTCATACGTTTTACGTTATTCGTTATACGTTTTTCGTTACAAGTTATACGTTATACGTTATACGTTATAAGTTATATGTCATAAGTTATACGATACATGTTAAACGTTATACGAAATATGTAATACGTAATACGTTTTACGATATTCGTTATACGTTCTTCGTTACACGTTATACGTTATACGTTATGCGTTATAGGTATTACGTTATTCGTGATACGTTATACGTTATACGTTATACGTTATACGGCATACGTTATACGTTATACGTTATACGTTATACGTTATACGTTATACGTTATACGTTATATGTTATACGTTATACGTTATACGTTATACGTTACATGCTATACGTTATACGTTATACGTTATACGTTACACGTTATACGTTATACGTTATACGTTATACGTTATACGTTATACGTTATACGTTATACGTTATACGTTATACGTTATACGTTATACGTTATACGTTAAACGTTATACGTTATACGTTATACGTCATAGGTTATACGTTATACGTTATACGTTATGCGTTATACGTTATACGTTATACGTTATACGTTATACGTTATACGTTATACGTTATACGTTGTACGATATACGTTATACGTTATACGTCATACGTTATACGTTATACGTAATTCGTAAAACGTTATACCTGATACGTTATACGTTCTACGTTATACGTTATACGTTATACGTTATACGTTATACGTTATACGTGATAAGTTATACGTTATACGTTATACGTTATTCTTTATACGTTATACGTTATACGTTATACGTTATACGTCATACGCTATACGTTATACTTTATACGTTATACGTTATACGTTATACGTTATACGTTATACGTTATACGTTATGCGTTATACGTTAGACGTTATACGTTATACGTTATACGTTATACGTTATACGTTATACGTTATACGTTATACGTTGTACGTTATACGTTATACGTTATACGTTATACGTTATACGTTATACGTAATTCGTAATACGTTATACCTGATACGTTATACGTTCTACGTTATACGTTATACGTTATACGTTATACGTTATACGTTATACGTGATAAGTTATACGTTATACGTTATACGTTATTCTTTATACGTTATACGTTATACGTTATACGTTATACGTCATACGTTATACGTTATACGTTATACGTTATACGTTATACGTTATACGTTATACGTTATACGTTATACGTTATGCGTTATACGTTAGACGTTATACGTTATACGTTATACGCTATACGTTATACGTTCTACGTTATACGTTATACGTTGCACGTTATACGTTATACGTTATACGTTATACGTTATACGTTATACCTTATACGTTATACGTTATACGTCATACGTTATACGTCATACGTTATTCGTTATACGTTATACGTTATACGTTATACGTTATACGTTATACGTTATACGTTATTCTTTATACGTTATACGTTATACGTTATACGTTATACGTCATACGTTATACGTTATACGTTATACGATATACGTTATACGTTATACGTTATACGGTATACGTTCTACGTAATTCGTAATACGTTATACCTGATACGATATACGTTCTACGTTATACGTTATACGTTATACGTTATACGTTATACGTTATACGTGATAAGTTATACGTTATACGTTATACGTTATTCTTTATACGTTATACGTTATACGTTATACGTTATACGTCATACGTTATACGTTATACGTTATACGTTATACGTTATACGTTATACGTTATACGTTATACGTTATACGTTATGCGTTATACGTTAGACGTTATACGTTACACGTTATACGTTATACGTTATACGTTATACGTTATACGTTATACGTTATACGTTATACGTTATACGTTATACGTTATACGTTATACGTTATACGTGATAAGTTATACGTTACATGCTATACGTTATACGTTATACGTTATACGTTGTACGTTATACGTTATACGTTATACGTTATACGTTATACGTTATACCTTATACGTTATACGTTACACGTCATACGTTAGACGTCATACGTTATTCGTTATACGTTATACGTTATACGTTATACGTTATACGTTATACGTTATTCTTTATACGTTATACGTTACACGTTATACGTTATACGTCATACGTTATACGTTATACGTTATACGATATACGTTATACGTTATACGTTATACGTTATACGTTATACGTAATTCGTAATACGTTATACCTGATACGATATACGTTCTACGTTATACGTTATACGTTATACGTTATACGTTATACGTTATACGTGATAAGTTATACGTTATACGTTATACGTTATTCTTTATACGTTATACGTTATACGTTATACGTTATACGTCATACGTTATACGTTATACGTTATACGTTATACGTTATACGTTATACGTTATACGTTATACGTTATACGTTATGCGTTATACGTTAGACGTTATACGTTATACGTTATACGTTATACGTTATACGTTATACGTTATACGTTATACGTTATACGTTATACGTTATACGTTATACGTGATAAGTTATACGTTACATGCTATACGTTATACGATATACGTTATACGTTGTACGTTATACGTTATACGTTATACGTTATACGTTATACGTTATACGTTATACGTTAAACGTTATACGTTATACGTTATACGTTATACGTCATAGGTTATACGTTATACGTTATACGTTATGCGTTATACGTTATACGTTATACGTTATACGTTATACGTTATACGTTATACGTTGTACGATATACGTTATACGTTATACGTTATACGTTATACGTTATACGTAATTCGTAATACGTTATACCTGATACGTTATACGTTCTACGTTATACGTTATACGTTATACGTTATACGTTATACGTTATACGTGATAAGTTATACGTTATACGTTATACGTTATTCTTTATACGTTATACGTTATACGTTATACGTTATACGTCATACGTTATACGTTATACGTTATACGATATACGTTATACGTTATACGTTATACGTTATACGTTATACGTTATACGTTATACGTTATACGTGATAAGTTATACGTTACATGCTATACGTTATACGTTATACGTTATACGTTATACGTTATACGTTATACGTTATACGTTATGCGTTATACGTTAGACGTTATACGTTATACGTCATACGTTATACGTTATACGTTATACGTTATACGTTATACGTTATACGTTATACGTTATACGTTATACGTCATACGTTGTACGTTATACGTCATACGTTATACGTTATACGTTATACGTTATACGTTATACGTTATACGTTATACGTTATACGTTATACGTTATACGTTATACGTTATACGTTATACGTTATACGTTAAACGTTATACGTTATACGTTATACGTTATACGTTATACGTCATAGGTTATACGTTATACGTTATACGTTATGCGTTATACGTTATACGTTATACGTTATACGTTATACGTTATACGTTATACGTTGTACGATATACGTTATACGTTATACGTTATACGTTATACGTTATACGTAATTCGTAATACGTTATACCTGATACGTTATACGTTCTACGTTATACGTTATACGTTATACGTTATACGTTATACGTTATACGTGATAAGTTATACGTTATACGTTATACGTTATTCTTTATACGTTATACGTTATACGTTATACGTTATACGTCATACGCTATACGTTATACTTTATACGTTATACGTTATACGTTATACGTTATACGTTATACGTTATACGTTATGCGTTATACGTTAGACGTTATACGTTATACGTTATACGTTATACGTTATACGTTATCCGTTATACGTTATACGTTATACGTTGTACGTTATACGTTATACGTTATACGTTATACGTTATACGTTATACGTAATTCGTAATACGTTATACCTGATACGTTATACGTTCTACGTTATACGTTATACGTTATACGTTATACGTTATACGTTATACGTTATACGTGATAAGTTATACGTTATACGTTATACGTTATCCTTTATACGTTATACGTTATACGTTATACGTTATACGCCATACGTTATACGTTATACGTTATACGTTATACGTCATACGTTATACGTTATACGTTATACGTTATACGTTATGCGTTATACGTTAGACGTTATACGTTATACGTTATACGCTATACGTTATACGTTATACGTTATACGTTATACGTTGTACGTTATACGTTATACGTTATACGTTATACGTTATACGTTATACCTTATACGTTATACGTTATACGTCATACGTTATACGTCATACGTTATTCGTTATACGTTATACGTTATACGTTATACGTTATACGTTATACGTTATACGTTATTCTTTATACGTTATACGTTATACGTTATACGTTATACGTCATACGTTATACGTTATACGTTATACGATATACGTTATACGTTATACGTTATACGTTATACGTTGTACGTTATACGTTATACGTCATACGTTATACGTTATACGTTATACGTCATACGTTATACGTTATACGTCATACGTTATACGTTATACGTTATACGTTATACGTCATACGTTATACGTTATACGTTATACGATATACGTTATACGTTATACGTTATACGTTATACGTTATACGTAATTCGTAATACGTTATACCTGATACGATATACGTTCTACGTTATACGTTATACGTTATACGTTATACGTTATACGTTATACGTTATACGTGATAAGTTATACGTTATACGTTATACGTTATTCTTTATACGTTATACGTTATACGTTATACGTTATACGTCATACGTTATACGTTATACGTTATACGTTATACGTTATACGTTATACGTTATACGTTATACGTTATACGTTATGCGTTATACGTTATACGTTATACGTTATACGTTATACGTTATACGTTATACGTTATACGTGAAACGTTATACGTTATACGTTATACGTTATACGTTATTCGTTACACGTTATACGTTACACGTTATTCGTTATACGTTATACGTTATACGTTATACGTCATACGTTATACATCATACGTTATTCGTTATACGTTATACGTTATACGTTATACGTTATACGTTATACGTTATACGGTATACGTTATACGTTATACGTTATACGTTATACGCTATACGTTATATGTTATACGCTATACGTTATACGTAATATGTAATGCTTCATACGTTTTACGTTATTCGTTATACGTTTTTCGTTACAAGTTATACGTTATACGTAATACGTTATAAGTTATATGTCATAAGTTATACGATACATGTTATACGTTATACGAAATATGTAATACGTAATACGTTTTACGATATTCGTTATACGTTCTTCGTTACACGTTATACGTTATACGTTATGCGTTATACGTATTACGATATTCGTGATACGTTATACGTTATACGTTATACGTTATACGTTATACGGCATACGTTATACGTTATACGTTACACGTTATACGTTATACGTTATACGTTATACGTTATACGTTATACGTTATACGTTATACGTTATACGTTATACGTTATACGTTATACGTTATACGTTATACGTTATACGTTATACGTTATACGTTATACGTTATTCTTTATACGTTATACGTTATACGTTATACGTTATACGTCATACGTTATACGTTATACGTTATACGATATACGTTATACTTTATACGTTATACGTTATACGTTATACGTAATTCGTAATACGTTATACCTGATACGATATACGTTCTACGTTATACGTTATACGTTATACGTTATACGTTATACGTTATACGTGATAAGTTATACGTTATACGTTATACGTTATTCTTTATACGTTATACGTTATACGTTATACGTTATACGTCATACGTTATACGTTATACGTTATACGTTATACGTTATACGTTATACGTTATACGTTATACGTTATACGTTATGCGTTATACGTTAGACGTTATACGTTATACGTTATACGTTATACGTTATACGTTATACGTTATACGTTATACGTTATACGTTATACGTTATACGTTATACGTGATAAGTTATACGTTACATGCTATACGTTATACGTTATACGTTATACGTTATACGTTATACGTTATACGTTATACGTTATGCGTTATACGTTAGACGTTATACGTTATACGTCATACGTTATACGTTATACGTTATACGTTATACGTTATACGTTATACGTTATACGTTATACGTTATACGTCATACGTTATACGTTATACGTCATACGTTATACGTTATACGTTATACGTTATACGTTATACGTTATACGTTATACGTTATACGTTATACGTTATACGTTATACGTTATACGTTATACGTTATACGTTAAACGTTATACGTTATACGTTATACGTCATAGGTTATACGTTATACGTTATACGTTATGCGTTATACGTTATACGTTATACGTTATACGTTATACGTTATACGTTATACGTTGTACGATATACGTTATACGTTATACGTTATACGTTATACGTTATACGTTATACGTAATTCGTAATACGTTATACCTGATACGTTATACGTTCTACGTTATACGTTATACGTTATACGTTATACGTTATACGTTATACGTGATAAGTTATACGTTATACGTTATACGTTATTCTTTATACGTTATACGTTATACGTTATACGTTATACGTCATACGCTATACGTTATACTTTATACGTTATACGTTATACGTTATACGTTATACGTTATACGTTATACGTTATGCGTTATACGTTAGACGTTATACGTTATACGTTATACGTTATACGTTATACGTTATACGTTATACGTTATACGTTGTACGTTATACGTTATACGTTATACGTTATACGTTATACGTTATACGTAATTCGTAATACGTTATACCTGATACGTTATACGTTCTACGTTATACGTTATACGTTATACGTTATACCTTATACGTTATACGTTATACGTCATACGTTATACGTCATACGTTATTCGTTATACGTTATACGTTATACGTTATACGTTATACGTTATACGTTATACGTTATTCTTTATACGTTATACGTTATACGTTATACGTTATACGTCATACGTTATACGTTATACGTTATACGATATACGTTATACGTTATACGTTATACGTTATACGTTATACGTAATTCGTAATACGTTATACCTGATACGATATACGTTCTACGTTATACGTTATACGTTATACGTTATACGTTATACGTTATACGTGATAAGTTATACGTTATACGTTATACGTTATTCTTTATACGTTATACGTTATACGTTATACGTTATACGTCATACGTTATACGTTATACGTTATACGTTATACGTTATACGTTATACGTTATACGTTATACGTTATACGTTATGCGTTATACGTTAGACGTTATACGTTATACGTTATACGTTATACGTTATACGTTATACGTTATACGTTATACGTTATACGTTATACGTTATACGTGATAAGTTATACGTTACATGCTATACGTTATACGTTATACGTTATACGTTATACGTTATACGTTATACGTTATACGTTATGCGTTATACGTTAGACGTTATACGTTATACGTCATACGTTATACGTTATACGTTATACGTTATACGTTATACGTTATACGTTATACGTTATACGTTATACGTCATACGTTATACGTTATACGTCATACGTTATACGTTATACGTTATACGTTATACGTTATACGTTATACGTTATACGTTATACGTTATACGTTATACGTTATACGTTATACGTTATACGTTAAACGTTATACGTTATACGTTATACGTTATACGTCATAGGTTATACGTTATACGTTATACGTTATGCGTTATACGTTATACGTTATACGTTATACGTTATACGTTATACGTTATACGTTGTACGATATACGTTATACGTTATACGTTATACGTTATACGTTATACGTAATTCGTAATACGTTATACCTGATACGTTATACGTTCTACGTTATACGTTATACGTTATACGTTATACGTTATACGTTATACGTGATAAGTTATACGTTATACGTTATACGTTATTCTTTATACGTTATACGTTATACGTTATACGTTATACGTCATACGCTATACGTTATACTTTATACGTTATACGTTATACGTTATACGTTATACGTTATACGTTATACGTTATGCGTTATACGTTAGACGTTATACGTTATACGTTATACGTTATACGTTATACGTTATACGTTATACGTTATGCGTTATACTTTAGACGTTATACGTTATACGTTATACGCTATACGTTATACGTTATACGTTATACGTTATACGTTGTACGTTATACGTTATACGTTATACGTTATACGTTATACGTTATACCTTATACGTTATACGTTATACGTCATACGTTATACGTCATACGTTATTCGTTATACGTTATACGTTATACGTTATACGTTATACGTTATACGTTATACGTTATTCTTTATACGTTATACGTTATACGTTATACGTTATACGTCATACGTTATACGTTATACGTTATACGATATACGTTATACGTTATACGTTATACGTTATACGTTATACGTAATTCGTAATACGTTATACCTGATACGATATACGTTCTACGTTATACGTTATACGTTATACGTTATACGTTATACGTTATACGTGATAAGTTATACGTTATACGTTATACGTTATTCTTTATACGTTATACGTTATACGTTATACGTTATACGTCATACGTTATACGTTATACGTTATACGTTATACGTTATACGTTATACGTTATACGTTATACGTTATACGTTATGCGTTATACGTTAGACGTTATACGTTATACGTTATACGTTATACGTTATACGTTATACGTTATACGTTATACGTTATACGTTATACGTTATACGTTATACGTGATAAGTTATACGTTACATGCTATACGTTATACGTTATACGTTATACGTTATACGTTATACGTTATACGTTATACGTTATGCGTTATACGTTAGACGTTATACGTTATACGTCATACGTTATACGTTATACGTTATACGTTATACGTTATACGTTATACGTTATACGTTATACGTTATACGTCATACGTTATACGTTATACGTCATACGTTATACGTTATACGTTATACGTTATACGTTATACGTTATACGTTATACGTTATACGTTATACGTTATACGTTATACGTTATACGTTATACGTTATACGTTAAACGTTATACGTTATACGTTATACGTCATAGGTTATACGTTATACGTTATACGTTATGCGTTATACGTTATACGTTATACGTTATACGTTATACGTTATACGTTATACGTTGTACGATATACGTTATACGTTATACGTTATACGTTATACGTTATACGTAATTCGTAATACGTTATACCTGATACGTTATACGTTCTACGTTATACGTTATACGTTATACGTTATACGTTATACGTTATACGTGATAAGTTATACGTTATACGTTATACGTTATTCTTTATACGTTATACGTTATACGTTATACGTTATACGTTATACGTCATACGCTATACGTTATACTTTATACGTTATACGTTATACGTTATACGTTATACGTTATACGTTATACGTTATGCGTTATACGTTAGACGTTATACGTTATACGTTATACGTTATACGTTATACGTTATACGTTATACGTTATACGTTGTACGTTATACGTTATACGTTATACGTTATACGTTATACGTTATACGTTATACGTAATTCGTAATACGTTATACCTGATACGTTATACGTTCTACGTTATACGTTATACTTTATACGTTATACGTTATACGTTATACGTTATACGTTAGACGTTATACGTTATGCGTTATACGTTAGACGTTATACGTTATACGTTATACGTTATACGTTATACGTTATACGTTATACGTTATACGTTGTACGTTATACGTTATACGTTATACGTTATACGTTATACGTTATACGTAATTCGTAATACGTTATACGTAATTCGTAATACGTTATACCTGATACGTTATACGTTCTACGTTACACGTTATACGTTATACGTTATACCTTATACGTTATACGTTATACGTCATACGTTATACGTCATACGTTATTCGTTATACGTTATACGTTATACGTTATACGTTATACGTTATACGTTATACGTTATACGTTATTCTTTATACGTTATACGTTATACGTTATACGTTATACGTCATACGTTATACGTTATACGTTATACGATATACGTTATACGTTATACGTTATACGTTATACGTTATTCTTTATACGTTATACGTTATACGTTATACGTTATACGTCATACGTTATACGTTATACGTTATACGTTATACGTTATACGTTATACGTTATACGTTATACGTTATACGTTATGCGTTATACGTTAGACGTTATACGTTATACGTTATACGTTATACGTTATACGTTATACGTTATACGTTATACGTTATACGTTATACGTTATACGTGATAAGTTATACGTTACATGCTATACGTTATACGTTAAACGTTATACGTTATACGTTATACGTTATACGTCATAGGTTATACGTTATACGTTATACGTTATGCGTTATACGTTATACGTTATACGTTATACGTTATACGTTATACGTTATACGTTGTACGATATACGTTATACGTTATACGTTATACGTTATACGTTATACGTAATTCGTAATACGTTATACCTGATACGTTATACGTTCTACGTTATACGTTATACGTTATACGTTATACGTTATACGTTATACGTGATAAGTTATACGTTATACGTTATACGTTATTCTTTATACGTTATACGTTATACGTTATACGTTATACGTCATACGCTATACGTTATACTTTATACGTTATACGTTATACGTTATACGTTATACGTTATACGTTATACGTTATGCGTTATACGTTAGACGTTATACGTTATACGTTATACGTTATACGTTATACGTTATACGTTATACGTTATGCGTTATACTTTAGACGTTATACGTTATACGTTATACGCTATACGTTATACGTTATACGTTATACGTTATACGTTGTACGTTATACGTTATACGTTATACGTTATACGTTATACGTTATACCTTATACGTTATACGTTATACGTCATACGTTATACGTCATACGTTATTCGTTATACGTTATACGTTATACGTTATACGTTATACGTTATACGTTATACGTTATTCTTTATACGTTATACGTTATACGTTATACGTTATACGTCATACGTTATACGTTATACGTTATACGATATACGTTATACGTTATACGTTATACGTTATACGTTATACGTAATTCGTAATACGTTATACCTGATACGATATACGTTCTACGTTATACGTTATACGTTATACGTTATACGTTATACGTTATACGTGATAAGTTATACGTTATACGTTATACGTTATTCTTTATACGTTATACGTTATACGTTATACGTTATACGTCATACGTTATACGTTATACGTTATACGTTATACGTTATACGTTATACGTTATACGTTATACGTTATACGTTATGCGTTATACGTTAGACGTTATACGTTATACGTTATACGTTATACGTTATACGTTATACGTTATACGTTATACGTTATACGTTATACGTTATACGTTATACGTGATAAGTTATACGTTACATGCTATACGTTATACGTTATACGTTATACGTTATACGTTATACGTTATACGTTATACGTTATGCGTTATACGTTAGACGTTATACGTTATACGTCATACGTTATACGTTATACGTTATACGTTATACGTTATACGTTATACGTTATACGTTATACGTTATACGTCATACGTTATACGTTATACGTCATACGTTATACGTTATACGTTATACGTTATACGTTATACGTTATACGTTATACGTTATACGTTTACGTTATACGTTATACGTTATACGTTATACGTTAAACGTTATACGTTATACGTTATACGTCATAGGTTATACGTTATACGTTATACGTTATGCGTTATACGTTATACGTTATACGTTATACGTTATACGTTATACGTTATACGTTATTCTTTATACGTTATACGTTATACGTTATACGTTATACGTCATACGTTATACGTTATACGTTATACGTTATACGTTATACGTTATACGTTATACGTCATACGTTATACGTCATACGTTATACGTTATACGTTATACGACATACGTTATACGTTATACGTTATGCGTTATTCGTTATACGTTTTACGTTATACGTTACACGTAATTCGTAATACGTTATACCTGATACGTTATACGTTCTACGTTATACGTTATGCGTTATACGTTATACGTTATACGTTATACGTTATACGTTATACGTTATACGTTATACGTTATACGTTATACGATATACGTTATACGTTATACGTTATGCGTTATTCGTTATACGTTTTACGTTATACGTTACACGTAATTCGTAATACGTTATACCTGATACGTTATACGTTCTACGTTATACGTTATACGTTATACGAAATATGTAATACGTAATACGTTTTACGATATTCGTTATACGTTCTTCGTTACACGTTATACGTTATACGTTTTGCGTTATACGTTATACGTTATACGTTATACGTTATACGTTATACGTTATACGTTATACGTTATACGTTATACGTTATACGTTATACGTTATACGTTATACGTTATACGTTATACGTTATACGTTATACGTTATACGTTATACGTTCTACGTCATACGTTATACGTCATACGTTATTCGTTATACGTTATACGTTATACGTTATACGTTATACGTTATACGTTATACGTTATTCTTTATACGTTATACGTTATACGTTATACGTTATACGTTATACGTTATACGTTATACGTTATACGTTATACGTTATACGTTATACGTTATACGTTCTACGTCATACGTTATACGTCATACGTTATTCGTTATACGTTATACGTTATACGTTATACGTTATACGTTATACGTTATACGTTATTCTTTATACGTTATACGTTATACGTTATACGTTATACGTCATACGTTATACGTTATACGTTATACGTTATACGTTATACGTTATACGTTATACGTCATACGTTATACGTCATACGTTATACGTTATACGTTATACGACATACGTTATACGTTATACGTTATGCGTTATTCGTTATACGTTTTACGTTATACGTTACACGTAATTCGTAATACGTTATACCTGATACGTTATACGTTCTACGTTATACGTTATGCGTTATACGTTATACGTTATACGTTATACGTTATACGTTATACGTTATACGTTATACGTTATACGTTATACGATATACGTTATACGTTATACGTTATGCGTTATTCGTTATACGTTTTACGTTATACGTTACACGTAATTCGTAATACGTTATACCTGATACGTTATACGTTCTACGTTATACGTTATACGTTATACGAAATATGTAATACGTAATACGTTTTACGATATTCGTTATACGTTCTTCGTTACACGTTATACGTTATACGTTTTGCGTTATACGTTTTACGTTATTCGTGATACGTTATACGTTATACGTTATACGTTTTACGTTATACGGTATACGTTATACGTTATACGTTATACGTTATACGCTATACGTTATACGTTATACGCTATACGTTATACGTAGTATGTAATGCTTCATACGTTTTACGTTATTCGTTATACGTTTTTCGTTACAAGTTATACGTTATACGTTATACGTTATACGTTTTTCGTTACAAGTTATACGTTATACGTTATACGTTATAAGTTATATGTCATAAGTTATACGATACATGTTATACGTTATACGAAATATGTAATACGTAATACGTTTTACGAAATTCGTTATACGTTCTTCGTTACACGTTATACGTTATACGTTAAGCGTTATACGTATTACGTTATTCGTGATACGTTATACGTTATACGTTATACGTTATACGGCATACGTTATACGTTATACGTTATACGTTATACGTTACACGTTATACGTTAGATGTTATACGTTATACGTTATACGTTATACGTTATACGTTATACGTTATACGTTGTACGTTATACGTTATACGTTATAAGTTATACGTTATACGTTATACGTCATACGTTATACGTCATACGTTGTTCGTTATACGTTATACGTTACACGTTATGCGTTATACGTTATACGTTATTCTTTATACGTTATACGTTATATGTTATACGTTATACGTCATACGTTATACGTTATACGTTATACGTTATACTTTATACGTTATACGTTATACGAAATATGTAATACGTAATACGTTTTACGATATTCGTTATACGTTCTTCGTTACACGTTATACGTTATACGTTTTGCATTATACGTTTTACGTTATTCGTGATACGTTATACGTTATACGTTATACGTTATACGTTATACGGTATACGTTATACGTTATACGTTATACGTTATACGCTATACGTTATACGTTATACGCTATACGTTATACGTAATATGTAATGCTTCATACGTTTTACGTTATTCGTTATACGTATTACGTTATTCGTGATACGTGATACGTTATACGTTATACGTTATACGGCATACGTTATACGTTATACGTTATACGTTATACGTTATACGTCATAGGTTATACGTTATACGTTATACGTTATGCGTTATACTTTATACGTCATACGTTATTCGTTATACGTTATACGTTATACGTTATACGTTATACGTTATACGTTATACGTTATTCTTTATACGTTATACGTTATTCTTTATACGTTATACGTTATACGTTATACGTTATACATCATACGATATACGTTATACGTTATACGTTATACGTTATACGTTATACGTTATACGTGAAACGTTATACGTTATACGTTATACGTTATTCGTTATACGTTATACGTTATACGTTATACGTTATACGTTATACGTTATACGTTATACGTTATACGTTATACGTTATACGTTATACGTTATACGTTATACGTTATACGTTATACGTTATACGTCAAAGGTTATACGTTATACGTTATACGTTATGCGTTATACGTTATACGTTATACGTTATACGTTATAGGTTATACGTTATACGTTATACGTTATACGTTGTACGTTACACGTTATACGTTATGCGTTATACGTTATACGTTATACGTAATTCGTAATACGTTATACCTGATACGTTATACGTTCTACGTTATACGTTATACGTTATACGTTATACGTTATACGTTATACGTTATACGTTATACGTTATACGTTATACGTTATACGTTATACGTTGTACGTTATACGTTATACGTTATACGTTATATGCTATACGTTATACGTTATACGTTATACGTTGTACGTTATACGTTATACGTTATACGTTGTACGTTATACGTTATACGTTATACGTCATACGTTATACGTCATACGTTATTCGTTATACGTTATACGTTATACGTTATACGTTATACGTTATACGTTATACGTTATTCTTTATACGTTATGCGTTATACGTTATACGTTATACGTCATACGTTATACGTTATACGTTATACGTTATACGTTATACGTTATACGTTACATGCTATACGTTATACGTTATACGTTATACGTTGTACGTTATACGTTATACGTTATACGTTATACGTTGTACGTTGTACGTTATACGTTATACGTCATACGTTATACGTTATACGTTATACGTCATTCGTTATACGTCATACGTTATTCGTTATACGTTATACGTTATACGTTATACGTTATACGTTATACGTTATACGTTATACGTTATTCTTTATACGTTATACGTTATACGTTATACGTTATACGTCATACGTTATACGTTATACGTTATACGTTATACGTTATACGTTATACGTTATACGTTATACGTTATACGTTACACGTTATACGTTAGATGTTATACGTTATACGTTATACGTTATACGTTATACGTTATACGTTATACGTTGTACGTTATACGTTATACGTTATAAGTTATACGTTATACGTTATACGTCATACGTTATACGTCATACGTTGTTCGTTATACGTTATACGTTACACGTTATGCGTTATACGTTATACGTTATTCTTTATACGTTATACGTTATATGTTATACGTTATACGTCATACGTTATACGTTATACGTTATACGTTATACTTTATACGTTATACGTTATACGAAATATGTAATACGTAATACGTTTTACGATATTCGTTATACGTTCTTCGTTACACGTTATACGTTATACGTTTTGCATTATACGTTTTACGTTATTCGTGATACGTTATACGTTATACGTTATACGTTATACGTTATACGGTATACGTTATACGTTATACGTTATACGTTATACGCTATACGTTATACGTTATACGCTATACGTTATACGTAATATGTAATGCTTCATACGTTTTACGTTATTCGTTATACGTATTACGTTATTCGTGATACGTGATACGTTATACGTTATACGTTATACGGCATACGTTATACGTTATACGTTATACGTTATACGTTATACGTCATAGGTTATACGTTATACGTTATACGTTATGCGTTATACTTTATACGTTATACGTGATAAGTTATACGTTATACGTTATACGTTATTCTTTATACGTTATACGTTATACGTTATACGTTATACGTCATACGTTATACGTTATACGTTATACGTTATACGTTATACGTTATACGTTATACGTTATACGTTATACGTTATACGTTATACGTTATACGTCATACGTTATACGTTATACGTTATACGTTATACGTTATACGTTATACGTTATACGTTATACGTTATACGTTATACGTAATACGTGATAAGTTATACGTTATACGTTATACGTTATTCTTTATACGTTATACGTTATACGTTATACGTTATACGTCATACGTTATACGTTATACGTTATACGTTATACGTTATACGTTATACGTTATACGTTATACGTTATACGTTATACGATATACGTTATACGTTATACGTTATACGTGAAACGTTATACGTTATACGTTATACGTTATTCGTTATACGTTATACGTTATGCGTTATACGTTATACGTTATACGTT
Organism: Ptiloglossa arizonensis; assembly: GCF_051014685.1. Lineage (NCBI taxonomy): Eukaryota > Metazoa > Arthropoda > Insecta > Hymenoptera > Colletidae > Ptiloglossa > Ptiloglossa arizonensis. The sequence goes on along the minus strand of NW_027478408.1, from coordinate 904,811 downwards.
ATATGAAATACGTTATACGTTATACGTTATACGTTATACGTAATACGTTATACGTTATACGTTATACGTTACATGCTATACGTTATACGTTATACGTTATACGTTGTTCGTTATACGTTATACGTTATACGTTGTACGTTATACGTTATAAGTTATACGTTACATGCTATACGTTGTACGTTATACGTTATACGTTATACGTTATACGTTATACGTTATACGTGATAAGTTATACGTTACATGCTATACGTTATACGTTATACGTTATACGTTGTACGTTATACGTTATACGTTATACGTTATACGTTATACGTTATACGTTATACGTTATACGTCATACGTCATTCGTTATACGTTATACGTTATACGTTATACGTTATACGTTATACGTTATTCTTTATACGTTATACGTTATACGTTATACGTTATACGTCATACGTTATACGTTATACGTTATACGTTATACGTTATACGTTATACGTTATACGTGAAGCGTTATACGTTATACGTTATACGTTATTCGTTATACGTTATACGTTATGCGTTATACGTTATACGTTATACTTTATACGTTATACGTTATACGTTATACGTTATACGTTATACGTAATACGTTATACGTTATACGTTATACGTTATACGTTATACGTTATACGTTATACGTAATACGTTATACGTTATACGTTATTCGTTATACGTTATACGTTATGCGTTATACGTTAGACGTTATACGTTATACGTTATACGTTATACGTTATACGTTATACGTTATACGTTATACGTTATACGTTATACGTTATACGTTATACGTTATACGTGATAAGTTATACGTTACATGCTATACGTTATACGTTATACGTTATACGTTATACGTTATACGTTATACGTTATACGTTATACGTTATACGTTATACGTTATACGTTATACGTTATACGTTATACGTTATACGTTATACGTAATAAGTTATACGTTACATGCTATACGTTATACGTTATACGTTATACGTTGTACTTTGTACGTTATACGTTATAAGTTATACGTTATACGTTATACGTCATACGTTATACGTCATACGTTATTCGTTATACGTTATACGTTGTACGTTATACGTTATACGTTATACGTTATTCTTTATACGTTATACGTTATACGTTATACGTTATACGTCATACGTTATACGTTATACGTTATACGTTATACTTTATACGTTATACGTTATACGAAATATGTAATACGTAATGCGTTTTACGATATTCGTTATCCGTTCTTCGTTACACGTTATACGTTATACGTTTTGCGTTATACGTTTTACGTTATTCGTGATACGTTATACGTTATACGTTATACGTTATACGTTATACGTTATACGGTATACGTTATACGTTATACGTTATACGTTATACGCTATACGTTATATGTTATACGCTATACGTTATACGTAATATGCAATGCTTCATACGTTTTACGTTATTCGTTATACGTTTTTCGTTACAAGTTATACGTTATACGTTATACGTTATAAGTTATATGTCATAAGTTATACGATACATGTTATACGTTATACGAAATATGTAATACGTAATACGTTTTACGATATTCGTTATACGTTCTTCGTTACACGTTATACGTTATACGTTATGCGTTATACGTATTACGTTATTCGTGATACGTTATGCGTTATACGTTATACGTTATACGGCATACGTTATACGTTATACGTTATACGTTATACGTTATACGTTATACGTTATACGTTATATGTTATACGTTATACGTTATACGTTATACGTTACATGCTATACGTTATACGTTATACGTTATACGTTACACGTTATACGTTATACGTTATACGTTATACGTTATACGTTATACGTTATACGTTATACGTTATACGTAATACGTTATACGTTATACGTTATACGTTAAACGTTATACGTTATACGTTATACGTTATACGTTATACGTTGTACGATATACGTTATACGTTATACGTTGTACGTTATACGTTATACGTTATACGTTATACGTTATACGTTATACCTTATACGTTATACGTTATACGTCATACGTTATACGTCATACGTTATTCGTTATACGTTATACGTTATACGTTATACGTTATACGTTATACGTTATTCTTTATACGTTATACGTTATACGTTATACGTTATACGTCATACGTTATACGTTATACGTTATACGATATTCGTTATACGTTATACGTTATACGTTATACGTTATACGTAATTCGTAATACGTTATACCTGATACGTTATACGTTCTACGTTATACGTTATACGTTATACGTTATACGTTATACGTTATACGTGATAAGTTATACGTTATACGTTATACGTTATTCTTTATACGTTATACGTTATACGTTATACGTTATACGTCATACGTTATACGTTATACGTTATACGTTATACGTTATACGTTATACGTTATTCGTTATACGTTATACGTTATGCGTTATACGTTAGACGTTATACGTTATACGTTATACGTTATACGTTATACGTTATACGTTATACGTTATACGTTATACGTTATACGTTATACGTTATACGTTATACGTGATAAGTTATACGTTACATGCTATACGTTATACGTTATACGTTATACGTTGTACGTTATACGTCATACGTTATACGTTATACGTTATACGTTATACGTTATACGTTCTTCGTTACACGTTATACGTTGTACGTTATGCGTTATACGTATTACGTTATTCGTGATACGTTATACGTAATACGTTATACGTTATACGTTATACGTTATACGTTATACGTTATACGTTATACGTTGTACGATATACGTTATACGTTATACGTTGTACGTTATACGTTATACGTTATACGTTATATGTTATACGTTATACGTTATAAGTTATACGTTATACGTTATACGTCATACGTTATACGTCATACGTTATTCGTTATACGTTATACGTTGTACGTTATACGTTATACGTTATACGTTATTCTTTATACGTTATACGTTATACGTTATACGTTATACGTCATACGTTATACGTTATACGTTATACGTTATAGTTTATACGTTATACGTTATACGAAATATGTAATACGTAATGCGTTTTACGATATTCGTTATACGTTCTTCGTTACACGTTATACGTTATACGTTTTGCGTTATACGTTTTACGTTATTCGTGATACGTTATACGTTATACGTTATACGTTATACGTTATACGGTATACGTTATACGTTATACGTTATACGTTATACGCTATACGTTATATGTTATACGCTATACGTTATACGTAATATGCAATGCTTCATACGTTTTACGTTATTCGTTATACGTTTTTCGTTACAAGTTATACGTTATACGTTATACGTTATAAGTTATATGTCATAAGTTATACGATACATGTTAAACGTTATACGAAATATGTAATACGTAATACGTTTTACGATATTCGTTATACGTTCTTCGTTACACGTTATACGTTATACGTTATGCGTTATAGGTATTACGTTATTCGTGATACGTTATACGTTATACGTTATACGTTATACGGCATACGTTATACGTTATACGTTATACGTTATACGTTATACGTTATACGTTATACGTTATATGTTATACGTTATACGTTATACGTTATACGTTACATGCTATACGTTATACGTTATACGTTATACGTTACACGTTATACGTTATACGTTATACGTTATACGTTATACGTTATACGTTATACGTTATACGTTATACGTTATACGTTATACGTTATACGTTAAACGTTATACGTTATACGTTATACGTCATAGGTTATACGTTATACGTTATACGTTATGCGTTATACGTTATACGTTATACGTTATACGTTATACGTTATACGTTATACGTTATACGTTGTACGATATACGTTATACGTTATACGTCATACGTTATACGTTATACGTAATTCGTAAAACGTTATACCTGATACGTTATACGTTCTACGTTATACGTTATACGTTATACGTTATACGTTATACGTTATACGTGATAAGTTATACGTTATACGTTATACGTTATTCTTTATACGTTATACGTTATACGTTATACGTTATACGTCATACGCTATACGTTATACTTTATACGTTATACGTTATACGTTATACGTTATACGTTATACGTTATACGTTATGCGTTATACGTTAGACGTTATACGTTATACGTTATACGTTATACGTTATACGTTATACGTTATACGTTATACGTTGTACGTTATACGTTATACGTTATACGTTATACGTTATACGTTATACGTAATTCGTAATACGTTATACCTGATACGTTATACGTTCTACGTTATACGTTATACGTTATACGTTATACGTTATACGTTATACGTGATAAGTTATACGTTATACGTTATACGTTATTCTTTATACGTTATACGTTATACGTTATACGTTATACGTCATACGTTATACGTTATACGTTATACGTTATACGTTATACGTTATACGTTATACGTTATACGTTATACGTTATGCGTTATACGTTAGACGTTATACGTTATACGTTATACGCTATACGTTATACGTTCTACGTTATACGTTATACGTTGCACGTTATACGTTATACGTTATACGTTATACGTTATACGTTATACCTTATACGTTATACGTTATACGTCATACGTTATACGTCATACGTTATTCGTTATACGTTATACGTTATACGTTATACGTTATACGTTATACGTTATACGTTATTCTTTATACGTTATACGTTATACGTTATACGTTATACGTCATACGTTATACGTTATACGTTATACGATATACGTTATACGTTATACGTTATACGGTATACGTTCTACGTAATTCGTAATACGTTATACCTGATACGATATACGTTCTACGTTATACGTTATACGTTATACGTTATACGTTATACGTTATACGTGATAAGTTATACGTTATACGTTATACGTTATTCTTTATACGTTATACGTTATACGTTATACGTTATACGTCATACGTTATACGTTATACGTTATACGTTATACGTTATACGTTATACGTTATACGTTATACGTTATACGTTATGCGTTATACGTTAGACGTTATACGTTACACGTTATACGTTATACGTTATACGTTATACGTTATACGTTATACGTTATACGTTATACGTTATACGTTATACGTTATACGTTATACGTTATACGTGATAAGTTATACGTTACATGCTATACGTTATACGTTATACGTTATACGTTGTACGTTATACGTTATACGTTATACGTTATACGTTATACGTTATACCTTATACGTTATACGTTACACGTCATACGTTAGACGTCATACGTTATTCGTTATACGTTATACGTTATACGTTATACGTTATACGTTATACGTTATTCTTTATACGTTATACGTTACACGTTATACGTTATACGTCATACGTTATACGTTATACGTTATACGATATACGTTATACGTTATACGTTATACGTTATACGTTATACGTAATTCGTAATACGTTATACCTGATACGATATACGTTCTACGTTATACGTTATACGTTATACGTTATACGTTATACGTTATACGTGATAAGTTATACGTTATACGTTATACGTTATTCTTTATACGTTATACGTTATACGTTATACGTTATACGTCATACGTTATACGTTATACGTTATACGTTATACGTTATACGTTATACGTTATACGTTATACGTTATACGTTATGCGTTATACGTTAGACGTTATACGTTATACGTTATACGTTATACGTTATACGTTATACGTTATACGTTATACGTTATACGTTATACGTTATACGTTATACGTGATAAGTTATACGTTACATGCTATACGTTATACGATATACGTTATACGTTGTACGTTATACGTTATACGTTATACGTTATACGTTATACGTTATACGTTATACGTTAAACGTTATACGTTATACGTTATACGTTATACGTCATAGGTTATACGTTATACGTTATACGTTATGCGTTATACGTTATACGTTATACGTTATACGTTATACGTTATACGTTATACGTTGTACGATATACGTTATACGTTATACGTTATACGTTATACGTTATACGTAATTCGTAATACGTTATACCTGATACGTTATACGTTCTACGTTATACGTTATACGTTATACGTTATACGTTATACGTTATACGTGATAAGTTATACGTTATACGTTATACGTTATTCTTTATACGTTATACGTTATACGTTATACGTTATACGTCATACGTTATACGTTATACGTTATACGATATACGTTATACGTTATACGTTATACGTTATACGTTATACGTTATACGTTATACGTTATACGTGATAAGTTATACGTTACATGCTATACGTTATACGTTATACGTTATACGTTATACGTTATACGTTATACGTTATACGTTATGCGTTATACGTTAGACGTTATACGTTATACGTCATACGTTATACGTTATACGTTATACGTTATACGTTATACGTTATACGTTATACGTTATACGTTATACGTCATACGTTGTACGTTATACGTCATACGTTATACGTTATACGTTATACGTTATACGTTATACGTTATACGTTATACGTTATACGTTATACGTTATACGTTATACGTTATACGTTATACGTTATACGTTAAACGTTATACGTTATACGTTATACGTTATACGTTATACGTCATAGGTTATACGTTATACGTTATACGTTATGCGTTATACGTTATACGTTATACGTTATACGTTATACGTTATACGTTATACGTTGTACGATATACGTTATACGTTATACGTTATACGTTATACGTTATACGTAATTCGTAATACGTTATACCTGATACGTTATACGTTCTACGTTATACGTTATACGTTATACGTTATACGTTATACGTTATACGTGATAAGTTATACGTTATACGTTATACGTTATTCTTTATACGTTATACGTTATACGTTATACGTTATACGTCATACGCTATACGTTATACTTTATACGTTATACGTTATACGTTATACGTTATACGTTATACGTTATACGTTATGCGTTATACGTTAGACGTTATACGTTATACGTTATACGTTATACGTTATACGTTATACGTTATACGTTATACGTTATACGTTGTACGTTATACGTTATACGTTATACGTTATACGTTATACGTTATACGTAATTCGTAATACGTTATACCTGATACGTTATACGTTCTACGTTATACGTTATACGTTATACGTTATACGTTATACGTTATACGTTATACGTGATAAGTTATACGTTATACGTTATACGTTATCCTTTATACGTTATACGTTATACGTTATACGTTATACGCCATACGTTATACGTTATACGTTATACGTTATACGTCATACGTTATACGTTATACGTTATACGTTATACGTTATGCGTTATACGTTAGACGTTATACGTTATACGTTATACGCTATACGTTATACGTTATACGTTATACGTTATACGTTGTACGTTATACGTTATACGTTATACGTTATACGTTATACGTTATACCTTATACGTTATACGTTATACGTCATACGTTATACGTCATACGTTATTCGTTATACGTTATACGTTATACGTTATACGTTATACGTTATACGTTATACGTTATTCTTTATACGTTATACGTTATACGTTATACGTTATACGTCATACGTTATACGTTATACGTTATACGATATACGTTATACGTTATACGTTATACGTTATACGTTGTACGTTATACGTTATACGTCATACGTTATACGTTATACGTTATACGTCATACGTTATACGTTATACGTCATACGTTATACGTTATACGTTATACGTTATACGTCATACGTTATACGTTATACGTTATACGATATACGTTATACGTTATACGTTATACGTTATACGTTATACGTAATTCGTAATACGTTATACCTGATACGATATACGTTCTACGTTATACGTTATACGTTATACGTTATACGTTATACGTTATACGTTATACGTGATAAGTTATACGTTATACGTTATACGTTATTCTTTATACGTTATACGTTATACGTTATACGTTATACGTCATACGTTATACGTTATACGTTATACGTTATACGTTATACGTTATACGTTATACGTTATACGTTATACGTTATGCGTTATACGTTATACGTTATACGTTATACGTTATACGTTATACGTTATACGTTATACGTGAAACGTTATACGTTATACGTTATACGTTATACGTTATTCGTTACACGTTATACGTTACACGTTATTCGTTATACGTTATACGTTATACGTTATACGTCATACGTTATACATCATACGTTATTCGTTATACGTTATACGTTATACGTTATACGTTATACGTTATACGTTATACGGTATACGTTATACGTTATACGTTATACGTTATACGCTATACGTTATATGTTATACGCTATACGTTATACGTAATATGTAATGCTTCATACGTTTTACGTTATTCGTTATACGTTTTTCGTTACAAGTTATACGTTATACGTAATACGTTATAAGTTATATGTCATAAGTTATACGATACATGTTATACGTTATACGAAATATGTAATACGTAATACGTTTTACGATATTCGTTATACGTTCTTCGTTACACGTTATACGTTATACGTTATGCGTTATACGTATTACGATATTCGTGATACGTTATACGTTATACGTTATACGTTATACGTTATACGGCATACGTTATACGTTATACGTTACACGTTATACGTTATACGTTATACGTTATACGTTATACGTTATACGTTATACGTTATACGTTATACGTTATACGTTATACGTTATACGTTATACGTTATACGTTATACGTTATACGTTATACGTTATACGTTATTCTTTATACGTTATACGTTATACGTTATACGTTATACGTCATACGTTATACGTTATACGTTATACGATATACGTTATACTTTATACGTTATACGTTATACGTTATACGTAATTCGTAATACGTTATACCTGATACGATATACGTTCTACGTTATACGTTATACGTTATACGTTATACGTTATACGTTATACGTGATAAGTTATACGTTATACGTTATACGTTATTCTTTATACGTTATACGTTATACGTTATACGTTATACGTCATACGTTATACGTTATACGTTATACGTTATACGTTATACGTTATACGTTATACGTTATACGTTATACGTTATGCGTTATACGTTAGACGTTATACGTTATACGTTATACGTTATACGTTATACGTTATACGTTATACGTTATACGTTATACGTTATACGTTATACGTTATACGTGATAAGTTATACGTTACATGCTATACGTTATACGTTATACGTTATACGTTATACGTTATACGTTATACGTTATACGTTATGCGTTATACGTTAGACGTTATACGTTATACGTCATACGTTATACGTTATACGTTATACGTTATACGTTATACGTTATACGTTATACGTTATACGTTATACGTCATACGTTATACGTTATACGTCATACGTTATACGTTATACGTTATACGTTATACGTTATACGTTATACGTTATACGTTATACGTTATACGTTATACGTTATACGTTATACGTTATACGTTATACGTTAAACGTTATACGTTATACGTTATACGTCATAGGTTATACGTTATACGTTATACGTTATGCGTTATACGTTATACGTTATACGTTATACGTTATACGTTATACGTTATACGTTGTACGATATACGTTATACGTTATACGTTATACGTTATACGTTATACGTTATACGTAATTCGTAATACGTTATACCTGATACGTTATACGTTCTACGTTATACGTTATACGTTATACGTTATACGTTATACGTTATACGTGATAAGTTATACGTTATACGTTATACGTTATTCTTTATACGTTATACGTTATACGTTATACGTTATACGTCATACGCTATACGTTATACTTTATACGTTATACGTTATACGTTATACGTTATACGTTATACGTTATACGTTATGCGTTATACGTTAGACGTTATACGTTATACGTTATACGTTATACGTTATACGTTATACGTTATACGTTATACGTTGTACGTTATACGTTATACGTTATACGTTATACGTTATACGTTATACGTAATTCGTAATACGTTATACCTGATACGTTATACGTTCTACGTTATACGTTATACGTTATACGTTATACCTTATACGTTATACGTTATACGTCATACGTTATACGTCATACGTTATTCGTTATACGTTATACGTTATACGTTATACGTTATACGTTATACGTTATACGTTATTCTTTATACGTTATACGTTATACGTTATACGTTATACGTCATACGTTATACGTTATACGTTATACGATATACGTTATACGTTATACGTTATACGTTATACGTTATACGTAATTCGTAATACGTTATACCTGATACGATATACGTTCTACGTTATACGTTATACGTTATACGTTATACGTTATACGTTATACGTGATAAGTTATACGTTATACGTTATACGTTATTCTTTATACGTTATACGTTATACGTTATACGTTATACGTCATACGTTATACGTTATACGTTATACGTTATACGTTATACGTTATACGTTATACGTTATACGTTATACGTTATGCGTTATACGTTAGACGTTATACGTTATACGTTATACGTTATACGTTATACGTTATACGTTATACGTTATACGTTATACGTTATACGTTATACGTGATAAGTTATACGTTACATGCTATACGTTATACGTTATACGTTATACGTTATACGTTATACGTTATACGTTATACGTTATGCGTTATACGTTAGACGTTATACGTTATACGTCATACGTTATACGTTATACGTTATACGTTATACGTTATACGTTATACGTTATACGTTATACGTTATACGTCATACGTTATACGTTATACGTCATACGTTATACGTTATACGTTATACGTTATACGTTATACGTTATACGTTATACGTTATACGTTATACGTTATACGTTATACGTTATACGTTATACGTTAAACGTTATACGTTATACGTTATACGTTATACGTCATAGGTTATACGTTATACGTTATACGTTATGCGTTATACGTTATACGTTATACGTTATACGTTATACGTTATACGTTATACGTTGTACGATATACGTTATACGTTATACGTTATACGTTATACGTTATACGTAATTCGTAATACGTTATACCTGATACGTTATACGTTCTACGTTATACGTTATACGTTATACGTTATACGTTATACGTTATACGTGATAAGTTATACGTTATACGTTATACGTTATTCTTTATACGTTATACGTTATACGTTATACGTTATACGTCATACGCTATACGTTATACTTTATACGTTATACGTTATACGTTATACGTTATACGTTATACGTTATACGTTATGCGTTATACGTTAGACGTTATACGTTATACGTTATACGTTATACGTTATACGTTATACGTTATACGTTATGCGTTATACTTTAGACGTTATACGTTATACGTTATACGCTATACGTTATACGTTATACGTTATACGTTATACGTTGTACGTTATACGTTATACGTTATACGTTATACGTTATACGTTATACCTTATACGTTATACGTTATACGTCATACGTTATACGTCATACGTTATTCGTTATACGTTATACGTTATACGTTATACGTTATACGTTATACGTTATACGTTATTCTTTATACGTTATACGTTATACGTTATACGTTATACGTCATACGTTATACGTTATACGTTATACGATATACGTTATACGTTATACGTTATACGTTATACGTTATACGTAATTCGTAATACGTTATACCTGATACGATATACGTTCTACGTTATACGTTATACGTTATACGTTATACGTTATACGTTATACGTGATAAGTTATACGTTATACGTTATACGTTATTCTTTATACGTTATACGTTATACGTTATACGTTATACGTCATACGTTATACGTTATACGTTATACGTTATACGTTATACGTTATACGTTATACGTTATACGTTATACGTTATGCGTTATACGTTAGACGTTATACGTTATACGTTATACGTTATACGTTATACGTTATACGTTATACGTTATACGTTATACGTTATACGTTATACGTTATACGTGATAAGTTATACGTTACATGCTATACGTTATACGTTATACGTTATACGTTATACGTTATACGTTATACGTTATACGTTATGCGTTATACGTTAGACGTTATACGTTATACGTCATACGTTATACGTTATACGTTATACGTTATACGTTATACGTTATACGTTATACGTTATACGTTATACGTCATACGTTATACGTTATACGTCATACGTTATACGTTATACGTTATACGTTATACGTTATACGTTATACGTTATACGTTATACGTTATACGTTATACGTTATACGTTATACGTTATACGTTAAACGTTATACGTTATACGTTATACGTCATAGGTTATACGTTATACGTTATACGTTATGCGTTATACGTTATACGTTATACGTTATACGTTATACGTTATACGTTATACGTTGTACGATATACGTTATACGTTATACGTTATACGTTATACGTTATACGTAATTCGTAATACGTTATACCTGATACGTTATACGTTCTACGTTATACGTTATACGTTATACGTTATACGTTATACGTTATACGTGATAAGTTATACGTTATACGTTATACGTTATTCTTTATACGTTATACGTTATACGTTATACGTTATACGTTATACGTCATACGCTATACGTTATACTTTATACGTTATACGTTATACGTTATACGTTATACGTTATACGTTATACGTTATGCGTTATACGTTAGACGTTATACGTTATACGTTATACGTTATACGTTATACGTTATACGTTATACGTTATACGTTGTACGTTATACGTTATACGTTATACGTTATACGTTATACGTTATACGTAATTCGTAATACGTTATACCTGATACGTTATACGTTCTACGTTATACGTTATACTTTATACGTTATACGTTATACGTTATACGTTATACGTTAGACGTTATACGTTATGCGTTATACGTTAGACGTTATACGTTATACGTTATACGTTATACGTTATACGTTATACGTTATACGTTATACGTTGTACGTTATACGTTATACGTTATACGTTATACGTTATACGTTATACGTAATTCGTAATACGTTATACGTAATTCGTAATACGTTATACCTGATACGTTATACGTTCTACGTTACACGTTATACGTTATACGTTATACCTTATACGTTATACGTTATACGTCATACGTTATACGTCATACGTTATTCGTTATACGTTATACGTTATACGTTATACGTTATACGTTATACGTTATACGTTATACGTTATTCTTTATACGTTATACGTTATACGTTATACGTTATACGTCATACGTTATACGTTATACGTTATACGATATACGTTATACGTTATACGTTATACGTTATACGTTATTCTTTATACGTTATACGTTATACGTTATACGTTATACGTCATACGTTATACGTTATACGTTATACGTTATACGTTATACGTTATACGTTATACGTTATACGTTATACGTTATGCGTTATACGTTAGACGTTATACGTTATACGTTATACGTTATACGTTATACGTTATACGTTATACGTTATACGTTATACGTTATACGTTATACGTGATAAGTTATACGTTACATGCTATACGTTATACGTTAAACGTTATACGTTATACGTTATACGTTATACGTCATAGGTTATACGTTATACGTTATACGTTATGCGTTATACGTTATACGTTATACGTTATACGTTATACGTTATACGTTATACGTTGTACGATATACGTTATACGTTATACGTTATACGTTATACGTTATACGTAATTCGTAATACGTTATACCTGATACGTTATACGTTCTACGTTATACGTTATACGTTATACGTTATACGTTATACGTTATACGTGATAAGTTATACGTTATACGTTATACGTTATTCTTTATACGTTATACGTTATACGTTATACGTTATACGTCATACGCTATACGTTATACTTTATACGTTATACGTTATACGTTATACGTTATACGTTATACGTTATACGTTATGCGTTATACGTTAGACGTTATACGTTATACGTTATACGTTATACGTTATACGTTATACGTTATACGTTATGCGTTATACTTTAGACGTTATACGTTATACGTTATACGCTATACGTTATACGTTATACGTTATACGTTATACGTTGTACGTTATACGTTATACGTTATACGTTATACGTTATACGTTATACCTTATACGTTATACGTTATACGTCATACGTTATACGTCATACGTTATTCGTTATACGTTATACGTTATACGTTATACGTTATACGTTATACGTTATACGTTATTCTTTATACGTTATACGTTATACGTTATACGTTATACGTCATACGTTATACGTTATACGTTATACGATATACGTTATACGTTATACGTTATACGTTATACGTTATACGTAATTCGTAATACGTTATACCTGATACGATATACGTTCTACGTTATACGTTATACGTTATACGTTATACGTTATACGTTATACGTGATAAGTTATACGTTATACGTTATACGTTATTCTTTATACGTTATACGTTATACGTTATACGTTATACGTCATACGTTATACGTTATACGTTATACGTTATACGTTATACGTTATACGTTATACGTTATACGTTATACGTTATGCGTTATACGTTAGACGTTATACGTTATACGTTATACGTTATACGTTATACGTTATACGTTATACGTTATACGTTATACGTTATACGTTATACGTTATACGTGATAAGTTATACGTTACATGCTATACGTTATACGTTATACGTTATACGTTATACGTTATACGTTATACGTTATACGTTATGCGTTATACGTTAGACGTTATACGTTATACGTCATACGTTATACGTTATACGTTATACGTTATACGTTATACGTTATACGTTATACGTTATACGTTATACGTCATACGTTATACGTTATACGTCATACGTTATACGTTATACGTTATACGTTATACGTTATACGTTATACGTTATACGTTATACGTTTACGTTATACGTTATACGTTATACGTTATACGTTAAACGTTATACGTTATACGTTATACGTCATAGGTTATACGTTATACGTTATACGTTATGCGTTATACGTTATACGTTATACGTTATACGTTATACGTTATACGTTATACGTTGTACGATATACGTTATACGTTATACGTTATACGTTATACGTTATACGTAATTCGTAATACGTTATACCTGATACGTTATACGTTCTACGTTATACGTTATACGTTATACGTTATACGTTATACGTTATACGTGATAAGTTATACGTTATACGTTATACGTTATTCTTTATACGTTATACGTTATACGTTATACGTTATACGTTATACGTCATACGCTATACGTTATACTTTATACGTTATACGTTATACGTTATACGTTATACGTTATACGTTATACGTTATGCGTTATACGTTAGACGTTATACGTTATACGTTATACGTTATACGTTATACGTTATACGTTATACGTTATACGTTGTACGTTATACGTTATACGTTATACGTTATACGTTATACGTTATACGTAATTCGTAATACGTTATACCTGATACGTTATACGTTCTACGTTATACGTTATACGTTATACGTTATACGTTATACGTTATACGTTATACGTTATACGTGATAAGTTATACGTTATACGTTATACGTTATTCTTTATACGTTATACGTTATACGTTATACGTTATACGTCATACGTTATACGTTATACGTTATACGTTATACGTTATACGTTATACGTTATACGTTATACGTTATACGTTATGCGTTATACGTTAGACGTTATACGTTATACGTTATACGCTATACGTTATACGTTATACGTTATACGTTATACGTTGTACGTTATACGTTATACGTTATACGTTATACGTTATAAGTTATACGTTATACGTTATACGTTATACGTGATAAGTTATACGTTACATGCTATACGTTATACGTTATACGTTATACGTTGTACGTTATATGTTATACGTTATACGTTATACGTTATACGTTATACGTTGTACGTTATACGTTATACGTCATACGTTATACGTTATACGTTATACGTCATACGTTATACGTTATACGTCATACGTTATACGTTATACGTTATACGTTATACGTTATACGTTATACGTTATACGTTATACGTTATACGTTATACGTTATACGTTATACGTTATACGTTATACGTTATACGTTATACGTTATACGTTATACGTTATACGTTATACGTTATACGTTATACGTTATACGTTATACGTTATACGTTATACGTTATACGTTATACGTTATACGTTATACGTTATACGTGAAACGTTATACGTTATACGTTATACGTTATACGTTATTCGTTACACGTTATACGTTACACGTTATTCGTTATACGTTATACGTTATACGTTATACGTTATACGTTATACGTTATACGTAATACGTTATACGTTATACGTTATACGTTATACGTTATACGTTATACGTTATACGTTATACGTTATACGTTATACGTTATACGTTATACGTTATACGTTATACGTTATACGTTATACGTGATAAGTTATACGTTACATGCTATACGTTATACGTTATACGTTATACGTTGTACGTTATACGTTATACGTTATAAGTTATACGTTATACGTTATACGTCATACGTTATACATCATACGTTATTCGTTATACGTTATACGTTATACGTTATACGTTATACGTTATACGTTATACGGTATACGTTATACGTTATACGTTATACGTTATACGCTATACGTTATATGTTATACGCTATACGTTATACGTAATATGTAATGCTTCATACGTTTTACGTTATTCGTTATACGTTTTTCGTTACAAGTTATACGTTATACGTAATACGTTATAAGTTATATGTCATAAGTTATACGATACATGTTATACGTTATACGAAATATGTAATACGTAATACGTTTTACGATATTCGTTATACGTTCTTCGTTACACGTTATACGTTATACGTTATGCGTTATACGTATTACGTTAATCGTGATACGTTATACGTTATACGTTATACGTTATACGGCATACGTTATACGTTATACGTTATACGTTATACGTTATACGTTATACGTTATACGTTATACGTTATACGTTATACGTTATACGTTATACGTTATACGTTATACGTTATACGTTATACGTTATACGTTATACGTTATACGTCATACGTTATACGTCATACGTTATACGTCATACGTTATACGTTATACGTTATACGTTATGAGTTATACATTATACGTTATACGTTATACGTTAGACGTTATACGTTATACGTTATACGTTATACGTTATACGTTATACGTTATACGTTATACGTTATACGTTATACGTTATACGTTATACGTTATACGTTATACGTTATACGTTATACGTTATACGTTATACGTTATACGTTATACGTTATACGTTATACGTTATACGTTATACGTTATACGTTATACGTTGTACGTTATACGTTATACGTTATACGTTATACGTTATACGTTATACGTTATACGGTATACGTTATACGTTATACGTTATACGTTATACGTTATACGCTATACGTTATATGTTATACGCTATACGTTATACGTAATATGTAATGCTTCATACGTTTTACGTTATTCGTTATACGTTTTTCGTTACAAGTTATACGTTATACGTAATACGTTATAAGTTATATGTCATAAGTTATACGATACATGTTATACGTTATACGAAATATGTAATACGTAATACGTTTTACGATATTCGTTATACGTTCTTCGTTACACGTTATACGTTATACGTTATGCGTTATACGTATTACGTTATTCGTGATACGTTATACGTTATACGTTATACGTTATACGTCATACGTTATACGTTATACGTTATACGTTATACGTTATACGTTATACGTTATACGTTATACGTTATACGTTATACGTTATACGTTATACGTTATACGTTAAACGTTATACGTTATACGTTATACGTTATACGTCATAGGTTATACGTTATACGTTATACGTTATGCGTTATACGTTATACGTTATACGTTATACGTTATACGTTATACGTTATACGTTGTACGATATACGTTATACGTTATACGTTATACGTTATACGTTATACGTAATTCGTAATACGTTATACCTGATACGTTATACGTTCTACGTTATACGTTATACGTTATACGTTATACGTTATACGTTATACGTGATAAGTTATACGTTATACGTTATTCTTTATACGTTATACGTTATACGTTATACGTTATACGTCATACGCTATACGTTATACTTTATACGTTATACGTTATACGTTATACGTTATACGTTATACGTTATACGTTATGCGTTATACGTTAGACGTTATACGTTATACGTTATACGTTATACGTTATACGTTATACGTTATACGTTATGCGTTATACTTTAGACGTTATACGTTATACGTTATACGCTATACGTTATACGTTATACGTTATACGTTATACGTTGTACGTTATACGTTATACGTTATACGTTATACGTTATACGTTATACCTTATACGTTATACGTTATACGTCATACGTTATACGTCATACGTTATTCGTTATACGTTATACGTTATACGTTATACGTTATACGTTATACGTTATACGTTATTCTTTATACGTTATACGTTATACGTTATACGTTATACGTCATACGTTATACGTTATACGTTATACGATATACGTTATACGTTATACGTTATACGTTATACGTTATACGTAATTCGTAATACGTTATACCTGATACGATATACGTTCTACGTTATACGTTATACGTTATACGTTATACGTTATACGTTATACGTGATAAGTTATACGTTATACGTTATACGTTATTCTTTATACGTTATACGTTATACGTTATACGTTATACGTCATACGTTATACGTTATACGTTATACGTTATACGTTATACGTTATACGTTATACGTTATACGTTATACGTTATGCGTTATACGTTAGACGTTATACGTTATACGTTATACGTTATACGTTATACGTTATACGTTATACGTTATACGTTATACGTTATACGTTATACGTTATACGTTATACGTGATAAGTTATACGTTACATGCTATACGTTATACGTTATACGTTATACGTTATACGTTATACGTTATACGTTATACGTTATGCGTTATACGTTAGACGTTATACGTTATACTTCATACGTTATACGTTATACGTTATACGTTATACGTTATACGTTATACGTTATACGTTATACGTTATACGTCATACGTTATACGTTATACGTCATACGTTATACGTTATACGTTATACGTTATACGTTATACGTTATACGTTATACGTTATACGTTTACGTTATACGTTATACGTTATACGTTATACGTTAAACGTTATACGTTATACGTTATACGTCATAGGTTATACGTTATACGTTATACGTTATGCGTTATACGTTATACGTTATACGTTATACGTTATACGTTATACGTTATACGTTGTACGATATACGTTATACGTTATACGTTATACGTTATACGTTATACGTAATTCGTAATACGTTATACCTGATACGTTATACGTTCTACGTTATACGTTATACGTTATACGTTATACGTTATACGTTATACGTGATAAGTTATACGTTATACGTTATACGTTATTCTTTATACGTTATACGTTATACGTTATACGTTATACGTTATACGTCATACGCTATACGTTATACTTTATACGTTATACGTTATACGTTATACGTTATACGTTATACGTTATACGTTATGCGTTATACGTTAGACGTTATACGTTATACGTTATACGTTATACGTTATACGTTATACGTTATACGTTATACGTTGTACGTTATACGTTATACGTTATACGTTATACGTTATACGTTATACGTAATTCGTAATACGTTATACCTGATACGTTATACGTTCTACGTTATACGTTATACGTTATACGTTATACGTTATACGTTATACGTTATACGTTATACGTTATACGTGATAAGTTATACGTTATACGTTATACGTTATTCTTTATACGTTATACGTTATACGTTATACGTTATACGTCATACGTTATACGTTATACGTTATACGTTATACGTTATACGTTATACGTTATACGTTATACGTTATACGTTATGCGTTATACGTTAGACGTTATACGTTATACGTTATACGCTATACGTTATACGTTATACGTTATACGTTATACGTTGTACGTTATACGTTATACGTTATACGTTATACGTTATACGTTATACGTTATACGTTATACGTTATACGTGATAAGTTATACGTTACATGCTATACGTTATACGTTATACGTTATACGTTGTACGTTATATGTTATACGTTATACGTTATACGTTATACGTTATACGTTGTACGTTATACGTTATACGTCATACGTTATACGTTATACGTTATACGTCATACGTTATACGTTATACGTCATACGTTATACGTTATACGTTATACGTTATACGTTATACGTTATACGTTATACGTTATACGTTATACGTTATACGTTATACGTTATACGTTATACGTTATACGTTATACGTTATACGTTATACGTTATACGTTATACGTTATACGTTATACGTTATACGTTATACGTTATACGTTATACGTTATACGTTATACGTTATACGTTATACGTTATACGTTATACGTTATACGTGAAACGTTATACGTTATACGTTATACGTTATACGTTATTCGTTACACGTTATACGTTACACGTTATTCGTTATACGTTATACGTTATACGTTATACGTTATACGTTATACGTTATACGTAATACGTTATACGTTATACGTTATACGTTATACGTTATACGTTATACGTTATACGTTATACGTTATACGTTATACGTTATACGTTATACGTTATACGTTATACGTTATACGTTATACGTGATAAGTTATACGTTACATGCTATACGTTATACGTTATACGTTATACGTTGTACGTTATACGTTATACGTTATAAGTTATACGTTATACGTTATACGTCATACGTTATACATCATACGTTATTCGTTATACGTTATACGTTATACGTTATACGTTATACGTTATACGTTATACGGCATACGTTATACGTTATACGTTATACGTTATACGTTATACGTTATACGTTATACGTTATACGTTATACGTTATACGTTATACGTTATACGTTATACGTTTTACGTTATACGTTATACGTTATACGTTATACGTTATACGTTATACGTTATACGTCATACGTTATACGTCATACGTTATACGTCATACGTTATACGTTATACGTTATACGTTATGAGTTATACATTATACGTTATACGTTATACGTTAGACGTTATACGTTATACGTTATACGTTATACGTTATACGTTATACGTTATACGTTATACGTTATACGTTATACGTTATACGTTATACGTTATACGTTATACGTTATACGTTATACGTTATACGTTATACGTTATACGTTATACGTTATACGTTATACGTTATACGTTATACGTTATACGTTATACGTTATACGTTATACGTTATACGTTATACGTTATACGTTATACGTTATACGTTATACGTTATACGTTATACGTTATACGTTATACGTTATACGTTATACGTTATACGTTATACGTTATACGTTATACGTTATACGTTATACGTTATACGTTATACGTTATACGTTATACGTTATACGTTATACGTTATACGTTATACGTTATACGTTATACGTTATACGTTATACGTTATACGTTATACGTTATACGTTATACGTTATACGTCATACGTTATACGTTATACGTTATACGTTATACGTTATACGTTATACGTCATAGGTTATACGTTATACGTTATACGTTATACGTTATACGTTATACGTTATACGTTATACGTTATACGTTATACGTTATACGTTGTACGTTATACGTTGTACGTTATACGTTATACGTTATACGTTATACGTTATACGTTATACGTTATACGTTATACGTTATACGTTATACGTTATACGTTATACGTTATACGTTATACGTTATACGTTATACGTTATACGTTATACGTTATACGTTATACGTTATACGTTATACGTTATACGTTATACGTTATACGTTATACGTTATACGTTATACGTTATACGTTATACGTTATACGGTATACGTTATACGTTATACGTTATACGTTATACGTTATACGCTATACGTTATATGTTATACGCTATACGTTATACGTAATATGTAATGCTTCATACGTTTTACGTTATTCGTTATACGTTTTTCGTTACAAGTTATACGTTATACGTAATACGTTATAAGTTATATGTCATAAGTTATACGATACATGTTATACGTTATACGAAATATGTAATACGTAATACGTTTTACGATATTCGTTATACGTTCTTCGTTACACGTTATACGTTATACGTTATGCGTTATACGTATTACGTTATTCGTGATACGTTATACGTTATACGTTATACGTTATACGGCATACGTTATACGTTATACGTTATACGTTATACGTTATACGTTATACGTTATACGTTATACGTTATACGTTATACGTTATACGTTATACGTTATACGTTATACGTTTTACGTTATACGTTATACGTTATACGTTATACGTTATACGTTATACGTTATACGTCATACGTTATACGTCATACGTTATACGTCATACGTTATACGTTATACGTTATACGTTATGAGTTATACATTATACGTTATACGTTATACGTTATACGTTATACGTTATACGTTATACGTTATACGTGATAAGTTATACGTTACATGCTATACGTTATACGTTATACGTTATACGTTGTACGTTATACGTTATACGTTATAAGTTATACGTTATACGTTATACGTCATACGTTATACATCATACGTTATTCGTTATACGTTATACGTTATACGTTATACGTTATACGTTATACGTTATACGGTATACGTTATACGTTATACGTTATACGTTATACGCTATACGTTATATGTTATACGCTATACGTTATATGTTATACGCTATACGTTATACGTAATATGTAATGCTTCATACGTTTTACGTTATTCGTTATACGTTTTTCGTTACAAGTTATACGTTATACGTAATACGTTATAAGTTATATGTCATAAGTTATACGATACATGTTATACGTTATACGAAATATGTAATACGTAATACGTTTTACGATATTCGTTATACGTTCTTCGTTACACGTTATACGTTATACGTTATGCGTTATACGTATTACGTTCTTCGTGATACCTTATACGTTATACGTTATACGTTATACGGCATACGTTATACGTTATACGTTATACGTTATACGTTATACGTTATACGTTATACGTTATACGTTATACGTTATACGTTATACGTTATACGTTATACGTTTTACGTTATACGTTATACGTTATACGTTATACGTTATACGTTATACGTTATACGTCATACGTTATACGTCATACGTTATACGTCATACGTTATACGTTATACGTTATACGTTATGAGTTATACATTATACGTTATACGTTATACGTTAGACGTTATACGTTATACGTTATACGTTATACGTTATACGTTATACGTTATACGTTATACGTTATACGTTATACGTTATACGTTATACGTTATACGTTATACGTTATACGTTATACGTTATACGTTATACGTTATACGTTATACGTTATACGTTATACGTTATACGTTATACGTTATACGTTATACGTTATACGTTATACGTTATACGTTATACGTTATACGTTATACGTTATACGTTATACGTTATACGTTATACGTTATACGTTATACGTTATACGTTATACGTTATACGTTATACGTTATACGTTATACGTTATACGTTATACGTTATACGTTATACGTTATACGTTATACGTTATACGTTATACGTTATACGTTATACGTTATACGTTATACGTTATACGTTATACGTTATACGTTATACGTTATACGTTATACGTTATACGTTATACGTTATACGTTATACGTTATACGTTATACGTTATACGTTATACGTTATACGTTATACGTTATACGTTATACGTTATACGTTATACGTTATACGTTATACGTTATACGTTATACGTTATACGTTATACGTTATACGTTATACGTTATACGTTATACGTTATACGTTATACGTTATACGTTATACGTTATACGTTATACGTTATACGTTATACGTTATACGTGATAAGTTATACGTTACATGCTATACGTTATACGTTATACGTTATACGTTGTACGTTATACGTTATACGTTATTCGTGATACGTTATACGTTATACGTCATACGTTATACGTCATACGTTATTCGTTATACGTTATACGTTATACGTTATACGTTATACGTTATACGTTATTCTTTATACGTTATACGTTATACGTTATACGTTATACGTTATACGTTATACGTTATACGTTGTACGTTATACGTTATACGTTATACGTTATACGTTATACGTTATACGTTATACGTTATACGTTATACGTTATACGTTATACGTTATACGTTATGCGTTATACGTTATACGTGATAAGTTATACGTTACATGCTATACGTTATACGTTATACGTTATACGTTGTACGTTATACGTTATACGTTATTCGTGATACGTTATACGTTATACGTCATACGTTATACGTCATACGTTATTCGTTATACGTTATACGTTATACGTTATACGTTATACGTTATACGTTATTCTTTATACGTTATACGTTATACGTTATACGTTATACGTTATAGGTTATACGTTATACGTTGTACGTTATACGTTATACGTTATACGTTATACGTTATACGTTATACGTTATACGTTATACGTTATACGTTATACGTTATACGTTATACGTCATACGTTATACGTTATAGGTTATACGTTATACGTTATACGTTATACGTCATAGGTTATACGTTATACGTTATACGTTATACGTTATACGTTATACGTTATACGTTATACGTTATACGTTATACGTTATACGTTATACGTTATACGTTGTACGTTATACGTTATACGTTATACGTTATACGTTATACGTTATACGTTATACGTTATACGTTATACGTTATACGTTATACGTTATACGTTATACGTTATACGTTATACGTTATACGTTATACGTTATACGTTATACGTTATACGTTATACGTTATACGTTATACGTTATACGTTATACGTTATACGTTATACGTTATACGTTATACGTTATACGTTATACGTTATACGTTATACGTTATACGTTATACGTTATACGTTATACGGTATACGTTATACGTTATACGTTATACGTTATACGTTATACGCTATACGTTATATGTTATACGCTATACGTTATACGTAATATGTAATGCTTCATACGTTTTACGTTATTCGTTATACGTTT
Organism: Ptiloglossa arizonensis; assembly: GCF_051014685.1. NCBI lineage: Eukaryota > Metazoa > Arthropoda > Insecta > Hymenoptera > Colletidae > Ptiloglossa > Ptiloglossa arizonensis. The sequence goes on along the minus strand of NW_027478408.1, from coordinate 879,185 downwards.
TTCGTTACAAGTTATACGTTATACGTAATACGTTATAAGTTATATGTCATAAGTTATACGATACATGTTATACGTTATACGAAATATGTAATACGTAATACGTTTTACGATATTCGTTATACGTTCTTCGTTACACGTTATACGTTATACGTTATGCGTTATACGTATTACGTTATTCGTGATACGTTATACGTTATACGTTATACGTTATACGGCATACGTTATACGTTATACGTTATACGTTATACGTTATACGTTATACGTTATACGTTATACGTTATACGTTATACGTTATACGTTATACGTTATACGTTATACGTTTTACGTTATACGTTATACGTTATACGTTATACGTTATACGTTATACGTTATACGTCATACGTTATACGTCATACGTTATACGTCATACGTTATACGTTATACGTTATACGTTATGAGTTATACATTATACGTTATACGTTATACGTTAGACGTTATACGTTATACGTTATACGTTATACGTTATACGTTATACGTTATACGTTATACGTTATACGTTATACGTTATACGTTATACGTTATACGTTATACGTTATACGTTATACGTTATACGTTATACGTTATACGTTATACGTTATACGTTATACGTTATACGTTATACGTTATACGTTATACGTTATACGTTATACGTTATACGTTATACGTTATACGTTATACGTTATACGTTATACGTTATACGTTATACGTTATACGTTATACGTTATACGTTATACGTTATACGTTATACGTTATACGTTATACGTTATACGTTATACGTTATACGTTATACGTTATACGTTATACGTTATACGTTATACGTTATACGTTATACGTTATACGTTATACGTTATACGTTATACGTTATACGTTATACGTTATACGTTATACGTTATACGTTATACGTTATACGTTATACGTTATACGTTATACGTTATACGTTATACGTTATACGTTATACGTTATACGTTATACGTTATACGTTATACGTGATAAGTTATACGTTACATGCTATACGTTATACGTTATACGTTATACGTTGTACGTTATACGTTATACGTTATACGTTATACGTCATACGTTATACGTCATACGTTATACGTCATACGTTATACGTTATACGTTATACGTTATGAGTTATACATTATACGTTATACGTTATACTTAGACTTTATACGTTATACGTTATACGTTATACGTTATACGTTATACGTTATACGTTATACGTTATACGTTATACGTTATACGTTATACGTTATACGTTATACGTTATACGTTATACGTTATACGTTATACGTTATACGTTATACGTTATACGTTATACGTTATACGTTATACGTTATACGTTATACGTTATACGTTATACGTTATACGTTATACGTTATACGTTATACGTTATACGTTATACGTTATACGTTATACGTTATACGTTATACGTTATACGTTATACGTTATACGTTATACGTTATACGTTATACGTTATACGTTATACGTTATACGTTATACGTTATACGTTATACGTTATACGTTATACGTTATACGTTATACGTTATACGTTATACGTTATACGTTATACGTTATACGTTTACGTTATACGTTATACGTTATACGTTATACGTTATACGTTATACGTTATACGTTATACGTTATACGTTATAGTACGTTATACGTTATACGTTATACGTTATACGTTATACGTTATACGTTATACGTTATACGTTATACGTTATACGTATACGTTATACGTTATACGTTATACGTTATACGTTATACGTGATAAGTTATACGTTACATGCTATACGTTATACGTTATACGTTATACGTTGTACGTTATACGTTATACGTTATCGTGATACGTTATACGTTATACGTTATACGTTATACGTTATACGTTATACGTTATACGTTATACGTTATACGTTATACGTTATACGTTATACGTTATACGTTATACGTTATACGTTATACGTTATACGTTATACGTTATACGTTATAGTTATACGTTATACGTTATACGTTATACGTTATACGTTATACGTTATACGTTATACGTTATACGTTATACGTTATACGTTATACGTTATACGTTATACGTTATACGTTATACGTTATACGTATACGTTATACGTTATACGTTATACGTTATACGTTATACGTTATACGTTATACGTTATACGTTTATACGTTATACGTTATACGTTATACGTGATAAGTTATACGTTACATGCTATACGTTATACGTTATACGTTATACGTTGTACGTTATACGTTATACGTTATTCGTGATACGTTATACGTTATACGTCATACGTTATACGTCATACGTTATTCGTTATACGTTATACGTTATACGTTATACGTTATACGTTATACGTTATACGTTATTCTTTATACGTTATACGTTATACGTTATACGTTATACGTTATACGTATACGTTATACGTTGTACGTTATACGTTATACGTTATACGTTATACGTTATACGTTATACGTTATACGTTATACGTTATACGTTATACGTTATACGTTATACGTTATGCGTATACGTTATACGTGATAAGTTATACGTTACATGCTATACGTTATACGTTATACGTTATACGTTGTACGTTATACGTTATACGTTATTCGTGATACGTTATACGTTATACGTCATCGTTATACGTCATACGTTATTCGTTATACGTTATACGTTATACGTTATACGTTATACGTTATACGTTATTCTTTATACGTTATACGTTATACGTTATACGTTATACGTTATGGTTATACGTTTATACGTTGTACGTTATACGTTATACGTTATACGTTATACGTTATACGTTATACGTTATACGTTATACGTTATACGTTATACGTTATACGTTATACGTTCATACGTTTATACGTTATAGGTTATACGTTATACGTTATACGTTATACGTCATAGGTTATACGTTATACGTTATACGTTATACGTTATACGTTATACGTTATACGTTATACGTTATACGTTATACGTTATACGTTATACGTTATACGTTGTACGTTATACGTTATACGTTATACGTTATACGTTATACGTTATACGTTATACGTTATACGTTATACGTTATACGTTATACGTTATACGTTATACGTTATACGTTATACGTTATACGTGATAAGTTATACGTTACATGCTAAACGTTATACGTTATACGTTATACGTTTTACGTTATACGTTATACGTTATTCGTGATACGTTATACGTTATACGTCATACGTTATACGTCATACGTTATTCGTTATACGTTATACGTTATACGTTATACGTTATACGTTATACGTTATACGTTATACGTTATACGTTATACGTTATACGTTATACGTTATACGTTATACGTTATACGTTATACGTTATACGTTATACGTTATACGTCATACGTTATACGTCATACGTTATACGTCATACGTTATACGTTATACGTTATACGTTATGAGTTATACATTATACGTTATACGTTATACGTTAGACGTTAGACGTTATACGTTATACGTTATACGTTATACGTTATACGTTATACGTTATACGTTATACGTTATACGTTATACGTTATACGTTATACGTTATACGTTATACGTTATACGTTATACGTTATACGTTATACGTTATACGTTATACGTTATACGTTATACGTTATACGTTATACGTTATACGTTATACGTTATACGTTATACGTTATACGTTATACGTTATACGTTATACGTTATACGTTATACGTTATACGTTATACGGTATACGTTATACGTTATACGTTATACGTTATACGTTATACGCTATACGTTATATGTTATACGCTATACGTTATACGTAATATGTAATGCTTCATACGTTTTACGTTATTCGTTATACGTTTTTCGTTACAAGTTATACGTTATACGTAATACGTTATAAGTTATATGTCATAAGTTATACGATACATGTTATACGTTATACGAAATATGTAATACGTAATACGTTTTACGATATTCGTTATACGTTCTTCGTTACACGTTATACGTTATACGTTATGCGTTATACGTATTACGTTATTCGTGATACGTTATACGTTATACGTTATACGTTATACGGCATACGTTATACGTTATACGTTATACGTTATACGTTATACGTTATACGTTATACGTTATACGTTATACGTTATACGTTATACGTTATACGTTATACGTTATACGTTTTACGTTATACGTTATACGTTATACGTTATACGTTATACGTTATACGTTATACGTCATACGTTATACGTCATACGTTATACGTCATACGTTATACGTTATACGTTATACGTTATGAGTTATACATTATACGTTATACGTTATACGTTAGACGTTATACGTTATACGTTATACGTTATACGTTATACGTTATACGTTATACGTTATACGTTATACGTTATACGTTATACGTTATACGTTATACGTTATACGTTATACGTTATACGTTATACGTTATACGTTATACGTTATACGTTATACGTTATACGTTATACGTTATACGTTATACGTTATACGTTATACGTTATACGTTATACGTTATACGTTATACGTTATACGTTATACGTTATACGTTATACGTTATACGCTATACGTTATACGTTATACGTTATACGTTATACGTTATACGTTATACGTTATACGTTATACGTTATACGTTATACGTTATACGTTATACGTTATACGTTATACGTTATACGTTATACGTTATACGTTATACGTTATACGTTATACGTTATACGTTATACGTTATACGTTATACGTTATACGTTATACGTTATACGTTATACGTTATACGTTATACGTTATACGTTATACGTTATACGTGATAAGTTATACGTTACATGCTATACGTTATACGTTATCCGTTATACGTTGTACGTTATACGTTATACGTTATTCGTGATACGTTATACGTTATACGTCATACGTTATACGTCATACGTTATTCGTTATACGTTATACGTTATACGTTATACGTTATACGTTATACGTTATTCTTTATACGTTATACGTTATACGTTATACGTTACACGTTATACGTTATACGTTATACGTTGTACGTTATACGTTATACGTTATACGTTATACGTTATACGTTATACGTTATACGTTATACGTTATACGTTATACGTTATACGTTATACGTTATACGTTATACGTTATACGTTATACGTTATACGTGATAAGTTATACGTTACATGCTAAACGTTATACGTTATACGTTATACGTTTTACGTTATACGTTATACGTTATTCGTGATACGTTATACGTTATACGTCATACGTTATACGTCATACGTTATTCGTTATACGTTATACGTTATACGCTATACGTTATACGTTATACGTTATTCTTTATACGTTATACGTTATACGTTATACGTTATACGTTATACGTTATACGTTATACGTTGTACGTTATACGTTATACGTTATACGTTATACGTTATACGTTATACGTTATACGTTATACGTTATACGTTATACGTTATACGTTATACGTTATACGTCATACGTTATACGTTATACGTTATACGTTATACGTTATACGTTATACGTCATAGGTTATACGTTATACGTTATACGTTATACGTTATACGTTATACGTTATACGTCATACGTTATACGTTATACGTTATACGTTATACGTTATACGTTATACGTTATACGTTACATGCTATACGTTATACGTTATATGTTATACGTTATACGTTATACGTTATACGTTATACGTTACATGCTATACGTTATACGTTATACGTTATACGTTATACGTTTCACGTTATACGTTATACGTTATACGTTATACGTTATACGTTATACGTTATACGTTATACGTCATACGTTATACGCCATACGTTATACGTTATACGTTATACGTTATACGGTATACGTTATACGTTATACGTTATGCGTTATTCGTTATACGTTTTACGTTATACGTTACACGTAATTCGTAATACGTTATACCTGATACGTTATACGTTCTACGTTATACGTTATACGTTATACGTTATACGTTATACGTTATACGTTATACGTTATACGTTATACGTTATATGTTATACGTTATACGTTATACGTTATACGTTACATGCTGTACGTTATACGTTATACGTTATACGTTACACGTTATACGTTATACGTTATACGTTATACGTTATACGTTATACGTTATACGTTATACGTCATAGGTTATACGTTATACGTTATACGTTATGCGTTATACGTTATACGTTATACGTTATACGTTATACGTTATACGTTATACGTTGTACGATATACGTTATACGTTATACGTTATACGTTATACGTTATACGTTATACGTAATACGTTATACCTGATACGTTATACGTTCTACGTTATACGTTATACGTTATACGTTATACGTTATACGTTATACGTTATACGTGATAAGTTATACGTTATACGTTATACGTTATTCTTTATACGTTATACGTTATACGTTATACGTTATACGTTATACGTTATACGTTATACGTTATACGTTATACGTTATACGTTATACGATATACGTTATACGTTATACGTTAGACGTTATACGTTATACGTTATACGTTAGACGTTATACGTTATACGTTATACGTCATACGTTATACGTTATACGTTATACGTTATACGTTATACGTTATACGTTATACGTTATACGTTATACGTTATACGTTATACGTTATGCGTTATACGTTATTCGTTATATGTTATACGTTATACGTGATAAGTTATACGTTACATGCTATACGTTATACGTTATACGTTATACGTTGTACGTTATACGTTATACGTTATACGTCATACGTTATACGTCATACGTTATTCGTTATACGTTATACGTTATACGTTATACGTTATACGTTATACGTTATACGTTATACGTTATTCTTTATACGTTATACTTTATACGTTATACGTTATACGTCATACGTTATACGTTATACGTTATACGTTATACGTTATACGTTATACGTTATACGTGAAACGTTATACGTTATACGTTATACGTTATACGTTATACGTTATACGTTATACGTTATACGTTATACGTTATACGTTATACGTTATACGTTATTCGTTACACGTTATACGTTATACGTTATTCGTTATACGTTATACGTTATACGTTGTACGTTATACGTTATACGTCATACGTTATACGTTATACGTTATACGTCATACGTTATACGTCATACGTTATTCGTTATACGTTATACGTTATACGTTATACGTTATACGTTATACGTTATACGTTATACGTTATTCTTTATACGTTATACTTTATACGTTATACGTTATACGTCATACGTTATACGTTATACGTTATACGTTATACGTTATACCTTATACGTTATACGTTATACGTGAAACGTTATACGTTATACGTTATACGTTATACGTTATACGTTATACGTTATACGTTATACGTTATACGTTATACGTTATACGTTATACGTTATTCGTTACACGTTATACGTTATACGTTATTCGTTATACGTTATACGTTATACGTTATACGTTATACGTTATACGTTATACGTAATACGTTATACGTTATACGTTATACGTTATACGTTATACGTTATACGTTATACGTTATACGTTATACGTTATACGTTATACGTTATACGTTATACGTTATACGTTATACGTTATACGTTTTACGTTATACGTTATACGTTATACGTTATACGTTATACGTCATACGTTATTCGTCATACGTTATACGTTATACGTTATACGTTATACGTTATACGTTATACGTTATACGTTATACGTTATTCTTTATACGTTATACTTTATACGTTATACGTTATACGTCATACGTTATACGTTATACGTTATGCGTTATACGTTATGCGTTATACGTTATAGGTTATACGTTATACGTTATACGTTATACGTTATACGTTATACGTTATACGTTATACGTTATACGTTGTACGTTATACGTTATACGTTATACGTTATACGTTATACGTTATACGTTATACGTGAAACGTTATACGTTATACGTTATACGTTATACGTGAAACGTTATACGTTATACGTTATACGTTATACGTTATACGTTATACGTTATACGTTATATGTTATACGTTATACGTTATACGTTATACGTTGTACGTTATACGTTATACGTTATACGTTATACGTTATACGTTATACGTTATACGTTATACGTTATACGTAATTCGTAATACGTCATACCTGATACGTTATACGTTCTAGGTTATACGTTATACGTTATACGTTATACGTTATACGTTATACGTTATACGTTATACGTAATACGTAATAAGTTATACGTTATACGTTATACGTTATTCTTTATACGTTATACGTTATACGTTATACGTTATACGTTATACGTTATACGTTATACGTTATACGTTATTCTTTATACGTTATACTTTATACGTTATACGTTATACGTCATACGTTATACGTTATACGTTATGCGTTATACGTTATACGTTATACGTCATACGTTATACGTTATACGTCATACGTTATACGTTATACGTTATACGTTATACGTTATACGTTATACGTTATACGTTATACGTTATACGTTATACGTTATACGTTATACGTTATACGTTAAACGTTATACGTTATACGTTATACGTTATACGTCATAGGTTATACGTTATACGTTATACGTTATGCGTTATACGTTATACGTTATACGTTATACGTTATACGTTATACGTTATACGTTGTACGATATACGTTATACGTTATACGTTATACGTTATACGTTATACGTTATACGTAATTCGTAATACGTTATACCTGATACGTTATACGTTCTACGTTATACGTTATACGTTATACGTTATACGTTATACGTTATACGTGATAAGTTATACGTTATACGTTATACGTTATTCTTTATACGTTATACGTTATACGTTATACGTTATACGTCATACGCTATACGTTATACTTTATACGTTATACGTTATACGTTATACGTTATACGTTATACGTTATACGTTATGCGTTATACGTTAGACGTTATACGTTATACGTTATACGTTATACGTTATACGTTATACGTTATACGTTATACGTTATACGTTGTACGTTATACGTTATACGTTATACGTTATACGTTATACGTTATACGTAATTCGTAATACGTTATACCTGATACGTTATACGTTCTACGTTATACGTTATACGTTATACGTTATACGTTATACGTTATACGTTATACGTGATAAGTTATACGTTATACGTTATACGTTATTCTTTATACGTTATACGTTATACGTTATACGTTATACGTCATACGTTATACGTTATACGTTATACGTTATACGTCATACGTTATACCTTATACGTTATACGTTATACGTTATGCGTTATACGTTAGACGTTATACGTTATACGTTATACGCTATACGTTATACGTTATACGTTATACGTTATACGTTGTACGTTATACGTTATACGTTATACGTTATACGTTATACGTTATACCTTATACGTTATACGTTATACGTCATACGTTATACGTCATACGTTATTCGTTATACGTTATACGTTATACGTTATACGTTATACGTTATACGTTATACGTTATTCTTTATACGTTATACGTTATACGTTATACGTTATACGTCATACGTTATACGTTATACGTTATACGATATACGTTATACGTTATACGTTATACGTTATACGTTATACGTAATTCGTAATACGTTATACCTGATACGATATACGTTCTACGTTATACGTTATACGTTATACGTTATACGTTATACGTTATACGTGATAAGTTATACGTTATACGTTATACGTTATTCTTTATACGTTATACGTTATACGTTATACGTTATACGTCATACGTTATACGTTATACGTTATACGTTATACGTTATACGTTATACGTTATACGTTATACGTTATACGTTATGCGTTATACGTTAGACGTTATACGTTATACGTTATACGTTATACGTTATACGTTATACGTTATACGTTATACGTTATACGTTATACGTTATACGTGATAAGTTATACGTTACATGCTATACGTTATACGTTATACGTTATACGTTATACGTTATACGTTATACGTTATACGTTATGCGTTATACGTTAGGCGTTATACGTTATACGTCATACGTTATACGTTATACGTTATACGTTATACGTTATACGTTAGACGTTATACGTTATACGTTATACGTCATACGTTATACGTTATACGTCATACGTTATACGTTATTCGTTATACGTTATACGTTATACGTTATACGTTATACGTTATACGTTATACGTTATACGTTATACGTTATACGTTATACGTTAAACGTTATACGTTATACGTTATACGTCATAGGTTATACGTTATACGTTATACGTTATGCGTTATACGTTATACGTTATACGTTATACGTTATACGTTATACGTTATACGTTATACGTTGTACGATATACGTTATACGTTATACGTTATACGTTATACGTTATACGTAATTCGTAATACGTTATACCTGATACGTTATACGTTCTACGTTATACGTTATACGTTATACGTTATACGTTATACGTTATACGTGATAAGTTATACGTTATACGTTATACGTTATTCTTTATACGTTATACGTTATACGTTATACGTTATACGTCATACGCTATACGTTATACTTTATACGTTATACGTTATACGTTATACGTTATACGTTATACGTTATACGTTATGCGTTATACGTTAGACGTTATACGTTATACGTTATACGTTATACGTTATACGTTATACGTTATACGTTATACGTTGTACGTTATACGTTATACGTTATACGTTATACGTTATACGTTATACGTAATTCGTAATACGTTATACCTGATACGTTATACGTTCTACGTTATACGTTATACGTTATACGTTATACCTTATACGTTATACGTTATACGTCATACGTTATACGTCATACGTTATTCGTTATACGTTATACGTTATACGTTATACGTTATACGTTATACGTTATACGTTATTCTTTATACGTTATACGTTATACGTTATACGTTATACGTCATACGTTATACGTTATACGTTATACGATATACGTTATACGTTATACGTTATACGTTATACGTTATACGTAATTCGTAATACGTTATACCTGATACGATATACGTTCTACGTTATACGTTATACGTTATACGTTATACGTTATACGTTATACGTGATAAGTTATACGTTATACGTTATACGTTATTCTTTATACGTTATACGTTATACGTTATACGTTATACGTCATACGCTATACGTTATACTTTATGCGTTATACGTTATACGTTATACGTTATACGTTATACGTTATACGTTATGCGTTATACGTTAGACGTTATACGTTATACGTTATACGTTATACGTTATACGTTATACGTTATACGTTATACGTTGTACGTTATACGTTATACGTTATACGTTATACGTTATACGTTATACGTAATTCGTAATACGTTAAACGTTATACGTTATACGTTATACGTTATACGTGATAAGTTATACGTTACATGCTATACGTTATACGTTATACGTTATACGTTATACGTTATACGTTATACGTTATGCGTTATACGTTAGACGTTATACGTTATACGTCATACGTTATACGTTATACGTTATACGTTATACGTTATACGTTATACGTTATACGTTATACGTTATACGTCATACGTTATACGTTATACGTCATACGTTATACGTTATACGTTATACGTTATACGTTATACGTTATACGTTATACGTTATACGTTATACGTTATACATTATACGTCATACGTTATACGTTAAACGTTATACGTTATACGTTATACGTTATACGTCATAGGTTATACGTTATACGTTATACGTTATGCGTTATACGTTATACGTTATACGTTATACGTTATACGTTATACGTTATACGTTGTACGATATACGTTATACGTTATACGTTATACGCTATACGTTATACGTAATTCGTAATACGTTATACCTGATACGTTATACGTTCTACGTTATACGTTATACGTTATACGTTATACGTTATACGTTATACGTGATAAGTTATACGTTATACGTTATACGTTATTCTTTATACGTTATACGTTATACGTTATACGTTATACGTCATACGCTATACGTTATACTTTATGCGTTATACGTTATACGTTATACGTTATACGTTATACGTTATACGTTATGCGTTATACGTTAGACGTTATACGTTATACGTTATACGTTATACGTTATACGTTATACGTTATACGTTATACGTTGTACGTTATACGTTATACGTTATACGTTATACGTTATACGTTATACGTAATTCGTAATACGTTATACCTGATACGTTATACGTTCTACGTTATACGTTATACGTTATACGTTATACGTTATACGTTATACGTTATACGTGATAAGTTATACGTTATACGTTATACGTTATTCTTTATACGTTATACGTTATACGTTATACGTTATACGTCATACGTTATACGTTATACGTTATACGTTATACGTTATACGTCATACGTTATACGTTATACGTTATACGTTATACGTTATGCGTTATACTTTAGACGTTATACGTTATACGTTATACGCTACACGTTATACCTTATACGTTATACGTTATACGTTGTACGTTATACGTTATACGTTATACGTTATACGTTATACGTTATACCTTATACGTTATACGTTATACGTCATACGTTATACGTCATACGTTATTCGTTATACGTTATACGTTATACGTTATACGTTATACGTTATACGTTATACGTTATTCTTTATACGTTATACGTTATACGTTATACGTTATACGTCATACGTTATACGTTATACGTTATACGATATACGTTATACGTTATACGTTATACGTTATACGTTATACGTTATACGTAATTCGTAATACGTTATACCTGATACGATATACGTTCTACGTTATACGTTATACGTTATACGTTATACGTTATACGTTATACGTGATAAGTTATACGTTATACGTTATACGTTATTCTTTATACGTTATACGTTATACGTTATACGTTATACGTCATACGTTATACGTTATACGTTATACGTTATACGTTATACGTTATACGTTATACGTTATGCGTTATACGTTAGACGTTATACGTTATACGTTATACGTTATACGTTATACGTTATACGTTATACGTTATACGTTATACGTTATACGTTATACGTGATAAGTTATACGTTACATGCTATACGTTATACGTTATACGTTATACGTTATACGTTATACGTTATACGTTATACGTTATGCGTTATACGTTAGACGTTATACGTTATACGTCATACGTTATACGTTATACGTTATACGTTATACGTTATACGTTATACGTTATACGTTATACGTTATACGTCATACGTTATACGTTATACGTCATACGTTATACGTTATACGTTATACGTTATACGTTATACGTTATACGTTATACGTTATACGTTATACGTTATACGTTATACGTTATACGTTATACGTTAAACGTTATACGTTATACGTTATACGTCATAGGTTATACGTTATACGTTATACGTTATGCGTTATACGTTATACGTTATACGTTATACGTTATACGTTATACGTTATACGTTGTACGATATACGTTATACGTTATACGTTATACGTTATACGTTATACGTAATTCGTAATACGTTATACCTGATACGTTATACGTTCTACGTTATACGTTATACGTTATACGTTATACGTTATACGTTATACGTGATAAGTTATACGTTATACGTTATACGTTATTCTTTATACGTTATACGTTATACGTTATACGTTATACGTCATACGCTATACGTTATACTTTATACGTTATACGTTATACGTTATACGTTATACGTTATACGTTATACGTTATGCGTTATACGTTAGACGTTATACGTTATACGTTATACGTTATACGTTATACGTTATACGTTATACGTTATACGTTGTACGTTATACGTTATACGTTATACGTTATACGTTATACGTTATACGTAATTCGTAATACGTTATACCTGATACGTTATACGTTCTACGTTATACGTTATACGTTATACGTTATACGTTATACGTTATACGTTATACGTTGTACGATATACGTTATACGTTATACGTTATACGTTATACGTTATACGTAATACGTTATACCTGATACGTTATACGTTCTACGTTATACGTTATACGTTATACGTTATACGTTATACGTTATACGTTATACGTGATAAGTTATACCTTATACGTTATACGTTATTCTTTATACGTTATACGTTATACGTTATACGTTATACGTTAGACGTTATACGTTATACGTTATACGTCATACGTTATACGTTATACGTTATACGTTATACGTTATACGTTATACGTTATACGTTATACGTTATACGTTATACGTTATACGTTATGCGTTATACGTTATTCGTTATATGTTATACGTTATACGTGATAAGTTATACGTTACATGCTATACGTTATACGTTATACGTTATACGTTGTACGTTATACGTTATACGTTATACGTCATACGTTATACGTCATACGTTATTCGTTATACGTTATACGTTATACGTTATACGTTATACGTTATACGTTATACGTTATACGTTATACGTTATTCTTTATACGTTATACTTTATACGTTATACGTTATACGTCATACGTTATACGTTATACGTTATACGTTATACGTTATACGTTATACGTTATACGTTATACGTGAAACGTTATACGTTATACGTTATACGTTATACGTTATACGTTATACGTTATACGTTATACGTTATACGTTATACGTTATTCGTTACACGTTATACGTTATACGTTATTCGTTATACGTTATACGTTATACGTTGTACGTTATACGTTATACGTCATACGTTATACGTTATACGTTATACGTCATACGTTATACGTCATACGTTATTCGTTATACGTTATACGTTATACGTTATACGTTATACGTTATACGTTATACGTTATTCTTTATACGTTATACTTTATACGTTATACGTTATACGGCATACGTTATACGTTATACGTTATACGTTATACGTTATACGTTATACGTTATACGTTATACGTGAAACGTTATACGTTATACGTTATACGTTATACGTTATACGTTATACGTTATACGTTATACGTTATACGTTATACGTTATACGTTATTCGTTACACGTTATACGTTATACGTTATTCGTTATACGTTATACGTTATACGTTATACGTTATACGTTATACGTTATACGTAATACGTTATACGTTATACGTTATACGTTATACGTTATACGTTATGCGTTATACGTTAGACGTTATACGTTATACGTTATACGTTATACGTTATACGTTATACGTTATACGTTATACGTTGTACGTTATACGTTATACGTTATACGTTATACGTTATACGTTATACGTAATTCGTAATACGTTAAACGTTATACGTTATACGTTATACGTTATACGTGATAAGTTATACGTTACATGCTATACGTTATACGTTATACGTTATACGTTATACGTTATACGTTATACGTTATGCGTTATACGTTAGACGTTATACGTTATACGTCATACGTTATACGTTATACGTTATACGTTATACGTTATACGTTATACGTTATACGTTATACGTTATACGTCATACGTTATACGTTATACGTCATACGTTATACGTTATACGTTATACGTTATACGTTATACGTTATACGTTATACGTTATACGTAATTCGTAATACGTTAAACGTTATACGTTATACGTTATACGTTATACGTGATAAGTTATACGTTACATGCTATACGTTATACGTTATACGTTATACGTTATACGTTATACGTTATACGTTATGCGTTATACGTTAGACGTTATACGTTATACGTCATACGTTATACGTTATACGTTATACGTTATACGTTATACGTTATACGTTATACGTTATACGTTATACGTCATACGTTATACGTTATACGTCATACGTTATACGTTATACGTTATACGTTATACGTTATACGTTATACGTTATACGTTATACGTTATACGTTATACATTATACGTCATACGTTATACGTTAAACGTTATACGTTATACGTTATACGTTATACGTCATAGGTTATACGTTATACGTTATACGTTATGCGTTATACGTTATACGTTATACGTTATACGTTATACGTTATACGTTATACGTTGTACGATATACGTTATACGTTATACGTTATACGCTATACGTTATACGTAATTCGTAATACGTTATACCTGATACGTTATACGTTCTACGTTATACGTTATACGTTATACGTTATACGTTATACGTTATACGTGATAAGTTATACGTTATACGTTATACGTTATTCTTTATACGTTATACGTTATACGTTATACGTTATACGTCATACGCTATACGTTATACTTTATGCGTTATACGTTATACGTTATACGTTATACGTTATACGTTATACGTTATGCGTTATACGTTAGACGTTATACGTTATACGTTATACGTTATACGTTATACGTTATACGTTATACGTTATACGTTGTACGTTATACGTTATACGTTATACGTTATACGTTATACGTTATACGTAATTCGTAATACGTTATACCTGATACGTTATACGTTCTACGTTATACGTTATACGTTATACGTTATACGTTATACGTTATACGTTATACGTGATAAGTTATACGTTATACGTTATACGTTATTCTTTATACGTTATACGTTATACGTTATACGTTATACGTCATACGTTATACGTTATACGTTATACGTTATACGTTATACGTCATACGTTATACGTTATACGTTATACGTTATACGTTATGCGTTATACTTTAGACGTTATACGTTATACGTTATACGCTACACGTTATACCTTATACGTTATACGTTATACGTTGTACGTTATACGTTATACGTTATACGTTATACGTTATACGTTATACCTTATACGTTATACGTTATACGTCATACGTTATACGTCATACGTTATTCGTTATACGTTATACGTTATACGTTATACGTTATACGTTATACGTTATACGTTATTCTTTATACGTTATACGTTATACGTTATACGTTATACGTCATACGTTATACGTTATACGTTATACGATATACGTTATACGTTATACGTTATACGTTATACGTTATACGTTATACGTAATTCGTAATACGTTATACCTGATACGATATACGTTCTACGTTATACGTTATACGTTATACGTTATACGTTATACGTTATACGTGATAAGTTATACGTTATACGTTATACGTTATTCTTTATACGTTATACGTTATACGTTATACGTTATACGTCATACGTTATACGTTATACGTTATACGTTATACGTTATACGTTATACGTTATACGTTATGCGTTATACGTTAGACGTTATACGTTATACGTTATACGTTATACGTTATACGTTATACGTTATACGTTATACGTTATACGTTATACGTTATACGTGATAAGTTATACGTTACATGCTATACGTTATACGTTATACGTTATACGTTATACGTTATACGTTATACGTTATACGTTATGCGTTATACGTTAGACGTTATACGTTATACGTCATACGTTATACGTTATACGTTATACGTTATACGTTATACGTTATACGTTATACGTTATACGTTATACGTCATACGTTATACGTTATACGTCATACGTTATACGTTATACGTTATACGTTATACGTTATACGTTATACGTTATACGTTATACGTTATACGTTATACGTTATACGTTATACGTTATACGTTAAACGTTATACGTTATACGTTATACGTCATAGGTTATACGTTATACGTTATACGTTATGCGTTATACGTTATACGTTATACGTTATACGTTATACGTTATACGTTATACGTTGTACGATATACGTTATACGTTATACGTTATACGTTATACGTTATACGTAATTCGTAATACGTTATACCTGATACGTTATACGTTCTACGTTATACGTTATACGTTATACGTTATACGTTATACGTTATACGTGATAAGTTATACGTTATACGTTATACGTTATTCTTTATACGTTATACGTTATACGTTATACGTTATACGTCATACGCTATACGTTATACTTTATACGTTATACGTTATACGTTATACGTTATACGTTATACGTTATACGTTATGCGTTATACGTTAGACGTTATACGTTATACGTTATACGTTATACGTTATACGTTATACGTTATACGTTATACGTTGTACGTTATACGTTATACGTTATACGTTATACGTTATACGTTATACGTAATTCGTAATACGTTATACCTGATACGTTATACGTTCTACGTTATACGTTATACGTTATACGTTATACGTTATACGTTATACGTTATACGTTGTACGATATACGTTATACGTTATACGTTATACGTTATACGTTATACGTAATACGTTATACCTGATACGTTATACGTTCTACGTTATACGTTATACGTTATACGTTATACGTTATACGTTATACGTTATACGTGATAAGTTATACCTTATACGTTATACGTTATTCTTTATACGTTATACGTTATACGTTATACGTTATACGTTAGACGTTATACGTTATACGTTATACGTCATACGTTATACGTTATACGTTATACGTTATACGTTATACGTTATACGTTATACGTTATACGTTATACGTTATACGTTATACGTTATGCGTTATACGTTATTCGTTATATGTTATACGTTATACGTGATAAGTTATACGTTACATGCTATACGTTATACGTTATACGTTATACGTTGTACGTTATACGTTATACGTTATACGTCATACGTTATACGTCATACGTTATTCGTTATACGTTATACGTTATACGTTATACGTTATACGTTATACGTTATACGTTATACGTTATACGTTATTCTTTATACGTTATACTTTATACGTTATACGTTATACGTCATACGTTATACGTTATACGTTATACGTTATACGTTATACGTTATACGTTATACGTTATACGTGAAACGTTATACGTTATACGTTATACGTTATACGTTATACGTTATACGTTATACGTTATACGTTATACGTTATACGTTATTCGTTACACGTTATACGTTATACGTTATTCGTTATACGTTATACGTTATACGTTGTACGTTATACGTTATACGTCATACGTTATACGTTATACGTTATACGTCATACGTTATACGTCATACGTTATTCGTTATACGTTATACGTTATACGTTATACGTTATACGTTATACGTTATACGTTATTCTTTATACGTTATACTTTATACGTTATACGTTATACGGCATACGTTATACGTTATACGTTATACGTTATACGTTATACGTTATACGTTATACGTTATACGTGAAACGTTATACGTTATACGTTATACGTTATACGTTATACGTTATACGTTATACGTTATACGTTATACGTTATACGTTATACGTTATTCGTTACACGTTATACGTTATACGTTATTCGTTATACGTTATACGTTATACGTTATACGTTATACGTTATACGTTATACGTAATACGTTATACGTTATACGTTATACGTTATACGTTATACGTTATACGTTATACGTTATACGTTAGACGTTATACGTTATACGTTATACGTTATACGTTATACGTTATACGTTATACGTTTTACGTTATACGTTATACGTTATACGTTATACGTTATACGTCATACGTTATTCGTCATACGTTATACGTTATACGTTATACGTTATACGTTATACGTTATACGTTATACGTTATACGTTATTCTTTATACGTTATACTTTATACGTTATACGTTATACGTCATACGTTATACGTTATACGTTATGCGTTATACGTTATGCGTTATACGTTATAGGTTATACGTTATACGTTATACGTTATACGTTATACGTTATACGTTATACGTTATACGTTATACGTTATACGTTGTACGTTATACGTTATACGTTATACGTTATACGTTATACGTTATACGTTATACGTGAAACGTTATACGTTATACGTTATACGTTATACGTGAAACGTTATACGTTATACGTTATACGTTATACGTTATACGTTATACGTTATACGTTATATGTTATACGTTATACGTTATACGTTATACGTTGTACGTTATACGTTATACGTTATACGTTATACGTTATACGTTATACGTTATACGTTATACGTTATACGTAATTCGTAATACGTCATACCTGATACGTTATACGTTCTACGTTATACGTTATACGTTATACGTTATACGTTATACGTTATACGTTATACGTTATACGTAATACGTAATAAGTTATACGTTATACGTTATACGTTATTCTTTATACGTTATACGTTATACGTTATACGTTATACGTTATACGTTATACGTTATACGTTATACGTTATACGTTATTCTTTATACGTTATACTTTATACGTTATACGTTATACGTCATACGTTATACGTTATACGTTATGCGTTATACGTTATACGTTATACGTCATACGTTATACGTTATACGTCATACGTTATACGTTATACGTTATACGTTATACGTTATACGTTATACGTTATACGTTATACGTTATACGTTATACGTTATACGTTATACGTTATACGTTATACGTTAAACGTTATACGTTATACGTTATACGTTATACGTCATAGGTTATACGTTATACGTTATACGTTATGCGTTATACGTTATACGTTATACGTTATACGTTATACGTTATACGTTATACGTTATACGTTGTACGATATACGTTATACGTTATACGTTATACGTTATACGTTATACGTAATTCGTAATACGTTATACCTGATACGTTATACGTTCTACGTTATACGTTATACGTTATACGTTATACGTTATACGTTATACGTGATAAGTTATACGTTATACGTTATACGTTATTCTTTATACGTTATACGTTATACGTTATACGTTATACGTCATACGCTATACGTTATACTTTATACGTTATACGTTATACGTTATACGTTATACGTTATACGTTATACGTTATGCGTTATACGTTAGACGTTATACGTTATACGTTATACGTTATACGTTATACGTTATACGTTATACGTTATACGTTGTACGTTATACGTTATACGTTATACGTTATACGTTATACGTTATACGTAATTCGTAATACGTTATACCTGATACGTTATACGTTCTACGTTATACGTTATACGTTATACGTTATACGTTATACGTTATACGTTATACGTGATAAGTTATACGTTATACGTTATACGTTATTCTTTATACGTTATACGTTATACGTTATACGTTATACGTCATACGTTATACGTTATACGTTATACGTTATACGTCATACGTTATACGTTATACGTTATACGTTATACGTTATGCGTTATACGTTAGACGTTATACGTTATACGTTATACGCTATACGTTATACGTTATACGTTATACGTTATACGTTGTACGTTATACGTTATACGTTATACGTTATACGTTATACGTTATACCTTATACGTTATACGTTATACGTCATACGTTATACGTCATACGTTATTCGTTATACGTTATACGTTATACGTTATACGTTATACGTTATACGTTATACGTTATTCTTTATACGTTATACGTTATACGTTATACGTTATACGTCATACGTTATACGTTATACGTTATACGATATACGTTATACGTTATACGTTATACGTTATACGTTATACGTAATTCGTAATACGTTATACCTGATACGATATACGTTCTACGTTATACGTTATACGTTATACGTTATACGTTATACGTTATACGTGATAAGTTATACGTTATACGTTATACGTTATTCTTTATACGTTATACGTTATACGTTATACGTTATACGTCATACGTTATACGTTATACGTTATACGTTATACGTTATACGTTATACGTTATACGTTATACGTTATACGTTATGCGTTATACGTTAGACGTTATACGTTATACGTTATACGTTATACGTTATACGTTATACGTTATACGTTATACGTTATACGTTATACGTTATACGTGATAAGTTATACGTTACATGCTATACGTTATACGTTATACGTTGTACGTTATACGTTATATGTTATACGTTATACGTTATGCGTTATACGTTAGACGTTATACGTTATACGTCATACGTTATACGTTATACGTTATACGTTATACGTTATACGTTATACGTTATACGTTATACGTTATACGTCATACGTTATACGTTATACGTCATACGTTATACGTTATACGTTATACGTTATACGTTATACGTTATACGTTATACGTTATACGTTATACGTTATACGTTATACGTTATACGTTATACGTTAAACGTTATACGTTATACGTTATACGTCATAGGTTATACGTTATACGTTATACGTTATGCGTTATACGTTATACGTTATACGTTATACGTTATACGTTATACGTTATACGTTATACGTTGTACGATATACGTTATACGTTATACGTTATACGTTATACGTTATACGTAATTCGTAATACGTTATACCTGATACGTTATACGTTCTACGTTATACGTTATACGTTATACGTTATACGTTATACGTTATACGTGATAAGTTATACGTTATACGTTATACGTTATTCTTTATACGTTATACGTTATACGTTATACGTTATACGTCATACGCTATACGTTATACTTTATACGTTATACGTTATACGTTATACGTTATACGTTATACGTTATACGTTATGCGTTATACGTCAGACGTTATACGTTATACGTTATACGTTATACGTTATACGTTATACGTTATACGTTATACGTTGTACGTTATACGTTATACGTTATACGTTATACGTTATACGTTATACGTAATTCGTAATACGTTATACCTGATACGTTATACGTTCTACGTTATACGTTATACGTTATACGTTATACCTTATACGTTATACGTTATACGTCATACGTTATACGTCATACGTTATTCGTTATACGTTATACGTTATACGTTATACGTTATACGTTATACGTTATACGTTATTCTTTATACGTTATACGTTATACGTTATACGTTATACGTCATACGTTATACGTTATACGTTATACGATATACGTTATACGTTATACGTTATACGTTATACGTTATACGTTATACGTAATTCGTAATACGTTATACCTGATACGATATACGTTCTACGTTATACGTTATACGTTATACGTTATACGTTATACGTTATACGTGATAAGTTATACGTTATACGTTATACGTTATTCTTTATACGTCATACGTTATACGTTATACGTTATACGTCATACGTTATACGTTATACGTTATACGTTATACGTTATACGTTATACGTTATACGTTATACGTTATACGTTATGCGTTATACGTTAGACGTTATACGTTATACGTTATACGTTATACGTTATACGTTATACGTTATACGTTATACGTTATACGTTATACGTTATACGTTATACGTGATAAGTTATACGTTACATGCTATACGTTATACGTTATACGTTATACGTTATACGTTATACGTTATACGTTATACGTTATGCGTTATACGTTAGACGTTATACGTTATACGTCATACGTTATACGTTATACGTTATACGTTATACGTTATACGTTATACGTTATACGTTATACGTTATACGTCATACGTTATACGTTATACGTCATACGTTATACGTTATACGTTATACGTTATACGTTATACGTTATACGTTATACGTTATACGTTATACGTTATACGTTATACGTTATACGTTATACGTTAAACGTTATACGTTATACGTTATACGTTATACGTCATAGGTTATACGTTATACGTTATACGTTATGCGTTATACGTTATACGTTATACGTTATACGTTATACGTTATACGTTATACGTTGTACGATATACGTTATACGTTATACGTTATACGTTATACGTTATACGTAATTCGTAATACGTTATACCTGATACGTTATACGTTCTACGTTATACGTTATACGTTATACGTTATACGTTATACGTTATACGTTATACGTGATAAGTTATACGTTATACGTTATACGTTATTCTTTATACGTTATACGTTATACGTTATACGTTATACGTCATACGCTATACGTTATACTTTATACGTTATACGTTATACGTTATACGTTATACGTTATACGTTATACGTTATGCGTTATACGTTAGACGTTATACGTTATACGTTATACGTTATACGTTATACGTTATACGTTATACGTTATACGTTGTACGTTATACGTTATACGTTATACGTTATACGTTATACGTTATACGTAATTCGTAATACATTATACCTGATACGTTATACGTTCTACGTTATACGTTATACGTTATACGTTATACGTTATACGTTATACGTTATACGTGATAAGTTATACGTTATACGTTATACGTTATTCTTTATACGTTATACGTTATACGTTATACGTTAAACGTCATACGTTATACGTTATACGTTATACGTTATACGTTATACGTCATACGTTATACGTTGTACGTTATACGTTATACGTTATGCGTTATACTTTAGACGTTATACGTTATACGTTATACGCTACACGTTATACGTTATACGTTATACGTTATACGTTGTACGTTATACGTTATACGTTATACGTTATACGTTATACGTTATACCTTATACGTTATACGTTATACGTCATACGTTATACGTCATACGTTATTCGTTATACGTTATACGTTATACGTTATACGTTATACGTTATACGTTATACGTTATTCTTTATACGTTATACGTTATACGTTATACGTTATACGTCATACGTTATACGTTATACGTTATACGATATACGTTATACGTTATACGTTATACGTTATACGTTATACGTAATTCGTAATACGTTATACCTGATACGATATAGGTTCTACGTTATACGTTATACGTTATACGTTATACGTTATACGTTATACGTGATAAGTTATACGTTATACGTTATACGTTATTCTTTATACGTTATACGTTATACGTTATACGTTATACGTCATACGTTATACGTTATACGTTATACGTTATACGTTATACGTTATACGTTATACGTTATGCGTTATACGTTAGACGTTATACGTTATACGTTATACGTTATACGTTATACGTTATACGTTATACGTTATACGTTATACGTTATACGTTATACGTGATAAGTTATACGTTACATGCTATACGTTATACGTTATACGTTATACGTTATACGTTATACGTTATACGTTATACGTTATGCGTTATACGTTAGACGTTATACGTTATACGTCATACGTTATACGTTATACGTTATACGTTATACGTTATACGTTATACGTTATACGTTATACGTTATACGTCATACGTTATACGTTATACGTCATACGTTATACGTTATACGTTATACGTTATACGTTATACGTTATACGTTATACGTTATACGTTATACGTTATACGTTATACGTTATACGTTATACGTTAAACGTTATACGTTATACGTTATACGTCATAGGTTATACGTTATACGTTATACGTTATGCGTTATACGTTATACGTTATACGTTATACGTTATACGTTATACGTTATACGTTGTACGATATACGTTATACGTTATACGTTATACGTTATACGTTATACGTAATTCGTAATACGTTATACCTGATACGTTATACGTTCTACGTTATACGTTATACGTTATACGTTATACGTTATACGTTATACGTGATAAGTTATACGTTATACGTTATACGTTATTCTTTATACGTTATACGTTATACGTTATACGTTATACGTCATACGCTATACGTTATACTTTATACGTTATACGTTATACGTTATACGTTATACGTTATACGTTATACGTTATGCGTTATACGTTAGACGTTATACGTTATACGTTATACGTTATACGTTATACGTTATACGTTATACGTTATACGTTGTACGTTATACGTTATACGTTATACGTTATACGTTATACGTTATACGTAATTCGTAATACGTTATACCTGATACGTTATACGTTCTACGTTATACGTTATACGTTATACGTTATACGTTATACGTTATACGTTATACGTTATACGTTATACGTGATAAGTTATACGTTATACGTTATACGTTATTCTTTATACGTTATACGTTATACGTTATACGCTATACGTCATACGTTATACGTTATACGTTATACGTTATACGTTATACGTTATACGTTATACGTTATACGTTATACGTTATGCGTTATACGTTAGACGTTATACGTTATACGTTATACGCTATACGTTATACGTTATACGTTATACGTTATACGTTGTACGTTATACGTTATACGTTATACGTTATACGTTATACGTTATACGTTATACGTTATACGTTATACGTGATAAGTTATACGTTACATGCTATACGTTATACGTTATACGTTATACGTTGTACGTTATATGTTATACGTTATACGTTATACGTTATACGTTATACGTTGTACGTTATACGTTATACGTCATACGTTATACGTTATACGTTATACGTCATACGTTATACGTTATACGTCATACGTTATACGTTATACGTTATACGTTATACGTTATACGTTATACGTTATACGTTATACGTTATACGTTATACGTTATACGTTATACGTTATACGTTATACGTTATACGTTATACGTTATACGTTATACGTTATACGTTATACGTTATACGTTATACGTTATACGTTATACGTTATACGTTATACGTTATACGTTATACGTTATACGTTATACGTTATACGTGAAACGTTATACGTTATACGTTATACGTTATACGTTATTCGTTACACGTTATACGTTACACGTTATTCGTTATACGTTATACGTTATACGTTATACGTTATACGTTATACGTTATACGTAATACGTTATACGTTATACGTTATACGTTATACGTTATACGTTATACGTTATACGTTATACGTTATACGTTATACGTTATACGTTATACGTTATACGTTATACGTTATACGTTATACGTGATAAGTTATACGTTACATGCTATACGTTATACGTTATACGTTATACGTTGTACGTTATACGTTATACGTTATAAGTTATACGTTATACGTTATACGTCATACGTTATACATCATACGTTATTCGTTATACGTTATACGTTATACGTTATACGTTATACGTTATACGTTATACGGTATACGTTATACGTTATACGTTATACGTTATACGCTATACGTTATATGTTATACGCTATACGTTATACGTAATATGTAATGCTTCATACGTTTTACGTTATTCGTTATACGTTTTTCGTTACAAGTTATACGTTATACGTAATACGTTATAAGTTATATGTCATAAGTTATACGATACATGTTATACGTTATACGAAATATGTAATACGTAATACGTTTTACGATATTCGTTATACGTTCTTCGTTACACGTTATACGTTATACGTTATGCGTTATACGTATTACGTTAATCGTGATACGTTATACGTTATACGTTATACGTTATACGGCATACGTTATACGTTATACGTTATACGTTATACGTTATACGTTATACGTTATACGTTATACGTTATACGTTATACGTTATACGTTATACGTTATACGTTATACGTTATACGTTATACGTTATACGTTATACGTCATACGTTATACGTCATACGTTATACGTCATACGTTATACGTTATACGTTATACGTTATGAGTTATACATTATACGTTATACGTTATACGTTAGACGTTATACGTTATACGTTATACGTTATACGTTATACGTTATACGTTATACGTTATACGTTATACGTTATACGTTATACGTTATACGTTATACGTTATACGTTATACGTTATACGTTATACGTTATACGTTATACGTTATACGTTATACGTTATACGTTATACGTTATACGTTATACGTTATACGTTATACGTTATACGTTATACGTTATACGTTATACGTTATACGTTATACGTTATACGTTATACGTTATACGGTATACGTTATACGTTATACGTTATACGTTATACGTTATACGCTATACGTTATATGTTATACGCTATACGTTATACGTAATATGTAATGCTTCATACGTTTTACGTTATTCGTTATACGTTTTTCGTTACAAGTTATACGTTATACGTAATACGTTATAAGTTATATGTCATAAGTTATACGATACATGTTATACGTTATACGAAATATGTAATACGTAATACGTTTTACGATATTCGTTATACGTTCTTCGTTACACGTTATACGTTATACGTTATGCGTTATACGTATTACGTTATTCGTGATACGTTATACGTTATACGTTATACGTTATACGTTATACGTTATACGTTATACGTTATACGTTATACGTTATACGTTATACGTTATACGTTATACGTTATACGTTATACGTTATACGTTATACGTTATACGTTATACGTTATACGTTATACGTTATACGTTATACGTTATACGTTATACGTTATACGTTATACGTTATACGTTATACGTTATACGTTATACGTTATACGTTATACGTTATACGTTATACGTTATACGTTATACGTTATACGTTATACGTTATACGTTATACGTTATACGTTATACGTTATACGTTATACGTTATACGTTATACGTTATACGTTATACGTTATACGTTATACGTTATACGTTATACGTTATACGTTATACGTTATACGTTATACGTTATACGTTATACGTTATACGTTATACGTTATACGTTATACGTTATACGTTATACGTTATACGTTATACGTTATACGTTATACGTTATACGTTATACGTTATACGTTATACGTTATACGTTATACGTTATACGTTATACGTTATACGTTATACGTTATACGTTATACGTTATACGTTATACGTTATACGTGATAAGTTATACGTTACATGCTATACGTTATACGTTATACGTTATACGTTGTACGTTATACGTTATACGTTATTCGTGATACGTTATACGTTATACGTCATACGTTATACGTCATACGTTATTCGTTATACGTTATACGTTATACGTTATACGTTATACGTTATACGTTATTCTTTATACGTTATACGTTATACGTTATACGTTATACGTTATACGTTATACGTTATACGTTGTACGTTATACGTTATACGTTATACGTTATACGTTATACGTTATACGTCATACGTTATACGTTATAGGTTATACGTTATACGTCATACGTTATACGTCATAGGTTATACGTTATACGTTATACGTTATACGTTATACGTTATACGTTATACGTTATACGTTATACGTTATACGTTATACGTTATACGTTATACGTTGTACGTTATACGTTATACGTTATACGTTATACGTTATACGTTATACGTTATACGTTATACGTTATACGTTATACGTTACACGTTATACGTTATACGTTATACGTTATACGTGATAAGTTATACGTTACATGCTAAACGTTATACGTTATACGTTATACGTTATACGTTATACGTTTTACGTTATACGTTATACGTTATTCGTGATACGTTATACGTTATACGTCATACGTTATACGTCATACGTTATTCGTTATACGTTATACGTTATACGTTATACGTTATACGTTATACGTTATTCTTTATACGTTATACGTTATACGTTATGCGTTATACGTTATACGTTATACGTGATACGTTATACGTTATACGTTATTCGTTATACGTCATACGTTATTCGTTATACGTTATACGTTATACGTTATACGTTATACGTTATACGTTATTCTTTATACGTTATACGTTATACGTTATACGTTATACGTTATACGTTATACGTTATACGTTATACGTTATACGTTATACGTTATACGTTATACGTTATACGTTATACGTTATACGTTATACGTTATACGTTATACGTTATACGTTATACGTTATACGTTATACGTTATACGTTATACGTTATACGTTATACGTTATACGTTATACGTTATACGTTATACGTTATACGTTATACGTTGTACGTTATACGTTGTACGTTATACGTTATACGTTATACGTTATACGTTATACGTTATACGTTATACGTTATACGTTATACGTTATACGTTATACGTTATACGTTATACGTTATACGTTATACGTTATACGTTATACGTTATACGTTATACGTTATACGTTATACGTTATACGTTATACGTTATACGTTATACGTTATACGTTATACGTTATACGTTATACGTTATACGTTATACGTTATACGTTATACGTTATACGTTATACGTTATACGTTATACGTTATACGTTATACGTTATACGTTATACGTTATACGTTATACGTTATACGTTATACGTTATACGTTATACGTTATACGTTATACGTTATACGTTATACGTTATACGTTATACGTTATACGTTATACGTTATACGTTATACGTTATACGTTATACGTTATACGTTATACGTTATACGTTATACGGTATACGTTATACGTTATACGTTATACGTTATACGTTATACGCTATACGTTATATGTTATACGCTATACGTTATACGTAATATGTAATGCTTCATACGTTTTACGTTATTCGTTATACGTTTTTCGTTACAAGTTATACGTTATACGTAATACGTTATAAGTTATATGTCATAAGTTATACGATACATGTTATACGTTATACGAAATATGTAATACGTAATACGTTTTACGATATTCGTTATACGTTCTTCGTTACACGTTATACGTTATACGTTATGCGTTATACGTATTACGTTATTCGTGATACGTTATACGTTATACGTTATACGTTATACGTTATACGTTATACGTTATACGTTATACGTTATACGTTATACGTTATACGTTATACGTTATACGTTATACGTTATACGTTATACGTTATACGTTATACGTTATACGTTATACGTTATACGTTATACGTTATACGTTATACGTTATACGTTATACGTTATACGTTATACGTTATACGTTATACGTTATACGTTATACGTTATACGTTATACGTTATACGTTATACGTTATACGTTATACGTTATACGTTATACGTTATACGTTATACGTTATACGTTATACGTTATACGTTATACGTTATACGTTATACGTTATACGTTATACGTTATACGTTATACGTTATACGTTATACGTTATACGTTATACGTTATACGTTATACGTTATACGTTATACGTTATACGTTATACGTTATACGTTATACGTTATACGTTATACGTTATACGTTATACGTTATACGTTATACGTGATAAGTTATACGTTACATGCTATACGTTATACGTTATACGTTATACGTTGTACGTTATACGTTATACGTTATTCGTGATACGTTATACGTTATACGTCATACGTTATACGTCATACGTTATTCGTTATACGTTATACGTTATACGTTATACGTTATACGTTATACGTTATTCTTTATACGTTATACGTTATACGTTATACGTTATACGTTATACGTTATACGTTATACGTTGTACGTTATACGTTATACGTTATACGTTATACGTTATACGTTATACGTTATACGTTATACGTTATACGTTATACGTTATACGTTATACGTTATACGTTATGCGTTATACGTTATACGTGATAAGTTATACGTTACATGCTATACGTTATACGTTATACGTTATACGTTGTACGTTATACGTTATACGTTATTCGTGATACGTTATACGTTATACGTCATACGTTATACGTCATACGTTATTCGTTATACGTTATACGTTATACGTTATACGTTATACGTTATACGTTATTCTTTATACGTTATACGTTATACGTTATACGTTATACGTTATAGGTTATACGTTATACGTTGTACGTTATACGTTATACGTTATACGTTATACGTTATACGTTATACGTTATACGTTATACGTTATACGTTATACGTTATACGTTATACGTCATACGTTATACGTTATAGGTTATACGTTATACGTCATACGTTATACGTCATAGGTTATACGTTATACGTTATACGTTATACGTAATATGTAATGCTTCATACGTTTTACGTTATTCGTTATACGTTTTTCGTTACAAGTTATACGTTATACGTAATACGTTATAAGTTATATGTCATAAGTTATACGATACATGTTATACGTTATACGAAATATGTAATACGTAATACGTTTTACGATATTCGTTATACGTTCTTCGTTACACGTTATACGTTATACGTTATGCGTTATACGTATTACGTTATTCGTGATACGTTATACGTTATACGTTATACGTTATACGTTATACGTTATACGTTATACGTTATACGTTATACGTTATACGTTATACGTTATACGTTATACGTTATACGTTATACGTTATACGTTATACGTTATACGTTATACGTTATACGTTATACGTTATACGTTATACGTTATACGTTATACGTTATACGTTATACGTTATACGTTATACGTTATACGTTATACGTTATACGTTATACGTTATACGTTATACGTTATACGTTATACGTTATACGTTATACGTTATACGTTATACGTTATACGTTATACGTTATACGTTATACGTTATACGTTATACGTTATACGTTATACGTTATACGTTATACGTTATACGTTATACGTTATACGTTATACGTTATACGTTATACGTTATACGTTATACGTTATACGTTATACGTTATACGTTATACGTTATACGTTATACGTTATACGTTATACGTTATACGTTATACGTGATAAGTTATACGTTACATGCTATACGTTATACGTTATACGTTATACGTTGTACGTTATACGTTATACGTTATTCGTGATACGTTATACGTTATACGTCATACGTTATACGTCATACGTTATTCGTTATACGTTATACGTTATACGTTATACGTTATACGTTATACGTTATTCTTTATACGTTATACGTTATACGTTATACGTTATACGTTATACGTTATACGTTATACGTTGTACGTTATACGTTATACGTTATACGTTATACGTTATACGTTATACGTTATACGTTATACGTTATACGTTATACGTTATACGTTATACGTTATACGTTATGCGTTATACGTTATACGTGATAAGTTATACGTTACATGCTATACGTTATACGTTATACGTTATACGTTGTACGTTATACGTTATACGTTATTCGTGATACGTTATACGTTATACGTCATACGTTATACGTCATACGTTATTCGTTATACGTTATACGTTATACGTTATACGTTATACGTTATACGTTATTCTTTATACGTTATACGTTATACGTTATACGTTATACGTTATAGGTTATACGTTATACGTTGTACGTTATACGTTATACGTTATACGTTATACGTTATACGTTATACGTTATACGTTATACGTTATACGTTATACGTTATACGTTATACGTCATACGTTATACGTTATAGGTTATACGTTATACGTCATACGTTATACGTCATAGGTTATACGTTATACGTTATACGTTATACGTTATACGTTATACGTTATACGTTATACGTTATACGTTATACGTTATACGTTATACGTTATACGTTGTACGTTATACGTTATACGTTATACGTTATACGTTATACGTTATACGTTATACGTTATACGTTATACGTTATACGTTATACGTTATACGTTATACGTTATACGTTATACGTTATACGTTATACGTTATACGTTATACGTTATACGTTATACGTTATACGTTATACGTGATAAGTTATACGTTACATGCTATACGTTTTACGTTATACGTTATACGTTGTACGTTATACGTTATACGTTATACGTTATACGTTATACGTTATACGTTATACGTTATACGTTATACGTTATACGTTATACGTTATACGTTATACGTTATACGTTATACGTGATAAGTTATACGTTACATGCTATACGTTATACGTTATACGTTATACGTTGTACGTTATACGTTATACGTTATTCGTGATACGTTATACGTTATACGTCATACGTTATACGTCATACGTTATTCGTTATACGTTATACGTTATACGTTATACGTTATACGTTATACGTTATTCTTTATACGTTATACGTTATACGTTATACGTTATACGTTATACGTTATACGTTATACGTTGTACGTTATACGTTATACGTTATACGTTATACGTTATACGTTATACGTTATACGTTATACGTTATACGTTATACGTTATACGTTATACGTTATACGTTATACGTTATACGTTATACGTTATGCGTTATACGTTATACGTGATAAGTTATACGTTACATGCTATACGTTATACGTTATACGTTATACGTTGTACGTTATACGTTATACGTTATTCGTGATACGTTATACGTTATACGTCATACGTTATACGTCATACGTTATTCGTTATACGTTATACGTTATACGTTATACGTTATACGTTATACGTTATTCTTTATACGTTATACGTTATACGTTATACGTTATACGTTATAGGTTATACGTTATACGTTGTACGTTATACGTTATACGTTATACGTTATACGTTATACGTTATACGTTATACGTTATACGTTATACGTTATACGTTATACGTTATACGTCATACGTTATACGTTATAGGTTATACGTTATACGTCATACGTTATACGTCATAGGTTATACGTTATACGTTATACGTTATACGTTATACGTTATACGTTATACGTTATACGTTATACGTTATACGTTATACGTTATACGTTATACGTTGTACGTTATACGTTATACGTTATACGTTATACGTTATACGTTATACGTTATACGTTATACGTTATACGTTATACGTTATACGTTATACGTTATACGTTATACGTTATACGTGATAAGTTATACGTTACATGCTAAACGTTATACGTTATACGTTATACGTTTTACGTTATACGTTATACGTTATTCGTGATACGTTATACGTTATACGTCATACGTTATACGTCATACGTTATTCGTTATACGTTATACGTTATACGTTATACGTTATACGTTATACGTTATTCTTTATACGTTATACGTTATACGTTATGCGTTATACGTTATACGTTATTCGTGATACGTTATACGTTATACGTCATACGTTATACGTCATACGTTATTCGTTATACGTTATACGTTATACGTTATACGTTATACGTTATACGTTATACGTTATTCTTTATACGTTATACGTTATACGTTATACGTTATACGTTGTACGTTA
Organism: Ptiloglossa arizonensis; assembly: GCF_051014685.1. Classification (NCBI taxonomy): domain Eukaryota; kingdom Metazoa; phylum Arthropoda; class Insecta; order Hymenoptera; family Colletidae; genus Ptiloglossa; species Ptiloglossa arizonensis. Next base: position 843,887 of record NW_027478408.1, on the reverse strand, counting down.
TACGTTATACGTTATACGTTGTACGTTATACGTTGTACGTTATACGTTATACGTTATACGTTATACGTTATACGTTATACGTTATACGTTATACGTTATACGTTATACGTTATACGTTATACGTTATACGTTATACGTTATACGTTATACGTTATACGTTATACGTTATACGTTATACGTTATACGTTATACGTTATACGTTATACGTTATACGTTATACGTTATACGTTATACGTTATACGTTATACGTTATACGTTATACGTTATACGTTATACGTTATACGTTATACGTTATACGTTATACGTTATACGTTATACGTTATACGTTATACGTTATACGTTATACGTTATACGTTATACGTTATACGTTATACGTTATACGTTATACGTTATACGTTATACGTTATACGTTATACGTTATACGTTATACGTTATACGTTATACGTTATACGTTATACGTTATACGTTATACGTTATACGTTATACGTTATACGTTATACGTTATACGTTATACGTTATACGTTATACGTTATACGTTATACGTTATACGTTATACGTTATACGTTATACGTTATACGTTATACGTTATACGTTATACGTTATACGTTATACGTTATACGTTATACGTTATACGTTATACGTTATACGTTATACGTTATACGTTATACGTTATACGTGATAAGTTATACGTTACACGCTATACGTTATACGTTATACGTTATACGTTGTACGTTATACGTTATACGTTATTCGTGATACGTTATACGTTATACGTCATACGTTATACGTCATACGTTATTCGTTATACGTTATACGTTATACGTTATACGTTATACGTTATACGTTATTCTTTATACGTTATACGTTATACGTTATACGTTATACGTTATACGTTATACGTTATACGTTGTACGTTATACGTTATACGTTATACGTTATACGTTATACGTTATACGTTATACGTTATACGTTATACGTTATACGTTATACGTTATACGTTATACGTTATACGTTATACGTTATACGTTATACGTTATACGTTATACGTTATACGTTGTACGTTATACGTTATACGTTATTCGTGATACGTTATACGTTATACGTCATACGTTATACGTCATACGTTATTCGTTATACGTTATACGTTATACGTTATACGTTATACGTTATACGTTATTCTTTATACGTTATACGTTATACGTTATACGTTATACGTTATACGTTATACGTTATACGTTGTACGTTATACGTTATACGTTATACGTTATACGTTATACGTTATACGTTATACGTTATACGTTATACGTTATACGTTATACGTTATACGTTATGCGTTATACGTTATACGTGATAAGTTATACGTTACATGCTATACGTTATACGTTATACGTTATACGTTGTACGTTATACGTTATACGTTATTCGTGATACGTTATACGTTATACGTCATACGTTATACGTCATACGTTATTCGTTATACGTTATACGTTATACGTTATACGTTATACGTTATACGTTATTCTTTATACGTTATACGTTATACGTTATACGTTATACGTTATAGGTTATACGTTATACGTTGTACGTTATACGTTATACGTTATACGTTATACGTTATACGTTATACGTTATACGTTATACGTTATACGTTATACGTTATACGTTATACGTTATACGTCATACGTTATACGTTATAGGTTATACGTTATACGTCATACGTTATACGTCATAGGTTATACGTTATACGTTATACGTTATACGTTATACGTTGTACGTTATACGTTATACGTTATACGTTATACGTTATACGTTATACGTTATACGTTGTACGTTATACGTTATACGTTATACGTTATACGTTATACGTTATACGTTATACGTTATACGTTATACGTTATACGTTATACGTTATACGTTATACGTTATACGTTATACGTTATACGTTATACGTGATAAGTTATACGTTACATGCTAAACATTATACGTTATACGTTATACGTTTTACGTTATACGTTATACGTTATTCGTGATACGTTATACGTTATACGTCATACGTTATACGTCATACGTTATTCGTTATACGTTATACGTTATACGTTATACGTTATACGTTATACGTTATTCTTTATACGTTATACGTTATACGTTATGCGTTATACGTTATACGTTATTCGTGATACGTTATACGTTATACGTCATACGTTATACGTCATACGTCATACGTTATTCGTTATACGTTATACGTTATACGTTATACGTTATACGTTATACGTTATTCTTTATACGTTATACGTTATACGTTATACGTTATACGTTATACGTTATACGTTATACGTTATACGTTATACGTTATACGTTATACGTTATACGTTATACGTTATACGTTATACGTTATACGTTATACGTTATACGTTATACGTGATAAGTTATACGTTACATGCTAAACGTTATACGTTATACGTTATACGTTTTACGTTATACGTTATACGTTATTCGTGATACGTTATACGTTATACGTCATACGTTATACGTCATACGTTATTCGTTATACGTTATACGTTATACGCTATACGTTATACGTTATACGTTATACGTTATACGTTATTCGTTATACGTTATACGTTATACGTTATACGTTATACGTTATACGTTATACGTTATACGTTATTCTTTATACGTTATGCGTTATACGTATTACGTTATTCGTGATACGTTATACGTTATACGTTATACTTTATACGGCATACGTTATACGTTATACGTTATACGTTATACGTTATACGTTATACGTTATACGTTATACGTTATACGTTATACGTTATACGTTATACGTTATACGTTTTACGTTATACGTTATACGTTATACGTTTTACGTTATACGTTATACGTTATACGTTATACGTTATACGTTATACGTTATACGTCATACGTTATACGTCATACGTTATACGTCATACGTTATACGTTATACGTTATACGTTATACGTTATGAGTTATACATTATACGTTATACGTTATACGTTAGACGTTATACGTTATACGTTATACGTTATACGTTATACGTTATACGTTATACGTTATACGTTATACGTTATACGTTATACGTTATACGTTATACGTTATACGTTATACGTTATACGTTATACGTTATACGTTATACGTTATACGTTATACGTTATACGTTATACGTTATACGTTATACGTTATACGTTATACGTTATACGTTATACGTTATACGTTATACGTTATACGTTATACGTTATACGTTATACGTTATACGTTATACGTTATACGTTATACGTGATAAGTTATACGTTACATGCTATACGTTATACGTTATACGTTATACGTTGTACATTATACGTTATACGTTATTCGTGATACGTTATACGTTATACGTCATACGTTATACGTCATACGTTATTCGTTATACGTTATACGTTATACGTTATACGTTATACGTTATACGTTATTCTTTATACGTTATACGTTATACGTTATACGTTATACGTTATACGTTATACGTTATACGTTGTACGTTATACGTTATACGTTATACGTTATACGTTATACGTTATACGTTATACGTTATACATTATACGTTATACGTTATACGTTATACGTTATACGTTATACGTGATAAGTTATACGTTACATGCTATACGTTATACGTTATACGTTATACGTTGTACGTTATACGTTATACGTTATTCGTGATACGCTATACGTTATACGTCATACGTTATACGTCATACGTTATTCGTTATACGTTATACGTTATACGTTATACGTTATACGTTATACGTTATTCTTTATACGTTATACGTTATACGTTATACGTTATACGTTATAGGTTATACGTTATACGTTGTACGGTATACGTTATACGTTATACGTTATACGTTATACGTTATACATTATACGTTATACGTTATACGTTATACGTTATACGTTATACGTCATACGTTATACGTTATACGTTATACGTTATACGTTATACGTTATACGTCATAGGTTATACGTTATACGTTATACGTTATACGTTATACGTTATACGTTATACGTTATACGTTATACGTTATACGTTATACGTTATACGTTATACGTTATACGTTATACGTTATACGTGATAAGTTATACGTTACATGCTATACGTTATACGTTATACGTTATACGTTGTACGTTATACGTTATACGTTATTCGTGATACGTTATACGTTATACGTCATACGTTATACGTCATACGTTATTCGTTATACGTTATACGTTATACGTTATACGTTATACGTTATACGTTATTCTTTATACGTTATACGTTATACGTTATACGTTATACGTTATACGTTATACGTTATACGTTGTACGTTATACGTTATACGTTATACGTTATACGTTATACGTTATACGTTATACGTTATACGTTATACGTTATACGTTATACGTTATACGTTATACGTTATACGTTATACGTTATACGTTATACGTGATAAGTTATACGTTACATGCTAAACGTTATACGTTATACGTTATACGTTTTACGTTATACGTTATACGTTATTCGTGATACGTTATACGTTATACGTCATACGTTATACGTCATACGTTATTCGTTATACGTTATACGTTATACGCTATACGTTATACGTTATACGTTATACGTTATACGTTATACGTTATACGTTATACGTCATACGTTATACGTTATACGTTATACGTTATACGTTATACGTTATACGTCATAGGTTATACGTTATACGTTATACGTTATACGTTATACGTTATACGTTATACGTCATACGTTATACGTTATACGTTATATTAGGTGGACCGGAAAGTAATGTCGTTTCTGCGCATGTCACTATTTGATTGTCATTTGTCAGCTCATTGTGTACATTAAAGTCGTAGCAAAGACATTCTGAGGTTATAGTGACTTGTTTAGTTGTAGATAATTAAATTTAAAATTTTTCTTTACAATTTTGGGTGAAATGGCCAGCCAAATACCAGAAGAGGTACATATCCAGCATTGCATGCTTTTTGAGTTTCGCAAGGGTAGTAACGCAACAGTTGCTACCAAAAACATTTGCGATGTTTATCCAAATGCATTAGACGTTCGTAAATGCCAAAGGTGGTTTTCCAAGTTCAAATCCGGTAATTTTGATCTTTCCGACTCGTATCGATCAGGAAGACCAACAACGTTAGACAATGACGTGTTAAGTGCGGAAGTGGAAGCAAATCCGTGTCAGACAATCGAGGAATTGTCAAACAGTCTTAACCAACCTTGGTCGACCAACCAAGAACATTTGCAGCAGATTGGGAAAGTAAGCAGAGCAGGTGTTTGGGTCCCGCATAATCTGTCCGAAGAGAACAAGGTTAACCGATCCACCACATGCAACTTATTGCTTCAACGGCACAATACAGAAGCGTTTTTTGATCGCTTGATCACCGGAGATGAAAAGTGGGTTCTTTATGATAATCCAAAACGCAAAAGGCAGTGGCTCTCTCCAAATGAATCGCCACAAAGTACTGCTAAGCCAGGTTTACACCCCAAAAAGGCCCTTTTGTGTGTTTGGTGGAGTATTCGCGGCGTTGTTCATTTTGAAGTGCTGAAACCTGGACAGACTGTGAATGCAGACCTTTACTGTGAACAATTAGATCGTGTAAATAAATCTTTAATTGAAAAGTGGCCAGCGATTGTCAACAGAAAAGGCGTTATTCTGCAAGACGATAATGCAAGACCGCACTGCGCAAGACGAACCTTGGCAAAAATTAATGAATTGGGGTGGGAGGTACTGCCTCACCCATCATACTCGCCCGATGTTGCACCATCGGATTTCCATTTATTCCGATCGCTTCAACACTTTCTAAGTGGCAAAAGATTTGCAAATTTGGATGATATTCAAAATGCCATCTCTGTATATTTTGCTCAAAAACCAATTGATTTTTATCGATCCGGCATTGAAAATTTGCACACTAGATGGCAAAAGGTTGTTGATAATGAGGGTGATTATATCATTGATTAAAAATAAAAACTCGTTAAAAATTTATGTATTTGAATTTAATGTCGGGAAACGACATTACTTTCCGGTCCACCTAATACGTTATACGTTATACGTTATACGTTATACGTTACATGCTATACGTTATACGTTATATGTTATACGTTATACGTTATACGTTATACGTTATACGTTACATGCTATACGTTATACGTTATACGTTATACGTTATACGTTTCACGTTATACGTTATACGTTATACGTTATACGTTATACGTTATACGTTATACGTTATACGTCATACGTTATACGCCATACGTTATACGTTATACGTTATACGTTATACGGTATACGTTATACGTTATACGTTATGCGTTTTTCGTTATACGTTTTACGTTATACGTTACACGTAATTCGTAATACGTTATACCTGATACGTTATACGTTCTACGTTATACGTTATACGTTATACGTTATACGTTATACGTTATACGTTATACGTTATACGTTATATGTTATACGTTATACGTTATACGTTATACGTTACATGCTGTACGTTATACGTTATACGTTATACGTTACACGTTATACGTTATACGTTATACGTTATACGTTATACGTTATACGTTATACGTTATACGTCATAGGTTATACGTTATACGTTATACGTTATGCGTTATACGTTATACGTTATACGTTATACGTTATACGTTATACGTTATACGTTGTACGATATACGTTATACGTTATACGTTATACGTTATACGTTATACGTAATACGTTATACCTGATACGTTATACGTTCTACGTTATACGTTATACGTTATACGTTATACGTTATACGTTATACGTTATACGTGATATGTTATACGTTATACGTTATACGTTATTCTTTATACGTTATACGTTATACGTTATACGTTATACGTTATACGTTATACGTTATACGTTATACGTTATACGTTATACGTAATACGATATACGTTATACGTTATACGTTAGACGTTATACGTTATACGTTATACGTTAGACGTTATACGTTATACGTTATACGTCATACGTTATACGTTATACGTTATACGTTATACGTTATACGTTATACGTTATACGTTATACGTTATACGTTATACGTTATACGTTATGCGTTATACGTTATTCGTTATATGTTATACGTTATACGTGATAAGTTATACGTTACATGCTATACGTTATACGTTATACGTTATACGTTGTACGTTATACGTTATACGTTATACGTCATACGTTATACGTCATACGTTATTCGTTATACGTTATACGTTATACGTTATACGTTATACGTTATACGTTATACGTTATACGTTATTCTTTATACGTTATACTTTATACGTTATACGTTATACGTCATACGTTATACGTTATACGTTATACGTTATACGTTATACGTTATACGTTATACGTGAAACGTTATACGTTATACGTTATACGTTATACGTTATACGTTATACGTTATACGTTATACGTTATACGTTATACGTTATTCGTTACACGTTATACGTTATACGTTATTCGTTATACGTTATACGTTATACGTTGTACGTTATACGTTATACGTCATACGTTATACGTTATACGTTATACGTCATACGTTATACGTCATACGTTATTCGTTATACGTTATACGTTATACGTTATACGTTATACGTTATACGTTATACGTTATTCTTTATACGTTATACTTTATACGTTATACGTTATACGTCATACGTTATACGTTATACGTTATACGTTATACGTTATACGTTATACGTTATACGTTATACGTGAAACGTTATACGTTATACGTTATACGTTATACGTTATACGTTATACGTTATACGTTATACGTTATACGTTATACGTTATACGTTATACGTTATACGTTATACGTTATACGTTATACGTTATACGTTATACGTTATACGTTATACGTTATACGTTATACGTTATACGTTATACGTTATACGTTATACGTTATACGTTATACGTTATACGTTATACGTTATACGTTATACGTTATACGTTATACGTTATACGTTATACGTTATACGTTATACGTTATACGTGATAAGTTATACGTTACACGCTATACGTTATACGTTATACGTTATACGTTGTACGTTATACGTTATACGTTATTCGTGATACGTTATACGTTATACGTCATACGTTATACGTCATACGTTATTCGTTATACGTTATACGTTATACGTTATACGTTATACGTTATACGTTATTCTTTATACGTTATACGTTATACGTTATACGTTATACGTTATACGTTATACGTTATACGTTGTACGTTATACGTTATACGTTATACGTTATACGTTATACGTTATACGTTATACGTTATACGTTATACGTTATACGTTATACGTTATACGTTATACGTTATACGTTATACGTTATACGTTATACGTTATACGTTATACGTTATACGTTGTACGTTATACGTTATACGTTATTCGTGATACGTTATACGTTATACGTCATACGTTATACGTCATACGTTATTCGTTATACGTTATACGTTATACGTTATACGTTATACGTTATACGTTATTCTTTATACGTTATACGTTATACGTTATACGTTATACGTTATACGTTATACGTTATACGTTGTACGTTATACGTTATACGTTATACGTTATACGTTATACGTTATACGTTATACGTTATACGTTATACGTTATACGTTATACGTTATACGTTATGCGTTATACGTTATACGTGATAAGTTATACGTTACATGCTATACGTTATACGTTATACGTTATACGTTGTACGTTATACGTTATACGTTATTCGTGATACGTTATACGTTATACGTCATACGTTATACGTCATACGTTATTCGTTATACGTTATACGTTATACGTTATACGTTATACGTTATACGTTATTCTTTATACGTTATACGTTATACGTTATACGTTATACGTTATAGGTTATACGTTATACGTTGTACGTTATACGTTATACGTTATACGTTATACGTTATACGTTATACGTTATACGTTATACGTTATACGTTATACGTTATACGTTATACGTTATACGTCATACGTTATACGTTATAGGTTATACGTTATACGTCATACGTTATACGTCATAGGTTATACGTTATACGTTATACGTTATACGTTATACGTTGTACGTTATACGTTATACGTTATACGTTATACGTTATACGTTATACGTTATACGTTGTACGTTATACGTTATACGTTATACGTTATACGTTATACGTTATACGTTATACGTTATACGTTATACGTTATACGTTATACGTTATACGTTATACGTTATACGTTATACGTTATACGTTATACGTGATAAGTTATACGTTACATGCTAAACATTATACGTTATACGTTATACGTTTTACGTTATACGTTATACGTTATTCGTGATACGTTATACGTTATACGTCATACGTTATACGTCATACGTTATTCGTTATACGTTATACGTTATACGTGATAAGTTATACGTTACACGCTATACGTTATACGTTATACGTTATACGTTGTACGTTATACGTTATACGTTATTCGTGATACGTTATACGTTATACGTCATACGTTATACGTCATACGTTATTCGTTATACGTTATACGTTATACGTTATACGTTATACGTTATACGTTATTCTTTATACGTTATACGTTATACGTTATACGTTATACGTTATACGTTATACGTTATACGTTGTACGTTATACGTTATACGTTATACGTTATACGTTATACGTTATACGTTATACGTTATACGTTATACGTTATACGTTATACGTTATACGTTATACGTTATACGTTATACGTTATACGTTATACGTTATACGTTATACGTTATACGTTGTACGTTATACGTTATACGTTATTCGTGATACGTTATACGTTATACGTCATACGTTATACGTCATACGTTATTCGTTATACGTTATACGTTATACGTTATACGTTATACGTTATACGTTATTCTTTATACGTTATACGTTATACGTTATACGTTATACGTTATACGTTATACGTTATACGTTGTACGTTATACGTTATACGTTATACGTTATACGTTATACGTTATACGTTATACGTTATACGTTATACGTTATACGTTATACGTTATACGTTATGCGTTATACGTTATACGTGATAAGTTATACGTTACATGCTATACGTTATACGTTATACGTTATACGTTGTACGTTATACGTTATACGTTATTCGTGATACGTTATACGTTATACGTCATACGTTATACGTCATACGTTATTCGTTATACGTTATACGTTATACGTTATACGTTATACGTTATACGTTATTCTTTATACGTTATACGTTATACGTTATACGTTATACGTTATAGGTTATACGTTATACGTTGTACGTTATACGTTATACGTTATACGTTATACGTTATACGTTATACGTTATACGTTATACGTTATACGTTATACGTTATACGTTATACGTTATACGTCATACGTTATACGTTATAGGTTATACGTTATACGTCATACGTTATACGTCATAGGTTATACGTTATACGTTATACGTTATACGTTATACGTTGTACGTTATACGTTATACGTTATACGTTATACGTTATACGTTATACGTTATACGTTGTACGTTATACGTTATACGTTATACGTTATACGTTATACGTTATACGTTATACGTTATACGTTATACGTTATACGTTATACGTTATACGTTATACGTTATACGTTATACGTTATACGTTATACGTGATAAGTTATACGTTACATGCTAAACATTATACGTTATACGTTATACGTTTTACGTTATACGTTATACGTTATTCGTGATACGTTATACGTTATACGTCATACGTTATACGTCATACGTTATTCGTTATACGTTATACGTTATACGTTATACGTTATACGTTATACGTTATTCTTTATACGTTATACGTTATACGTTATGCGTTATACGTTATACGTTATTCGTGATACGTTATACGTTATACGTCATACGTTATACGTCATACGTTATTCGTTATACGTTATACGTTATACGTTATACGTTATACGTTATACGTTATTCTTTATACGTTATACGTTATACGTTATACGTTATACGTTATACGTTATACGTTATTCGTTATACGTTATACGTTATACGTTATACGTTATACGTTATACGTTATACGTTATACGTTATACGTTATACGTCATACGTTATACGTCATACGTTATACGTCATACGTTATACGTTATACGTTATACGTTATGAGTTATACATTATACGTTATACGTTATACGTTAGACGTTATACGTTATACGTTATACGTTATACGTTATACGTTATACGTTATACGTTATACGTTATACGTTATACGTTATACGTTATACGTTATACGTTATACGTTATACGTTATACGTTATACGTTATACGTTATACGTTATACGTTATACGTTATACGTTATACGTTATACGTTATACGTTATACGTTATACGTTATACGTTATACGTTATACGTTATACGTTATACGTTATACGGTATACGTTATACGTTATACGTTATACGTTATACGCTATACGTTATATGTTATACGCTATACGTTATACGTAATATGTAATGCTTCATACGTTTTACGTTATTCGTTATACGTTTTTCGTTACAAGTTATACGTTATACGTAATACGTTATAAGTTATATGTCATAAGTTATACGATACATGTTATACGTTATACGAAATATGTAATACGTAATACGTTTTACGATATTCGTTATACGTTCTTCGTTACACGTTATACGTTATACGTTATGCGTTATACGTATTACGTTATTCGTGATACGTTATACGTTATACGTTATACTTTATACGGCATACGTTATACGTTATACGTTATACGTTATACGTTATACGTTATACGTTATACGTTATACGTTATACGTTATACGTTATACGTTATACGTTATACGTTTTACGTTATACGTTATACGTTATACGTTTTACGTTATACGTTATACGTTATACGTTATACGTTATACGTTATACGTTATACGTCATACGTTATACGTCATACGTTATACGTCATACGTTATACGTTATACGTTATACGTTATACGTTATGAGTTATACATTATACGTTATACGTTATACGTTAGACGTTATACGTTATACGTTATACGTTATACGTTATACGTTATACGTTATACGTTATACGTTATACGTTATACGTTATACGTTATACGTTATACGTTATACGTTATACGTTATACGTTATACGTTATACGTTATACGTTATACGTTATACGTTATACGTTATACGTTATACGTTATACGTTATACGTTATACGTTATACGTTATACGTTATACGTTATACGTTATACGTTATACGTTATACGTTATACGTTATACGTTATACGTTATACGTTATACGTGATAAGTTATACGTTACATGCTATACGTTATACGTTATACGTTATACGTTGTACATTATACGTTATACGTTATTCGTGATACGTTATACGTTATACGTCATACGTTATACGTCATACGTTATTCGTTATACGTTATACGTTATACGTTATACGTTATACGTCATACGTTATACGTCATAGGTTATACGTTATACGTTATACGTTATACGTTATACGTTGTACGTTATACGTTATACGTTATACGTTATACGTTATACGTTATACGTTATACGTTGTACGTTATACGTTATACGTTATACGTTATACGTTATACGTTATACGTTATACGTTATACGTTATACGTTATACGTTATACGTTATACGTTATACGTTATACGTTATACGTGATAAGTTATACGTTACATGCTAAACGTTATACGTTATACGTTATACGTTTTACGTTATACGTTATACGTTATTCGTGATACGTTATACGTTATACGTCATACGTTATACGTCATACGTTATTCGTTATACGTTATACGTTATACGTTATACGTTATACGTTATACGTTATTCTTTATACGTTATACGTTATACGTTATGCGTTATACGTTATACGTTATTCGTGATACGTTATACGTTATACGTCATACGTTATACGTCATACGTTATTCGTTATACGTTATACGTTATACGTTATACGTTATACGTTATACGTTATTCTTTATACGTTATACGTTATACGTTATACGTTATACGTTATACGTTATACGTTATACGTTATACGTTATACGTTATACGTTATACGTTATACGTTATACGTTATACGTTATACGTTATACGTTATACGTCATACGTTATACGTCATACGTTATACGTCATACGTTATACGTTATACGTTATACGTTATGAGTTATACATTATACGTTATACGTTATACGTTAGACGTTATACGTTATACGTTATACGTTATACGTTATACGTTATACGTTATACGTTATACGTTATACGTTATACGTTATACGTTATACGTTATACGTTATACGTTATACGTTATACGTTATACGTTATACGTTATACGTTATACGTTATACGTTATACGTTATACGTTATACGTTATACGTTATACGTTATACGTTATACGTTATACGTTATACGTTATACGTTATACGTTATACGGTATACGTTATACGTTATACGTTATACGTTATACGCTATACGTTATATGTTATACGCTATACGTTATACGTAATATGTAATGCTTCATACGTTTTACGTTATTCGTTATACGTTTTTCGTTACAAGTTATACGTTATACGTAATACGTTATAAGTTATATGTCATAAGTTATACGATACATGTTATACGTTATACGAAATATGTAATACGTAATACGTTTTACGATATTCGTTATACGTTCTTCGTTACACGTTATACGTTATACGTTATGCGTTATACGTATTACGTTATTCGTGATACGTTATACGTTATACGTTATACTTTATACGGCATACGTTATACGTTATACGTTATACGTTATACGTTATACGTTATACGTTATACGTTATACGTTATACGTTATACGTTATACGTTATACGTTATACGTTTTACGTTATACGTTATACGTTATACGTTTTACGTTATACGTTATACGTTATACGTTATACGTTATACGTTATACGTTATACGTCATACGTTATACGTCATACGTTATACGTCATACGTTATACGTTATACGTTATACGTTATACGTTATGAGTTATACATTATACGTTATACGTTATACGTTAGACGTTATACGTTATACGTTATACGTTATACGTTATACGTTATACGTTATACGTTATACGTTATACGTTATACGTTATACGTTATACGTTATACGTTATACGTTATACGTTATACGTTATACGTTATACGTTATACGTTATACGTTATACGTTATACGTTATACGTTATACGTTATACGTTATACGTTATACGTTATACGTTATACGTTATACGTTATACGTTATACGTTATACGTTATACGTTATACGTTATACGTTATACGTTATACGTTATACGTTATACGTTATACGTGATAAGTTATACGTTACATGCTATACGTTATACGTTATACGTTATACGTTGTACATTATACGTTATACGTTATTCGTGATACGTTATACGTTATACGTCATACGTTATACGTCATACGTTATTCGTTATACGTTATACGTTATACGTTATACGTTATACGTTATACGTTATTCTTTATACGTTATACGTTATACGTTATACGTTATACGTTATACGTTATACGTTATACGTTGTACGTTATACGTTATACGTTATACGTTATACGTTATACGTTATACGTTATACGTTATACATTATACGTTATACGTTATACGTTATACGTTATACGTTATACGTGATAAGTTATACGTTACATGCTATACGTTATACGTTATACGTTATACGTTATACGTTGTACGTTATACGTTATACGTTATTCGTGATACGCTATACGTTATACGTCATACGTTATACGTCATACGTTATTCGTTATACGTTATACGTTATACGTTATACGTTATACGTTATACGTTATTCTTTATACGTTATACGTTATACGTTATACGTTATACGTTATAGGTTATACGTTATACGTTGTACGGTATACGTTATACGTTATACGTTATACGTTATACGTTATACATTATACGTTATACGTTATACGTTATACGTTATACGTTATACGTCATACGTTATACGTTATACGTTATACGTTATACGTTATACGTTATACGTCATAGGTTATACGTTATACGTTATACGTTATACGTTATACGTTATACGTTATACGTTATACGTTATACGTTATACGTTATACGTTATACGTTATACGTTATACGTTATACGTTATACGTGATAAGTTATACGTTACATGCTATACGTTATACGTTATACGTTATACGTTGTACGTTATACGTTATACGTTATTCGTGATACGTTATACGTTATACGTCATACGTTATACGTCATACGTTATTCGTTATACGTTATACGTTATACGTTATACGTTATACGTTATACGTTATTCTTTATACGTTATACGTTATACGTTATACGTTATACGTTATACGTTATACGTTATACGTTGTACGTTATACGTTATACGTTATACGTTATACGTTATACGTTATACGTTATACGTTATACGTTATACGTTATACGTTATACGTTATACGTTATACGTTATACGTTATACGTTATACGTTATACGTGATAAGTTATACGTTACATGCTAAACGTTATACGTTATACGTTATACGTTTTACGTTATACGTTATACGTTATTCGTGATACGTTATACGTTATACGTCATACGTTATACGTCATACGTTATTCGTTATACGTTATACGTTATACGCTATACGTTATACGTTATACGTTATACGTTATACGTTATACGTTATACGTTATACGTCATACGTTATACGTTATACGTTATACGTTATACGTTATACGTTATACGTCATAGGTTATACGTTATACGTTATACGTTATACGTTATACGTTATACGTTATACGTCATACGTTATACGTTATACGTTATACGTTATACGTTATACGTTATACGTTATACGTTACATGCTATACGTTATACGTTATATGTTATACGTTATACGTTATACGTTATACGTTATACGTTACATGCTATACGTTATACGTTATACGTTATACGTTATACGTTTCACGTTATACGTTATACGTTATACGTTATACGTTATACGTTATACGTTATACGTTATACGTCATACGTTATACGCCATACGTTATACGTTATACGTTATACGTTATACGGTATACGTTATACGTTATACGTTATGCGTTTTTCGTTATACGTTTTACGTTATACGTTACACGTAATTCGTAATACGTTATACCTGATACGTTATACGTTCTACGTTATACGTTATACGTTATACGTTATACGTTATACGTTATACGTTATACGTTATACGTTATATGTTATACGTTATACGTTATACGTTATACGTTACATGCTGTACGTTATACGTTATACGTTATACGTTACACGTTATACGTTATACGTTATACGTTATACGTTATACGTTATACGTTATACGTTATACGTCATAGGTTATACGTTATACGTTATACGTTATGCGTTATACGTTATACGTTATACGTTATACGTTATACGTTATACGTTATACGTTGTACGATATACGTTATACGTTATACGTTATACGTTATACGTTATACGTAATACGTTATACCTGATACGTTATACGTTCTACGTTATACGTTATACGTTATACGTTATACGTTATACGTTATACGTTATACGTGATATGTTATACGTTATACGTTATACGTTATTCTTTATACGTTATACGTTATACGTTATACGTTATACGTTATACGTTATACGTTATACGTTATACGTTATACGTTATACGTAATACGATATACGTTATACGTTATACGTTAGACGTTATACGTTATACGTTATACGTTAGACGTTATACGTTATACGTTATACGTCATACGTTATACGTTATACGTTATACGTTATACGTTATACGTTATACGTTATACGTTATACGTTATACGTTATACGTTATACGTTATGCGTTATACGTTATTCGTTATATGTTATACGTTATACGTGATAAGTTATACGTTACATGCTATACGTTATACGTTATACGTTATACGTTGTACGTTATACGTTATACGTTATACGTCATACGTTATACGTCATACGTTATTCGTTATACGTTATACGTTATACGTTATACGTTATACGTTATACGTTATACGTTATACGTTATTCTTTATACGTTATACTTTACACGTTATACGTTATACGTCATACGTTATACGTTATACGTTATACGTTATACGTTATACGTTATACGTTATACGTGAAACGTTATACGTTATACGTTATACGTTATACGTTATACGTTATACGTTATACGTTATACGTTATACGTTATACGTTATTCGTTACACGTTATACGTTATACGTTATTCGTTATACGTTATACGTTATACGTTGTACGTTATACGTTATACGTCATACGTTATACGTTATACGTTATACGTCATACGTTATACGTCATACGTTATTCGTTATACGTTATACGTTATACGTTATACGTTATACGTTATACGTTATACGTTATTCTTTATACGTTATACTTTATACGTTATACGTTATACGTCATACGTTATACGTTATACGTTATACGTTATACGTTATACGTTATACGTTATACGTTATACGTGAAACGTTATACGTTATACGTTATACGTTATACGTTATACGTTATACGTTATACGTTATACGTTATACGTTATACGTTATACGTTATTCGTTACACGTTATACGTTATACGTTATTCGTTATACGTTATACGTTATACGTTATACGTTATACGTTATACGTTATACGTAATACGTTATACGTTATACGTTATACGTTATACGTTATACGTTATACGTTATACGTTATACGTTAGACGTTATACGTTATACGTTATACGTTATACGTTATACGTTATACGTTATACATTTTACGTTATACGTTATACGTTATACGTTATACGTTATACGTCATACGTTATTCGTCATACGTTATACGTTATACGTTATACGTTATACGTTATTCTTTATACGTTATACTTTATACGTTATACGTTATACGTCATACGTTATACGTTATACGTTATGCGTTATACGTTATGCGTTATACGTTATACGTTATACGTGAAACGTTATACGTTATACGTTATACGTTATACGTTATACGTTATACGTCATACGTTATACGCCATACGTTATACGTTATACGTTATACGTTATACGGTATACGTTATACGTTATACGTTATGCGTTATTCGTTATACGTTTTACGTTATACGTTACACGTAATTCGTAATACGTTATACCTGATACGTTATACGTTCTACGTTATACGTTATACGTTATACGTTATACGTTATACGTTATACGTTATACGTTATACGTTATATGTTATACGTTATACGTTATACGTTATACGTTACATGCTGTACGTTATACGTTATACGTTATACGTTACACGTTATACGTTATACGTTATACGTTATACGTTATACGTTATACGTTATACGTTATACGTCATAGGTTATACGTTATACGTTATACGTTATGCGTTATACGTTATACGTTATACGTTATACGTTATACGTTATACGTTATACGTTGTACGATATACGTTATACGTTATACGTTATACGTTATACGTTATACGTAATACGTTATACCTGATACGTTATACGTTCTACGTTATACGTTATACGTTATACGTTATACGTTATACGTTATACGTTATACGTGATATGTTATACGTTATACGTTATACGTTATTCTTTATACGTTATACGTTATACGTTATACGTTATACGTTATACGTTATACGTTATACGTTATACGTTATACGTTATACGTAATACGATATACGTTATACGTTATACGTTAGACGTTATACGTTATACGTTATACGTTAGACGTTATACGTTATACGTTATACGTCATACGTTATACGTTATACGTTATACGTTATACGTTATACGTTATACGTTATACGTTATACGTTATACGTTATACGTTATACGTTATACGTTATGCGTTATACGTTATTCGTTATATGTTATACGTTATACGTGATAAGTTATACGTTACATGCTATACGTTATACGTTATACGTTATACGTTGTACGTTATACGTTATACGTTATACGTCATACGTTATACGTCATACGTTATTCGTTATACGTTATACGTTATACGTTATACGTTATACGTTATACGTTATACGTTATACGTTATACGTTATTCTTTATACGTTATACTTTATACGTTATACGTTATACGTCATACGTTATACGTTATACGTTATACGTTATACGTTATACGTTATACGTTATACGTTATACGTGAAACGTTATACGTTATACGTTATACGTTATACGTTATACGTTATACGTTATACGTTATACGTTATACGTTATACGTTATTCGTTACACGTTATACGTTATACGTTATTCGTTATACGTTATACGTTATACGTTGTACGTTATACGTTATACGTCATACGTTATACGTTATACGTTATACGTCATACGTTATACGTCATACGTTATTCGTTATACGTTATACGTTATACGTTATACGTTATACGTTATACGTTATACGTTATTCTTTATACGTTATACTTTATACGTTATACGTTATACGTCATACGTTATACGTTATACGTTATACGTTATACGTTATACGTTATACGTTATACGTTATACGTGAAACGTTATACGTTATACGTTATACGTTATACGTTATACGTTATACGTTATACGTTATACGTTATACGTTATACGTTATACGTTATTCGTTACACGTTATACGTTATACGTTATTCGTTATACGTTATACGTTATACGTTATACGTTATACGTTATACGTTATACGTAATACGTTATACGTTATACGTTATACGTTATACGTTATACGTTATACGTTATACGTTATACGTTAGACGTTATACGTTATACGTTATACGTTATACGTTATACGTTATACGTTATACGTTTTACGTTATACGTTATACGTTATACGTTATACGTTATACGTCATAAGTTATTCGTCATACGTTATACGTTATACGTTATACGTTATACGTTATACGTTATACGTTATACGTTATACGTTATTCTTTATACGTTATACTTTATACGTTATACGTTATACGTCATACGTTATACGTTATACGTTATGCGTTATACGTTATGCGTTATACGTTATAGGTTATACGTTATACGTTATACGTTATACGTTATACGTTATACGTTATACGTTATACGTTATACGTTGTACGTTATACGTTATACGTTATACGTTATACGTTATGCGTTATACGTGAAACGTTATACGTTATACGTTATACGTTATACGTGAAACGTTATACGTTATTCTTTATACGTTATACTTTATACGTTATACGTTATACGTCATACGTTATACGTTATACGTTATGCGTTATACGTTATGCGTTATACGTTATAGGTTATACGTTATACGTTATACGTTATACGTTATACGTTATACGTTATACGTTATACGTTATACGTTGTACGTTATACGTTATACGTTATACGTTATACGTTATACGTTATACGTTATACGTGAAACGTTATACGTTATACGTTATACGTTATACGTGAAACGTTATACGTTATACGTTATACGTTATACGTTATACGTTATACGTTATACGTTATACGTTATATGTTATACGTTATACGTTATACGTTATACGTTGTACGTTATACGTTATACGTTATACGTTATACGTTATACGTTATACGTTATACGTTATACGTTATACGTTATACGTAATTCGTAATACGTCATACCTGATACGTTATACGTTCTACGTTATACGTTATACGTTATACGTTATACGTTATACGTTATACGTTATACGTTATACGTAATACGTAATAAGTTATACGTTATACGTTATACGTTATTCTTTATACGTTATACGTTATACGTTATACGTTATACGTTATACGTTATACGTTATACGTTATACGTTATTCTTTATACGTTATACTTTATACGTTATACGTTATACGTCATACGTTATACGTTATACGTTATGCGTTATACGTTAAAGGTTATACGTTATACGTTATACGTTATACGTTATACGTTATACGTGAAACGTTATACGTTATACGTTATACGTTATACGTGAAACGTTATACGTTATACGTTATACGTTATATGTTATTCGTTACACGTTATACGTTATACGTTATTCGTTATACGTTATACGTTATACGTTATACGTTATACGTTATATGTTATACGTAATACGTTATACGTTATACGTTATACGTTATACGTTATACGTTATACGTTATGCGTTATACGTGAAACGTTATACGTTATACGTTATACGTTATACGTGAAACGTTATACGTTATACGTTATACGGTATACGTGAAACGTTATACGTTATACGTTATACGTTATATGTTATTCGTTACACGTTATACGTTATATGTTATTCGTTATACGTTATACGTTATACGTTATACGTTATACGTTATACGTTATACGTTATACGTAATACGTTATACGTTATACGTTATACGTTATACGTTATACGTTATACGTTATACGTTATACGTTATACGTTATACGTTATACGTTATACGTTATACGTAATAAGTTATACGTTACATGCTATACGTTATACGTTATACGTTATACGTTGTACGTTATACGTTATACGTTATAAGTTATACGTTATACGTTATACGTCATACGTTATACGTCATACGTTATTCGTTATACGTTATACGTTGTACGTTATACGTTATACGTTATACGTTATACGTTATACTTTATACGTTATACGTTATACGAAATATGTAATACGTAATGCGTTTTACGATATTCGTTATACGTTCTTCGTTACACGTTATACGTTATACGTTTTGCGTTATACGTTTTACGTTATTCGTGATACGTTATACGTTATACGTTATACGTTATACGTTATACGGTATACGTTATACGTTATACGTTATACGTTATACGCTATACGTTATATGTTATACGCTATACGTTATACGTAATATGCAATGCTTCATACGTTTTACGTTATTCGTTATACGTTTTTCGTTACAAGTTAAACGTTATACGTTATACGTTATAAGTTATATGTCATAAGTTATACGATACATGTTATACGTTATACGAAATATGTAATACGTAATACGTTTTACGATATTCGTTATACGTTCTTCGTTACACGTTATACGTTATACGTTATGCGTTATACGTATTACGTTATTCGTGATACGTTATACGTTATACGTTATACGTTATACGGCATACGTTATACGTTATACGTTATACGTTATACGTTATACGTTATACGTTATACGTTATACGTTATACGTTATACGTTATACGTTATACGTTATACGTTATACGTTATACGTTATACGATATACGTTATACGTTATACGTTATACGTTATACGTTATACGTTATACGTTATACGTTATACGTTATACGTTATACGTTATACGTTATACGTTATACGTTATACGTTATACGTTATACGTTATACGTAATACGTGATAAGTTATATGTTATACGTTATACGTTATTCTTTATACGTTATACGTTATACGTTATACGTTATACGTCATACGTTATACGTTATACGTTATACGTTATACGTTATACGTTATACGTTATACGTTATACGTTATACGTTATACGTTATACGTTAGACGTTATACGTTATACGTTATACGTTATACGTTATACGTTATACGTGATAAGTTATACGTTACATGCTATACGTTATACGTTATACGTTGTACGTTATACGTTATACGTTATACGTTATACGTTATACGTTATACGTCATACGTTATACGTCATACGTTATTCGTTATACGTTATACGTTATACGTTATACGTTATACGTTATACGTTATTCTTTATACGTTATACGTTATACGTTATACGTTATACGTCATACGTCATACGTTATACGTTATACGTTATACGTTATACGTTATACGTTATACGTGAAACGTTATACGTTATACGTTGTACGTTATACGTTATACGTTATACGTTATACTTTATACGTTATACGTTATACGTTATACGTTATACGTTGTACGTTATACGTTATACGTTATACGTTATACGTTATACGTCATACGTTATACGTCATACGTTATACGTTATACGTTATACGTTATACGTCATACGTTATACGTTATACGTTATACGTTATACGTTATACGTTATACGTTATACGTTATACGTTATACGTTATACGTTATACGTCATACGTTATACGTCATACGTTATACGTCATACGTTATACGTTATACGTTATACGTTATGAGTTATACATTATACGTTATACGTTATACGTTAGACGTTATACGTTATACGTTATACGTTATACGTTATACGTTATACGTTATACGTTATACGTTATACGTTATACGTTATACGTTATACGTTATACGTTATACGTTATACGTTATACGTTATACGTTATACGTTATACGTTATACGTTATACGTTATACGTTATACGTTATACGTTATACGTTATACGTTATACGTTATACTTTATACGTTATACGTTATACGAAATATGTAATACGTAATGCGTTTTACGATATTCGTTATACGTTCTTCGTTACACGTTATACGTTATACGTTTTGCGTTATACGTTATACGTTAGACGTTATACGTTATACGTTATACGTTATACGTTATACGTTATACGTGATAAGTTATACGTTACATGCTATACGTTATACGTTATACGTTGTACGTTATACGTTATACGTTATACGTTATACGTTATACGTTATACGTCATACGTTATACGTCATACGTTATTCGTTATACGTTATACATTATACGTTATACGTTATACGTTAGACGTTATACGTTATACGTTATACGTTATACGTTATACGTTATACGTTATACGTTATACGTTATACGTTATACGTTATACGTTATACGTTATACGTTATACGTTATACGTTATACGTTATACGTTATACGTTATACGTTATACGTTATACGTTATACGTTATACGTTATACGTTATACGTTGTACGTTATACGTTATACGTTATACGTTATACGTTATACTTTATACGTTATACGTTATACGAAATATGTAATACGTAATGCGTTTTACGATATTCGTTATACGTTCTTCGTTACACGTTATACGTTATACGTTTTGCGTTATACGTTTTACGTTATTCGTGATACGTTATACGTTATACGTTATACGTTATACGTTATACGGTATACGTTATACGTTATACGTTATACGTTATACGCTATACGTTATATGTTATACGCTATACGTTATACGTAATATGCAATGCTTCATACGTTTTACGTTATTCGTTATACGTTTTTCGTTACAAGTTAAACGTTATACGTTATACGTTATAAGTTATATGTCATAAGTTATACGATACATGTTATACGTTATACGAAATATGTAATACGTAATACGTTTTACGATATTCGTTATACGTTCTTCGTTACACGTAATACGTTATACGCTATGCGTTATACGTATTACGTTATACGTTATACGTTATACGTTATACGTTATACGTTATACGTTATACGTTATACGTTATACGTTATACGTTAGACGTTATACGTTATACGTTATACGTTATACGTTATACGTTATACGTAATACGTGATAAGTTATACGTTATACGTTATACGTTATTCTTTATACGTTATACGTTATACGTTATACGTTATACGTTATACGTGAAACGTTATACGTTATACGTTGTACGTTATACGTTATACGTTATACGTTATACGTTATACGTTATACGTTATACGTTATACGTTATACGTTGTACGTTATACGTTATACGTTATACGTTATACGTTATACGTCATACGTTATACGTCATACGTTATACGTTATACGTTATACGTTATACGTCATACGTTATACGTTATACGTTATACGTTATACGTTATACGTTATACGTTATACGTTATACGTTATACGTTATACGTTATACGTCATACGTTATACGTCATACGTTATACGTCATACGTTATACGTTATACGTTATACGTTATACGTTATACGTTATACGTTATACGTTATACGTTATACGTTAGACGTTATACGTTATACGTTATTCGTGATACGTTATACGTTATACGTCATACGTTATACGTCATACGTTATTCGTTATACGTTATACGTTATACGTTATACGTTATACGTTATACGTTATTCTTTATACGTTATACGTTATACGTTATACGTTATACGTTATACGTCATACGTTATACGTTATACGTTATACGTAATACGTTATACGTTATACGTTATACAATATACGTTATACGTTATACGTTATACGTTATACGTTATACGTTAGACGTTATACGTTATACGTCATACGTTATACGTTATACGTTATACGTTATACGTTATACGTTATACGTTATACGTTATACGTTATACGTTATACGTTATACGTTATACGTTATACGTTATACGTTATACGTTATACGTGAAAAGTTATACGTTACATGCTATACGTTATACGTTATACGTTATACGTTATACGTTGTACGTTATACGTTATACGTTATAAGTTATACGTTATACGTTATACGTTATACGTCATACGTTATACGTCATACGTTATTCGTTATACGTTATGCGTTATACGTTATACGTTATACGTTATACGTTATTCTTTATACGTTATTCGTTATACGTTATACGTTATACGTCATACGTTGTACGTTATACGTTATACGTTATACGTTATACGTTATACGTTATACGTTATACGTTATACTTTATACGTTATACGTTATACGTTAGACGTTAGACGTTATACGTTATACGTTATACGTTATACGTTATACGTTATACGTTATACGTTATACGTTATACGTTATACGTTATACGTTATACGTTATACGTTATACGTTATACGTTATACGTTATACGTTATACGTTATACGTAATACGTTATACGTTATACGTTATACGTTATACGTTATACGTAATACGTAAAAAGTTATACGTTATACGTTATACGTTATTCTTTATACGTTATACTTTATACGTTATACGTTATACGTCATACGTTATACGTTATACGTTATGCGTTATACGTTATACGTTATACGTTATAGGTTATACGTTATACGTCATAGATTATACGTTATACGTTATACGTTATACGTTATACGTTATACGTTATACGTTATACGTTATACTTTATACGTTATACGTTATACGTCATACGTTATACGTTATACGTTATACGTTATACGTTATGCGTTATACGTTATAGGTTATACGTTATACGTTATACGTTATACGTTATACGTTATACGTTATACGTTATACGTTATACGTTGTACGTTATACGTTATACGTTATACGTTATACGTTATACGTTATACGTTATACGTGAAACGTTATACGTTATACGTTATACGTTATACGTGAAACGTTATACGTTATACGTTATACGTTATACGTTATACGTTATTCGTTATACGTTATATGTTATACGTTATACGTTATACGTTATACGTTGTACGTTATACGTTATACGTTATACGTTATATGTTATACGTTATACGTTATACGTTATACGTTATACGTTATACGTAATTCGTAATACGTTATACCTGATACGTTATACGTTCTACGTTATACGTTATACGTTATACGTTATACGTTATACGTTATACGTTATACGTTATACGTAATACGTAATAAGTTATACGTTATACGTTATACGTTATTCTTTATACGTTATACTTTATACGTTATACGTTATACGTCATACGTTATACGTTATACGTTATGCGTTATACGTTATAGGTTATACGTTATACGTTATACGTTATACGTTATACGTTATACGTGAAACGTTATACGTTATACGTTATACGTTATACGTGAAACGTTATACGTTATACGTTATACGTTATATGTTATTCGTTACACGTTATACGTTATACGTTATTCGTTATAGGTTATACGTTATACGTTATACGTTATACGTTATATGTTATACGTAATACGTTATACGTTATACGTTATACGTTATACGTTATACGTTATACGTTATACGTTATACGTGAAACGTTATACGTTATACGTTATACGTTATACGTTATACGTGAAACGTTATACGTTATACGTTATACGGTATACGTGAAACGTTATACGTTATACGTTATACGTTATATGTTATTCGTTACACGTTATACGTTATATGTTATTCGTTATACGTTATACGTTATACGTTATACGTTATACGTTATACGTTATACGTTATACGTTATACGTAATACGTTATACGTTATACGTTATACGTTATACGTTATACGTTATACGTTATACGTTATACGTTATACGTTAGACGTTATACGTTATACGTTATACGTTATACGTTAGACGTTATACGTTATACGTTATACGTTATACGTTATACGTTATACGTTATACGTTATACGTTATACGTTATACGTTATACGTTATACGTTATACGTTATACGTTATACGTTATACGTTATACGTTATACGTAATAAGTTATACGTTACATGCTATACGTTATACGTTATACGTTATACGTTGTACGTTATACGTTATACGTTATAAGTTATACGTTATACGTTATACGTCATACGTTATACGTCATACGTTATTCGTTATACGTTATACGTTGTACGTTATACGTTATACGTTATACGTTATACGTTATACTTTATACGTTATACGTTATACGAAATATGTAATACGTAATGCGTTTTACGATATTCGTTATACGTTCTTCGTTACACGTTATACGTTATACGTTTTGCGTTATACGTTTTACGTTATTCGTGATACGTTATACGTTATACGTTATACGTTATACGTTATACGGTATACGTTATACGTTATACGTTATACGTTATACTCTATACGCTATACGTTATATGTTATACGCTATACGTTATACGTAATATGCAATGCTTCATACGTTTTACGTTATTCGTTATACGTTTTTCGTTACAAGTTAAACGTTATACGTTATACGTTATAAGTTATATGTCATAAGTTATACGATACATGTTATACGTTATACGAAATATGTAATACGTAATACGTTTTACGATATTCGTTATACGTTCTTCGTTACACGTTATACGTTATACGTTATGCGTTATACGTATTACGTTATTCGTGATACGTTATACGTTATACGTTATCCGTTATACGGCATACGTTATACGTTATACGTTATACGTTATACGTTATACGTTATACGTTATACGTTATACGTTATACGTTATACGTTATACGTTATACGTTATACGTTATACGTTATACGTTATACGTTATACGTTATACGTTATACGATATACGTTATACGTTATACGTTATACGTTATACGTTATACGTTATACGTTATACGTTATACGTTATACGTTATACGTTATACGTTATACGTTATACGTTATACGTTATACGTAATACGTGATAAGTTATACGTTATACGTTATACGTTATTCTTTATACGTTATACGTTATACGTTATACGTTATACGTCATACGTTATACGTTATACGTTATACGTTATACGTTATACGTTATACGTTATACGTTATACGTTATACGTTATACGTTATACGTTAGACGTTATACGTTATACGTTATACGTTATACGTTATACGTTATACGTTATACGTGATAAGTTATACGTTACATGCTATACGTTATACGTTATACGTTGTACGTTATACGTTATACGTTATACGTTATACGTTATACGTTATACGTCATACGTTATACGTCATACGTTATTCGTTATACGTTATACGTTATACGTTATACGTTATACGTTATACGTTATTCTTTATACGTTATACGTTATACGTTATACGTTATACGTCATACGTCATACGTTATACGTTATACGTTATACGTTATACGTTATACGTTATACGTGAAACGTTATACGTTATACGTTGTACGTTATACGTTATACGTTATACGTTATACTTTATACGTTATACGTTATACGTTATACGTTATACGTTATACGTTATACGTTATACGTTATACGTTATACGTTATACGTTATACGTTATACGTTATACGTTATACGTTATACGTTATACGTTATACGTTATACGGTATACGTTATACGTTATACGTTATACGTTATACGTTATACGCTATACGTTATATGTTATACGCTATACGTTATACGTAATATGTAATGCTTCATACGTTTTACGTTATTCGTTATACGTTTTTCGTTACAAGTTATACGTTATACGTAATACGTTATAAGTTATATGTCATAAGTTATACGATACATGTTATACGTTATACGAAATATGTAATACGTAATACGTTTTACGATATTCGTTATACGTTCTTCGTTACACGTTATACGTTATACGTTATGCGTTATACGTATTACGTTATTCGTGATACGTTATACGTTATACGTTATACGTTATACGGCATACGTTATACGTTATACGTTATACGTTATACGTTATACGTTATACGTTATACGTTATACGTTATACGTTATACGTTATACGTTATACGTTATACGTTATACGTTATACGTTATACGTTATACGTTATACGTTATACGTTATACGTTATACGTTATACGTTATACGTTATACGTTATACGTTATACGTCATACGATATACGTCATACGTTATACGTCATACGTTATACGTTATACGTTATACGTTATGAGTTATACGTTATACGTTATACGTTATACGTTAGACGTTATACGTTATACGTTATACGTTATACGTTATACGTTATACGTTATACGTTATACGTTATACGTTATACGTTATACGTTATACGTTATACGTTATACGTTATACGTTATACGTTATACGTTATACGTGAAACGTTATACGTTATACGTTATACGTTATACGTGAAACGTTATACGTTATACGTTATACGGTATACGTGAAACGTTATACGTTATACGTTATACGTTATACGCTATACGTTATATGTTATACGCTATACGTTATACGTAATATGCAATGCTTCATACGTTTTACGTTATTCGTTATACGTTTTTCGTTACAAGTTAAACGTTATACGTTATACGTTATAAGTTATATGTCATAAGTTATACGATACATGTTATACGTTATACGAAATATGTAATACGTAATACGTTTTACGATATTCGTTATACGTTCTTCGTTACACGTTATACGTTATACGTTATGCGTTATACGTATTACGTTATTCGTGATACGTTATACGTTATACGTTATCCGTTATACGGCATACGTTATACGTTATACGTTATACGTTATACGTTATACGTTATACGTTATACGTTATACGTTATACGTTATACGTTATACGTTATACGTTATACGTTATACGTTATACGTTATACGTTATACGTTATACGTTATACGTTATACGATATACGTTATACGTTATACGTTATACGTTATACGTTATACGTTATACGTTATACGTTATACGTTATACGTTATACGTTATACGTTATACGTTATACGTTATACGTTATACGTTATACGTAATACGTGATAAGTTATACGTTATACGTTATACGTTATTCTTTATACGTTATACGTTATACGTTATACGTTATACGTCATACGTTATACGTTATACGTTATACGTTATACGTTATACGTTATACGTTATACGTTATACGTTATACGTTATACGTTATACGTTAGACGTTATACGTTATACGTTATACGTTATACGTTATACGTTATACGTGATAAGTTATACGTTACATGCTATACGTTATACGTTATACGTTGTACGTTATACGTTATACGTTATACGTTATACGTTATACGTTATACGTCATACGTTATACGTCATACGTTATTCGTTATACGTTATACGTTATACGTTATACGTTATACGTTATACGTTATTCTTTATACGTTATACGTTATACGTTATACGTTATACGTCATACGTCATACGTTATACGTTATACGTTATACGTTATACGTTATACGTTATACGTGAAACGTTATACGTTATACGTTGTACGTTATACGTTATACGTTATACGTTATACTTTATACGTTATACGTTATACGTTATACGTTATACGTTATACGTTATACGTTATACGTTATACGTTATACGTTATACGTTATACGTTATACGTTATACGTTATACGTTATACGTTATACGTTATACGGTATACGTTATACGTTATACGTTATACGTTATACGCTATACGTTATATGTTATACGCTATACGTTATACGTAATATGTAATGCTTCATACGTTTTACGTTATTCGTTATACGTTTTTCGTTACAAGTTATACGTTATACGTAATACGTTATAAGTTATATGTCATAAGTTATACGATACATGTTATACGTTATACGAAATATGTAATACGTAATACGTTTTACGATATTCGTTATACGTTCTTCGTTACACGTTATACGTTATACGTTATGCGTTATACGTATTACGTTATTCGTGATACGTTATACGTTATACGTTATACGTTATACGGCATACGTTATACGTTATACGTTATACGTTATACGTTATACGTTATACGTTATACGTTATACGTTATACGTTATACGTTATACGTTATACGTTATACGTTATACGTTATACGTTATACGTTATACGTTATACGTTATACGTTATACGTTATACGTTATACGTTATACGTTATACGTTATACGTCATACGTTATACGTCATACGTTATACGTCATACGTTATACGTTATACGTTATACGTTATGAGTTATACGTTATACGTTATACGTTATACGTTAGACGTTATACGTTATACGTTATACGTTATGCGTTATACGTTATACGTTATACGTTATACGTTATACGTTATACGTTATACGTTATACGTTATACGTTATACGTTATACGTTATACGTTATACGTTATACGTTATACGTTATACGTTATACGTTATACGTTATACGTTATACGTTATACGTTATACGTTATACGTTATACGTTATACGTTATACGTGATAAGTTATACGTTA
Organism: Ptiloglossa arizonensis; assembly: GCF_051014685.1. Classification (NCBI taxonomy): domain Eukaryota; kingdom Metazoa; phylum Arthropoda; class Insecta; order Hymenoptera; family Colletidae; genus Ptiloglossa; species Ptiloglossa arizonensis. Next base: position 811,718 of record NW_027478408.1, on the reverse strand, counting down.
CATGCTAAACGTTATACGTTATACGTTATACGTTTTACGTTATACGTTATACGTTATTCGTGATACGTTATACGTTATACGTCATACGTTATACGTCATACGTTATTCGTTATACGTTATACGTTATACGTTATACGTTATACGTTATACGTTATACGTTATACGTTATACGTTATACGTTATACGTTATACGTTATACGTTGTACGTTATACGTTATACGTTATACGTTATACGTTATACGTTATACGTTATACGTTATACGTTATACGTTATACGTTATACGTTATACGTTATTCGTGATACGTTATACGTTATACGTCATACGTTATACGTCATACGTTATTCGTTATACGTTATACGTTATACGTTATACGTTATACGTTATACGTTATTCTTTATACGTTATACGTTATACGTTATACGTTATACGTTATACGTTATACGTTATACGTTATACGTTATACGTTATACGTTATACGTTATACGTGATAAGTTATACGTTACATGCTAAACGTTATACGTTATACGTTATACGTTTTACGTTATACGTTATACGTTATTCGTGATACGTTATACGTTATACGTCATACGTTATACGTCATACGTTATTCGTTATACGTTATACGTTATACGTTATACGTTATACGTTATACGTTATTCTTTATACGTTATACGTTATACGTTATACGTTATACGTTATACGTTATACGTTATACGTTGTACGTTATACGTTATACGTTATACGTTATACGTTATACGTTATACGTTATACGTTATTCGTTATACGTTATACGTTATACGTTATACGTTATACGTTATACGTTATTCTTTATACGTTATACGTTATACGTTATACGTTATACGTCATACGTCATACGTTATACGTTATACGTTATACGTTATACGTTATACGTTATACGTGAAACGTTATACGTTATACGTTGTACGTTATACGTTATACGTTATACGTTATACTTTATACGTTATACGTTATACGTTATACGTTATACGTTATACGTTATACGTTATACGTTATACGTTATACGTTATACGTTATACGTTATACGTTATACGTTATACGTTATACGTTATACGTTATACGGTATACGTTATACGTTATACGTTATACGTTATACGCTATACGTTATATGTTATACGCTATACGTTATACGTAATATGTAATGCTTCATACGTTTTACGTTATTCGTTATACGTTTTTCGTTACAAGTTATACGTTATACGTAATACGTTATAAGTTATATGTCATAAGTTATACGATACATGTTATACGTTATACGAAATATGTAATACGTAATACGTTTTACGATATTCGTTATACGTTCTTCGTTACACGTTATACGTTATACGTTATGCGTTATACGTATTACGTTATTCGTGATACGTTATACGTTATACGTTATACGTTATACGGCATACGTTATACGTTATACGTTATACGTTATACGTTATACGTTATACGTTATACGTTATACGTTATACGTTATACGTTATACGTTATACGTTATACGTTATACGTTATACGTTATACGTTATACGTTATACGTTATACGTTATACGTTATACGTTATACGTTATACGTTATACGTTATACGTCATACGTTATACGTCATACGTTATACGTCATACGTTATACGTTATACGTTATACGTTATGAGTTATACGTTATACGTTATACGTTATACGTTAGACGTTATACGTTATACGTTATACGTTATGCGTTATACGTTATACGTTATACGTTATACGTTATACGTTATACGTTATACGTTATACGTTATACGTTATACGTTATACGTTATACGTTATACGTTATACGTTATACGTTATACGTTATACGTTATACGTTATACGTTATACGTTATACGTTATACGTTATACGTTATACGTTATACGTGATAAGTTATACGTTACATGCTAAACGTTATACGTTATACGTTATACGTTTTACGTTATACGTTATACGTTATTCGTGATACGTTATACGTTATACGTCATACGTTATACGTCATACGTTATTCGTTATACGTTATACGTTATACGTTATACGTTATACGTTATACGTTATACGTTATACGTTATACGTTATACGTTATACGTTATACGTTGTACGTTATACGTTATACGTTATACGTTATACGTTATACGTTATACGTTATACGTTATACGTTATACGTTATACGTTATTCGTGATACGTTATACGTTATACGTCATACGTTATACGTCATACGTTATTCGTTATACGTTATACGTTATACGTTATACGTTATACGTTATACGTTATTCTTTATACGTTATACGTTATACGTTATACGTTATACGTTATACGTTATACGTTATACGTTATACGTTATACGTTATACGTTATACGTTATACGTGATAAGTTATACGTTACATGCTAAACGTTATACGTTATACGTTATACGTTTTACGTTATACGTTATACGTTATTCGTGATACGTTATACGTTATACGTCATACGTTATACGTCATACGTTATTCGTTATACGTTATACGTTATACGTTATACGTTATACGTTATACGTTATTCTTTATACGTTATACGTTATACGTTATACGTTATACGTTATACGTTATACGTTATACGTTGTACGTTATACGTTATACGTTATACGTTATACGTTATACGTTATACGTTATACGTTATACGTTATACGTTATACGTTATAAGTTATACGTTATACGTTATACGTTATACGTTATACGTCATACGTTATACGTTATACGTTATACGTTATACGTTATACGTTATACGTCATAGGTTATACGTTATACGTTATACCTTATACGTTGTACGTTATACGTTATACGTCATACGTTATACGTTATACGTTATACGTTATACGTTATACGTTATACGTTATACGTTACATGCTATACGTTATACGTTATATGTTATACGTTATACGTTATACGTTATACGTTATACGTTACATGCTATACGTTATACGTTATACGTTATACGTTATACGTTTCACGTTATACGTTATACGTTATACGTTATACGTTATACGTTATACGTTATACGTTATACGTCGTACGTTATACGCCATACGTTATACGTTATACGTTATACGTTATACGGTATACGTTATACGTTATACGTTATGCGTTATTCGTTATACATTTTACGTTATACGTTACACGTAATTCGTAATACGTTATACCTGATACGTTATACGTTCTACGTTATACGTTATACGTTATACGTTATACGTTATACGTTATACGTTATACGTTATACGTTATACGTTATATGTTATACGTTATACGTTATACGTTATACGTTACATGCTGTACGTTATACGTTATACGTTATACGTTACACGTTATACGTCGTACGTTATACGCCATACGTTATACGTTATACGTTATACGTTATACGTTATACGTTATACGTTATACGTTATACGTTATACGTTATATGTTATACGTTATACGTTATACGTTATACGTTACATGCTGTACGTTATACGTTATACGTTATACGTTACACGTTATACGTTATACGTTATACGTTATACGTTATACGTTATACGTTATACGTTATACGTCATAGGTTATACGTTATACGTTATACGTTATGCGTTATACGTTATACGTTATACGTTATACGTTATACGTTATACGTTATACGTTGTACGATATACGTTATACGTTATACGTTATACGTTATACGTTATACGTAATACGTTATACCTGATACGTTATACGTTCTACGTTATACGTTATACGTTATACGTTATACGTTATACGTTATACGTTATACGTGATAAGTTATACGTTGTACGTTATACGTTATACGTTATACGTTATACGTTATACGTTATACGTCATACGTTATACGTCATACGTTATTCGTTATACGTTATACGTTATACGTTATACGTTATACGTTATACGTTATTCTTTATACGTTATACGTTATACGTTATACGTTATACGTCATACGTCATACGTTATACGTTATACGATATACGTTATACGTTATACGTTATACGTGAAATGTTATACGTTATACGTTATACGTTATTCGTTCTACGTTATACGTTATACGTTATACGTTATACGTTATACGTTATACGTTATACGTTATACGTTATACGTTATACGTTATACGTTATACGTTATACGTTATGCGTTATACGTTATTCGTTATATGTTATACGTTATACGTTATACGTTAGACGTTATACGTTATACGTTATACGTTATACGTTATACGTTATACGTTATACGTTTTACGTAATACGTTATACGTTATACGTTATACGTTATACGTCATACGTTATTCGTTATACGTTATACGTTATACGTTATACGTTATACGTTATACGTTATACGTTATACGTTATACGTTATACGTTATTCGTTACACGTTATACGTTATACGTTATACGTTATACGTTATACGTTATACGTTTTACGTAATACGTTATACGTTATACGTTATACGTTATACGTCATACGTTATTCGTTATACGTTATACGTTATACGTTATACGTTATACGTTATACGTTACACGTTATACGTTATACGTTATTCTTTATACGTTATACTTTATACGTTATACGTTATACGTCATACGTTATACGTTATACGTTATACGTTATACGTTATACGTTATACGTTATACGTTATACGTTAGACGTTATACGTTATACGTTATACGTAATAAGTTATACGTTACATGCTATACGTTATACGTTATACGTTATACGTTGTACGTTATACGTTATACGTTATAAGTTATACGTTATACGTTATACGTCATACGTTATACGTCATACGTTATTCGTTATACGTTATACGTTGTACGTTATACGTTATACGTTATACGTTATACGTTATACTTTATACGTTATACGTTATACGAAATATGTAATACGTAATGCGTTTTACGATATTCGTTATACGTTCTTCGTTACAGGTTATACGTTATACGTTTTGCGTTATACGTTTTACGTTATTCGTGATACGTTATACGTTATACGTTATACGTTATACGTTATACGGTATACGTTATACGTTATACGCTATACGTTATACGCTATACGTTATATGTTATACGCTATACGTTATACGTAATATGCAATGCTTCATACGTTTTACGTTATTCGTTATACGTTTTTCGTTACAAGTTAAACGTTATACGTTATACGTTATAAGTTATATGTCATAAGTTATACGATACATGTTATACGTTATACGAAATATGTAATACGTAATACGTTTTACGATATTCGTTATACGTTCTTCGTTACACGTTATACGTTATACGTTATGCGTTATACGTATTACGTTATTCGTGATACGTTATACGTTATACGTTATACGTTATACGGCATACGTTATCCGTTATACGTTATACGTTATACGTTATACGTTATACGTTATACGTTATACGTTATACGTTATACGTTATACGTTATACGTTATACGTTATACGTTATACGTTATACGATATACGTTATACGTTATACGTTATACGTTATACGTTATACGTTATACGTTATACGTTATACGTTATACGTTATACGTTATACGTTATACGTTATACGTTATACGTTATACGTTATACGTTATACGTAATACGTGATAAGTTATACGTTACACGTTATACGTTATTCTTTATACGTTATTCGTTATACGTTATACGTTATACGTCATACGTTATACGTTATACGTTATACGTTATACGTTATACGTTATACGTTATACGTTATACGTTATACGTTATACGTTATACGTTATACGTTAGACGTTATACGTTATACGTTATACGTTATACGTTATACGTTATACGTGATAAGTTATACGTTACATGCTATACGTTATACGTTATACGTTGTACGTTATACGTTATACGTTATACGTTATACGTTATACGTTATACGTTATACGTCATACGTTATACGTCATACGTTATTCGTTATACGTTATACGTTATACGTTATACGTTATACGTTATACGTTATTCTTTATACGTTATACGTTATACGTTATACGTTATACGTCATACGTCATACGTTATACGTTATACGTTATACGTTATACGTTATACGTTATACGTTATACGTTATACGTTATACGTTATACGTTATACGTTGTACGTTATACGTTATACGTTATACGTTATACGTTATACGTCATACGTTATACGTCATACGTTATACGTTATACGTTATACGTTATACGTCATACGTTATACATTATACGTTATACGTTATACGTTATACGTTATACGTTATACGTTATACGTTATACGTTATACGTTATACGTTAGACGTTATACGTTATACGTTATACGTTATACGTTATACGTTATACGTTATACGTTATACGTTATACGTTATACGTTATACGTTATACGTTATACGTTATACGTTAGACGTTAGACGTTATACGTTATACGTTATTCGTGATACGTTATACGTTATACGTCATACGTTATACGTCATACGTTATTCGTTATACGTTATACGTTATACGTTATACGTTATACGTTATACGTTATTCTTTATACGTTATACGTTATACGTTATACGTTATACGTTATACGTCATACGTTATACGTTATACGTTATACGTAATACGTTATACGTTATACGTTATACAATATACGTTATACGTTATACGTTATACGTTATACGTTATACGTTAGACGTTATACGTTATACGTCATACGTTATACGTTATACGTTATACGTTATACGTTATACGTTATACGTTATACGTTATACGTTATACGTTATACGTTATACGTTATACGTTATACGTGAAAAGTTATACGTTACATGCTATACGTTATACGTTATACGTTATACGTTATACGTTGTACGTTATACGTTATACGTTATAAGTTATACGTTATACGTTATACGTTATACGTCATACGTTATACGTCATACGTTATTCGTTATACGTTATGCGTTATACGTTATACGTTATACGTTATACGTTATTCTTTATACGTTATTCGTTATACGTTATACGTTATACGTCATACGTTGTACGTTATACGTTATACGTTATACGTTATACGTTATACGTTATACGTTATACGTTATACTTTATACGTTATACGTTATACGTTAGACGTTATACGTTATACGTTATACGTTATACGTTATACGTTATACGTTATACGTTATACGTTATACGTTATACGTTATACGTTATACGTTATACGTTATACGTTATACGTTATACGTTATACGTTATACGTTATACGTTATACGTTATACGTAATACGTTATACGTTATACGTTATACGTTATACGTTATACGTTATACGTTATACGTTATATGTAATACGTTATTCTTTATACGTTATACGTTATACGTTATACGTTATACGACATACGTTATTCTTTATACGTTATACGTTATACGTTATACGTTATACGACATACGTTATACGTTATACGTTATACGTTATACGTTATAGGTTATACGTTATACGTCATAGATTATACGTTATACGTTATACGTTATACGTTATACGTTATACGTTATACGTTATACGTTATACGTGAAACGTTATACGTTATAAGTTATACGTTATACGTTATACGTTATACGTTATACGTTATACGTTATACGTTATACGTTACACGTTATACGTTATACGTTATACGTTATACGTTATACGTTATACGTTATACGTTATACGTTAGACGTTATACGTTATACGTTATTCTTTATACGTTATACGTTATACGTTATACGTTATACGTTATACGTTATACGTTATACGTTATACGTTATACGTTGTACGTTGTACGTAATAAGTTATACGTTACATGCTATACGTTATACGTTATACGTTATACGTTGTACGTTATACGTTATGCGTTATAAGTTATACGTTATACGTTATACGTTATACGTTATACGTTATACGTTGTACGTTATACGTTATACGTTATACGTTATACGTTATACGTTATACGTTATACGTTATACGTTATACGTTATACGTTATACGACATACGTTATTCTTTATACGTTATACGTTATACGTTATACGTTATACGACATACGTTATACGTTATACGTTATACGTTATACGTTATACGTTATAGGTTATACGTTATACGTCATAGATTATACGTTATACGTTATACGTTATACGTTATACGTTATACGTTATAGGTTATACGTTATACGTGAAACGTTATACGTTATAAGTTATACGTTATACGTTATACGTTATACGTTATACGTTATACGTTATACGTAATACGTTATACGTTATACGTTATACGTTATACGTTATACGTTATACGTTATACGTTATACGTTATACGTTAGACGTTATACGTTATACGTTATACGTTATACGTTAGACGTTATACGTTATACGTTATACGTTATACGTTATACGTTATACGTTATACGTTATACGTTATACGTTGTACGTTATACGTTATACGTTATACGTCATACGTTATACGTCATACGTTATTCGTTATACGTTATACGTTATACGTTATACGTTATACGTTATACGTTATACGTTATACGTTATTCTTTATACGTTATACTTTATACGTTATACGTTATACGTCATACGTTATACGTTATACGTTATACGTTATACGTTATACGTTATACGTTATACGTTATACGTTATACGTGAAACGTTATACGTTATACGTTATACGTTATACGTTATACGTTATACGTTATACGTTATACGTTATTCGTTACACGTTATACGTTATACGTTATTCGTTATACGTTATACGTTATACGTTGTACGTTATACGTTATACGTCATACGTTATACGTTATACGTTATACGTCATACGTTATACGTCATACGTTATTCGTTATACGTTATACGTTATACGTTATACGTTATACGTTATACGTTATACGTTATACGTTATACGTTATTCTTTATACGTTATACTTTATACGTTATACGTTATACGTCATACGTTATACGTTATACGTTATACGTTATACGTTATACGTTATACGTTATACGTTATACGTTATTCGTTACACGTTATACGTTATACGTTATTCGTTATACGTTATACGTTATACGTTATACGTTATACGTTATACGTTATACGTAATACGTTACACGTTATACGTTATACGTTATACGTTATACGTTATACGTTATACGTTATACGTTATACGTTAGACGTTATACGTTATACGTTATACGTTATACGTTATACGTTATACGTTATACGTTTTACGTAATACGTTATACGTTATACGTTATACGTTATACGTCATACGTTATTCGTTATACGTTATACGTTATACGTTATACGTTATACGTTATACGTTATACGTTATACGTTATACGTTATACGTTATTCTTTATACGTTATACTTTATACGTTATACGTTATACGTCATACGTTATACGTTATACGTTATACGTTATACGTTATGCGTTATACGTTATAGGTTATACGTTATACGTTATACGTTATACGTTATACGTTATATGTTATACGTTATACGTTATACGTTGTACGTTATACGTTATACGTTATACGTTATACGTTATACGTTATACGTTATACGTGAAACGTTATACGTTATACGTTATACGTTATACGTGAAACGTTATACGTTATACGTTATACGTTATACGTTATACGTTATACGTTATACGTTATATGTTATACGTTATACGTTATACGTTATACGTTGTACGTTATACGTTATACGTTATACGTTATACGTTATACGTTATACGTTATACGTTATACGTTATACGTAATTCGTAATACGTTATACCTGATACGTTATACGTTCTACGTTATACGTTATACGTTATACGTTATACGTTATACGTTATACGTTATACGTTATACGTTATACGTTATACGTTATACGTAATACGTAATAAGTTATACGTTATACGTTATACGTTATTCTTTATACGTTATACGTTATACGTTATACGTTATACGTTATACGTTATACGTTATACGTTATACGTTATTCTTTATACGTTATACTTTATACGTTATACGTTATACGTCATACGTTATACGTTATACGTTATGCGTTATACGTTATAGGTTATACGTTATACGTTATACGTTATACGTTATACGTTATACGTGAAACGTTATACGTTATACCTTATACGTTATACGTGAAACGTTATACGTTATACGTTATACGTTATATGTTATTCGTTACACGTTATACGTTATACGTTATTCGTTATACGTTATACGTTATACGTTATACGTTATACGTTATATGTTATACGTAATACGTTATACGTTACACGTTATACGTTATACGTTATACGTTATACGTTATACGTTATACGTGAAACGTTATACGTGAAACGTTATACGTTATACGTTATACGTTATACGTGAAACGTTATACGTTATACGTTATACGGTATACGTGAAACGTTATACGTTATACGTTATACGTTATATGTTATTCGTTACACGTTATACGTTATATGTTATTCGTTATACGTTATACGTTATACGTTATACGTTATACGTTATACGTTATACGTTATACGTAATACGTTATACGTTATACGTTATACGTTATACGTTATACGTTATACGTTATACGTTATACGTTATACGTTAGACGTTATACGTTATACGTTATACGTTATACGTTAGACGTTATACGTTATACGTTATACGTTATACGTTATACGTTATACGTTATACGTTATACGTTATACGTTATACGTTATACGTTATACGTTATACGTTAGACGTTATACGTTATACGTTATACGTAATAAGTTATACGTTACATGCTATACGTTATACGTTATACGTTATACGTTGTACGTTATACGTTATACGTTATAAGTTATACGTTATACGTTATACGTCATACGTTATACGTCATACGTTATTCGTTATACGTTATACGTTGTACGTTATACGTTATACGTTATACGTTATACGTTATACTTTATACGTTATACGTTATACGAAATATGTAATACGTAATGCGTTTTACGATATTCGTTATACGTTCTTCGTTACACGTTATACGTTATACGTTTTGCGTTATACGTTTTACGTTATTCGTGATACGTTATACGTTATACGTTATACGTTATACGTTATACGGTATACGTTATACGTTATACGCTATACGTTATACGCTATACGTTATATGTTATACGCTATACGTTATACGTAATATGCAATGCTTCATACGTTATACGTTATTCGTTATACGTTTTTCGTTACAAGTTAAACGTTATACGTTATACGTTATAAGTTATATGTCATAAGTTATACGATACATGTTATACGTTATACGAAATATGTAATACGTAATACGTTTTACGATATTCGTTATACGTTCTTCGTTACACGTTATACGTTATACGTTATGCGTTATACGTATTACGTTATTCGTGATACGTTATACGTTATACGTTATACGTTATACGGCATACGTTATCCGTTATACGTTATACGTTATACGTTATACGTTATACGTTATACGTTATACGTTATACGTTATACGTTATACGTTATACGTTATACGTTATACGTTATACGTTATACGTTATACGATATACGTTATACGTTATACGTTATACGTTATACGTTATACGTTATACGTTATACGTTATACGTTATACGTTATACGTTATACGTTATACGTTATACGTTATACGTTATACGTTATACGTTATACGTAATACGTGATAAGTTATACGTTACACGTTATACGTTATTCTTTATACGTTATTCGTTATACGTTATACGTTATACGTTATACGTTATACGTTATACGTTATACGTTATACGTTATACGTTATACGTTATACGTTATACGTTATACGTTGTACGTTATACGTTATACGTTATACGTTATTCGTTATACGTTATACGTTATACATTACATGTTATACGTTATACGTTATACGTTATACGTTATACGTTATACGTTATACGTTATACGTTGTTTGTTATACGTTATACGTTATACGTTATTCGTTATACGTTATACGTTATACGTTATACGTTATACGTCATAAGTTATACGTTATACGTTATACGTTATACGTTATACGTTATGCGTTATACGTCCTACGATATTCGTTATACGTTATACGTTATTAGTTATACGTTATACGTTATACGTTATACGTCATAGGTTATACGTTATACGTTATGCGTTATACGTTATACGTTATACGTTATACGTTATACGTTATACGTTATACGTTATACGTTATACGTTATACGTTATACGTTATACGTTATACGTTATACGTTATACGTTATACGTTATACGTTATACGTTATACGTTATACGTTATACGTTATACGTTGTACGTTATACGTTATACGTTATACGTTATACGTTATTCGTTATACGTTATACGTTATACATTACATGTTTTACGTTATACGTTATACGTTATACGTTATACGTTATACGTTATACGTTATACGTTATACGTTATACGTTATACGTTATACGTTATACGTCATACGTTATACGTCATTCGTAATACGTTATACGTGATACGTTGTACGTTGTACGTTATACGTTATACGTTATACGTTATACGTTATACGTTATACGTTATACGTTATACGTTATACGTTATACGTTATACGTTATTCGTTATACGTTGTACGTTATACATTACATGTTTTACGTTACACGTTATACGTTATACCTTATACGTTATACGTTATACGTTATACGTTATACGTTATACGTTATACGTCATACGTTATACGTCATTCGTAATACGTTATACGTGATACGTTATACGTTATTCGTAATACGTTATACGTGATACGTTATACGTTGTACGTTATACGTTATACGTTATACGTTATACGTTATACATTATACGTTATACGTTATACATTACATGTTATACGTTATACGTTATACGTTATACGTTATAAGTTATACGTTATACGTTATACGTTATACGTTATACGTTATACGTTATACGTTATACGTTATACGTTATACGTTATACGTTATACGTTATACGTTATACGTTATACGTCATGCGTTATACGTTATACGTTATTCGGTATGCGTTACACGTTATACGTTATACGTTATACGTTATACGTTATACGTTATACGTTATACGTTATACGTAATACGTTATACGTTATGCGTTATACGTCCTACGATATTCGTTATACGTTATACGTTATTAGTTATACGTTATACGTTATACGTTATACGTCATAGGTTATACGTTATACGTTATGCGTTATACGTTATACGTTATACGTAATACGTTATACGTTATACGTTATACGTTATACGTCATACGTTATACGTTATAGGTGTTACGTTATACGTTATACGTTATACGTTATACGTTATTCGTAATACGTTATACGTGATACGTGATACGTTATACGTTGTACGTTATACGTTATACGTTATACGTTATACGTTATACGTTATACGTTATACGTTATACGTTATACGTTATACGTTAGACGTTATACGTTATACGTTATACGTTATACGTTATACGTTGTACGTTATACGTTATACGTTATACGTTATTCGTTATACGTTATACGTTATACATTACATGTTATACGTTATACGTTATACGTTATACGTTATACGTTATTCGTTATACGTTATACGTTATACATTACATGTTATACGTTATACGTTATACGTTATACGTTATACGTTATACATTACATGTTATACGTTATACGTTATACGTTATACGTTATACGTTATACGTTATACGTTATACGTTATACGTTATACGTTATACATTACATGTTATACGTTATAAGTTATACGTTATACGTTATACGTTATACGTCATAGGTTATACGTTATATGTTATACGTTATACGTTATACGTAATACGTTATACGTTATACGTTATACGTTATACGTCATACGTTATACGTTATAGGTGTTACGTTATACGTTATACGTTATACGTTATACGCTATTCGTAATACGTTATACGTGATACGTTATACGTTATACGTTGTACGTTATACGTTATACGTTATACGTTATACGTTATTCGTTATACGTTGTACGTTATACATTACATGTTTTACGTTACACGTTATACGTTATACCTTATACGTTATACGTTATACGTTATACGTTATACGTTATACGTTATACGTCATACGTTATACGTCATTCGTAATACGTTATACGTGATACGTTATACGTTGTACGTTATACGTTATACGTTATACTTTATACGTTATACGTTATACGTTATACGTTATACGTCATTCGTAATACGTTATACGTGATACGTTATACGTTGTACGTTATACGTTATACGTTATACGTTATACGTTATACGTTATACGTTATACGTTATACGTTATACGTTATACGTTATACGTTATACGTTATACGTTATACGTTATACGTTATACGTTATACGTTATACGTTATACGTTATACGTCATACGTTATACGTCATTCGTAATACGTTATGCGTGATACGTTATACGTTGTACGTTATACGTTATACGTTATACGTTATACGTTATACGTTATACGTTATACGTTATACGTTATACGTTATACGTTATACGTTATACGTTATACGTTATACGTTATACGTTATACGTTATACGTTATACGTTATACGTTATACGTTATACGTTATACGTTATACGTTATACGTTGTACGTTATACGTTGTACGTTGTACGTTGTACGTTATACGTTATACGTTGTACGTTGTACGTTGTACGTTATACGTTATACGTTATACGTTATACGTTATACGTTATACGTTATACGTTATACGTTATACGTTAGACGTTATACGTTATACGTTATACGTTATACGTTATACGTTGTACGTTATACGTTATACGTTATACGTTATTCGTTATACGTTATACGTTATACATTACATGTTATACGTTATACGTTATACGTTATACGTTATACGTTATACGTTATACGTTATACTTTATACGTTATACGTTATACGTTATACGTTATGCGTTATACGTTATACGTTATACGTTACACGTTGTACGTTATACGTTATACGATATACGTTTTACGTTATACGTTGTACGCTATACGTTATACTTTATACGTTATAGGTGTTACGTTATACGTTATACGTTATACGTTATTCGTAATACGTTATACGTGATACGTTATACGTTGTACGTTATACGTTATACGTTATACGTTACACATTATACGTTATACGTTATACATTACATGTTATACGTTATACGTTATACGTTATACGTTATACGTTATACGTCATAGGTTATACGTTATATGTTATACGTTATACGTTATACGTAATACGTTATACGTTATACGTTATACGTTATACGTTATACGTCATACGTTATACGTTATACGTTATACGTTATACGTTATACGTTATACGTTGTACGTTATACGTTGTACGTTATACGTTATATGTTATACGTTATACGTTATACGTTATACGTTATACGTTATACGTTATACGTCATTCGTAATACGTTATACGTGATACGTTATACGTTGTACGTTATACGTTATACGTTATACGTTATACGTTATACGTTATACGTTATACGTTATACGTTATACGTTATACGTTATACGTTATACGTTATACCTTATACGTTATACGTTATACGTTATACGTTATACGTTATACGTCATACGTTATACGTCATTCGTGATACGTTATACGTGATACGTTATACGTTGTACGTTATACGTTATACGTTATACGTTATACGTTATGCGTTATACGTTATACGTTATAGGTTACACGTTATACGTTATACGTTATACGATATACGTTATACGTTATACGTTGTACGCTATACGTTATACTTTATACGTTATAGGTGTTACGTTATACGTTATACGTTATACGTTATTCGTAATACGTTATACGTGATACGTTATACGTTGTACGTTATACGTTATACGTTATACGTTACACATTATACGTTATACGTTATACATTACATGTTATACGTTATACGTTATACGTTATACGTTATACGTTATACGTCATAGGTTATACGTTATATGTTATACGTTATACGTTATACGTAATACGTTATACGTTATACGTTATACGTTATACGTCATACGTTATACGTTATAGGTGTTACGTTATACGTTATAGGTTATACGTTATACGTTATTCGTAATACGTTATACGTGATACGTTATACGTTGTACGTTATACGTTATACGTTATACGTTATACATTATACGTTATACGTTATACATTACATGTTATACGTTATACGTTATACGTTATACGTTATACGTTGTACGTTATACGTTGTACGTTATACGTTATATGTTATACGTTATACGTTATACGTTATACGTTATACGTTATACGTTATACGTCATTCGTAATACGTTATACGTGATACGTTATACGTTGTACGTTATACGTTATACGTTATACGTTATACGTTATACGTTATACGTTATACGTTATACGTTATACGTTATACGTTATACGTTATACGTTATACGTTATACCTTATACGTTATACGTTATACGTTATACGTTATACGTTATACGTTATACGTCATACGTTATACGTCATTCGTGATACGTTATACGTGATACGTTATACGTTGTACGTTATACGTTATACGTTATACGTTATACGTTATGCGTTATACGTTATACGTTATAGGTTACACGTTATACGTTATACGTTATACGATATACGTTATACGTTATACGTTGTACGCTATACGTTATACTTTATACGTTATAGGTGTTACGTTATACGTTATACGTTATACGTTATTCGTAATACGTTATACGTGATACGTTATACGTTGTACGTTATACGTTATACGTTATACGTTACACATTATACGTTATACGTTATACATTACATGTTATACGTTATACGTTATACGTTATACGTTATACGTTATACGTCATAGGTTATACGTTATATGTTATACGTTATACGTTATACGTAATACGTTATACGTTATACGTTATACGTTATACGTCATACGTTATACGTTATAGGTGTTACGTTATACGTTATAGGTTATACGTTATACGTTATTCGTAATACGTTATACGTGATACGTTATACGTTGTACGTTATACGTTATACGTTATACGTTATACATTATACGTTATACGTTATACATTACATGTTATACGTTATACGTTATACGTTATACGTTATAAGTTATACGTTATACGTTATACGTTATACGTTATACGTTATACGTTATACGTTATACGTTATACGTTATACGTTATACGTTATACGTTATACGTTATACGTTATACGTTATACGTCATGCGTTATACGTTATACGTTATTCGGTATGCGTTACACGTTATACGTTATACGTTATACGTTATACGTTATACGTTATACGTTATACGTTATACGTTATACGTAATACGTTATACGTTATGCGTTATACGTCCTACGATATTCGTTATACGTTATACGTTATTAGTTATACGTTATACGTTATACGTTATACGTCATAGGTTATACGTTATACGTTATGCGTTATACGTTATACGTTATACGTAATACGTTATACGTTATACGTTATACGTTATACGTCATACGTTATACGTTATAGGTGTTACGTTATACGTTATACGTTATACGTTATACGTTATTCGTAATACGTTATACGTGATACGTTATACGTTGTACGTTATACGTTATACGTTATACGTTATACATTATACGTTATACGTTATACATTACATGTTATACGTTATACGTTATACGTTATACGTTATACGTTATACGTCATACGTTATACGTTATACGTTATACGTTATACATTACATGTTATACGTTATACGTTATACGTTATACGTTATACGTTATACGTCATAGGTTATACGTTATATGCTATACGTTATACGTTATACGTAATACGTTATACGTTATACGTTATACGTTATACGTCATACGTTATACGTTATAGGTGTTACGTTATACGTTATACGTTATACGTTATACGCTATTCGTAATACGTTATACGTGATACGTTATACGTTATACGTTGTACGTTATACGTTATACGTTATACGTTATACGTTATTCGTTATACGTTGTACGTTATACATTACATGTTTTACGTTACACGTTATACGTTATACCTTATACGTTATACGTTATACGTTATACGTTATACGTTATACGTTATACGTCATACGTTATACGTCATTCGTAATACGTTATACGTGATACGTTATACGTTGTACGTTATACGTTATACGTTATACTTTATACGTTATACGTTATACGTTATACGTTATACGTTATACGTTATACGTTATACGTTATACGTTATACGTTATACGTTATACGTTATACGTTGTACGTTATACGTTATACGTTATACGTTATACGTTATACGTTATACGTTATACGTTATACGTTATACGTTATACGTTATACGTTGTACGTTATACGTTATATGTTATACGTTATACGTTATACGTTATACGTTATACGTTATACGTTATACGTCATTCGTAATACGTTATACGTGATACGTTATACGTTGTACGTTATACGTTATACGTTATACGTTATACGTTATACGTTATACGTTATACGTTATACGTTATACGTTATACGTTATACGTTATACGTTATACCTTATACGTTATACGTTATACGTTATACGTTATACGTTATACGTCATACGTTATACGTCATTCGTGATACGTTATACGTGATACGTTATACGTTGTACGTTATACGTTATACGTTATACGTTATACGTTATACGTTATACGTTATACGTTATACGTTATACGTTATACGTTATACGTTGTACGTTATACGTTATACGTTATACGTTACACATTATACGTTATACGTTATACATTACATGTTATACGTTATACGTTATACGTTATACGTTATACGTTATACGTCATAGGTTATACGTTATATGTTATACGTTATACGTTATACGTAATACGTTATACGTTATACGTTATACGTTATACGTCATACGTTATACGTTATAGGTGTTACGTTATACGTTATACGTTATACGTTATACGTTATTCGTAATACGTTATACGTGATACGTTATACGTTGTACGTTATACGTTATACGTTATACGTTATACATTATACGTTATGCGTTATACATTACATGTTATACGTTATACGTTAAACGTTATACGTTATACGTTATACGTTATACGTTATACGTTATACGTTATACGTTATACGTTATACGTTATACGTTATACGTTATACGTTATACGTTATACGTTATACGTTATACGTTATACGTTATACGTTATACGTCATGCGTTATACGTTTTACGTTATTCGTTATACGTTATCCGTTACACGTTATACGTTATACGTTATACGTTATACGTTATACGTTATACATTACATGTTATACGTTATACGTTATACGTTATACGTTATACGTTATACGTCATAGGTTATACGTTATATGTTATACGTTATACGTTATACGTAATACGTTATACGTTATACGTTATACGTTATACGTCATACGTTATACGTTATAGGTGTTACGTTATACGTTATTCGTTATACGTTATACGTTATACGTTATACGTTATACGTTATACGTTATACGTTATACGTTATACGTTATACGTTATACGTTATACGTTATACGTTATACGTTATACGTTATACGTTACTCGTAATACGTTATACGTGATACGTTATACGTTGTACGTTATACGTTATACGTTATACGTTACACATTATACGTTATACGTTATACATTACATGTTATACGTTATACGTTATACGTTATACGTTATACGTTATACGTCATAGGTTATACGTTATATGTTATACGTTATACGTTATACGTAATACGTTATACGTTATACGTTATACGTTATACGTCATACGTTATACGTTATAGGTGTTACGTTATACGTTATACGTTATACGTTATACGTTATTCGTAATACGTTATACGTGATACGTTATACGTTGTACGTTATACGTTATACGTTATACGTTATACATTATACGTTATGCGTTATACATTACATGTTATACGTTATACGTTAAACGTTATACGTTATACGTTATACGTTATACGTTATACGTTATACGTTATACGTTATACGTTATACGTTATACGTTATACGTTATACGTTATACGTTATACGTTATACGTTATACGTTATACGTTATACGTTATACGTCATGCGTTATACGTTTTACGTTATTCGTTATACGTTATCCGTTACACGTTATACGTTATACGTTATACGTTATACGTTATACGTTATACGTTATACGTTATACGTTATACGTTATACGTTATACGTTATACGTTATACGTTATACGTTATACGTTGTACGTTATACGTTATACGTTATACGTTATTCGTTATACGTTATACGTTATACATTACATGTTATACGTTATACGTTATACGTTATACGTTATACGTTATACGTTATACGTTATACGTTGTTTGTTATACCTTATACGTTATACGTTATTCGTTATACGTTATACGTTATACGTTATACGTTATACGTTATACGTCATACGTTATACGTTATTCGTAATACGTTATACGTGATACGTTATACATTATATGTTATACGTTATACGTCATAGGTTATACGTTATACGGTATACGTTATACGTTATGCGTTATACGTTATACGTTATACGTTATACGTTATACGTTATACGTTATACGTTATACGTTATACGTTATACGTTATACGTTATACGTTATACGTTATACATTAAACGTTATACGATATACGTTATACGTTATGCGTTATGCGTTCTTCGTTACACGTTATACGTTATTCGGTATGCGTTACACGTTATACGTTATACGTTAATCGTTATACGTTATACGTTATACGTTATACGTTATACGTTATACGTTATACGTTATACGTTATACGTTACACGTTATACGTTATACGTTATACGTTATACGTTATACGTTATACGTTATACGTTGTACGTTGTACGTTGTACGTTATACGTTATACGTTATACGTTATACGTTATACGTTATACGTTATACGTTATACGTTATACGTTATACGTTATACGTTATACGTTATACGTTATACGTTATACGTTATACGTTGTACGTTATACGTTATACGTTATACGTTATTCGTTATACGTTATACGTTATACATTACATGTTATACGTTATACGTTATACGTTATACGTTATACGTTATACGTTATACGTTATACGTTGTTTGTTATACGTTATACGTTATACGTTATTCGTTATACGTTATACGTTATACGTTATACGTTATACGTCATAAGTTATACGTTATACGTTATACGTTATACGTTATACGTTATGCGTTATACGTCCTACGATATTCGTTATACGTTATACGTTATTAGTTATACGTTATACGTTATACGTTATACGTCATAGGTTATACGTTATACGTTATGCGTTATACGTTATACGTTATACGTTATACGTTATACGTTATACGTTATACGTTATACGTTATACGTTATACGTTATACGTTATACGTTATACGTTATACGTTATACGTTATACGTTATACGTTATACGTTATACGTTATACGTTATACGTTATACGTTGTACGTTATACGTTATACGTTATACGTTATACGTTATTCGTTATACGTTATACGTTATACATTACATGTTTTACGTTATACGTTATAGGTTATACGTTATACGTTATACGTTATACGTTATACGTTATACGTTATACGTTATACGTCATACGTTATACGTCATTCGTAATACGTTATACGTGATACGTTGTACGTTGTACGTTATACGTTATACGTTATACGTTATACGTTATACGTTATACGTTATACGTTATACGTTATACGTTATACGTTATACGTTATTCGTTATACGTTGTACGTTATACATTACATGTTTTACGTTACACGTTATACGTTATACCTTATACGTTATACGTTATACGTTATACGTTATACGTTATACGTTATACGTCATACGTTATACGTCATTCGTAATACGTTATACGTGATACGTTATACGTTATTCGTAATACGTTATACGTGATACGTTATACGTTGTACGTTATACGTTATACGTTATACGTTATACGTTATACATTATACGTTATACGTTATACATTACATGTTATACGTTATACGTTATACGTTATACGTTATAAGTTATACGTTATACGTTATACGTTATACGTTATACGTTATACGTTATACGTTATACGTTATACGTTATACGTTATACGTTATACGTTATACGTTATACGTTATACGTCATGCGTTATACGTTATACGTTATTCGGTATGCGTTACACGTTATACGTTATACGTTATACGTTATACGTTATACGTTATACGTTATACGTTATACGTAATACGTTATACGTTATGCGTTATACGTCCTACGATATTCGTTATACGTTATACGTTATTAGTTATACGTTATACGTTATACGTTATACGTCATAGGTTATACGTTATACGTTATGCGTTATACGTTATACGTTATACGTAATACGTTATACGTTATACGTTATACGTTATACGTCATACGTTATACGTTATAGGTGTTACGTTATACGTTATACGTTATACGTTATACGTTATTCGTAATACGTTATACGTGATACGTGATACGTTATACGTTGTACGTTATACGTTATACGTTATACGTTATACGTTATACGTTATACGTTATACGTTATACGTTATACGTTATACGTTAGACGTTATACGTTATACGTTATACGTTATACGTTATACGTTGTACGTTATACGTTATACGTTATACGTTATTCGTTATACGTTATACGTTATACATTACATGTTATACGTTATACGTTATACGTTATACGTTATACGTTATTCGTTATACGTTATACGTTATACATTACATGTTATACGTTATACGTTATACGTTATACGTTATACGTTATACATTACATGTTATACGTTATACGTTATACGTTATACGTTATACGTTATACGTTATACGTTATACGTTATACGTTATACGTTATACATTACATGTTATACGTTATAAGTTATACGTTATACGTTATACGTTATACGTCATAGGTTATACGTTATATGTTATACGTTATACGTTATACGTAATACGTTATACGTTATACGTTATACGTTATACGTCATACGTTATACGTTATAGGTGTTACGTTATACGTTATACGTTATACGTTATACGCTATTCGTAATACGTTATACGTGATACGTTATACGTTATACGTTGTACGTTATACGTTATACGTTATACGTTATACGTTATTCGTTATACGTTGTACGTTATACATTACATGTTTTACGTTACACGTTATACGTTATACCTTATACGTTATACGTTATACGTTATACGTTATACGTTATACGTTATACGTCATACGTTATACGTCATTCGTAATACGTTATACGTGATACGTTATACGTTGTACGTTATACGTTATACGTTATACTTTATACGTTATACGTTATACGTTATACGTTATACGTCATTCGTAATACGTTATACGTGATACGTTATACGTTGTACGTTATACGTTATACGTTATACGTTATACGTTATACGTTATACGTTATACGTTATACGTTATACGTTATACGTTATACGTTATACGTTATACGTTATACGTTATACGTTATACGTTATACGTTATACGTCATACGTTATACGTCATTCGTAATACGTTATGCGTGATACGTTATACGTTGTACGTTATACGTTATACGTTATACGTTATACGTTATACGTTATACGTTATACGTTATACGTTATACGTTATACGTTATACGTTATACGTTATACGTTATACGTTATACGTTATACGTTATACGTTATACGTTATACGTTATACGTTATACGTTATACGTTATACGTTATACGTTATACGTTATACGTTGTACGTTATACGTTGTACGTTGTACGTTGTACGTTATACGTTATACGTTGTACGTTGTACGTTGTACGTTATACGTTATACGTTATACGTTATACGTTATACGTTATACGTTATACGTTATACGTTATACGTTAGACGTTATACGTTATACGTTATACGTTATACGTTATACGTTGTACGGTATACGTTATACGTTATACGTTATTCGTTATACGTTATACGTTATACATTACATGTTATACGTTATACGTTATACGTTATACGTTATACGTTATACGTTATACGTTATACTTTATACGTTATACGTTATACGTTATACGTTATGCGTTATACGTTATACGTTATACGTTACACGTTGTACGTTATACGTTATACGATATACGTTTTACGTTATACGTTGTACGCTATACGTTATACTTTATACGTTATAGGTGTTACGTTATACGTTATACGTTATACGTTATTCGTAATACGTTATACGTGATACGTTATACGTTGTACGTTATACGTTATACGTTATACGTTACACATTATACGTTATACGTTATACATTACATGTTATACGTTATACGTTATACGTTATACGTTATACGTTATACGTCATAGGTTATACGTTATATGTTATACGTTATACGTTATACGTAATACGTTATACGTTATACGTTATACGTTATACGTTATACGTCATACGTTATACGTTATACGTTATACGTTATACGTTATACGTTATACGTTGTACGTTATACGTTGTACGTTATACGTTATATGTTATACGTTATACGTTATACGTTATACGTCATAGGTTATACGTTATATGTTATACGTTATACGTTATACGTAATACGTTATACGTTATACGTTATACGTTATACGTCATACGTTATACGTTATAGGTGTTACGTTATACGTTATACGTTATACGTTATACGCTATTCGTAATACGTTATACGTGATACGTTATACGTTATACGTTGTACGTTATACGTTATACGTTATACGTTATACGTTATTCGTTATACGTTGTACGTTATACATTACATGTTTTACGTTACACGTTATACGTTATACCTTATACGTTATACGTTATACGTTATACGTTATACGTTATACGTTATACGTCATACGTTATACGTCATTCGTAATACGTTATACGTGATACGTTATACGTTGTACGTTATACGTTATACGTTATACTTTATACGTTATACGTTATACGTTATACGTTATACGTCATTCGTAATACGTTATACGTGATACGTTATACGTTGTACGTTATACGTTATACGTTATACGTTATACGTTATACGTTATACGTTATACGTTATACGTTATACGTTATACGTTATACGTTATACGTTATACGTTATACGTTATACGTTATACGTTATACGTTATACGTTATACGTTATACGTCATACGTTATACGTCATTCGTAATACGTTATGCGTGATACGTTATACGTTGTACGTTATACGTTATACGTTATACGTTATACGTTATACGTTATACGTTATACGTTATACGTTATACGTTATACGTTATACGTTATACGTTATACGTTATACGTTATACGTTATACGTTATACGTTATACGTTATACGTTATACGTTATACGTTATACGTTATACGTTATACGTTATACGTTGTACGTTATACGTTGTACGTTGTACGTTGTACGTTATACGTTATACGTTGTACGTTGTACGTTGTACGTTATACGTTATACGTTATACGTTATACGTTATACGTTATACGTTATACGTTATACGTTATACGTTAGACGTTATACGTTATACGTTATACGTTATACGTTATACGTTGTACGTTATACGTTATACGTTATACGTTATTCGTTATACGTTATACGTTATACATTACATGTTATACGTTATACGTTATACGTTATACGTTATACGTTATACGTTATACGTTATACTTTATACGTTATACGTTATACGTTATACGTTATGCGTTATACGTTATACGTTATACGTTACACGTTGTACGTTATACGTTATACGATATACGTTTTACGTTATACGTTGTACGCTATACGTTATACTTTATACGTTATAGGTGTTACGTTATACGTTATACGTTATACGTTATTCGTAATACGTTATACGTGATACGTTATACGTTGTACGTTATACGTTATACGTTATACGTTACACATTATACGTTATACGTTATACATTACATGTTATACGTTATACGTTATACGTTATACGTTATACGTTATACGTCATAGGTTATACGTTATATGTTATACGTTATACGTTATACGTAATACGTTATACGTTATACGTTATACGTTATACGTTATACGTCATACGTTATACGTTATACGTTATACGTTATACGTTATACGTTATACGTTGTACGTTATACGTTGTACGTTATACGTTATATGTTATACGTTATACGTTATACGTTATACGTTATACGTTATACGTTATACGTCATTCGTAATACGTTATACGTGATACGTTATACGTTGTACGTTATACGTTATACGTTATACGTTATACGTTATACGTTATACGTTATACGTTATACGTTATACGTTATACGTTATACGTTATACGTTATACCTTATACGTTATACGTTATACGTTATACGTTATACGTTATACGTCATACGTTATACGTCATTCGTGATACGTTATACGTGATACGTTATACGTTGTACGTTATACGTTATACGTTATACGTTATACGTTATGCGTTATACGTTATACGTTATAGGTTACACGTTATACGTTATACGTTATACGATATACGTTATACGTTATACGTTGTACGCTATACGTTATACTTTATACGTTATAGGTGTTACGTTATACGTTATACGTTATACGTTATTCGTAATACGTTATACGTGATACGTTATACGTTGTACGTTATACGTTATACGTTATACGTTACACATTATACGTTATACGTTATACATTACATGTTATACGTTATACGTTATACGTTATACGTTATACGTTATACGTCATAGGTTATACGTTATATGTTATACGTTATACGTTATACGTAATACGTTATACGTTATACGTTATACGTTATACGTCATACGTTATACGTTATAGGTGTTACGTTATACGTTATAGGTTATACGTTATACGTTATTCGTAATACGTTATACGTGATACGTTATACGTTGTACGTTATACGTTATACGTTATACGTTATACATTATACGTTATACGTTATACATTACATGTTATACGTTATACGTTATACGTTATACGTTATAAGTTATACGTTATACGTTATACGTTATACGTTATACGTTATACGTTATACGTTATACGTTATACGTTATACGTTATACGTTATACGTTATACGTTATACGTTATACGTTATACGTCATGCGTTATACGTTATACGTTATTCGGTATGCGTTACACGTTATACGTTATACGTTATACGTTATACGTTATACGTTATACGTTATACGTTATACGTTATACGTAATACGTTATACGTTATGCGTTATACGTCCTACGATATTCGTTATACGTTATACGTTATTAGTTATACGTTATACGTTATACGTTATACGTCATAGGTTATACGTTATACGTTATGCGTTATACGTTATACGTTATACGTTATACGTAATACGTTATACGTTATACGTTATTCGTTATACGTTATACGTTATACATTACATGTTATACGTTATACGTTATACGTTATACGTTATACGTTATACGTTATACGTTATACGTTATACGTTATACTTTATACGTTATACGTTATACGTTATACATTATACGTTATACGTTATACATTACATGTTATACGTTATACGTTATACGTTATACGTTATACGTTATACGTCATACGTTATACGTTATACGTTATACGTTATACGTTATACGTTATACGTTATACGTTATACGTTATACGTTATACGTCATGCGTTATACGTTATACGTTATTCGGTATGCGTTACACGTTATACGTTATACGTTATACGTTATACGTTATACGTTATACGTTATACGTTATACGTTATACGTTATACGTTATACGTTATACGTTATACGTCATGCGTTATACGTTATACGTTATTCGGTATGCGTTACACGTTATACGTTATACGTTATACGTTATACGTTATACGTTATACGTTATACGTTATACGTTATACGTAATACGTTATACGTTATGCGTTATACGTCCTACGATATTCGTTATACGTTATACGTTATTAGTTATACGTTATACGTTATACGTTATACGTCATAGGTTATACGTTATACGTTATGCGTTATACGTTATACGTTATACGTTATACGTAATACGTTATACGTTATACGTTATTCGTTATACGTTATACGTTATACATTACATGTTATACGTTATACGTTATACGTTATACGTTATACGTTATACGTTATACGTTATACGTTATACGTTATACTTTATACGTTATACGTTATACGTTATACATTATACGTTATACGTTATACATTACATGTTATACGTTATACGTTATACGTTATACGTTATACGTTATACGTCATACGTTATACGTTATACGTTATACGTTATACGTTATACGTTATACGTTATACGTTATACGTTATACGTTATACGTTATACGTTATACGTTATACGTTATACGTTATACGTTATACGTTATACGTTATACGTTATACGTTATACGTTATACGTTGTACGTTATACGTTATATGTTATACGTTATACGTTATACGTTATACGTTATACGTTATACGTTATACGTCATTCGTAATACGTTATACGTGATACGTTATACGTTGTACGTTATACGTTATACGTTATACGTTATACGTTATACGTTATACGTTATACGTTATACGTTATACGTTATACGTTATACGTTATACGTTATACCTTATACGTTATACGTTATACGTTATACGTTATACGTTATACGTCATACGTTATACGTCATTCGTGATACGTTATACGTGATACGTTATACGTTGTACGTTATACGTTATACGTTATACGTTATACGTTATACGTTATACGTTATACGTTATACGTTATACGTTATACGTTATACGTTGTACGTTATACGTTATACGTTATACGTTATTCGTTATACGTTATACGTTATACATTACATGTTATACGTTATACGTTATACGTTATACGTTATACGTTATACGTTATACGTTATACGTTATACGTTATACTTTATACGTTATACGTTATACGTTATACGTTATGCGTTATACGTTATACGTTATACGTTACACGTTATACGTTATACGTTATACGATATACGTTTTACGTTATACGTTGTACGCTATACGTTATACTTTATACGTTATAGGTGTTACGTTATACGTTATACGTTATACGTTACTCGTAATACGTTATACGTGATACGTTATACGTTGTACGTTATACGTTATACGTTATACGTTACACATTATACGTTATACGTTATACATTACATGTTATACGTTATACGTTATACGTTATACGTTATACGTTATACGTCATAGGTTATACGTTATATGTTATACGTTATACGTTATACGTAATACGTTATACGTTATACGTTATACGTTATACGTCATACGTTATACGTTATAGGTGTTACGTTATACGTTATACGTTATACGTTATACGTTATTCGTAATACGTTATACGTGATACGTTATACGTTGTACGTTATACGTTATACGTTATACGTTATACATTATACGTTATGCGTTATACATTACATGTTATACGTTATACGTTAAACGTTATACGTTATACGTTATACGTTATACGTTATACGTTATACGTTATACGTTATACGTTATACGTTATACGTTATACGTTATACGTTATACGTTATACGTTATACGTTATACGTTATACGTTATACGTTATACGTCATGCGTTATACGTTTTACGTTATTCGTTATACGTTATCCGTTACACGTTATACGTTATACGTTATACGTTATACGTTATACGTTATACGTTATACGTTATACGTTATACGTTATACGTTATACGTTATACGTTATACGTTATACGTTGTACGTTATACGTTATACGTTATACGTTATTCGTTATACGTTATACGTTATACATTACATGTTATACGTTATACGTTATACGTTATACGTTATACGTTATACGTTATACGTTATACGTTGTTTGTTATACCTTATACGTTATACGTTATTCGTTATACGTTATACGTTATACGTTATACGTTATACGTTATACGTCATACGTTATACGTTATTCGTAATACGTTATACGTGATACGTTATACATTATATGTTATACGTTATACGTCATAGGTTATACGTTATACGGTATACGTTATACGTTATGCGTTATACGTTATACGTTATACGTTATACGTTATACGTTATACGTTATACGTTATACGTTATACGTTATACGTTATACGTTATACGTTATACATTAAACGTTATACGATATACGTTATACGTTATGCGTTATGCGTTCTTCGTTACACGTTATACGTTATTCGGTATGCGTTACACGTTATACGTTATACGTTAATCGTTATACGTTATACGTTATACGTTATACGTTATACGTTATACGTTATACGTTATACGTTATACGTTACACGTTATACGTTATACGTTATACGTTATACGTTATACGTTATACGTTATACGTTGTACGTTGTACGTTGTACGTTATACGTTATACGTTATACGTTATACGTTATACGTTATACGTTATACGTTATACGTTATACGTTATACGTTATACGTTGTTTGTTATACGTTATACGTTATACGTTATTCGTTATACGTTATACGTTATACGTTATACGTTATACGTCATAAGTTATACGTTATACGTTATACGTTATACGTTATACGTTATGCGTTATACGTCCTACGATATTCGTTATACGTTATACGTTATTAGTTATACGTTATACGTTATACGTTATACGTCATAGGTTATACGTTATACGTTATGCGTTATACGTTATACGTTATACGTTATACGTTATACGTTATACGTTATACGTTATACGTTATACGTTATACGTTATACGTTATACGTTATACGTTATACGTTATACGTTATACGTTATACGTTATACGTTATACGTTATACGTTATACGTTATACGTTGTACGTTATACGTTATACGTTATACGTTATACGTTATTCGTTATACGTTATACGTTATACATTACATGTTTTACGTTATACGTTATACGTTATACGTTATACGTTATACGTTATACGTTATACGTTATACGTTATACGTTATACGTCATACGTTATACGTCATTCGTAATACGTTATACGTGATACGTTGTACGTTGTACGTTATACGTTATACGTTATACGTTATACGTTATACGTTATACGTTATACGTTATACGTTATACGTTATACGTTATACGTTATTCGTTATACGTTGTACGTTATACATTACATGTTTTACGTTACACGTTATACGTTATACCTTATACGTTATACGTTATACGTTATACGTTATACGTTATACGTTATACGTCATACGTTATACGTCATTCGTAATACGTTATACGTGATACGTTATACGTTATTCGTAATACGTTATACGTGATACGTTATACGTTGTACGTTATACGTTATACGTTATACGATATACGTTATACATTATACGTTATACGTTATACATTACATGTTATACGTTATACGTTATACGTTATACGTTATAAGTTATACGTTATACGTTATACGTTATACGTTATACGTTATACGTTATACGTTATACGTTATACGTTATACGTTATACGTTATACGTTATACGTTATACGTTATACGTCATGTGTTATACGTTATACGTTATTCGGTATGCGTTACACGTTATACGTTATACGTTATACGTTATACGTTATACGTTATACGTTATACGTTATACGTAATACGTTATACGTTATGCGTTATACGTCCTACGATATTCGTTATACGTTATACGTTATTAGTTATACGTTATACGTTATACGTTATACGTCATAGGTTATACGTTATACGTTATGCGTTATACGTTATACGTTATACGTAATACGTTATACGTTATACGTTATACGTTATACGTCATACGTTATACGTTATAGGTGTTACGTTATACGTTATACGTTATACGTTATACGTTATTCGTAATACGTTATACGTGATACGTGATACGTTATACGTTGTACGTTATACGTTATACGTTATACGTTATACGTTATACGTTATACGTTATACGTTATACGTTATACGTTATACGTTAGACGTTATACGTTATACGTTATACGTTATACGTTATACGTTGTACGTTATACGTTATACGTTATACGTTATTCGTTATACGTTATACGTTATACATTACATGTTATACGTTATACGTTATACGTTATACGTTATACGTTATTCGTTATACGTTATACGTTATACATTACATGTTATACGTTATACGTTATACGTTATACGTTATACGTTATACATTACATGTTATACGTTATACGTTATACGTTATACGTTATACGTTATACGTTATACGTTATACGTTATACGTTATACGTTATACATTACATGTTATACGTTATAAGTTATACGTTATACGTTATACGTTATACGTCATAGGTTATACGTTATATGTTATACGTTATACGTTATACGTAATACGTTATACGTTATACGTTATACGTTATTCGGTATGCGTTACACGTTATACGTTATACGTTATACGTTATACGTTATACGTTATACGTTATACGTTATACGTAATACGTTATACGTTATGCGTTATACGTCCTACGATATTCGTTATACGTTATACGTTATTAGTTATACGTTATACGTTATACGTTATACGTTATACGTCATAGGTTATACGTTATACGTTATGCGTTATACGTTATACGTTATACGTTATACGTTATACGTTATACGTTATACGTTATACGTTATACGTTATACGTTATACGTTATACGTTATACGTTATACGTTATACGTTATACGTTATACGTTATACGTTATACGTTATACGTTATACGTTATACGTTGTACGTTATACGTTATACGTTATACGTTATACGTTATTCGTTATACGTTATACGTTATACATTACATGTTTTACGTTATACGTTATACGTTATACGTTATACGTTATACGTTATACGTTATACGTTATACGTTATACGTTATACGTCATACGTTATACGTCATTCGTAATACGTTATACGTGATACGTTGTACGTTGTACGTTATACGTTATACGTTATACGTTATACGTTATACGTTATACGTTATACGTTATACGTTATACGTTATACGTTATACGTTATTCGTTATACGTTGTACGTTATACATTACATGTTTTACGTTACACGTTATACGTTATACCTTATACGTTATACGTTATACGTTATACGTTATACGTTATACGTTATACGTCATACGTTATACGTCATTCGTAATACGTTATACGTGATACGTTATACGTTATTCGTAATACGTTATACGTGATACGTTATACGTTGTACGTTATACGTTATACGTTATACGTTATACGTTATACATTATACGTTATACGTTATACATTACATGTTATACGTTATACGTTATACGTTATACGTTATAAGTTATACGTTATACGTTATACGTTATACGTTATACGTTATACGTTATACGTTATACGTTATACGTTATACGTTATACGTTATACGTTATACGTTATACGTTATACGTCATGCGTTATACGTTATACGTTATTCGGTATGCGTTACACGTTATACGTTATACGTTATACGTTATACGTTATACGTTATACGTTATACGTTATACGTAATACGTTATACGTTATGCGTTATACGTCCTACGATATTCGTTATACGTTATACGTTATTAGTTATACGTTATACGTTATACGTTATACGTCATAGGTTATACGTTATACGTTATGCGTTATACGTTATACGTTATACGTAATACGTTATACGTTATACGTTATACGTTATACGTCATACGTTATACGTTATAGGTGTTACGTTATACGTTATACGTTATACGTTATACGTTATTCGTAATACGTTATACGTGATACGTGATACGTTATACGTTGTACGTTATACGTTATACGTTATACGTTATACGTTATACGTTATACGTTATACGTTATACGTTATACGTTATACGTTAGACGTTATACGTTATACGTTATACGTTATACGTTATACGTTGTACGTTATACGTTATACGTTATACGTTATTCGTTATACGTTATACGTTATACATTACATGTTATACGTTATACGTTATACGTTATACGTTATACGTTATTCGTTATACGTTATACGTTATACATTACATGTTATACGTTATACGTTATACGTTATACGTTATACGTTATACGTTATACATTACATGTTATACGTTATACGTTATACGTTATACGTTATACGTTATACGTTATACGTTATACGTTATACGTTATACGTTATACATTACATGTTATACGTTATAAGTTGTACGTTATACGTTATACGTTATACGTCATAGGTTATACGTTATATGTTATACGTTATACGTTATACGTAATACGTTATACGTTATACGTTATACGTTATACGTCATACGTTATACGTTATAGGTGTTACGTTATACGTTATACGTTATACGTTATACGCTATTCGTAATACGTTATACGTGATACGTTATACGTTATACGTTGTACGTTATACGTTATACGTTATACGTTATACGTTATTCGTTATACGTTGTACGTTATACATTACATGTTTTACGTTACACGTTATACGTTATACCTTATACGTTATACGTTATACGTTATACGTTATACGTTATACGTTATGCGTTATACGTCCTACGATATTCGTTATACGTTATACGTTATTAGTTATACGTTATACGTTATACGTTATACGTCATAGGTTATACGTTATACGTTATGCGTTATACGTTATACGTTATACGTTATACGTTATACGTTATACGTTATACGTTATACGTTATACGTTATACGTTATACGTTATACGTTATACGTTATACGTTATACGTTATACGTTATACGTTATACGTTATACGTTATACGTTATACGTTATACGTTATACGTTGTACGTTATACGTTATACGTTATACGTTATACGTTATTCGTTATACGTTATACGTTATACATTACATGTTTTACGTTATACGTTATACGTTATACGTTATACGTTATACGTTATACGTTATACGTTATACGTTATACGTTATACGTCATACGTTATACGTCATTCGTAATACGTTATACGTGATACGTTGTACGTTGTACGTTATAGGTTATACGTTATACGTTATACGTTATACGTTATACGTTATACGTTATACGTTATACGTTATACGTTATACGTTATACGTTATTCGTTATACGTTGTACGTTATACATTACATGTTTTACGTTACACGTTATACGTTATACCTTATACGTTATACGTTATACGTTATACGTTATACGTTATACGTTATACGTCATACGTTATACGTCATTCGTAATACGTTATACGTGATACGTTATACGTTATTCGTAATACGTTATACGTGATACGTTATACGTTGTACGTTATACGTTATACGTTATACGTTATACGTTATACATTATACGTTATACGTTATACATTACATGTTATACGTTATACGTTATACGTTATACGTTATAAGTTATACGTTATACGTTATACGTTATACGTTATACGTTATACGTTATACGTTATACGTTATACGTTATACGTTATACGTTATACGTTATACGTTATACGTTATACGTCATGCGTTATACGTTATACGTTATTCGGTATGCGTTACACGTTATACGTTATACGTTATACGTTATACGTTATACGTTATACGTTATACGTTATACGTAATACGTTATACGTTATGCGTTATACGTCCTACGATATTCGTTATACGTTATACGTTATTAGTTATACGTTATACGTTATACGTTATACGTCATAGGTTATACGTTATACGTTATGCGTTATACGTTATACGTTATACGTAATACGTTATACGTTATACGTTATACGTTATACGTCATACGTTATACGTTATAGGTGTTACGTTATACGTTATACGTTATACGTTATACGTTATTCGTAATACGTTATACGTGATACGTGATACGTTATACGTTGTACGTTATACGTTATACGTTATACGTTATACGTTATACGTTATACGTTATACGTTATACGTTATACGTTATACGTTAGACGTTATACGTTATACGTTATACGTTATACGTTATACGTTGTACGTTATACGTTATACGTTATACGTTATTCGTTATACGTTATACGTTATACATTACATGTTATACGTTATACGTTATACGTTATACGTTATACGTTATTCGTTATACGTTATACGTTATACATTACATGTTATACGTTATACGTTATACGTTATACGTTATACGTTATACATTACATGTTATACGTTATACGTTATACGTTATACGTTATACGTTATACGTTATACGTTATACGTTATACGTTATACGTTATACGTTATACATTACATGTTATACGTTATAAGTTATACGTTATACGTTATACGTTATACGTCATAGGTTATACGTTATACGTTATACGTTATACGTGATACGTTATACGTTATACGTTATACGTTATTCGGTATGCGTTACACGTTATACGTTATACGTTATACGTTATACGTTATACGTTATACGTTATACGTTATACGTAATACGTTATACGTTATGCGTTATACGTCCTACGATATTCGTTATACGTTATACGTTATTAGTTATACGTTATACGTTATACGTTATACGTTATACGTCATATGTTATACGTTATACGTTATGCGTTATACGTTATACGTTATACGTTATACGTTATACGTTATACGTTATACGTTATACGTTATACGTTATACGTTATACGTTATACGTTATACGTCATACGTTATACGTTATACGTTATACGTTATACGTTATACGTTATACGTTATACGTTATACGTTGTACGTTATACGTTATACGTTATACGTTATACGTTATTCGTTATACGTTATACGTTATACATTACATGTTTTACGTAATACGTTATACGTTATACGTTATACGTTATACGTTATACGTTATACGTTATACGTTATACGTTATACGTTATACGTCATACGTTATACGTCATTCGTAATACGTTATACGTGATACGTTGTACGTTGTACGTTATACGTTATACGTTATACGTTATACGTTATACGTTATACGTTATACGTTATACGTTATACGTTATACGTTATACGTTATTCGTTATACGTTGTACGTTATACATTACATGTTTTACGTTACACGTTATACGTTATACCTTATACGTTATACGTTATACGTTATACGTTATACGTTATACGTTATACGTTATACGTCATACGTTATACGTCATTCGTAATACGTTATACGTGATACGTTATACGTTATTCGTAATACGTTATACGTGATACGTTATACGTTGTACGTTATACGTTATACGTTATACGTTATACGTTATACATTATACGTTATACGTTATACATTACATGTTATACGTTATACGTTATACGTTATACGTTATAAGTTATACGTTATACGTTATACGTTATACGTTATACGTTATACGTTATACGTTATACGTTATACGTTATACGTTATACGTTATACGTTATACGTTATACGTTATACGTCATGCGTTATACGTTATACGTTATTCGGTATGCGTTACACGTTATACGTTATACGTTATACGTTATACGTTATACGTTATACGTTATACGTTATACGTAATACGTTATACGTTATGCGTTATACGTCCTACGATATTCGTTATACGTTATACGTTATTAGTTATACGTTATACGTTATACGTTATACGTCATAGGTTATACGTTATACGTTATGCGTTATACGTTATACGTTATACGTAATACGTTATACGTTATACGTTATACGTTATACGTCATACGTTATACGTTATAGGTGTTACGTTATACGTTATACGTTATACGTTATACGTTATTCGTAATACGTTATACGTGATACGTGATACGTTATACGTTGTACGTTATACGTTATACGTTATACGTTATACGTTATACGTTATACGTTATACGTTATACGTTATACGTTATACGTTAGACGTTATACGTTATACGTTATACGTTATACGTTATACGTTGTACGTTATACGTTATACGTTATACGTTATTCGTTATACGTTATACGTTATACATTACATGTTATACGTTATACGTTATACGTTATACGTTATACGTTATTCGTTATACGTTATACGTTATACATTACATGTTATACGTTATACGTTATACGTTATACGTTATACGTTATACGTTATACATTACATGTTATACGTTATACGTTATACGTTATACGTTATACGTTATACGTTATACGTTATACGTTATACGTTATACGTTATACATTACATGTTATACGTTATAAGTTATACGTTATACGTTATACGTTATACGTCATAGGTTATACGTTATATGTTATACGTTATACGTTATACGTAATACGTTATACGTTATACGTTATACGTTATACGTCATACGTTATACGTTATAGGTGTTACGTTATACGTTATACGTTATACGTTATACGCTATTCGTAATACGTTATACGTGATACGTTATACGTTATACGTTGTACGTTATACGTTATACGTTATACGTTATACGTTATTCGTTATACGTTGTACGTTATACATTACATGTTTTACGTTACACGTTATACGTTATACCTTATACGTTATACGTTATACGTTATACGTTATACGTTATACGTTATACGTTATACGTCATACGTTATACGTCATTCGTAATACGTTATACGTGATACGTTATACGTTGTACGTTATACGTTATACGTTATACTTTATACGTTATACGTTATACGTTATACGTTATACGTCATTCGTAATACGTTATACGTGATACGTTATACGTTGTACGTTATACGTTATACGTTATACGTTATACGTTATACGTTATACGTTATACGTTATACGTTATACGTTATACGTTATACGTTATACGTTATACGTTATACGTTATACGTTATACGTTATACGTTATACGTTATACGTTATACGTCATACGTTATACGTCATTCGTAATACGTTATGCGTGATACGTTATACGTTGTACGTTATACGTTATACGTTATACGTTATACGTTATACGTTATACGTTATACGTTATACGTTATACGTTATACGTTATACGTTATACGTTATACGTTATACGTTATACGTTATACGTTATACGTTATACGTTATACGTTATACGTTATACGTTATACGTTATACGTTATACGTTATACGTTGTACGTTATACGTTGTACGTTGTACGTTGTACGTTATACGTTATACGTTGTACGTTGTACGTTGTACGTTATACGTTATACGTTATACGTTATACGTTATACGTTATACGTTATACGTTATACGTTATACGTTATACGTTATACGTTAGACGTTATACGTTATACGTTATACGTTATACGTTATACGTTGTACGTTATACGTTATACGTTATACGTTATTCGTTATACGTTATACGTTATACATTACATGTTATACGTTATACGTTATACGTTATACGTTATACGTTATACGTTATACGTTATACTTTATACGTTATACGTTATACGTTATACGTTATGCGTTATACGTTATACGTTATACGTTACACGTTGTACGTTATACGTTATACGATATACGTTTTACGTTATACGTTGTACGCTATACGTTATACTTTATACGTTATAGGTGTTACGTTATACGTTATACGTTATACGTTATTCGTAATACGTTATACGTGATACGTTATACGTTGTACGTTATACGTTATACGTTATACGTTACACATTATACGTTATACGTTATACATTACATGTTATACGTTATACGTTATACGTTATACGTTATACGTTATACGTCATAGGTTATACGTTATATGTTATACGTTATACGTTATACGTAATACGTTATACGTTATACGTTATACGTTATACGTTATACGTCATACGTTATACGTTATAGGTGTTACGTTATACGATATACGTTATACGTTATACGTTATTCGTAATACGTTATACGTGATACGTTATACGTTGTACGTTATACGTTATACGTTATACGTTATACATTATACGTTATACGTTATACATTACATGTTATACGATATACGTTAAACGTTATACGTTATACGTTATACGTTATACGTTATACGTTATACGTTATACGTTATACGTTATACGTTATACGTTATACGTTATACGTTATACGTTATACGTTATACGTTATACGTTACACGTTATACGTTATACGTTATACGTTATACGTCATGCGTTATACGTTTTACGTTATTCGTTATACGTTATCCGTTACACGTTATACGTTATACGTTATACGTTATACGTTATACGTTATACGTTATACGTTATACGTTATACGTTATGCGTTTTACGTTATTCGTTATATGTTATACGTTATACGATGTGCGTTATACGTTATACGTTATACGTTATACGTTGTACGTTATACGTTATACGTTATACGTTATACGTTATACGTTATACGTTATACGTTATACGTTATACGTTATACGTTATACGCTATACGTTATACGTTATACGTTATACGTTATACGTTATACGTTCTACGTTATACGTTGTACGTTATACGTTGTACGTTATACGTTATACGTTATACGTTATACGTTATACGTTATACGTTATACGTTATACGTTATACTTTATACGTTATACGTTATACGTTATACGTTATGCGTTATACGTTATACGTTATACGTTACACGTTATACGTTATACGTTATACGATATACGTTATACGTTATACGTTGTACGCTATACGTTATACTTTATACGTTATAGGTGTTACGTTATACGTTATACGTTATACGTTATTCGTAATACGTTATACGTGATACGTTATACGTTGTACGTTATACGTTATACGTTATACGTTACACATTATACGTTATACGTTATACATTACATGTTATACGTTATACGTTATACGTTATACGTTATACGTTATACGTTATACGTCATAGGTTATACGTTATATGTTATACGTTATACGTTATACGTAATACGTTATACGTTATACGTTATACGTTATACGTCATACGTTATACGTTATAGGTGTTACGTTATACGTTATACGTTATACGTTATACGTTATTCGTAATACGTTATACGTGATACGTTATACGTTATACGTTGTACGTTATACGTTATACGTTATACGTTATACGTTATACGTTATACGTTATTCGTTATACGTTATACGTTATACATTACATGTTTTACGTTATACGTTATACGTTTTACGTTATACGTTATACGTTATACGTTATACGTTATACGTTATACGTTATACGTTATACGTCATACGTTATACGTCATTCGTTATACGTTATACGTGATACGTTATACGTTGTACGTTATACGTTATACGTTATACGTTATACGTTATACGTTATACGTTATACGTTATACGTTATACGTTGTACGTTATACGTTATACGTTATACGTTATACGTTATTCGTTATACGTTATACGTTATACATTACATGTTTTACGTTATACGTTATACGTTATACGTTATACGTTATACCTTATACGTTATACGTTATACGTTATACGTTATACGTCATACGTTATACGTCATTCGTAATACGTTATACGTGATACGTTATACGTTGTACGTTATACGTTATACGTTATACGTTGTACGTTATACGTTATACGTTATACGTTATACGTTATACGTTATACGTTATACGTTATACGTTATACGTTATACGTTATACGTTATACGTTATACGTTATACGTTATACGTTATACGTTATACGTTATACGTTATACGTTATACGTTGTACGTTGTACGTTGTACGTTATACGTTATGCGTTATACGTTATACGTTATACGTTATACGTTATACGTTATACGTTCTACGTTCTACGTTCTACGTTATACGTTATACGTTATACGTTATACGTTATACGTTATACGTTATACGTTGTACGTTATACGTTATACGTTATACGTTATACGTTATTCGTTATACGTTATACGTTATACATTACATGTTATACGTTATACGTTATACGTTATACGTTATACGTTATACGTTATACGTTATACGTTATACTTTATACGTTATACGTTATACGTTATACGTTATGCGTTATACGTTATACGTTATACGTTACACGTTATACGTTATACGTTATAC
The DNA here is from genome assembly GCF_051014685.1 of Ptiloglossa arizonensis. Taxonomy (NCBI): domain Eukaryota; kingdom Metazoa; phylum Arthropoda; class Insecta; order Hymenoptera; family Colletidae; genus Ptiloglossa; species Ptiloglossa arizonensis. The sequence continues at coordinate 769,400 of NW_027478408.1, read as the reverse complement.
GATATATGTTATACGTTATACGTTGTACGCTATACGTCATACTTTATACGTTATAGGTGTTACGTTATACGTTATACGTTATACGTTATTCGTAATACGTTATACGTGATACGTTATACGTTGTACGTTATACGTTATACGTTATACGTTACACATTATACGTTATACGTTATACGTTATACGTTATACATTATACGTTATACGTTATACATTACATGTTATACGTTATACGTTAAACGTTATACGTTATACGTTATACGTTACACGTTATACGTTATACGTTATACGTTATACGTTATACGTTATACGTTATACGTTATACGTTATACGTTATACGTTATACGTTATACGTTATACGTTGTACGTTGTACGTTGTACGTTATACGTTATGCGTTATACGTTATACGTTATACGTTATACGTTATACGTTATACGTTCTACGTTCTACGTTCTACGTTATACGTTATACGTTATACGTTATACGTTATACGTTATACGTTATACGTTGTACGTTATACGTTATACGTTATACGTTATACGTTATACGTTATACGTTATACGTTATACGTTATACGTTATACGTTATACGTTATACGTTCTACGTTATACGTTATACGTTATACGTTATACGTTATACGTTATACGTTGTACCTTATACGTTATACGTTATACGTTATACGTTATTCGTTATACGTTATACGTTATACATTACATGTTATACGTTATACGTTATACGTTATACGTTATACGTTATACGTTATACGTTATACGTTATACGTTATACGTTATACGTTATACGTTGTACGTTGTACGTTGTACGTTATACGTTGTACGTTGTACGTTGTACGTTGTACGTTATACGTTATGCGTTATACGTTATACGTTATACGTTATACGTTATACGTTATACGTTATACGTTATACGTTATACGTTCTACGTTATACGTTATACGTTGTACGTTGTACGTTGTACGTTATACGTTATGCGGTATACGTTATACGTTATACGTTATACGTTATACGTTATACGTTATACGTTATACGTTATACGTTATACGTTATACGTTATACGTTATACGTTATACGTTGTACGTTGTACGTTATACGTTATGCGTTATACGTTATACGTTATACGTTATACGTTATACGTTATACGTTCTACGTTCTACGTTCTACGTTATACGTTATACGTTATACGTTATACGTTATACGTTATACGTTATACGTTGTACGTTATACGTTATACGTTATACGTTATACGTTATACGTTATACGTTATACGTTATACGTTATACGTTATACGTTATACGTTATACGTTCTACGTTATACGTTATACGTTATACGTTATACGTTATACGTTATACGTTGTACCTTATACGTTATACGTTATACGTTATACGTTATTCGTTATACGTTATACGTTATACATTACATGTTATACGTTATACGTTATACGTTATACGTTATACGTTATACGTTATACGTTATACGTTATACATTACATGTTTTACGTTATACGTTATACGTTATACGTTATACGTTATACCTTATACGTTATACGTTATACGTTATACGTTATACGTCATACGTTATACGTCATTCGTAATACGTTATACGTGATACGTTATACGTTGTACGTTATACGTTATACGTTATACGTTGTACGTTATACGTTATACGTTATACGTTATACGTTATACGTTATACGTTATACGTAATACGTTATACGTTATGCGTTATACGTCCTACGATATTCGTTATACGTTATACGTTATTAGTTATACGTTATACGTTATACGTTATACGTCATAGGTTATACGTTATACGTTATGCGTTATACGTTATACGTTATACGTAATACGTTATACGTTATACGTTATACGTTATACGTTATACGTCATACGTTATACGTTATAGGTGTTACGTTATACGTTATACGTTATACGTTATACGTTATTCGTAATACGTTATACGTGATACGTGATACGTTATACGTTGTACGTTATACGTTATACGTTATACGTTATACGTTATACGTTATACGTTACACGTCATACGTTATACGTTATAGGTGTTACGTTATACGTTATACGTTATACGTTATACGTTATTCGTAATACGTTATACGTGATACGTGATACGTTATACGTTGTACGTTATACGTTATACGTTATACGTTATACGTTATACGTTATACGTTATACGTTATACGTTATACGTTATACGTTAGACGTTATACGTTATACGTTATACGTTATACGTTATACGTTGTACGTTATACGTTATACGTTATACGTTATTCGTTATACGTTATACGTTATACATTACATGTTATACGTTATACGTTATACGTTATACGTTATACGTTATTCGTTATACGTTATACGTTATACATTACATGTTATACGTTATACGTTATACGTTATACGTTATACGTTATACATTACATGTTATACGTTATACGTTATACGTTATACGTTATACGTTATACGTTATACGTTATACGTTATACGTTATACGTTATACATTACATGTTATACGTTATAAGTTATACGTTATACGTTATACGTTATACGTCATAGGTTATACGTTATATGTTATACGTTATACGTTATACGTAATACGTTATACGTTATACGTTATACGTTATTCGGTATGCGTTACACGTTATACGTTATACGTTATACGTTATACGTTATACGTTATACGTTATACGTTATACGTAATACGTTATACGTTATGCGTTATACGTCCTACGATATTCGTTATACGTTATACGTTATTAGTTATACGTTATACGTTATACGTTATACGTTATACGTCATAGGTTATACGTTATACGTTATGCGTTATACGTTATACGTTATACGTTATACGTTATACGTTATACGTTATACGTTATACGTTATACGTTATACGTTATACGTTATACGTTATACGTCATACGTTATACGTTATACGTTATACGTTATACGTTATACGTTATACGTTATACGTTATACGTTGTACGTTATACGTTATACGTTATACGTTATACGTTATTCGTTATACGTTATACGTTATACATTACATGTTTTACGTTATACGTTATACGTTATACGTTATACGTTATACGTTATACGTTATACGTTATACGTTATACGTTATACGTCATACGTTATACGTCATTCGTAATACGTTATACGTGATACGTTGTACGTTGTACGTTATACGTTATACGTTATACGTTATACGTTATACGTTATACGTTATACGTTATACGTTATACGTTATACGTTATACGTTATTCGTTATACGTTGTACGTTATACATTACATGTTTTACGTTACACGTTATACGTTATACCTTATACGTTATACGTTATACGTTATACGTTATACGTTATACGTTATACGTCATACGTTATACGTCATTCGTAATACGTTATACGTGATACGTTATACGTTATTCGTAATACGTTATACGTGATACGTTATACGTTGTACGTTATACGTTATACGTTATACGTTATACGTTATACATTATACGTTATACGTTATACATTACATGTTATACGTTATACGTTATACGTTATACGTTATAAGTTATACGTTATACGTTATACGTTATACGTTATACGTTATACGTTATACGTTATACGTTATACGTTATACGTTATACGTTATACGTTATACGTTATACGTTATACGTCATGCGTTATACGTTATACGTTATTCGGTATGCGTTACACGTTATACGTTATACGTTATACGTTATACGTTATACGTTATACGTTATACGTTATACGTAATACGTTATACGTTATGCGTTATACGTCCTACGATATTCGTTATACGTTATACGTTATTAGTTATACGTTATACGTTATACGTTATACGTCATAGGTTATACGTTATACGTTATGCGTTATACGTTATACGTTATACGTAATACGTTATACGTTATACGTTATACGTTATACGTCATACGTTATACGTTATAGGTGTTACGTTATACGTTATACGTTATACGTTATACGTTATTCGTAATACGTTATACGTGATACGTGATACGTTATACGTTGTACGTTATACGTTATACGTTATACGTTATACGTTATACGTTATACGTTATACGTTATACGTTATACGTTATACGTTAGACGTTATACGTTATACGTTATACGTTATACGTTATACGTTGTACGTTATACGTTATACGTTATACGTTATTCGTTATACGTTATACGTTATACATTACATGTTATACGTTATACGTTATACGTTATACGTTATACGTTATTCGTTATACGTTATACGTTATACATTACATGTTATACGTTATACGTTATACGTTATACGTTATACGTTATACGTTATACATTACATGTTATACGTTATACGTTATACGTTATACGTTATACGTTATACGTTATACGTTATACGTTATACGTTATACGTTATACATTACATGTTATACGTTATAAGTTATACGTTATACGTTATACGTTATACGTCATAGGTTATACGTTATATGTTATACGTTATACGTTATACGTAATACGTTATACGTTATACGTTATACGTTATACGTCATACGTTATACGTTATAGGTGTTACGTTATACGTTATACGTTATACGTTATACGCTATTCGTAATACGTTATACGTGATACGTTATACGTTATACGTTGTACGTTATACGTTATACGTTATACGTTATACGTTATTCGTTATACGTTGTACGTTATACATTACATGTTTTACGTTACACGTTATACGTTATACCTTATACGTTATACGTTATACGTTATACGTTATACGTTATACGTTATACGTCATACGTTATACGTCATTCGTAATACGTTATACGTGATACGTTATACGTTGTACGTTATACGTTATACGTTATACTTTATACGTTATACGTTATACGTTATACGTTATACGTCATTCGTAATACGTTATACGTGATACGTTATACGTTGTACGTTATACGTTATACGTTATACGTTATACGTTATACGTTATACGTTATACGTTATACGTTATACGTTATACGTTATACGTTATACGTTATACGTTATACGTTATACGTTATACGTTATACGTTATACGTTATACGTTATACGTCATACGTTATACGTCATTCGTAATACGTTATGCGTGATACGTTATACGTTGTACGTTATACGTTATACGTTATACGTTATACGTTATACGTTATACGTTATACGTTATACGTTATACGTTATACGTTATACGTTATACGTTATACGTTATACGTTATACGTTATACGTTATACGTTATACGTTATACGTTATACGTTATACGTTATACGTTATACGTTATACGTTATACGTTGTACGTTATACGTTGTACGTTGTACGTTGTACGTTATACGTTATACGTTGTACGTTGTACGTTGTACGTTATACGTTATACGTTATACGTTATACGTTATACGTTATACGTTATACGTTATACGTTATACGTTAGACGTTATACGTTATACGTTATACGTTATACGTTATACGTTGTACGTTATACGTTATACGTTATACGTTATTCGTTATACGTTATACGTTATACATTACATGTTATACGTTATACGTTATACGTTATACGTTATACGTTATACGTTATACGTTATACTTTATACGTTATACGTTATACGTTATACGTTATGCGTTATACGTTATACGTTATACGTTACACGTTGTACGTTATACGTTATACGATATACGTTTTACGTTATACGTTGTACGCTATACGTTATACTTTATACGTTATAGGTGTTACGTTATACGTTATACGTTATACGTTATTCGTAATACGTTATACGTGATACGTTATACGTTGTACGTTATACGTTATACGTTATACGTTACACATTATACGTTATACGTTATACATTACATGTTATACGTTATACGTTATACGTTATACGTTATACGTTATACGTCATAGGTTATACGTTATATGTTATACGTTATACGTTATACGTAATACGTTATACGTTATACGTTATACGTTATACGTTATACGTCATACGTTATACGTTATAGGTGTTACGTTATACGATATACGTTATACGTTATACGTTATTCGTAATACGTTATACGTGATACGTTATACGTTGTACGTTATACGTTATACGTTATACGTTATACATTATACGTTATACGTTATACATTACATGTTATACGATATACGTTAAACGTTATACGTTATACGTTATACGTTATACGTTATACGTTATACGTTATACGTTATACGTTATACGTTATACGTTATACGTTATACGTTATACGTTATACGTTATACGTTATACGTTACACGTTATACGTTATACGTTATACGTTATACGTCATGCGTTATACGTTTTACGTTATTCGTTATACGTTATCCGTTACACGTTATACGTTATACGTTATACGTTATACGTTATACGTTATACGTTATACGTTATACGTTATGCGTTTTACGTTATTCGTTATATGTTATACGTTATACGATGTGCGTTATACGTTATACGTTATACGTTATACGTTGTACGTTATACGTTATACGTTATACGTTATACGTTATACGTTATACGTTATACGTTATACGTTATACGTTATACGTTATACGCTATACGTTATACGTTATACGTTATACGTTATACGTTATACGTTCTACGTTATACGTTGTACGTTATACGTTGTACGTTATACGTTATACGTTATACGTTATACGTTATACGTTATACGTTATACGTTATACGTTATACTTTATACGTTATACGTTATACGTTATACGTTATGCGTTATACGTTATACGTTATACGTTACACGTTATACGTTATACGTTATACGATATACGTTATACGTTATACGTTGTACGCTATACGTTATACTTTATACGTTATAGGTGTTACGTTATACGTTATACGTTATACGTTATTCGTAATACGTTATACGTGATACGTTATACGTTGTACGTTATACGTTATACGTTATACGTTACACATTATACGTTATACGTTATACATTACATGTTATACGTTATACGTTATACGTTATACGTTATACGTTATACGTCATAGGTTATACGTTATATGTTATACGTTATACGTTATACGTAATACGTTATACGTTATACGTTATACGTTATACGTCATACGTTATATGTTATACGTTATACGTTATACGTTATACGTTATACGTTATACGTTATACGTTATACGTCATACGTTATACGTCATTCGTTATACGTTATACGTGATACGTTATACGTTGTACGTTATACGTTATACGTTATACGTTATACGTTATACGTTATACGTTATACGTTATACGTTATACGTTGTACGTTATACGTTATACGTTATACGTTATACGTTATTCGTTATACGTTATACGTTATACATTACATGTTTTACGTTATACGTTATACGTTATACGTTATACGTTATACCTTATACGTTATACGTTATACGTTATACGTTATACGTCATACGTTATACGTCATTCGTAATACGTTATACGTGATACGTTATACGTTGTACGTTATACGTTATACGTTATACGTTGTACGTTATACGTTATACGTTATACGTTATACGTTATACGTTATACGTTATACGTTATACGTTATACGTTATACGTTATACGTTATACGTTATACGTTATACGTTATACGTTATACGTTATACGTTATACGTTATACGTTATACGTTGTACGTTGTACGTTGTACGTTATACGTTATGCGTTATACGTTATACGTTATACGTTATACGTTATACGTTATACGTTCTACGTTCTACGTTCTACGTTATACGTTATACGTTATACGTTATACGTTATACGTTATACGTTATACGTTGTACGTTATACGTTATACGTTATACGTTATACGTTATTCGTTATACGTTATACGTTATACATTACATGTTATACGTTATACGTTATACGTTATACGTTATACGTTATACGTTATACGTTATACGTTATACTTTATACGTTATACGTTATACGTTATACGTTATGCGTTATACGTTATACGTTATACGATACACGTTATACGTTATACGTTATACGATATATGTTATACGTTATACGTTGTACGCTATACGTCATACTTTATACGTTATAGGTGTTACGTTATACGTTATACGTTATACGTTATTCGTAATACGTTATACGTGATACGTTATACGTTGTACGTTATACGTTATACGTTATACGTTACACATTATACGTTATACGTTATACATTACATGTTATACGTTATACGTTATACGTTATACGTTATACGTTATACGTCATAGGTTATACGTTATATGTTATACGTTATACGTTATACGTTATACGTTATAGGTGTTACGTTATACGTTATACGTTATACGTTATACGTTATTCGTAATACGTTATACGTGATACGTTATACGTTGTACGTTATACGTTATACGTTATACGTTATACATTATACGTTATACGTTATACATTACATGTTATACGTTATACGTTAAACGTTATACGTTATACGTTATACGTTACACGTTATACGTTATACGTTATACGTTATACGTTATACGTTATACGTTATACGTTATACGTTATACGTTATACGTTATACGTTATACGTTATACGTTGTACGTTGTACGTTGTACGTTATACGTTATGCGTTATACGTTATACGTTATACGTTATACGTTATACGTTATACGTTCTACGTTCTACGTTCTACGTTATACGTTATACGTTATACGTTATACGTTATACGTTATACGTTATACGTTGTACGTTATACGTTATACGTTATACGTTATACGTTATACGTTATACGTTATACGTTATACGTTATACGTTATACGTTATACGTTATACGTTCTACGTTATACGTTATACGTTATACGTTATACGTTATACGTTATACGTTGTACCTTATACGTTATACGTTATACGTTATACGTTATTCGTTATACGTTATACGTTATACATTACATGTTATACGTTATACGTTATACGTTATACGTTATACGTTATACGTTATACGTTATACGTTATACGTTATACGTTATACGTTATACGTTGTACGTTGTACGTTGTACGTTATACGTTGTACGTTGTACGTTGTACGTTGTACGTTATACGTTATGCGTTATACGTTATACGTTATACGTTATACGTTATACGTTATACGTTATACGTTATACGTTATACGTTCTACGTTATACGTTATACGTTGTACGTTGTACGTTGTACGTTATACGTTATGCGTTATACGTTATACGTTATACGTTATACGTTATACGTTATACGTTATACGTTATACGTTATACGTTATACGTTATACGTTATACGTTATACGTTGTACGTTGTACGTTGTACGTTATACGTTATGCGTTATACGTTATACGTTATACGTTATACGTTATACGTTATACGTTCTACGTTCTACGTTCTACGTTATACGTTATACGTTATACGTTATACGTTATACGTTATACGTTATACGTTGTACGTTATACGTTATACGTTATACGTTATACGTTATACGTTATACGTTATACGTTATACGTTATACGTTATACGTTATACGTTATACGTTCTACGTTATACGTTATACGTTATACGTTATACGTTATACGTTATACGTTGTACCTTATACGTTATACGTTATACGTTATACGTTATTCGTTATACGTTATACGTTATACATTACATGTTATACGTTATACGTTATACGTTATACGTTATACGTTATACGTTATACGTTATACGTTATACATTACATGTTTTACGTTATACGTTATACGTTATACGTTATACGTTATACCTTATACGTTATACGTTATACGTTATACGTTATACGTCATACGTTATACGTCATTCGTAATACGTTATACGTGATACGTTATACGTTGTACGTTATACGTTATACGTTACACGTTGTACGTTATACGTTATACGTTATACGTTATACGTTATACGTTATACGTTATACGTTATACGTTATACGTTATACGTTATACGTTATACGTTATACGTTATACGTTATACGTTATACGTTATACGTTATACGTTATACGTTATACGTTGTACGTTGTACGTTGTACGTTATACGTTATGCGTTATACGTTATACGTTATACGTTATACGTTATACGTTATACGTTCTACGTTCTACGTTCTACGTTATACGTTATACGTTATACGTTATACGTTATACGTTATACGTTATACGTTGTACGTTATACGTTATACGTTATACGTTATACGTTATTCGTTATACGTTATACGTTATACATTACATGTTATACGTTATACGTTATACGTTATACGTTATACGTTATACGTTATACGTTATACGTTATACTTTATACGTTATACGTTATACGTTATACGTTATGCGTTATACGTTATACGTTATACGTTACACGTTATACGTTATACGTTATACGATATATGTTATACCTTATACGTTGTACGCTATACGTCATACTTTATACGTTATAGGTGTTACGTTATACGTTATACGTTATACGTTATTCGTAATACGTTATACGTGATACGTTATACGTTGTACGTTATACGTTATACGTTATACGTTACACATTATACGTTATACGTTATACATTACATGTTATACGTTATACGTTATACGTTATACGTTATACGTTATACGTCATAGGTTATACGTTATATGTTATACGTTATACGTTATACGTTATACGTTATAGGTGTTACGTTATACGTTATACGTTATACGTTATACGTTATTCGTAATACGTTATACGTCATACGTTATACGTTGTACGTTATACGTTATACGTTATACGTTATACATTATACGTTATACGTTATACATTACATGTTATACGTTATACGTTAAACGTTATACGTTATACGTTATACGTTATACGTTATACGTTATACGTTATACGTTATACGTTATACGTTATACGTTATACGTTATACGTTATACGTTATACGTTATACGTTATACGTTATACGTTATACGTTATACGTTATACGTTATACGTTATACGTCATGCGTTATACGTTTTACGTTATTCGTTATACGTTATCCGTTACACGTTATACGTTATACGTTATACGTTATACGTTATACGTTATACGTTATACGTTATACGTTATGCGTTTTACGTTATTCGTTATATGTTATACGTTATACGATGTGCGTTATACGTTATACGTTATACGTTATACGTTGTACGTTATACGTTATACGTTATACGTTATACGTTATACGTTATACGTTAAACGTTATACGTTATACGTTATACGTTATACGTTATACGTTATACGTTATACGTTATACGTTATACGTTATACGTTATACGTTCTACGTTATACGTTGTACGTTATACGTTGTACGTTATACGTTGTACGTTATACGTTGTACGTTATACGTTGTACGTTATACGTTGTACGTTATACGTTGTACGTTATACGTTATACGTTATACGTTATACGTTATACGTTATACGTTATACGTTATACGTTATACGTTATACGTTATACGTTATACGTCATACGTTAAACGTCATTCGTTATACGTTATACGTGATACGTTATACGTTGTACGTTATACGTTATACGTTATACGTTATACGTTATACGTTATACGTTATACGTTATACGTTATACGTTATACGTTATACGTTATACGTTATACGTTATACGTTCTACGTTATACGTTATACGTTATACGTTATACGTTATACGTTATACGTTGTACCTTATACGTTATACGTTATACGTTATACGTTATTCGTTATACGTTATACGTTATACATTACATGTTATACGTTATACGTTATACGTTACACGTTATACGTTATACGTTATACGTTATACGTTATACGTTATACGTTATACGTTATACGTTGTACGTTGTACGTTGTACGTTGTACGTTATACGTTATACGTTATACGTTATACGTTATACGTTATACGTTATACGTTATACGTTATACGTTATACGTTATACGTTATACGTTATACGTTATACGTTGTACGTTATACGTTATACGTTATACGTTATTCGTTATACGTTATACGTTATACATTACATGTTATACGTTATACGTTATACGTTATACGTTATACGTTATACGTTATACGTTATACGTTATACGTTATACTTTATACGTTATACGTTATACGTTATACGTTATGCGTTATACGTTATACGTTATACGTTACACGTTATACGTTATACGATATACGATATACGTTATACGTTATACATTACATGTTTTACGTTATACGTTATACGTTATACGTTATACGTTATACGTTATACGTTATACGTTATACGTTATACGTTATACGTTATACGTTATACGTCATACGTTATACGTCATTCGGTATACGTTATACGTGATACGTTATACGTTGTACGTTATACGTTATACGTTATACGTTATACGTTATACGTTATACGTTATACGTTATACGTTATACGTTATACGTTATACGTTATACGTTATACGTTGTACGTTATACGTTATACGTTATACGTTATACGTTATTCGTTATACGTTATACGTTATACATTACATGTTTTACCTTATACGTTATACGTTATACGTTATACGTTATACCTTATACGTTATACGTTATACGTTATACGTTATACGTCATACGTTATACGTCATTCGTAATACGTTATACGTGATACGTTATACGTTGTACGTTATACGTTATACGTTATACGTTATACGTTATACGTTATACGTTATACGTTATACGTTATACGTTATACGTTATACGTTATACGTTATACGTTATACGTTATACGTTATACGTTATACGTTATACGTTATACGTTATACGTTATACGTTATACGTTATACGTTATACGTTATACGTTATACGTTATACGTTATACGTTATACGTTGTACGTTATACGTTGTACGTTGTACGTTGTACGTTGTACGTTATACGTTATACGTTATACGTTATACGTTATACGTTATACGTTATACGTTATACGTTATACGTTCTACGTTATACGTTATACGTTATTCGTTATACGTTATACGTTATACATTACATGTTATACGTTACACGTTATACGTTATACGTTATACGTTATACGTTATACGTTATACGTTATACGTTATACTTTATACGTTATACGTTATACGTTATACGTTATGCGTTATACGTTATACGTTATACGTTACACGTTATACGTTATACGTTATACGATATACGTTATACGTTATACGTTGTACGCTATACGTTATACTTTATACGTTATAGGTGTTACGTTATACGTTATACGTTATACGTTATTCGGTATACGTTATACGTGATACGTTATACGTTGTACGTTATACGTTATACGTTATACGTTATACGTTATACGTTATACGTTATACGTTATACGTTATACGTTATACGTTATACGTTATACGTTATACGTTGTACGTTATACGTTATACGTTATACGTTATACGTTATTCGTTATACGTTATACGTTATACATTACATGTTTTACCTTATACGTTATACGTTATACGTTATACGTTATACCTTATACGTTATACGTTATACGTTATACGTTATACGTCATACGTTATACGTCATTCGTAATACGTTATACGTGATACGTTATACGTTGTACGTTATACGTTATACGTTATACGTTATACGTTATACGTTATACGTTATACGTTATACGTTATACGTTATACGTTATACGTTATACGTTATACGTTATACGTTATACGTTATACGTTATACGTTATACGTTATACGTTATACGTTATACGTTATACGTTATACGTTATACGTTATACGTTATACGTTATACGTTATACGTTATACGTTGTACGTTATACGTTGTACGTTGTACGTTGTACGTTGTACGTTATACGTTATACGTTATACGTTATACGTTATACGTTATACGTTATACGTTATACGTTATACGTTCTACGTTATACGTTATACGTTATTCGTTATACGTTATACGTCATACGTTATACGTTATAGGTGTTACGTTATACGTTATACGTTATACGTTATACGTTATTCGTAATACGTTATACGTGATACGTTATACGTTATACGTTATACGTTATGCGTTATACGTTATACGTTATACGTTACACGTTATACGTTATACGTTATACGATATACGTTATACGTTATACATTACATGTTTTACGTTATACGTTATACGTTATACGTTATACGTTATACGTTATACGTTATACGTTATACGTTATACGTTATACGTTATACGTTATACGTTATACGTCATACGTTATACGTCATTCGTTATACGTTATACGTGATACGTTATACGTTGTACGTTATACGTTATAGGTTATACGTTATACGTTATACGTTATACGTTATACGTTATACGTTATACGTTATACGTTATACGTTATACGTTATACGTTATACGTTGTACGTTATACGTTATACGTTATACGTTATACGTTATTCGTTATACGTTATACGTTATACATTACATGTTTTACGTTATACGTTATACGTTATACGTTATACGTTATACCTTATACGTTATACGTTATACGTTATACGTTATACGTCATACGTTATACGTCATTCGTAATACGTTATACGTGATACGTTATACGTTGTACGTTATACGTTATACGTTATACGTTATACGTTATACGTTATACGTTATACGTTATACGTTATACGTTATACGTTATACGTTATACGTTATACGTTATACGTTATACGTTATACGTTATACGTTATACGTTATACGTTATACGTTATACGTTATACGTTATACGTTATACGTTATACGTTATACGTTATACGTTGTACGTTGTACGTTATACGTTGTACGTTGTACGTTGTACGTTATACGTTATACGTTATACGTTATACGTTATACGTTATACGTTATACGTTATACGTTATACGTTATACGTTATACGTTCTACGTTATACGTTCTACGTTATACGTTATACGTTATACGTTATACGTTATACGTTATACGTTGTACGTTATACGTTATACGTTATACGTTATACGTTATACGTTATTCGTTATACGTTATACGTTATACATTACATGTTATACGTTACACGTTGTACGTTGTACGTTATACGTTATACGTTATACGTTATACGTTATACGTTATACTTTATACGTTATACGTTATACGTTATACGTTATGCCTTATACGTTATACGTTATACGTTATACGTTACACGTTATACGTTATACGTTATACGTTATACGATATACGTTATACGTTATACGTTGTACGCTATACGTTATACTTTATACGTTATAGGTGTTACGTTATACGTTATACGTTATACGTTATTCGTAATACGTTATACGTGATACGTTATACGTTGTACGTTATACGTTATACGTTATACGTTACACATTATACGTTATACGTTATACATTACATGTTATACGTTATACGTTATACGTTATACGTTATACGTTATACGTCATAGGTTATACGTTATATGTTATACGTTATACGTTATACGCAATACGTTATACGTTATACGTTATACGTTATACGTCATACGTTATACGTTATAGGTGTTACGTTATACGTTATACGTTATACGTTATACGTTATTCGTAATACGTTATACGTGATACGTTATACGTTGTACGTTATACGTTATACGTTGTACGTTATACGTTATACGTTATACGTTATACGTTATTCGTTATACGTTATACGTTATACATTACATGTTTTACGTTATACGTTATACGTTATACGTTATACGTTATACGTTATACGTTATACGTTATACGTTATACGTTGTACGTCATACGTTATACGTTATAGGTGTTACGTTATACGTTATACGTTATATGTTATACGCTATTCGTAATACGTTATACGTGATACGTTATACGTTATACGTTGTACGTTATACGTTATACGTTATACGTTATACGTTATACGTTATTCGTTATACGTTATACGTTATACATTACATGTTTTACGTTATACGTTATACGTTATACGTTATACGTTATACGTTATACGTTATACGTTATACGTTATACGTTATACGTTATTCGTTATACGTTATACGTTATACATTACATGTTATACGTTACACGTTGTACGTTGTACGTTATACGTTATACGTTATACGTTATACGTTATACGTTATACTTTATACGTTATACGTTATACGTTATACGTTATGCCTTATACGTTATACGTTATACGTTATACGTTACACGTTATACGTTATACGTTATACGTTATACGATATACGTTATACGTTATACGTTGTACGCTATACGTTATACTTTATACGTTATAGGTGTTACGTTATACGTTATACGTTATACGTTATTCGTAATACGTTATACGTGATACGTTATACGTTGTACGTTATACGTTATACGTTATACGTTACACATTATACGTTATACGTTATACATTACATGTTATACGTTATACGTTATACGTTATACGTTATACGTTATACGTCATAGGTTATACGTTATATGTTATACGTTATACGTTATACGCAATACGTTATACGTTATACGTTATACGTTATACGTCATACGTTATACGTTATAGGTGTTACGTTATACGTTATACGTTATACGTTATACGTTATTCGTAATACGTTATACGTGATACGTTATACGTTGTACGTTATACGTTATACGTTGTACGTTATACGTTATACGTTATACGTTATACGTTATTCGTTATACGTTATACGTTATACATTACATGTTTTACGTTATACGTTATACGTTATACGTTATACGTTATACGTTATACGTTATACGTTATACGTTATACGTTGTACGTCATACGTTATACGTTATAGGTGTTACGTTATACGTTATACGTTATATGTTATACGCTATTCGTAATACGTTATACGTGATACGTTATACGTTATACGTTGTACGTTATACGTTATACGTTATACGTTATACGTTATACGTTATTCGTTATACGTTATACGTTATACATTACATGTTTTACGTTATACGTTATACGTTATACGTTATACGTTATACGTTATACGTTATACGTTATACGTTATACGTTATACGTTATACGTTATACGTTATACGTTATACGATATACGTCATACGTTATACGTCATTCGTAATACGTTATACGTGATACGTTATACGTTGTACGTTATACGTTATACGTTATACGTTATACGTTATACGTTATACGTTATACGTTATACGTTATACGTTATACGTTATACGTCATACGTTATACGTTATAGGTGTTACGTTATACGTTATACGTTATACGTTATACGTTATACGTTATACGTTATACGTTATACGTTATACGTTATACGTTATTCGTTATACGTTATACCTTATACATTACATGTTATACGTTATACGTTATACATTATACGTTATACGTTATACATTACATGTTATACGTTATACGTTATACGTTATACGTTATACGTTATACGTTATACGTTATACGTCATACGTTATACGTTATAGGTGTTACGTTATACGTTATACGTTATACGTTATACGCTATTCGTAATACGTTATACGTGATACGTTATACGTTATACGTTGTACGTTATACGTTATACGTTATACGTTATACGTTATACGATATACGTTATACGTTATAGGTTATACGTTATACGTTATACGTTATACGTTGTACGTTATACGTTATACGTTAAACGTTATTCGTTATACGTTATACGTTATACATTACATGTTATACGTTATACGTTATACGTTATACGTTATACGTTATACGTTATACGTTATACGTTATACGTTATACTTTATACGTTATACGTTATACGTTATACGTTATGCGTTATACGTTATACGTTATACGTTACACGTTATACGTTATACGTTATACGATATACGTTATACGTTATACATTACATGTTTTACGTTATACGTTATACGTTATACGTTATACGTTATACGTTATACGTTATACGTTATACGTTATACGTTATACGTTATACGTTATACGTCATACGTTATACGTCATTCGGTATACGTTATACGTGATACGTTATACGTTGTACGTTATACGTTATACGTTATACGTTATACGTTATACGTTATACGTTATACGTTATACGTTATACGTTATACGTTATACGTTATACGTTATACGTTGTACGTTATACGTTATACGTTATACGTTATACGTTATTCGTTATACGTTATACGTTATACATTACATGTTTTACCTTATACGTTATACGTTATACGTTATACGTTATACCTTATACGTTATACGTTATACGTTATACGTTATACGTCATACGTTATACGTCATTCGTAATACGTTATACGTGATACGTTATACGTTGTACGTTATACGTTATACGTTATACGTTATACGTTATACGTTATACGTTATACGTTATACGTTATACGTTATACGTTATACGTTATACGTTATACGTTATACGTTATACGTTATACGTTATACGATATACGTTATACGTTATACATTACATGTTTTACGTTATACGTTATACGTTATACGTTATACGTTATACGTTATACGTTATACGTTATACGTTATACGTTATACGTTATACGTTATACGTCATACGTTATACGTCATTCGGTATACGTTATACGTGATACGTTATACGTTGTACGTTATACGTTATACGTTATACGTTATACGTTATACGTTATACGTTATACGTTATACGTTATACGTTATACGTTATACGTTATACGTTATACGTTGTACGTTATACGTTATACGTTATACGTTATACGTTATTCGTTATACGTTATACGTTATACATTACATGTTTTACCTTATACGTTATACGTTATACGTTATACGTTATACCTTATACGTTATACGTTATACGTTATACGTTATACGTCATACGTTATACGTCATTCGTAATACGTTATACGTGATACGTTATACGTTGTACGTTATACGTTATACGTTATACGTTATACGTTATACGTTATACGTTATACGTTATACGTTATACGTTATACGTTATACGTTATACGTTATACGTTATACGTTATACGTTATACGTTATACGTTATACGTTATACGTTATACGTTATACGTTATACGTTATACGTTATACGTTATACGTTATACGTTATACGTTATACGTTATACGTTGTACGTTATACGTTGTACGTTGTACGTTGTACGTTATACGTTATACGTTATACGTTATACGTTATACGTTATACGTTATACGTTATACGTTATACGTTATACGTTATACGTTATACGTTCTACGTTATACGTTATACGTTATACGTTATACGTTATACGTTATACGTTATACGTTGTACGTTATACGTTATACGTTATACGTTATACGTTATTCGTTATACGTTATACGTTATACATTACATGTTATACGTTACACGTTATACGTTATACGTTATACGTTATACGTTATACGTTATACGTTATACGTTATACGTTATACGTTATACGTCATACGTTATACGTTATAGGTGTTACGTTATACGTTATACGTTATACGTTATACGTTATTCGTAATACGTTATACGTGATACGTTATACGTTGTACGTTATACGTTATACGTTGTACGTTATACGTTATACGTTATACGTTATACGTTATACGTTATACGTTATACGTTATACGTTATACGTTATACGTTATACGTTATACGTTATACGTTATACGTTATACGTTATACGTTATACGTTATACGTTATACGTTATACGTTATACGTTATACGTTATACGTTATACGTTATACGTTATACGTTGTACGTTATACGTTGTACGTTGTACGTTGTACGTTATACGTTATACGTTATACGTTATACGTTATACGTTGTACGTTATACGTTATACGTTATACGTTATACGTTCTACGTTATACGTTATACGTTATACGTCATACGTTATACGTCATTCGTAATACGTTATACATGATACGTTATACGTTGTACGTTATACGTTATACGTTATACGTTATACGTTATACGTTATACGTTATACGTTATACGTTATACGTTATACGTTATACGTTGTACGTTATACGTTATACGTTATACGTCATACGTTATACGTTATAGGTGTTACGTTATACGTTATACGTTATACGTTATACGTTATTCGTTATACGTTATACGTTATACATTACATGTTATACGTTACACGTTGTACGTTGTACGTTATACGTTATACGTTATACGTTATACGTTATACGTTATACTTTATACGTTATACGTTATACGTTATACGTTATGCCTTATACGTTATACGTTATACGTTATACGTTACACGTTATACGTTATACGTTATACGTTATACGATATACGTTATACGTTATACGTTGTACGCTATACGTTATACTTTATACGTTATAGGTGTTACGTTATACGTTATACGTTATACGTTATTCGTAATACGTTATACGTGATACGTTATACGTTGTACGTTATACGTTATACGTTATACGTTACACATTATACGTTATACGTTATACATTACATGTTATACGTTATACGTTATACGTTATACGTTATACGTTATACGTCATAGGTTATACGTTATATGTTATACGTTATACGTTATACGCAATACGTTATACGTTATACGTTATACGTTATACGTCATACGTTATACGTTATAGGTGTTACGTTATACGTTATACGTTATACGTTATACGTTATTCGTAATACGTTATACGTGATACGTTATACGTTGTACGTTATACGTTATACGTTGTACGTTATACGTTATACGTTATACGTTATAAGTTATTCGTTATACGTTATACGTTATACATTACATGTTTTACGTTATACGTTATACGTTATACGTTATACGTTATACGTTATACGTTATACGTTATACGTTATACGTTGTACGTCATACGTTATACGTTATAGGTGTTACGTTATACGTTATACGTTATATGTTATACGCTATTCGTAATACGTTATACGTGATACGTTATACGTTATACGTTGTACGTTATACGTTATACGTTATACGTTATACGTTATACGTTATTCGTTATACGTTATACGTTATACATTACATGTTTTACGTTATACGTTATACGTCATACGTTATACGTTATACGTTATACGTTATACGTTATACGTTATACGTTATACGTTATACGTTATACGTTATACGTTATACGATATACGTCATACGTTATACGTCATTCGTAATACGTTATACGTGATACGTTATACGTTGTACGTTATACGTTATACGTTATACGTTATACGTTATACGTTATACGTTATACGTTATACGTTATACGTTATACGTTATACGTCATACGTTATACGTTATAGGTGTTACGTTATACGTTATACGTTATACGTTATACGTTATACGTTATACGTTATACGTTATACGTTATACGTTATACGTTATACGTTATTCGTTATACGTTATACCTTATACATTACATGTTATACGTTATACGTTATACATTATACGTTATACGTTATACATTACATGTTATACGTTATACGTTATACGTTATACGTTATACGTTATACGTTATACGTTATACGTCATACGTTATACGTTATAGGTGTTACGTTATACGTTATACGTTATACGTTATACGCTATTCGTAATACGTTATACGTGATACGTTATACGTTATACGTTGTACGTTATACGTTATACGTTATACGATATACGTTATACGTTATACGTTATACGTTATACGTTATACGTTATACGTTGTACGTTATACGTTATACGTTAAACGTTATTCGTTATACGTTATACGTTATACATTACATGTTATACGTTATACGTTATACGTTATACGTTATACGTTATACGTTATACGTTATACGTTATACGTTATACTTTATACGTTATACGTTATACGTTATACGTTATGCGTTATACGTTATACGTTATACGTTACACGTTATACGTTATACGTTATACGATATACGTTATACGTTATACATTACATGTTTTACGTTATACGTTATACGTTATACGTTATACGTTATACGTTATACGTTATACGTTATACGTTATACGTTATACGTTATACGTTATACGTCATACGTTATACGTCATTCGGTATACGTTATACGTGATACGTTATACGTTGTACGTTATACGTTATACGTTATACGTTATACGTTATACGTTATACGTTATACGTTATACGTTATACGTTATACGTTATACGTTATACGTTATACGTTGTACGTTATACGTTATACGTTATACGTTATACGTTATTCGTTATACGTTATACGTTATACATTACATGTTTTACCTTATACGTTATACGTTATACGTTATACGTTATACCTTATACGTTATACGTTATACGTTATACGTTATACGTCATACGTTATACGTCATTCGTAATACGTTATACGTGATACGTTATACGTTGTACGTTATACGTTATACGTTATACGTTATACGTTATACGTTATACGTTATACGTTATACGTTATACGTTATACGTTATACGTTATACGTTATACGTTATACGTTATACGTTATACGTTATACGTTATACGTTATACGTTATACGTTATACGTTATACGTTATACGTTATACGTTATACGTTATACGTTATACGTTATACGTTATACGTTGTACGTTATACGTTGTACGTTGTACGTTGTACGTTATACGTTATACGTTATACGTTATACGTTATACGTTATACGTTATACGTTATACGTTATACGTTATACGTTATACGTTCTACGTTATACGTTATACGTTATACGTTATACGTTATACGTTATACGTTATACGTTGTACGTTATACGTTATACGTTATACGTTATACGTTATTCGTTATACGTTATACGTTATACATTACATGTTATACGTTACACGTTATACGTTATACGTTATACGTTATACGTTATACGTTATACGTTATACGTTATACGTTATACGTTATACGTCATACGTTATACGTTATAGGTGTTACGTTATACGTTATACGTTATACGTTATACGTTATTCGTAATACGTTATACGTGATACGTTATACGTTGTACGTTATACGTTATACGTTGTACGTTATACGTTATACGTTATACGTTATACGTTATACGTTATACGTTATACGTTATACGTTATACGTTATACGTTATACGTTATACGTTATACGTTATACGTTATACGTTATACGTTATACGTTATACGTTATACGTTATACGTTATACGTTATACGTTATACGTTATACGTTGTACGTTATACGTTGTACGTTGTACGTTGTACGTTATACGTTATACGTTATACGTTATACGTTATACGTTGTACGTTATACGTTATACGTTATACGTTATACGTTCTACGTTATACGTTATACGTTATACGTCATACGTTATACGTCATTCGTAATACGTTATACATGATACGTTATACGTTGTACGTTATACGTTATACGTTATACGTTATACGTTATACGTTATACGTTATACGTTATACGTTATACGTTATACGTTATACGTTATACGTTGTACGTTATACGTTATACGTTATACGTCATACGTTATACGTTATAGGTGTTACGTTATACGTTATACGTTATACGTTATACGTTATTCGTAATACGTTATACGTGATACGTTATACGTTGTACGTTATACGTTATACGTTGTACGTTATACGTTATACGTTATACGTTATACGTCATACGTTATACGTCATTCGTTATACGTTATACGTGATACGTTATACGTTGTACGTTATACGTTATACGTTATACGTTATACGTTATACGTTATACGTTATATGTTATACGTTATACGTTATACGTTATACGTTATACGTTATACGTTATACGTTATACGTTGTACGTTATACGTTGTACGTTGTACGTTGTACGTTATACGTTATACGTTATACGTTATACGTTATACGTTATACGTTATACGTTATACGTTATACGTTGTACGTTATACGTTATACGTCATACGTTATACGTCATTCGTAATACGTTATACATGATACGTTATACGTTGTACGTTATACGTTATACGTTATACGTTATACGTTATACGTTATACGTTATACGTTATACGTTGTACGTTATACGTTGTACGTTGTACGTTGTACGTTATACGTTATACGTTATACGTTATACGTTATACGTTATACGTTATACGTTATACGTTATACGTTGTACGTTATACGTTATACGTCATACGTTATACGTCATTCGTAATACGTTATACATGATACGTTATACGTTGTACGTTATACGTTATACGTTATACGTTATACGTTATACGTTATACGTTATACGTTGTACGTTATACGTTATACGTTATACGTTGTACGTTATACGTTATACGTTATACGTCATACGTTATACGTTATACGTTATACGTTATACGTTATACGTTATACGTTATACGTTATACGTTATACGTTATACGTTATACGTTGTACGTTATACGTTGTACGTTGTACGTTGTACGTTATACGTTATACGTTATACGTTATACGTTATACGTTATACGTTATACGTTATACGTTATACGTTGTACGTTATACGTTATACGTCATACGTTATACGTTATACGTTATACGTTATACGTTATACGTTATACGTTATACGTTATACGTTATACGTTATACGTTATACGTTATACGTTGTACGTTATACGTTGTACGTTGTACGTTGTACGTTATACGTTATACGTTATACGTTATACGTTATACGTTATACGTTATACGTTATACGTTATACGTCATACGTTATACGTTATAGGTGTTACGTTATACGTTATACGTTATACGTTATACGTTATTCGTAATACGTTATACGTGATACGTTATACGTTGTACGTTATACGTTATACGTTGTACGTTATACGTTATACGTTATACGTTATACGTTATTCGTTATACGTTATACGTTATACATTACATGTTTTACGTTATACGTTATACGTTATACGTTATACGTTATACGTTATACGTTATACGTTATACGTTATACGTTATACGTTGTACGTCATACGTTATACGTTATAGGTGTTACGTTATACGTTATACGTTATATGTTATACGCTATTCGTAATACGTTATACGTGATACGTTATACGTTATACGTTGTACGTTATACGTTATACGTTATACGTTATACGTTATACGTTATTCGTTATACGTTATACGTTATACATTACATGTTTTACGTTATACGTTATACGTTATACGTTATACGTTATACGTTATACGTTATACGTTATACGTTATACGTTATACGTTATACGTTATACGTTATACGTTAGACGATATACGTCATACGTTATACGTCATTCGTAATACGTTATACGTGATACGTTATACGTTGTACGTTATACGTTATACGTTATACGTTATACGTTATACGTTATACGTTATACGTTATACGTTATACGTTATACGTTATACGTTATACGTTATACGTTATACGTCATACGTTATACGTTATAGGTGTTACGTTATACGTTATACGTTATACGTTATACGTTATACGTTATACGTTATACGTTATACGTTATTCGTTATACGTTATACCTTATGCATTACATGTTATACGTTATACGTTATACATTATACGTTATACGTTATACATTACATGTTATACGTTATACGTTATACGTTATACGTTATACGTTATACGTTATACGTTATACGTCATACGTTATACGTTATAGGTGTTACGTTATACGTTATACGTTATACGTTATACGCTATTCGTAATACGTTATACGTGATACGTTATACGTTATACGTTGTACGTTATACGTTATACGTTGTACGTTATACGTTATACGTTATACGTTATACGTTATACGTTATACGTTATACGTTATACGTTATACGTTATACGTTGTACGTTATACGTTATACGTTATACGTTATACGTTATACGTTATACGTTGTACGTTGTACGTTGTACGTTATACGTTATACGTTATACGTTATACGTTATACGTTATACGTTATACGTTATACGTTATACGTTATACGTTATACGTTATACGTTATACGTTATACGTTATACGTTATACGTTATACGTTATTCGTTATACGTCATACGTTATACGTTATAGGTGTTACGTTATACGTTATACGTTATACGTTATACGTTATACGTTATACGTTATACGTTATACGTTATTCGTTATACGTTATACGTTATACATTACATGTTATACGTTATACGTTATACATTATACGTTATACGTTATACATTACATGTTATACGTTATACGTTATACGTTATACGTTATACGTTATACGTTATACGTTATACGTTATACGTTATACGTTATACGTTATACGTTATACGTTATACGTTGTACGTTATACGTTATACGTCATACGTTATACGTCATTCGTAATACGTTATACATGATACGTTATACGTTGTACGTTATACGTTATACGTTATACGTTATACGTTATACGTTATACGTTATACGTTATACGTTATACGTTATACGTTGTACGTTATACGTTATACGTTATACGTCATACGTTATACGTTATAGGTGTTACGTTATACGTTATACGTTATACGTTATACGTTATTCGTAATACGTTATACGTGATACGTTATACGTTGTACGTTATACGTTATACGTTGTACGCTATACGTTATACTTTATACGTTATAGGTGTTACGTTATACGTTATACGTTATACGTTATTCGTAATACGTTATACGTGATACGTTATACGTTGTACGTTATACGTTATACGTTATACGTTACACATTATACGTTATACGTTATACATTACATGTTATACGTTATACGTTATACGTTATACGTTATACGTTATACGTCATAGGTTATACGTTATATGTTATACGTTATACGTTATACGTAATACGTTATACGTTATACGTTATACGTTATACGTCATACGTTATACGTTATAGGTGTTACGTTATACGTTATACGATATACGTTATACGTTATACATTACATGTTTTACGTAATACGTTATACGTTATACGTTATACGTTATACGTCATACGTTATACGTTATAGGTGTTACGTTATACGTTATACGATATACGTTATACGTTATACGTTGTACGCTATACGTTATACTTTATACGTTATAGGTGTTACGTTATACGTTATACGTTATACGTTATTCGTAATACGTTATACGTGATACGTTATACGTTGTACGTTATACGTTGTACGCTATACGTTATACTTTATACGTTATAGGTGTTACGTTATACGTTATACGTTATACGTTATTCGTAATACGTTATACGTGATACGTTATACGTTGTACGTTATACGTTATACGTTATACGTTACACATTATACGTTATACGTTATACATTACATGTTATACGTTATACGTTATACGTTATACGTTATACGTTATACGTTATACGTCATACGTTATACGTCATTCGTTATACGTTATACGTGATACGTTATACGTTGTACGTTATACGTTATACGTTATACGTTATACGTTATACGTTATACGTTATACGTTATACGTTATACGTTATACGTTATACGTTATACGTTATACGTTGTACGTTATACGTTATACGTTATACGTTATACGTTATACGTTATTCGTTATACGTTATACGTTATACATTACATGTTTTACGTAATACGTTATACGTTATACGTTATACGTTATACGTCATACGTTATACGTTATAGGTGTTACGTTATACGTTATACGATATACGTTATACGTTATACGTTGTACGCTATACGTTATACTTTATACGTTATAGGTGTTACGTTATACGTTATACGTTATACGTTATTCGTAATACGTTATACGTGATACGTTATACGTTGTACGTTATACGTTATACGTTATACGTTACACATTATACGTTATACGTTATACATTACATGTTATACGTTATACGTTATACGTTATACATTACATGTTATACGTTATACGTTATACGTTATACGTTATACGTTATACGTTATACTTTATACGTTATACGTTATACGTTATACGTTATGCGTTATACGTTATACGTTATACGTTACACGTTATACGTTATACGTTATACGATATACGTTATACGTTATACATTACATGTTTTACGTTATACGTTATACGTTGTACGTTATACGTTATACGTTATACGTTATACGTTATACGTTATACGTTATACGTTATACGTTATACGTCATACGTTATACGTCATTCGGTATACGTTATGCGTGATACGTTATACGTTGTACGTTATACGTTATACGTTATACGTTATACGTTATACGTTATACGTTATACGTTATACGTTATACGTTATACGTTATACGTTATACGTTATACGTTATACGTTGTACGTTATACGTTATACGTTATACGTTATACGTTATTCGTTATACGTTATACGTTATACATTACATGTTTTACCTTATACGTTATACGTTATACGTTATACGTTATACGTTATACGTTATACGTTATACGTTATACGTTATACGTTATACGTTATACGTTGTACGTTATACGTTGTACGTTGT
Organism: Ptiloglossa arizonensis; assembly: GCF_051014685.1. Taxonomy (NCBI): domain Eukaryota; kingdom Metazoa; phylum Arthropoda; class Insecta; order Hymenoptera; family Colletidae; genus Ptiloglossa; species Ptiloglossa arizonensis. The sequence goes on along the minus strand of NW_027478408.1, from coordinate 740,891 downwards.
ACGTTGTACGTTACACGTTATACGTTATACGTTATACGTTATACGTTATACGTTATACGTCATACGTTATACGTCATTCGTTATACGTTATACGTGATACGTTATACGTTGTACGTTATACGTTATACGTTATACGTTATACGTTATACGTTATACGTTATACGTTATACGTTATACGTTATACGTTATACGTTATACGTTATACGTTATACGTTGTACGTTATACGTTATACGTTATACGTTATACGTTATTCGTTATACGTTATACGTTATACATTACATGTTTTACCTTATACGTTATACGTTATACGTTATACGTTATACGTCATACGTTATACGTCATTCGTAATACGTTATACGTGATACGTTATACGTTGTACGTTATACGTTATACGTTATACGTTATACGTTATACGTTATACGTTATACGTTATACGTTATACGTTATACGTTATACGTTATACGTTATACGTTATACGTTATACGTTATACGTTATACGTTATACGTTATACGTTATACGTTATACGTTATACGTTATACGTTATACGTTATACGTTATACGTTATACGTTGTACGTTATACGTTGTACGTTGTACGTTGTACGTTACACGTTATACGTTATACGTTATACGTTATACGTTATACGTTATACGTTATACGTTATACGTTATACGTTCTACGTTATACGTTATACGTTATACGTTATACGTTATACGTTATACGTTATACGTTTTACGTTATACGTTATACGTTATACGTTATACGTTATTCGTTATACGTTATACGTTATACATTACATGTTATACGTTACACGTTATACGTTATACGTTATACGTTATACGTTATACGTTATACGTTATACTTTATACGTTATACGTTATACGTTATACGTTATGCGTTATACGTTATACGTTATACGTTACACGTTATACGTTATACGTTATACGATATACGTTATACGTTATACGTTGTACGCTATACGTTATACTTTATACGTTATAGGTGTTACGTTATACGTTATACGTTATACGTTATTCGTAATACGTTATACGTGATACGTTATACGTTGTACGTTATACGTTATACGTTATACGTTACACATTATACGTTATACGTTATACATTACATGTTATACGTTATACGTTATACGTTATACGTTATACGTTATACGTTATACGTCATAGGTTATACGTTATATGTTATACGTTATACGTTATACGTAATACGTTATACGTTATACGTTATACGTTATACGTTATACGTCATACGTTATACGTTATAGGTGTTACGTTATACGTTATACGTTATACGTTATACGTTATTCGTAATACGTTATACGTGATACGTTATACGTTATACGTTATACGTTATGCGTTATACGTTATACGTTATACGTTACACGTTATACGTTATACGTTATACGATATACGTTATACGTTATACATTACATGTTTTACGTTATACGTTATACGTTATACGTTATACGTTATACGTTATACGTTATACGTTATACGTTATACGTTATACGTTATACGTTATACGTTATACGTTATACGTCATACGTTATACGTCATTCGTTATACGTTATACGTGATACGTTATACGTTGTACGTTATACGTTATACGTTATACGTTATACGTTATACGTTATACGTTATACGTTATACGTTATACGTTATACGTTATACGTTATACGTTATACGTTGTACGTTATACGTTATACGTTATACGTTATACGTTATTCGTTATACGTTATACGTTATACATTACATGTTTTACGTTATACGTTATACGTTATACGTTATACGTTATACCTTATACGTTATACGTTATACGTTATACGTTATACGTCATACGTTATACGTCATTCGTAATACGTTATACGTGATACGTTATACGTTGTACGTTATACGTTATACCTTATACGTTATACGTTATACGTTATACGTTATACGTTATACGTTATACGTTATACGTTATACGTTATACGTTATACGTTATACGTTATACGTTATACGTTGTACGTTATACGTTATACGTTATACGTTATACGTTATACGTTGTACGTTTTACGTTGTACGTTGTACGTTGTACGTTATACGTTATACGTTATACGTTATACGTTATACGTTATACGTTATACGTTATACGTTATACGTTATACGTTATACGTTCTACGTTATACGTTATACGTTATACGTTATACGTTATACGTTATACGTTGTACGTTATACGTTATACGTTATACGTTGTACGTTATTCGTTATACGTTATACGTTATACATTACATGTTATACGTTACACGTTGTACGTTACACGTTGTACGTTATACGTTATACGTTATACGTCATAGGTTATACGTTATATGTTATACGTTATACGTTATACGCAATACGTTATACGTTATACGTTATACGTTATACGTCATACGTTATACGTTATAGGTGTTACGTTATACGTTATACGTTATACGTTATACGTTATTCGTAATACGTTATACGTGATACGTTATACGTTGTACGTTATACGTTATACGTTGTACGTTATACGTTATACGTTATACGTTATACGTTATTCGTTATACGTTATACGTTATACATTACATGTTTTACGTTATACGTTATACGTTATACGTTATACGTTATACGTTATACGTTATACGTTATACGTTATACGTTGTACGTCATACGTTATACGTTATAGGTGTTACGTTATACGTTATACGTTATATGTTATACGCTATTCGTAATACGTTATACGTGATACGTTATACGTTATACGTTGTACGTTATACGTTATACGTTATACGTTATACGTTATACGTTATTCGTTATACGTTATACGTTATACATTACATGTTTTACGTTATACGTTATACGTTATACGTTATACGTTATACGTTATACGTTATACGTTATACGTTATACGTTATACGTTATACGTTATACGTTATACGTTATACGTTATACGTTATACGTTATACGATATACGTCATACGTTATACGTCATTCGTAATACGTTATACGTGATACGTTATACGTTGTACGTTATACGTTATACGTTATACGTTATACGTTATACGTTATACGTTATACGTTATACGTTATACGTTATACGTTATACGTTATACGTCATACGTTATACGTTATAGGTGTTACGTTATACGTTATACGTTATACGTTATACGTTATACGTTATACGTTATACGTTATACGTTATTCGTTATACGTTATACCTTATACATTACATGTTATACGTTATACGTTATACATTATACGTTATACGTTATACATTACATGTTATACGTTATACGTTATACGTTATACGTTATACGTTATACGTTATACGTTATACGTTATACGTCATACGTTATACGTTATAGGTGTTACGTTATACATTATACGTTATACGTTATACGCTATTCGTAATACGTTATACGTGATACGTTATACGTTATACGTTGTACGTTATACGTTATACGTTGTACGTTATACGTTATACGTTATACGTTATACGTTATACGTTATACGTTATACGTATACGTTATACGTTATACGTTGTACGTTATACGTTATACGTTATACGTTATACGTTATACGTTATACGTTGTACGTTGTACGTTGTACGTTATACGTTATACGTTATACGTTATACGTTATACGTTATACGTTATACGTTATACGTTATACGTTATACGTTATACGTTATACGTTATACGTTATACGTTATACGTTATACGTTATTCGTTATACGTCATACGTTATACGTTATAGGTGTTACGTTATACGTTATACGTTATACGTTATACGTTATACGTTATACGTTATACGTTATACGTTATTCGTTATACGTTATACGTTATACATTACATGTTATACGTTATACGTTATACATTATACGTTATACGTTATACATTACATGTTATACGTTATACGTTATACGTTATACGTTATACGTTATACGTTATACGTTATACGTTATACGTTATACGTTATACGTTATACGTTATACGTTATACGTTGTACGTTATACGTTATACGTCATACGTTATACGTCATTCGTAATACGTTATACATGATACGTTATACGTTGTACGTTATACGTTATACGTTATACGTTATACGTTATACGTTATACGTTATACGTTATACGTTATACGTTATACGTTGTACGTTATACGTTATACGTTATACGTCATACGTTATACGTTATAGGTGTTACGTTATACGTTATACGTTATACGTTATACGTTATTCGTAATACGTTATACGTGATACGTTATACGTTGTACGTTATACGTTATACGTTGTACGCTATACGTTATACTTTATACGTTATAGGTGTTACGTTATACGTTATACGTTATACGTTATTCGTAATACGTTATACGTGATACGTTATACGTTGTACGTTATACGTTATACGTTATACGTTACACATTATACGTTATACGTTATACATTACATGTTATACGTTATACGTTATACGTTATACGTTATACGTTATACGTCATAGGTTATACGTTATATGTTATACGTTATACGTTATACGTAATACGTTATACGTTATACGTTATACGTTATACGTCATACGTTATACGTTATAGGTGTTACGTTATACGTTATACGATATACGTTATACGTTATACGTTGTACGCTATACGTTATACTTTATACGTTATAGGTGTTACGTTATACGTTATACGTTATACGTTATTCGTAATACGTTATACGTGATACGTTATACGTTGTACGTTATACGTTATACGTTATACGTTACACATTATACGTTATACGTTATACATTACATGTTATACGTTATACGTTATACGTTATACGTTATACGTTATACGTTATACGTCATACGTTATACGTCATTCGTTATACGTTATACGTGATACGTTATACGTTGTACGTTATACGTTATACGTTATACGTTATACGTTATACGTTATACGTTATACGTTATACGTTATACGTTATACGTTATACGTTGTACGTTATACGTTGTACGTTATACGTTATACGTTATACGTTATACGTTATTCGTTATACGTTATACGTTATACATTACATGTTTTACGTAATACGTTATACGTTATACGTTATACGTTATACGTCATACGTTATACGTTATAGGTGTTACGTTATACGTTATACGATATACGTTATACGTTATACGTTGTACGCTATACGTTATACTTTATACGTTATAGGTGTTACGTTATACGTTATACGTTATACGTTATTCGTAATACGTTATACGTGATACGTTATACGTTGTACGTTATACGTTATACGTTATACGTTACACATTATACGTTATACGTTATACATTACATGTTATACGTTATACGTTATACGTTATACGTTATACGTTATACGTTATACGTCATACGTTATACGTCATTCGTTATACGTTATACGTGATACGTTATACGTTGTACGTTATACGTTATACGTTGTACGTTATACGTTATACGTTATACGTTATACGTTATACGTTATACGTTATACGTTATACGTTATACGTTATACGTTGTACGTTATACGTTATACGTTATACGTAATACGTTATACGTCATACGTTATACGTTATAGGTGTTACGTTATACGTTATACGATATACGTTATACGTTATACGTTGTACGCTATACGTTATACTTTATACGTTATAGGTGTTACGTTATACGTTATACGTTATACGTTATTCGTAATACGTTATACGTGATACGTTATACGTTATACGTTATACGTTATGCGTTATACGTTATACGTTATACGTTACACGTTACACGTTATACGTTATACGTTATACGATATACGTTATACGTTATACATTACATGTTTTACGTTATACGTTATACGTTATACGTTATACGTTATACGTTATACGTTATACGTTATACGTTATACGTTATACGTTATACGTTATACGTTATACGTTATACGTCATACGTTATACGTCATTCGTTATACGTTATACGTGATACGTTATACGTTGTACGTTATACGTTATACGTTATACGTTATACGTTATACGTTATACGTTATACGTTATACGTTATACGTTATACGTTATACGTTATACGTTATACGTTGTACGTTATACGTTATACGTTATACGTTATACGTCATACGTTATACGTTATAGGTGTTACGTTATACGTTATACGTTATACGTTATACGTTATACGTTATACGTTATACGTTATACGTTATTCGTTATACGTTATACGTTATACATTACATGTTATACGTTATACGTTATACATTATACGTTATACGTTATACATTACATGTTATACGTTATACGTTATACGTTATACGTTATACGTTATACGTTATACGTTATACGTTATACGTTATACGTTATACGTTATACGTTATACGTTATACGATATACGTTATACGTTATACATTACATGTTTTACGTTATACGTTATACGTTATACGTTATTCGTTATACGTTATACGTTATACATTACATGTTTTACGTTATACGTTATACGTTATACGTTATACGTTATACCTTATACGTTATACGTTATACGTTATACGTTATACGTCATACGTTATACGTCATTCGTAATACGTTATACGTGATACGTTATACGTTGTACGTTATACGTTATACGTTATACGTTATACGTTATACGTTATACGTTATACGTTATACGTTATACGTTATACGTTATACGTTATTCGTTATACGTCATACGTTATACGTTATAGGTGTTACGTTATACGTTATACGTTATACGTTATACGTTATACGTTATACGTTATACGTTATACGTTATTCGTTATACGTTATACGTTATACATTACATGTTATACGTTATACGTTATACATTATACGTTATACGTTATACATTACATGTTATACGTTATACGTTATACGTTATACGTTATACGTTATACGTTATACGTTATACGTTATACGTTATACGTTATACGTTATACGTTATACGTTATACGTTATACGTTGTACGTTATACGTTATACGTCATACGTTATACGTCATTCGTAATACGTTATACATGATACGTTATACGTTGTACGTTATACGTTATACGTTATACGTTATACGTTATACGTTATACGTTATACGTTATACGTTATACGTTATACGTTGTACGTTATACGTTATACGTTATACGTCATACGTTATGCGTTATAGGTGTTACGTTATACGTTATACGTTATACGTTATACGTTATTCGTAATACGTTATACGTGATACGTTATACGTTGTACGTTATACGTTATACGTTGTACGCTATACGTTATACTTTATACGTTATAGGTGTTACGTTATACGTTATACGTTATACGTTATTCGTAATACGTTATACGTGATACGTTATACGTTGTACGTTATACGTTATACGTTATACGTTACACATTATACGTTATACGTTATACATTACATGTTATACGTTATACGTTATACGTTATACGTTATACGTTATACGTCATAGGTTATACGTTATATGTTATACGTTATACGTTATACGTAATACGTTATACGTTATACGTTATACGTTATACGTCATACGTTATACGTTATAGGTGTTACGTTATACGTTATACGATATACGTTATACGTTATACGTTGTACGCTATACGTTATACTTTATACGTTATAGGTGTTACGTTATACGTTATACGTTATACGTTATTCGTAATACGTTATACGTGATACGTTATACGTTGTACGTTATACGTTATACGTTATACGTTACACATTATACGTTATACGTTATACATTACATGTTATACGTTATACGTTATACGTTATACGTTATACGTTATACGTTATACGTCATACGTTATACGTCATTCGTTATACGTTATACGTGATACGTTATACGTTGTACGTTATACGTTATACGTTATACGTTATACGTTATACGTTATACGTTATACGTTATACGTTATACGTTATACGTTATACGTTATACGTTATACGTTGTACGTTATACGTTATACGTTATACGTTATACGTTATTCGTTATACGTTATACGTTATACATTACATGTTTTACGTAATACGTTATACGTTATACGTTATACGTTATACGTCATACGTTATACGTTATAGGTGTTACGTTATACGTTATACGATATACGTTATACGTTATACGTTGTACGCTATACGTTATACTTTATACGTTATAGGTGTTACGTTATACGTTATACGTTATACGTTATTCGTAATACGTTATACGTGATACGTTATACGTTGTACGTTATACGTTATACGTTATACGTTACACATTATACGTTATACGTTATACATTACATGTTATACGTTATACGTTATACGTTATACGTTATACGTTATACGTTATACGTCATACGTTATACGTCATTCGTTATACGTTATACGTGATACGTTATACGTTGTACGTTATACGTTATACGTTATACGTTATACGTTATACGTTATACGTTATACGTTATACGTTATACGTTATACGTTATACGTTATACGTTATACGTTATACGTTGTACGTTATACGTTATACGTTATACGTTATACGTTATACGTCATACGTTATACGTTATAGGTGTTACGTTATACGTTATACGATATACGTTATACGTTATACGTTGTACGCTATACGTTATACTTTATACGTTATAGGTGTTACGTTATACGTTATACGTTATACGTTATTCGTAATACGTTATACGTGATACGTTATACGTTATACGTTATACGTTATGCGTTATACGTTATACGTTATACGTTACACGTTATACGTTATACGTTATACGATATACGTTATACGTTATACATTACATGTTTTACGTTATACGTTATACGTTATACGTTATACGTTATACGTTATACGTTATACGTTATACGTTATACGTTATACGTTATACGTTATACATTACATGTTTTACGTTATACGTTATACGTTATACGTTATACGTTATACCTTATACGTTATACGTTATACGTTATACGTTATACGTCATACGTTATACGTCATTCGTAATACGTTATACGTGATACGTTATACGTTGTACGTTATACGTTATACGTTATACGTTATACGTTATACGTTATACGTTATACGTTATACGTTATACGTTATACGTTATACGTTATACGTTATACGTTATACGTTATACGTTATACGTTATACGTTATACGTTATACGTTATACGTTATACGTTATACGTTATACGTTATACGTTGTACGTTATACGTTGTACGTTGTACGTTGTACGTTATACGTTATACGTTATACGTTATACGTTATACGTTATACGTTATACGTTATACGTTATACGTTATACGTTATACGTTCTACGTTATACGTTATACGTTATACGTTATACGTTATACGTTATACGTTGTACGTTATACGTTATACGTTATACGTTATACGTTATTCGTTATACGTTATACGTTATACATTACATGTTATACGTTACACGTTGTACGTTATACGTTATACGTTATACGTTATACGTTATACGTTATACTTTATACGTTATACGTTATACGTTATACGTTATGCCTTATACGTTATACGTTATACGTTATACGTTACACGTTATACGTTATACGTTATACGTTATACGATATACGTTATACGTTATACGTTGTACGCTATACGTTATACTTTATACGTTATAGGTGTTACGTTATACGTTATACGTTATACGTTATTCGTAATACGTTATACGTGATACGTTATACGTTGTACGTTATACGTTATACGTTATACGTTACACATTATACGTTATACGTTATACATTACATGTTATACGTTATACGTTATACGTTATACGTTATACGTTATACGTCATAGGTTATACGTTATATGTTATACGTTATACGTTATACGCAATACGTTATACGTTATACGTTATACGTTATACGTCATACGTTATACGTTATAGGTGTTACGTTATACGTTATACGTTATACGTTATACGTTATTCGTAATACGTTATACGTGATACGTTATACGTTGTACGTTATACGTTATACGTTGCACGTTATACGTTATACGTTATACGTTATACGTTATTCGTTATACATTATACGTTATACATTACATGTTTTACGTTATACGTTATACGTTATACGTTATACGTTATACGTTATACGTTATACGATATACGTCATACGTTATACGTCATTCGTAATACGTTATACGTGATACGTTATACGTTGTACGTTATACGTTATACGTTATACGTCATACGTTATACGTTATAGGTGTTACGTTATACGTTATACGTTATACGTTATACGTTATACGTTATACGTTATACGTTATACGTTATTCGTTATACGTTATACGTTATACATTACATGTTATACGTTATACGTTATACATTATACGTTATACGTTATACATTACATGTTATACGTTATACGTTATACGTTATACGTTATACGTTATACGTTATACGTTATACGTTATACGTTATACGTTATACGTTATACGTTATACGTTATACGTTGTACGTTATACGTTATACGTCATACGTTATACGTCATTCGTAATACGTTATACATGATACGTTATACGTTGTACGTTATACGTTATACGTTATACGTTATACGTTATACGTTATACGTTATACGTTATACGTTATACGTTATACGTTGTACGTTATACGTTATACGTTATACGTCATACGTTATACGTTATAGGTGTTACGTTATACGTTATACGTTATACGTTATACGTTATTCGTAATACGTTATACGTGATACGTTATACGTTGTACGTTATACGTTATACGTTGTACGTTATACGTTATACGTTATACGTTATACGTCATACGTTATACGTCATTCGTTATACGTTATACGTGATACGTTATACGTTGTACGTTATACGTTATACGTTATACGTTATACGTTATACGTTATACGTTATACGTTATACGTTATACGTTCTACGTTATACGTTATACGTTATACGTTATACGTTATACGTTATACGTTATACGTTGTACGTTATACGTTATACGTTATACGTTATACGTTATTCGTTATACGTTATACGTTATACATTACATGTTATACGTTACACGTTATACGTTATACGTTATACGTTATACGTTATACGTTATACGTTATACTTTATACGTTATACGTTATACGTTATACGTTATGCGTTATACGTTATACGTTATACGTTACACGTTATACGTTATACGTTATACGATATACGTTATACGTTATACGTTATTCGTAATACGTTATACGTGATACGTTATACGTTGTACGTTATACGTTATACGTTGTACGCTATACGTTATACTTTATACGTTATAGGTGTTACGTTATACGTTATACGTTATACGTTATTCGTAATACGTTATACGTGATACGTTATACGTTGTACGTTATACGTTATACGTTATACGTTACACATTATACGTTATACGTTATACATTACATGTTATACGTTATACGTTATACGTTATACGTTATACGTTATACGTCATAGGTTATACGTTATATGTTATACGTTATACGTTATACGTAATACGTTATACGTTATACGTTATACGTTATACGTCATACGTTATACGTTATAGGTGTTACGTTATACGTTATACGATATACGTTATACGTTATACATTACATGTTTTACGTAATACGTTATACGTTATACGTTATACGTTATACGTCATACGTTATACGTTATAGGTGTTACGTTATACGTTATACGATATACGTTATACGTTATACGTTGTACGCTATACGTTATACTTTATACGTTATAGGTGTTACGTTATACGTTATACGTTATACGTTATTCGTAATACGTTATACGTGATACGTTATACGTTGTACGTTATACGTTGTACGCTATACGTTATACTTTATACGTTATAGGTGTTACGTTATACGTTATACGTTATACGTTATTCGTAATACGTTATACGTGATACGTTATACGTTGTACGTTATACGTTATACGTTATACGTTACACATTATACGTTATACGTTATACATTACATGTTATACGTTATACGTTATACGTTATACGTTATACGTTATACGTTATACGTCATACGTTATACGTCATTCGTTATACGTTATACGTGATACGTTATACGTTGTACGTTATACGTTATACGTTATACGTTATACGTTATACGTTATACGTTATACGTTATACGTTATACGTTATACGTTATACGTTATACGTTATACGTTGTACGTTATACGTTATACGTTATACGTTATACGTTATACGTTATTCGTTATACGTTATACGTTATACATTACATGTTTTACGTAATACGTTATACGTTATACGTTATACGTTATACGTCATACGTTATACGTTATAGGTGTTACGTTATACGTTATACGATATACGTTATACGTTATACGTTGTACGCTATACGTTATACTTTATACGTTATAGGTGTTACGTTATACGTTATACGTTATACGTTATTCGTAATACGTTATACGTGATACGTTATACGTTGTACGTTATACGTTATACGTTATACGTTACACATTATACGTTATACGTTATACATTACATGTTATACGTTATACGTTATACGTTATACATTACATGTTATACGTTATACGTTATACGTTATACGTTATACGTTATACGTTATACTTTATACGTTATACGTTATACGTTATACGTTATGCGTTATACGTTATACGTTATACGTTACACGTTATACGTTATACGTTATACGATATACGTTATACGTTATACATTACATGTTTTACGTTATACGTTATACGTTATACGTTATACGTTATACGTTATACGTTATACGTTATACGTTATACGTTATACGTTATACGTTATACGTCATACGTTATACGTCATTCGGTATACGTTATACGTGATACGTTATACGTTGTACGTTATACGTTATACGTTATACGTAATACGTTATACGTTATACGTTATACGTTATACGTTATACGTTATACGTTATACGTTATACGTTATACGTTATACGTTGTACGTTATACGTTATACGTTATACGTTATACGTTATTCGTTATACGTTATACGTTATACATTACATGTTTTACCTTATACGTTATACGTTATACGTTATACGTTATACGTCATACGTTATACGTCATTCGTAATACGTTATACGTGATACGTTATACGTTGTACGTTATACGTTATACGTTATACGTTATACGTTATACGTTATACGTTATACGTTATACGTTATACGTTATACGTTATACGTTATACGTTATACGTTATACGTTATACGTTATACGTTATACGTTATACGTTATACGTTATACGTTATACGTTATACGTTATACGTTATACGTTATACGTTGTACGTTATACGTTGTACGTTGTACGTTGTACGTTACACGTTATACGTTATACGTTATACGTTATACGTTATACGTTATACGTCATACGTTATACGTCATTCGTTATACGTTATACGTGATACGTTATACGTTGTACGTTATACGTTATACGTTATACGTTATACGTTATACGTTATACGTTATACGTTATACGTTATACGTTATACGTTATACGTTATACGTTATACGTTATACGTTGTACGTTATACGTTATACGTTATACGTTATACGTTATTCGTTATACGTTATACGTTATACATTACATGTTTTACCTTATACGTTATACGTTATACGTTATACGTTATACGTCATACGTTATACGTCATTCGTAATACGTTATACGTGATACGTTATACGTTGTACGTTATACGTTATACGTTATACGTTATACGTTATACGTTATACGTTATACGTTATACGTTATACGTTATACGTTATACGTTATACGTTATACGTTATACGTTATACGTTATACGTTATACGTTATACGTTATACGTTATACGTTATACGTTATACGTTATACGTTATACGTTATACGTTATACGTTATACGTTGTACGTTGTACGTTATACGTTGTACGTTGTACGTTGTACGTTACACGTTATACGTTATACGTTATACGTTATACGTTATACGTTATACGTTATACGTTATACGTTATACGTTCTACGTTATACGTTATACGTTATACGTTATACGTTATACGTTATACGTTATACGTTTTACGTTATACGTTATACGTTATACGTTATACGTTATTCGTTATACGTTATACGTTATACATTACATGTTATACGTTACACGTTATACGTTATACGTTATACGTTATACGTTATACGTTATACGTTATACTTTATACGTTATACGTTATACGTTATACGTTATGCGTTATACGTTATACGTTATACGTTACACGTTATACGTTATACGTTATACGATATACGTTATACGTTATACGTTGTACGCTATACGTTATACTTTATACGTTATAGGTGTTACGTTATACGTTATACGTTATACGTTATTCGTAATACGTTATACGTGATACGTTATACGTTGTACGTTATACGTTATACGTTATACGTTACACATTATACGTTATACGTTATACATTACATGTTATACGTTATACGTTATACGTTATACGTTATACGTTATACGTTATACGTCATAGGTTATACGTTATATGTTATACGTTATACGTTATACGTAATACGTTATACGTTATACGTTATACGTTATACGTTATACGTCATACGTTATACGTTATAGGTGTTACGTTATACGTTATACGTTATACGTTATACGTTATTCGTAATACGTTATACGTGATACGTTATACGTTATACGTTATACGTTATGCGTTATACGTTATACGTTATACGTTACACGTTATACGTTATACGTTATACGATATACGTTATACGTTATACATTACATGTTTTACGTTATACGTTATACGTTATACGTTATACGTTATACGTTATACGTTATACGTTATACGTTATACGTTATACGTTATACGTTATACGTTATACGTTATACGTTATACGTTATACGTCATACGTTATACGTCATTCGTTATACGTTATACGTGATACGTTATACGTTGTACGTTATACGTTATACGTTATACGTTATACGTTATACGTTATACGTTATACGTTATACGTTATACGTTATACGTTATACGTTATACGTTATACGTTGTACGTTATACGTTATACGTTATACGTTATACGTTATTCGTTATACGTTATACGTTATACATTACATGTTTTACGTTATACGTTATACGTTATACGTTATACGTTATACCTTATACGTTATACGTTATACGTTATACGTTATACGTCATACGTTATACGTCATTCGTAATACGTTATACGTGATACGTTATACGTTGTACGTTATACGTTATACCTTATACGTTATACGTTATACGTTATACGTTATACGTTATACGTTATACGTTATACGTTATACGTTATACGTTATACGTTATACGTTATACGTTATACGTTGTACGTTATACGTTATACGTTATACGTTATACGTTATACGTTGTACGTTATACGTTGTACGTTGTACGTTGTACGTTATACGTTATACGTTATACGTTATACGTTATACGTTATACGTTATACGTTATACGTTATACGTTCTACGTTATACGTTATACGTTATACGTTATACGTTATACGTTATACGTTGTACGTTATACGTTATACGTTATACGTTATACGTTATTCGTTATACGTTATACGTTATACATTACATGTTATACGTTACACGTTGTACGTTACACGTTGTACGTTATACGTTATACGTTATACGTCATAGGTTATACGTTATATGTTATACGTTATACGTTATACGCAATACGTTATACGTTATACGTTATACGTTATACGTCATACGTTATACGTTATAGGTGTTACGTTATACGTTATACGTTATACGTTATACGTTATTCGTAATACGTTATACGTGATACGTTATACGTTGTACGTTATACGTTATACGTTGTACGTTATACGTTATACGTTATACGTTATACGTTATTCGTTATACGTTATACGTTATACATTACATGTTTTACGTTATACGTTATACGTTATACGTTATACGTTATACGTTATACGTTATACGTTATACGTTATACGTTGTACGTCATACGTTATACGTTATAGGTGTTACGTTATACGTTATACGTTATATGTTATACGCTATTCGTAATACGTTATACGTGATACGTTATACGTTATACGTTGTACGTTATACGTTATACGTTATACGTTATACGTTATACGTTATTCGTTATACGTTATACGTTATACATTACATGTTTTACGTTATACGTTATACGTTATACGTTATACGTTATACGTTATACGTTATACGTTATACGTTATACGTTATACGTTATACGTTATACGTTATACGTTATACGTTATACGTTATACGATATACGTCATACGTTATACGTCATTCGTAATACGTTATACGTGATACGTTATACGTTGTACGTTATACGTTATACGTTATACGTTATACGTTATACGTTATACGTTATACGTTATACGTTATACGTTATACGTTATACGTTATACGTCATACGTTATACGTTATAGGTGTTACGTTATACGTTATACGTTATACGTTATACGTTATACGTTATACGTTATACGTTATACGTTATTCGTTATACGTTATACCTTATACATTACATGTTATACGTTATACGTTATACATTATACGTTATACGTTATACATTACATGTTATACGTTATACGTTATACGTTATACGTTATACGTTATACGTTATACGTTATACGTTATACGTTATACGTCATACGTTATACGTTATAGGTGTTACGTTATACATTATACGTTATACGTTATACGCTATTCGTAATACGTTATACGTGATACGTTATACGTTATACGTTGTACGTTATACGTTATACGTTGTACGTTATACGTTATACGTTATACGTTATACGTTATACGTTATACGTTATACGTTATACGTTATACGTTATACGTTGTACGTTATACGTTATACGTTATACGTTATACGTTATACGTTATACGTTGTACGTTGTACGTTGTACGTTATACGTTATACGTTATACGTTATACGTTATACGTTATACGTTATACGTTATACGTTATACGTTATACGTTATACGTTATACGTTATACGTTATACGTTATACGTTATACGTTATTCGTTATACGTCATACGTTATACGTTATAGGTGTTACGTTATACGTTATACGTTATACGTTATACGTTATACGTTATACGTTATACGTTATACGTTATTCGTTATACGTTATACGTTATACATTACATGTTATACGTTATACGTTATACATTATACGTTATACGTTATACATTACATGTTATACGTTATACGTTATACGTTATACGTTATACGTTATACGTTATACGTTATACGTTATACGTTATACGTTATACGTTATACGTTATACGTTATACGTTGTACGTTATACGTTATACGTCATACGTTATACGTCATTCGTAATACGTTATACATGATACGTTATACGTTGTACGTTATACGTTATACGTTATACGTTATACGTTATACGTTATACGTTATACGTTATACGTTATACGTTATACGTTGTACGTTATACGTTATACGTTATACGTCATACGTTATACGTTATAGGTGTTACGTTATACGTTATACGTTATACGTTATACGTTATTCGTAATACGTTATACGTGATACGTTATACGTTGTACGTTATACGTTATACGTTGTACGCTATACGTTATACTTTATACGTTATAGGTGTTACGTTATACGTTATACGTTATACGTTATTCGTAATACGTTATACGTGATACGTTATACGTTGTACGTTATACGTTATACGTTATACGTTACACATTATACGTTATACGTTATACATTACATGTTATACGTTATACGTTATACGTTATACGTTATACGTTATACGTCATAGGTTATACGTTATATGTTATACGTTATACGTTATACGTAATACGTTATACGTTATACGTTATACGTTATACGTCATACGTTATACGTTATAGGTGTTACGTTATACGTTATACGATATACGTCATACGTTATACGTTGTACGCTATACGTTATACTTTATACGTTATAGGTGTTACGTTATACGTTATACGTTATACGTTATTCGTAATACGTTATACGTGATACGTTATACGTTGTACGTTATACGTTATACGTTATACGTTACACATTATACGTTATACGTTATACATTACATGTTATACGTTATACGTTATACGTTATACGTTATACGTTATACGTTATACGTCATACGTTATACGTCATTCGTTATACGTTATACGTGATACGTTATACGTTGTACGTTATACGTTATACGTTATACGTTATACGTTATACGTTATACGTTATAGGTTATACGTTATACGTTATACGTTATACGTTATACGTTATACGTTGTACGTTATACGTTATACGTTATACGTTATACGTTATTCGTTATACGTTATACGTTATACATTACATGTTTTACGTAATACGTTATACGTTATACGTTATACGTTATACGTCATACGTTATACGTTATAGGTGTTACGTTATACGTTATACGATATACGTTATACGTTATACGTTGTACGCTATACGTTATACTTTATACGTTATAGGTGTTACGTTATACGTTATACGTTATACGTTATTCGTAATACGTTATACGTGATACGTTATACGTTGTACGTTATACGTTATACGTTATACGTTACACATTATACGTTATACGTTATACATTACATGTTATACGTTATACGTTATACGTTATACGTTATACGTTATACGTTATACGTCATACGTTATACGTCATTCGTTATACGTTATACGTGATACGTTATACGTTGTACGTTATACGTTATACGTTATACGTTATACGTTATACGTTATACGTTATACGTTATACGTTATACGTTATACGTTATACGTTATACGTTATACGTTGTACGTTATACGTTATACGTTATACGTAATACGTTATACGTCATACGTTATACGTTATAGGTGTTACGTTATACGTTATACGATATACGTTATACGTTATACGTTGTACGCTATACGTTATACTTTATACGTTATAGGTGTTACGTTATACGTTATACGTTATACGTTATTCGTAATACGTTATACGTGATACGTTATACGTTATACGTTATACGTTATGCGTTATACGTTATACGTTATACGTTACACGTTACACGTTATACGTTATACGTTATACGATATACGTTATACGTTATACATTACATGTTTTACGTTATACGTTATACGTTATACGTTATACGTTATACGTTATACGTTATACGTTATACGTTATACGTTATACGTTATACGTTATACGTTATACGTTATACGTCATACGTTATACGTCATTCGTTATACGTTATACGTGATACGTTATACGTTGTACGTTATACGTTATACGTTATACGTTATACGTTATACGTTATACGTTATACGTTATACGTTATACGTTATACGTTATACGTTATACGTTATACGTTGTACGTTATACGTTATACGTTATACGTTATACGTCATACGTTATACGTTATACGTTATACGTTATACGTTATTCGTTATACGTTATACGTTATACATTACATGTTATACGTTATACGTTATACATTATACGTTATACGTTATACATTACATGTTATACGTTATACGTTATACGTTATACGTTATACGTTATACGTTATACGTTATACGTTATACGTTATACGTTATACGTTATACGTTATACGTTATACGATATACGTTATACGTTATACATTACATGTTTTACGTTATACGTTATACGTTATACGTTATTCGTTATACGTTATACGTTATACATTACATGTTTTACGTTATACGTTATACGTTATACGTTATACGTTATACCTTATACGTTATACGTTATACGTTATACGTTATACGTCATACGTTATACGTCATTCGTAATACGTTATACGTGATACGTTATACGTTGTACGTTATACGTTATACGTTATACGTTATACGTTATACGTTATACGTTATACGTTATACGTTATACGTTATACGTTATACGTTATTCGTTATACGTCATACGTTATACGTTATAGGTGTTACGTTATACGTTATACGTTATACGTTATACGTTATACGTTATACGTTATACGTTATACGTTATACGTTATTCGTTATACGTTATACGTTATACATTACATGTTATACGTTATACGTTATACATTATACGTTATACGTTATACATTACATGTTATACGTTATACGTTATACGTTATACGTTATACGTTATACGTTATACGTTATACGTTATACGTTATACGTTATACGTTATACGTTATACGTTATACGTTATACGTTGTACGTTATACGTTATACGTCATACGTTATACGTCATTCGTAATACGTTATACATGATACGTTATACGTTGTACGTTATACGTTATACGTTATACGTTATACGTTATACGTTATACGTTATACGTTATACGTTATACGTTATACGTTGTACGTTATACGTTATACGTTATACGTCATACGTTATACGTTATAGGTGTTACGTTATACGTTATACGTTATACGTTATACGTTATTCGTAATACGTTATACGTGATACGTTATACGTTGTACGTTATACGTTATACGTTGTACGCTATACGTTATACTTTATACGTTATAGGTGTTACGTTATACGTTATACGTTATACGTTATTCGTAATACGTTATACGTGATACGTTATACGTTGTACGTTATACGTTATACGTTATACGTTACACATTATACGTTATACGTTATACATTACATGTTATACGTTATACGTTATACGTTATACGTTATACGTTATACGTCATAGGTTATACGTTATATGTTATACGTTATACGTTATACGTAATACGTTATACGTTATACGTTATACGTTATACGTCATACGTTATACGTTATAGGTGTTACGTTATACGTTATACGATATACGTTATACGTTATACGTTGTACGCTATACGTTATACTTTATACGTTATAGGTGTTACGTTATACGTTATACGTTATACGTTATTCGTAATACGTTATACGTGATACGTTATACGTTGTACGTTATACGTTATACGTTATACGTTACACATTATACGTTATACGTTATACATTACATGTTATACGTTATACGTTATACGTTATACGTTATACGTTATACGTTATACGTCATACGTTATACGTCATTCGTTATACGTTATACGTGATACGTTATACGTTGTACGTTATACGTTATACGTTATACGTTATACGTTATACGTTATACGTTATACGTTATACGTTATACGTTATACGTTATACGTTATACGTTATACGTTGTACGTTATACGTTATACGTTATACGTTATACGTTATTCGTTATACGTTATACGTTATACATTACATGTTTTACGTAATACGTTATACGTTATACGTTATACGTTATACGTCATACGTTATACGTTATAGGTGTTACGTTATACGTTATACGATATACGTTATACGTTATACGTTGTACGCTATACGTTATACTTTATACGTTATAGGTGTTACGTTATACGTTATACGTTATACGTTATTCGTAATACGTTATACGTGATACGTTATACGTTGTACGTTATACGTTATACGTTATACGTTACACATTATACGTTATACGTTATACATTACATGTTATACGTTATACGTTATACGTTATACGTTATACGTTATACGTTATACGTCATACGTTATACGTCATTCGTTATACGTTATACGTGATACGTTATACGTTGTACGTTATACGTTATACGTTATACGTTATACGTTATACGTTATACGTTATACGTTATACGTTATACGTTATACGTTATACGTTATACGTTATACGTTATACGTTGTACGTTATACGTTATACGTTATACGTTATACGTTATACGTCATACGTTATACGTTATAGGTGTTACGTTATACGTTATACGATATACGTTATACGTTATACGTTGTACGCTATACGTTATACTTTATACGTTATAGGTGTTACGTTATACGTTATACGTTATACGTTATTCGTAATACGTTATACGTGATACGTTATACGTTATACGTTATACGTTATGCGTTATACGTTATACGTTATACGTTACACGTTATACGTTATACGTTATACGATATACGTTATACGTTATACATTACATGTTTTACGTTATACGTTATACATTATACGTTATACGTTATACGTTATACGTTATACGTTATACGTTATACGTTATACGTTATACGTTATACATTACATGTTTTACGTTATACGTTATACGTTATACGTTATACGTTATACCTTATACGTTATACGTTATACGTTATACGTTATACGTCATACGTTATACGTCATTCGTAATACGTTATACGTGATACGTTATACGTTGTACGTTATACGTTATACGTTATACGTTATACGTTATACGTTATACGTTATACGTTATACGTTATACGTTATACGTTATACGTTATACGTTATACGTTATACGTTATACGTTATACGTTATACGTTATACGTTATACGTTATACGTTATACGTTATACGTTATACGTTATACGTTGTACGTTATACGTTGTACGTTGTACGTTGTACGTTATACGTTATACGTTATACGTTATACGTTATACGTTATACGTTATACGTTATACGTTATACGTTATACGTTATACGTTATACGTTCTACGTTATACGTTATACGTTATACGTTATACGTTATACGTTATACGTTGTACGTTATACGTTATACGTTATACGTTATACGTTATTCGTTATACGTTATACGTTATACATTACATGTTATACGTTACACGTTGTACGTTATACGTTATACGTTATACGTTATACGTTATACGTTATACTTTATACGTTATACGTTATACGTTATACGTTATGCCTTATACGTTATACGTTATACGTTATACGTTACACGTTATACGTTATACGTTATACGTTATACGATATACGTTATACGTTATACGTTGTACGCTATACGTTATACTTTATACGTTATAGGTGTTACGTTATACGTTATACGTTATACGTTATTCGTAATACGTTATACGTGATACGTTATACGTTGTACGTTATACGTTATACGTTATACGTTACACATTATACGTTATACGTTATACATTACATGTTATACGTTATACGTTATACGTTATACGTTATACGTTATACGTCATAGGTTATACGTTATATGTTATACGTTATACGTTATACGCAATACGTTATACGTTATACGTTATACGTTATACGTCATACGTTATACGTTATAGGTGTTACGTTATACGTTATACGTTATACGTTATACGTTATTCGTAATACGTTATACGTGATACGTTATACGTTGTACGTTATACGTTATACGTTGCACGTTATACGTTATACGTTATACGTTATACGTTATTCGTTATACATTATACGTTATACATTACATGTTTTACGTTATACGTTATACGTTATACGTTATACGTTATACGTTATACGTTATACGATATACGTCATACGTTATACGTCATTCGTAATACGTTATACGTGATACGTTATACGTTATACGTTATACGTTATACGTTATACGTTATACGTTATACGATATACGTCATACGTTATACGTCATTCGTAATACGTTATACGTGATACGTTATACGTTGTACGTTATACGTTATACGTTATACGTCATACGTTATACGTTATAGGTGTTACGTTATACGTTATACGTTATACGTTATACGTTATACGTTATACGTTATACGTTATACGTTATTCGTTATACGTTATACGTTATACATTACATGTTATACGTTATACGTTATACATTATACGTTATACGTTATACATTACATGTTATACGTTATACGTTATACGTTATACGTTATACGTTATACGTTATACGTTATACGTTATACGTTATACGTTATACGTTATACGTTATACGTTATACGTTGTACGTTATACGTTATACGTCATACGTTATACGTCATTCGTAATACGTTATACATGATACGTTATACGTTGTACGTTATACGTTATACGTTATACGTTATACGTTATACGTTATACGTTATACGTTATACGTTATACGTTATACGTTATACGTTGTACGTTATACGTTATACGTTATACGTCATACGTTATACGTTATAGGTGTTACGTTATACGTTATACGTTATACGTTATACGTTATTCGTAATACGTTATACGTGATACGTTATACGTTGTACGTTATACGTTATACGTTGTACGTTATACGTTATACGTTATACGTTATACGTCATACGTTATACGTCATTCGTTATACGTTATACGTGATACGTTATACGTTGTACGTTATACGTTATACGTTATACGTTATACGTTATACGTTATACGTTATACGTTATACGTTATACGTTCTACGTTATACGTTATACGTTATACGTTATACGTTATACGTTATACGTTATACGTTGTACGTTATACGTTATACGTTATACGTTATACGTTATTCGTTATACGTTATACGTTATACATTACATGTTATACGTTACACGTTATACGTTATACGTTATACGTTATACGTTATACGTTATACGTTATACTTTATACGTTATACGTTATACGTTATACGTTATGCGTTATACGTTATACGTTATACGTTACACGTTATACGTTATACGTTATACGATATACGTTATACGTTATACGTTGTACGCTATACGTTATACTTTATACGTTATAGGTGTTACGTTATACGTTATACGTTATACGTTATTCGTAATACGTTATACGTGATACGTTATACGTTGTACGTTATACGTTATACGTTATACGTTATACGTTATACGTTATACGTTATACGTTATACGTTATACGTTATACGTTATACGTTGTACGTTATACGTTGTACGTTGTACGTTGTACGTTATACGTTATACGTTATACGTTATACGTTATACGTTATACGTTATACGTTATACGTTATACGTTATACGTTATACGTTATACGTTATACGTTATACGTTCTACGTTATACGTTATACGTTATACGTTATACGTTATACGTTATACGTTGTACGTTATACGTTATACGTTATACGTTATACGTTATTCGTTATACGTTATACGTAATACATTACATGTTATACGTTACACGTTGTACGTTGTACGTTATACGTTATACGTTATACGTTATACGTTATACGTTATACTTTATACGTTATACGTTATACGTTATACGTTATGCCTTATACGTTATACGTTATACGTTATACGTTACACGTTATACGTTATACGTTATACGTTATACGATATACGTTATACGTTATACGTTGTACGCTATACGTTATACTTTATACGTTATAGGTGTTACGTTATACGTTATACGTTATACGTTATTCGTAATACGTTATACGTGATACGTTATACGTTGTACGTTATACGTTATACGTTATACGTTACACATTATACGTTATACGTTATACATTACATGTTATACGTTATACGTTATACGTTATACGTTATACGTTATACGTCATAGGTTATACGTTATATGTTATACGTTATACGTTATACGCAATACGTTATACGTTATACGTTATACGTTATACGTCATACGTTATACGTTATAGGTGTTACGTTATACGTTATACGTTATACGTTATACGTTATTCGTAATACGTTATACGTGATACGTTATACGTTGTACGTTATACGTTATACGTTGTACGTTATATGTTATACGTTATACGTTATACGTTATTCGTTATACGTTATACGTTATACATTACATGTTTTACGTTATACGTTATACGTTATACGTTATACGTTATACGTTATACGTTATACGTTATACGTTATACGTTGTACGTCATACGTTATACGTTATAGGTGTTACGTTATACGTTATACGTTATATGTTATACGCTATTCGTAATACGTTATACGTGATACGTTATACGTTATACGTTGTACGTTATACGTTATACGTTATACGTTATACGTTATACGTTATTCGTTATACGTTATACGTTATACATTACATGTTTTACGTTATACGTTATACGTTATACGTTATACGTTATACGTTATACGTTATACGTTATACGTTATACGTTATACGTTATACGTTATACGTTATACGTTATACGATATACGTCATACGTTATACGTCATTCGTAATACGTTATACGTGATACGTTATACGTTGTACGTTATACGTTATACGTTATACGTTATACGTTATACGTTATACGTTATACGTTATACGTTATACGTTATACGTTATACGTTATACGTTATACGTCATACGTTATACGTTATAGGTGTTACGTTATACGTTATACGTTATACGTTATACGTTATACGTTATACGTTATACGTTATACGTTATTCGTTATACGTTATACCTTATACATTACATGTTGTACGTTATACGTTATACATTATACGTTATACGTTATACATTACATGTTATACGTTATACGTTATACGTTATACGTTATACGTTATACGTTATACGTTATACGTTATACGTCATACGTTATACGTTATAGGTGTTACGTTATACGTTATACGTTATACGTTATACGCTATTCGTAATACGTTATACGTGATACGTTATACGTTATACGTTGTACGTTATACGTTATACGTTGTACGTTATACGTTATACGTTATACGTTATACGTTATACGTTATACGTTATACGTTATACGTTATACGTTATACGTTGTACGTTATACGTTATACGTTATACGTTATACGTTATACGTTATACGTTGTACGTTGTACGTTGTACGTTATACGTTATACGTTATACGTTATACGTTATACGTTATACGTTATACGTTATACGTTATACGTTATACGTTATACGTTATACGTTATACGTTATACGTTATACGTTATACGTTATACGTTATTCGTTATACGTCATACGTTATACGTTATAGGTGTTACGTTATACGTTATACGTTATACGTTATACGTTATACGTTATACGTTATACGTTATACGTTATTCGTTATACGTTATACGTTATACATTACATGTTATACGTTATACGTTATACATTATACGTTATACGTTATACATTACATGTTATACGTTATACGTTATACGTTATACGTTATACGTTATACGTTATACGTTATACGTTATACGTTATACGTTATACGTTATACGTTATACGTTATACGTTATACGTTGTACGTTATACGTTATACGTCATACGTTATACGTCATTCGTAATACGTTATACATGATACGTTATACGTTGTACGTTATACGTTATACGTTATACGTTATACGTTATACGTTATACGTTATACGTTATACGTTATACGTTATACGTTGTACGTTATACGTTATACGTTATACGTCATACGTTATACGTTATAGGTGTTACGTTATACGTTATACGTTATACGTTATACGTTATTCGTAATACGTTATACGTGATACGTTATACGTTGTACGTTATACGTTATACGTTGTACGCTATACGTTATACTTTATACGTTATAGGTGTTACGTTATACGTTATACGTTATACGTTATTCGTAATACGTTATACGTGATACGTTATACGTTGTACGTTATACGTTATACGTTATACGTTACACATTATACGTTATACGTTATACATTACATGTTATACGTTATACGTTATACGTTATACGTTATACGTTATACGTCATAGGTTATACGTTATATGTTATACGTTATACGTTATACGTAATACGTTATACGTTATACGTTATACGTTATACGTCATACGTTATACGTTATAGGTGTTACGTTATACGTTATACGATATACGTTATACGTTATACGTTGTACGCTATACGTTATACTTTATACGTTATAGGTGTTACGTTATACGTTATACGTTATACGTTATTCGTAATACGTTATACGTGATACGTTATACGTTGTACGTTATACGTTATACGTTATACGTTACACATTATACGTTATACGTTATACATTACATGTTATACGTTATACGTTATACGTTATACGTTATACGTTATACGTTATACGTCATACGTTATACGTCATTCGTTATACGTTATACGTGATACGTTATACGTTGTACGTTATACGTTATACGTTATACGTTATACGTTATACGTTATACGTTATACGTTATACGTTATACGTTATACGTTATACGTTATACGTTATACGTTGTACGTTATACGTTATACGTTATACGTTATACGTTATACGTTATTCGTTATACGTTATACGTTATACATTACATGTTTTACGTAATACGTTATACGTTATACGTTATACGTTATACGTCATACGTTATACGTTATAGGTGTTACGTTATACGTTATACGATATACGTTATACGTTATACGTTGTACGCTATACGTTATACTTTATACGTTATAGGTGTTACGTTATACGTTATACGTTATACGTTATTCGTAATACGTTATACGTGATACGTTATACGTTGTACGTTATACGTTATACGTTATACGTTACACATTATACGTTATACGTTATACATTACATGTTATGCGTTATACGTTATACGTTATACATTACATGTTATACGTTATACGTTATACGTTATACGTTATACGTTATACGTTATACTTTATACGTTATACGTTATACGTTATACGTTATGCGTTATACGTTATACGTTATACGTTACACGTTATACGTTATACGTTATACGATATACGTTATACGTTATACATTACATGTTTTACGTTATACGTTATACGTTATACGTTATACGTTATACGTTATACGTTATACGTTATACGTTATACGTTATACGTTATACGTTATACGTCATACGTTATACGTCATTCGGTATACGTTATACGTGATACGTTATACGTTGTACGTTATACGTTATACGTTATACGTTATACGTTATACGTTATACGTTATACGTTATACGTTATACGTTATACGTTATACGTTATACGTTATACGTTATACGTTGTACGTTATACGTTATACGTTATACGTTATACGTTATTCGTTATACGTTATACGTTATACATTACATGTTTTACCTTATACGTTATACGTTATACGTTATACGTTATACCTTATACGTTATACGTTATACGTTATACGTTATACGTCATACGTTATACGTCATTCGTAATACGTTATACGTGATACGTTATACGTTGTACGTTATACGTTATACGTTATACGTTATACGTTATACGTTATACGTTATACGTTATACGTTATACGTTATACGTTATACGTTATACGTTATACGTTATACGTTATACGTTATACGTTATACGTTATACGTTATACGTTATACGTTATACGTTATACGTTATACGTTATGCGTTATACGTTATACGTTATACGTTATACGTTGTACGTTATACGTTGTACGTTGTACGTTGTACGTTACACGTTATACGTTATACGTTATACGTTATACGTTATACGTTATACGTTATACGTTATACGTTATACGTTATACGTTCTACGTTATACGTTATACGTTATACGTTATACGTTATACGTTATACGTTATACGTTTTACGTTATACGTTATACGTTATACGTTATACGTTATTCGTTATACGTTATACGTTATACATTACATGTTATACGTTACACGTTATACGTTATACGTTATACGTTATACGTTATACGTTATACGTTATACTTTATACGTTATACGTTATACGTTATACGTTATGCGTTATACGTTATACGTTATACGTTACACGTTATACGTTATACGTTATACGATATACGTTATACGTTATACGTTGTACGCTATACGTTATACTTTATACGTTATAGGTGTTACGTTATACGTTATACGTTATACGTTATTCGTAATACGTTATACGTGATACGTTATACGTTGTACGTTATACGTTATACGTTATACGTTACACATTATACGTTATACGTTATACATTACATGTTATACGTTATACGTTATACGTTATACGTTATACGTTATACGTCATAGGTTATACGTTATATGTTATACGTTATACGTTATACGTAATACGTTATACGTTATACGTTATACGTTATACGTTATACGTCATACGTTATACGTTATAGGTGTTACGTTATACGTTATACGTTATACGTTATACGTTATTCGTAATACGTTATACGTGATACGTTATACGTTATACGTTATACGTTATGCGTTATACGTTATACGTTATACGTTACACGTTATACGTTATACGTTATACGATATACGTTATACGTTATACATTACATGTTTTACGTTATACGTTATACGTTATACGTTATACGTTATACGTTATACGTTATACGTTATACGTTATACGTTATACGTTATACGTTATACGTCATACGTTATACGTCATTCGTTATACGTTATACGTGATACGTTATACGTTGTACGTTATACGTTATACGTTATACGTTATACGTTATACGTTATACGTTATACGTTATACGTTATACGTTATACGTTATACGTTATACGTTATACGTTGTACGTTATACGTTATACGTTATACGTTATACGTTATTCGTTATACGTTATACGTTATACATTACATGTTTTACGTTATACGTTATACGTTATACGTTATACGTTATACCTTATACGTTATACGTTATACGTTATACGTTATACGTTATACGTCATACGTTATACGTCATTCGTAATACCTTATACGTGATACGTTATACGTTGTACGTTATACGTTATACGTTATACGTTATACGTTATACGTTATACGTTATACGTTATACGTTATACGTTATACGTTATACGTTATACGTTATACGTTATACGTTATACGTTATACGTTATACGTTATACGTTATACGTTATACGTTATACGTTATACGTTATACGTTATACGTTGTACGTTGTACGTTGTACGTTGTACGTTGTACGTTATACGTTATACGTTATACGTTATACGTTATACGTTATACGTTATACGTTATACGTTATACGTTATACGTTATAGGTTCTACGTTATACGTTATACGTTATACGTTATACGTTATACGTTATACGTTGTACGTTATACGTTATACGTTATACGTTATACGTTATTCGTTATACGTTATACGTTATACATTACATGTTATACGTTACACGTTGTACGTTATACGTTATACGTTATACGTTATACGTTATACGTTATACTTTATACGTTATACGTTATACGTTATACGTTATGCCTTATACGTTATACGTTATACGTTATACGTTACACGTTATACGTTATACGTTATACGTTATACGATATACGTTATACGTTATACGTTGTACGCTATACGTTATACTTTATACGTTATAGGTGTTATGTTATACGTTATACGTTATACGTTATTCGTAATACGTTATACGTGATACGTTATACGTTGTACGTTATACGTTATACGTTATACGTTACACATTATACGTTATACGTTATACATTACATGTTATACGTTATACGTTATACGTTATACGTTATACGTTATACGTCATAGGTTATACGTTATATGTTATACGTTATACGTTATACGCAATACGTTATACGTTATACGTTATACGTTATACGTCATACGTTATACGTTATAGGTGTTACGTTATACGTTATACGTTATACGTTATACGTTATTCGTAATACGTTATACGTGATACGTTATACGTTGTACGTTATACGTTATACGTTGTACGTTATACGTTATACGTTATACGTTATACGTTATTCGTTATACGTTATACGTTATACATTACATGTTTTACGTTATACGTTATACGTTATACGTTATACGTTATACGTTATACGTTATACGTTATACGTTATACGTTGTACGTCATACGTTATACGTTATAGGTGTTACTTTATACGTTATACGTTATATGTTATACGCTATTCGTAATACGTTATACGTGATACGTTATACGTTGTACGTTGTACGTTATACGTTATACGTTATACGTTATACGTTATACGTTATACGTTATTCGTTATACGTTATACGTTATACATTACATGTTTTACGTTATACGTTATACGTTATACGTTATACGTTATACGTTATACGTTATACGTTATACGTTATACGTTATACGTTATACGTTATACGTTATACGTTATACGATATACGTCATACGTTATACGTCATTCGTAATACGTTATACGTGATACGTTATACGTTGTACGTTATACGTTATACGTTATACGTTATACGTTATACGTTATACGTTATACGTTATACGTTATACGTTATACGTTATACGTCATACGTTATACGTTATAGGTGTTACGTTATACGTTATACGTTATACGTTATACGTTATACGTTATACGTTATACGTTATACGTTATTCGTTATACGTTATACCTTATACATTACATGTTATACGTTATACGTTATACATTATACGTTATACGTTATACATTACATGTTATACGTTATACGTTATACGTTATACGTTATACGTTATACGTTATACGTTATACGTTATACGTCATACGTTATACGTTATAGGTGTTACGTTATACGTTATACGTTATACGTTATACGCTATTCGTAATACGTTATACGTGATACGTTATACGTTATACGTTGTACGTTATACGTTATACGTTGTACGTTATACGTTATACGTTATACGTTATACGTTATACGTTATACGTTATACGTTATACGTTATACGTTATACGTTATACGTTGTACGTTATACGTTATACGTTATACGTTATACGTTATACGTTATACGTTGTACGTTGTACGTTGTACGTTATACGTTATACGTTATACGTTATACGTTATACGTTATACGTTATACGTTATACGTTATACGTTATACGTTATACGTTATACGTTATACGTTATACGTTATACGTTATACGTTATTCGTTATACGTCATACGTTATACGTTATAGGTGTTACGTTATACGTTATACGTTATACGTTATACGTTATACGTTATACGTTATACGTTATACGTTATTCGTTATACGTTATACGTTATACATTACATGTTATACGTTATACGTTATACATTATACGTTATACGTTATACATTACATGTTATACGTTATACGTTATACGTTATACGTTATACGTTATACGTTATACGTTATACGTTATACGTTATACGTTATACGTTATACGTTATACGTTATACGTTATACGTTATACGTTGTACGTTATACGTTATACGTCATACGTTATACGTCATTCGTAATACGTTATACATGATACGTTATACGTTGTACGTTATACGTTATACGTTATACGTTATACGTTATACGTTATACGTTATACGTTATACGTTATACGTTATACGTTGTACGTTATACGTTATACGTTATACGTCATACGTTATACGTTATAGGTGTTACGTTATACGTTATACGTTATACGTTATACGTTATTCGTAATACGTTATACGTGATACGTTATACGTTGTACGTTATACGTTATACGTTGTACGCTATACGTTATACTTTATACGTTATAGGTGTTACGTTATACGTTATACGTTATACGTTATTCGTAATACGTTATACGTGATACGTTATACGTTGTACGTTATACGTTATACGTTATACGTTACACATTATACGTTATACGTTATACATTACATGTTATACGTTATACGTTATACGTTATACGTTATACGTTATACGTCATAGGTTATACGTTATATGTTATACGTTATACGTTATACGTAATACGTTATACGTTATACGTTATACGTTATACGTCATACGTTATACGTTATAGGTGTTACGTTATACGTTATACGATATACGTTATACGTTATACGTTGTACGCTATACGTTATACTTTATACGTTATAGGTGTTACGTTATACGTTATACGTTATACGTTATTCGTAATACGTTATACGTGATACGTTATACGTTGTACGTTATACGTTATACGTTATACGTTACACATTATACGTTATACGTTATACATTACATGTTATACGTTATACGTTATACGTTATACGTTATACGTTATACGTTATACGTTATACGTCATACGTTATACGTCATTCGTTATACGTTATACGTGATACGTTATACGTTGTACGTTATACGTTATACGTTATACGTTATACGTTATACGTTATACGTTATACGTTATACGTTATACGTTATACGTTATACGTTATACGTTATACGTTATACGTTGTACGTTATACGTTATACGTTATACGTTATACGTTATTCGTTATACGTTATACGTTATACATTACATGTTTTACGTAATACGTTATACGTTATACGTTATACGTTATACGTCATACGTTATACGTTATAGGTGTTACGTTATACGTTATACGATATACGTTATACGTTATACGTTGTACGCTATACGTTATACTTTATACGTTATAGGTGTTACGTTATACGTTATACGTTATACGTTATTCGTAATACGTTATACGTGATACGTTATACGTTGTACGTTATACGTTATACGTTATACGTTACACATTATACGTTATACGTTATACATTACATGTTATACGTTATACGTTATACGTTATACGTTATACGTTATACGTTATACGTCATACGTTATACGTCATTCGTTATACGTTATACGTGATACGTTATACGTTGTACGTTATACGTTATACGTTATACGTTATACGTTATACGTTATACGTTATACGTTATACGTTATACGTTATACGTTATACGTTATACGTTATACGTTATACGTTGTACGTTATACGTTATACGTTATACGTTATACGTTATACGTCATACGTTATACGTTATAGGTGTTACGTTATACGTTATACGATATACGTTATACGTTATACGTTGTACGCTATACGTTATACTTTATACGTTATAGGTGTTACGTTATACGTTATACGTTATACGTTATTCGTAATACGTTATACGTGATACGTTATACGTTATACGTTATACGTTATGCGTTATACGTTATACGTTATACGTTACACGTTATACGTTATACGTTATACGATATACGTTATACGTTATACATTACATGTTTTACGTTATACGTTATACGTTATACGTTATACGTTATACGTTATACGTTATACGTTATACGTTATACGTTATACGTTATACGTTATACGTCATACGTTATACGTCATTCGTTATACGTTATACGTGATACGTTATACGTTGTACGTTATACGTTATACGTTATACGTTATACGTTATACGTTATACGTTATACGTTATACGTTATACGTTATACGTTATACGTTATACGTTATACGTTGTACGTTATACGTTATACGTTATACGTTATACGTTATTCGTTATACGTTATACGTTATACATTACATGTTTTACGTTATACGTTATACGTTATACGTTATACGTTATACCTTATACGTTATACGTTATACGTTATACGTTATACGTCATACGTTATACGTCATTCGTAATACGTTATACGTGATACGTTATACGTTGTACGTTATACGTTATACGTTATACGTTATACGTTATACGTTATACGTTATACGTTATACGTTATACGTTATACGTTATACGTTATACGTTATACGTTATACGTTATACGTTATACGTTATACGTTATACGTTATACGTTATACGTTATACGTTATACGTTATACGTTATACGTTATACGTTATACGTTGTACGTTATACGTTGTACGTTGTACGTTGTACGTTATACGTTATACGTTATACGTTATACGTTATACGTTATACGTTATACGTTATACGTTATACGTTATACGTTATACGTTCTACGTTATACGTTATACGTTATACGTTATACGTTATACGTTATACGTTGTACGTTATACGTTATACGTTATACGTTATACGTTATTCGTTATACGTTATACGTTATACATTACATGTTATACGTTACACGTTGTACGTTATACGTTATACGTTATACGTTATACGTTATACGTTATACTTTATACGTTATACGTTATACGTTATACGTTATGCCTTATACGTTATACGTTATACGTTATACGTTACACGTTATACGTTATACGTTATACGTTATACGATATACGTTATACGTTATACGTTGTACGCTATACGTTATACTTTATACGTTATAGGTGTTACGTTATACGTTATACGTTATACGTTATTCGTAATACGTTATACGTGATACGTTATACGTTGTACGTTATACGTTATACGTTATACGTTACACATTATACGTTATACGTTATACATTACATGTTATACGTTATACGTTATACGTTATACGTTATACGTTATACGTCATAGGTTATACGTTATATGTTATACGTTATACGTTATACGCAATACGTTATACGTTATACGTTATACGTTATACGTCATACGTTATACGTTATAGGTGTTACGTTATACGTTATACGTTATACGTTATACGTTATTCGTAATACGTTATACGTGATACGTTATACGTTGTACGTTATACGTTATACGTTGCACGTTATACGTTATACGTTATACGTTATACGTTATTCGTTATACGTTATACGTTATACATTACATGTTTTACGTTATACGTTATACGTTATACGTTATACGTTATACGTTATACGTTATACGTTATACGTTATACGTTGTACGTCATACGTTATACGTTATACGTTATACGTTATACGTTATACGATATACGTCATACGTTATACGTCATTCGTAATACGTTATACGTGATACGTTATACGTTGTACGTTATACGTTATACGTTATACGTTATACGTTATACGTTATACGTTATACGTTGTACGTTATACGTTATACGTTATACGTCATACGTTATACGTTATAGGTGTTACGTTATACGTTATACGTTATACGTTATACGTTATACGTTATACGTTATACGTTATACGTTATACGTTATTCGTTATACGTTATACCTTATACATTACATGTTATACGTTATACGTTATACATTATACGTTATACGTTATACGTTATACGTTATACGTTATACGTTATACGTTATACGTTATACGTTATACGTTATACGTTATACGTTATACGTTATACGTTATACGTTATTCGTTATACGTCATACGTTATACGTTATAGGTGTTACGTTATACGTTATACGTTATACGTTATACGTTATACGTTATACGTTATACGTTATACGTTATTCGTTATACGTTATACGTTATACATTACATGTTATACGTTATACGTTATACATTATACGTTATATGTTATACATTACATGTTATACGTTATACGTTATACGTTATACGTTATACGTTATACGTTATACGTTATACGTTATACGTTATACGTTATACGTTATACGTTATACGTTATACGTTATACGTTGTACGTTATACGTTATACGTCATACGTTATACGTCATTCGTAATACGTTATACATGATACGTTATACGTTGTACGTTATACGTTATACGTTATACGTTATACGTTATACGTTATACGTTATACGTTATACGTTATACGTTATACGTTGTACGTTATACGTTATACGTTATACGTCATACGTTATACGTTATAGGTGTTACGTTATACGTTATACGTTATACGTTATACGTTATTCGTAATACGTTATACGTGATACGTTATACGTTGTACGTTATACGTTATACGTTGTACGCTATACGTTATACTTTATACGTTATAGGTGTTACGTTATACGTTATACGTTATACGTTATTCGTAATACGTTATACGTGATACGTTATACGTTGTACGTTATACGTTATACGTTATACGTTACACATTATACGTTATACGTTATACATTACATGTTATACGTTATACGTTATACGTTATACGTTATACGTTATACGTCATAGGTTATACGTTATATGTTATACGTTATACGTTATACGTAATACGTTATACGTTATACGTTATACGTTATACGTCATACGTTATACGTTATAGGTGTTACGTTATACGTTATACGTTATACGTTATACGTTATACGTTATACGTTATACGTCATACGTTATACGTTATAGGTGTTACGTTATACGTTATACGTTATACGTTATACGCTATTCGTAATACGTTATACGTGATACGTTATACGTTATACGTTGTACGTTATACGTTATACGTTATACGTTATACGTTATACGTTATTCGTTATACGTTATACGTTATACATTACATGTTTTACGTTACACGTTATACGTTATACCTTATACGTTATACGTTAAACGTTATACGTTATACGTTATACGTTATACGTCATACGTTATACGTCATTCGTAATACGTTATACGTGATACGTTATACGTTGTACGTTATACGTTATACGTTATACGTTATACGTTATACGTTATACGTTATACGTTATACGTTATACGTTATACGTTATACGTTATACGTTATACGTTGTACGTTATACGTTATACGTTATACGTTATACGTTATTCGTTATACGTTATACGTTATACATTACATGTTTTACGTTATACGTTATACGTTATACGTTATACGTTATACGTTATACGTTATACGTTATACGTTATACGTTATACGTTATACGTTATACGTTATACGTCATACGTTATACGTCATACGTTATACGTCATTCGTAATACGTTATACGTGATACGTTATACGTTGTACGTTATACGTTGTACGTTATACGTTATACGTTATACGTTATACGTTATACGTTATACGTTATACGTTATACGTTATACGTTATACGTTATACGTTATACGTTATACGTTATACGTTATACGTTATACGTTATACGTTATACGTTATACGTTATACGTTATACGTTGTACGTCATACGTTATACGTTATAGGTGTTACGTTATACGTTATACGTTATATGTTATACGCTATTCGTAATACGTTATACGTGATACATTATACGTTATACGTTGTACGTTATACGTTATACGTTATACGTTATACGTTATACGTTATACGTTATTCGTTATACGTTATACGTTATACATTACATGTTTTACGTTACACGTTATACGTTATACCTTATACGTTATACGTTATACGTTATACGTTATACGTTATACGTTATACGTCATACGTTATACGTCATTCGTAATACGTTATACATGATACGTTATACGTTGTACGTTATACGTTATACGTTATACGTTATACGTTATACGTTATACGTTATACGTTATACGTTATACGTTATACGTTGTACGTTATACGTTATACGTTATACGTTATACGTTATTCGTTATACGTTATACGTTATACATTACATGTTTTACGTTATACGTTATACGTTATACGTTATACGTTATACGTTATACGTTATACGTTATACGTTATACGTTATACGTTATACGTTATACGTTATACGTTATACGTTATACGTTATACGTTATACGTTATACGTCATACGTTATACGTCATTCGTAATACGTTATACGTGATACGTTATACGTTGTACGTTATACGTTATACGTTATACGTTATACGTTATACGTTATACGTTATACGTTATACGTTATACGTTATACGTTATACGTTATACGTTATACGTTATACGTTATACGTTATACGTTATACGTTATACGTTATACGTTATACGTTATACGTTATACGTTATACGTTATACGTTATACGTTATACGTTATACGTTGTACGTCATACGTTATACGTTATAGGTGTTACGTTATACGTTATACGTTATATGTTATACGCTATTCGTAATACGTTATACGTGATACATTATACGTTATACGTTGTACGTTATACGTTATACGTTATACGTTATACGTTATACGTTATTCGTTATACGTTATACGTTATACATTACATGTTTTACGTTACACGTTATACGTTATACCTTATACGTTATACGTTATACGTTATACGTTATACGTTATACGTTATACGTCATACGTTATACGTCATTCGTAATACGTTATACATGATACGTTATACGTTGTACGTTATACGTTATACGTTATACGTTATACGTTATACGTTATACGTTATACGTTATACGTTATACGTTATACGTTGTACGTTATACGTTATACGTTATACGTTATACGTTATTCGTTATACGTTATACGTTATACATTACATGTTTTACGTTATACGTTATACGTTATACGTTATACGTTATACGTTATACGTTATACGTTATACGTTATACGTTATACGTTATACGTTATACGTTATACGTTATACGTTATACGTTATACGTTATACGTTATACGTTATACGTTATACGTTATACGTCATACGTTATACGTCATTCGTAATACGTTATACGTGATACGTTATACGTTGTACGTTATACGTTATACGTTATACGTTATACGTTATACGTTATACGTTATACGTTATACGTTATACGTTATACGTTATACGTTATACGTTATACGTTATACGTTATACGTTATACGTTATACGTTATACGTTATACGTTCTACGTTCTACGTTATACGTTGTACGTTGTACGTTGTACGTTGTACGTTGTACGTTATACGTTATACGTTATACGTTATACGTTATACGTTATACGTTCTACGTTATACGTTATACGTTATACGTTATACGTTATACGTTATACGTTATACGTTATACGTCATACGTTATACGTTATAGGTGTTACGTTATACGTTATACGTTATACGTTATACGTTATACGTGATACGTTATACGTTGTACGTTATACGTTATACGTTATACGTTATACGTTATACGTTATACGTTATACGTTACACGTTATACGTTATACGTTATACGTTATACGATATACGTTATACGTTATACGTTGTACGCTATACGTTATACTTTATACGTTATAGGTGTTACGTTATACGTTATACGTTATACGTTATTCGTAATACGTTATACGTGATACGTTATACGTTGTACGTTATACGTTATATGTTATACGTTATACGTTATACGCAATACGTTATACGTTATACGTTATACGTTATACGTCATACGTTATACGTTATAGGTGTTACGTTATACGTTATACGTTATACGTTATACGTTATTCGTAATACGTTATACGTGATACGTTATAC
Source organism: Ptiloglossa arizonensis (assembly GCF_051014685.1). Taxonomy (NCBI): domain Eukaryota; kingdom Metazoa; phylum Arthropoda; class Insecta; order Hymenoptera; family Colletidae; genus Ptiloglossa; species Ptiloglossa arizonensis. The sequence continues at coordinate 699,933 of NW_027478408.1, read as the reverse complement.
GTTGTGCGTTATACGTTATACGTTGTACGTTATACGTTATACGTTATACGTTATACGTTATACGTTATTCGTTATACGTTATACGTTATACATTACATGTTTTACGTTATACGTTATACGTTATACGTTATACGTTATACGTTATACGTTATACGTTATACGTTATACGTTGTACGTCATACGTTATACGTTATAGGTGTTACGTTATACGTTATACGTTATATGTTATACGCTATTCGTAATACGTTATACGTGATACGTTATACGTTATACGTTGTACGTTATACGTTATACGTTATACGTTATACGTTATACGTTATTCGTTATACGTTATACGTTATACATTACATGTTTTACGTTATACGTTATACGTTATACGTTATACGTTATACGTTATACGTTATACGTTATACGTTATACGTTATACGTTATACGTTATACGTTATACGTTATACGATATACGTCATACGTTATACGTCATTCGTAATACGTTATACGTGATACGTTATACGTTATATGTTATACGTTATACGTTATACGTAATACGTTATACGTTATACGTTATACGTTATACGTCATACGTTATACGTTATAGGTGTTACGTTATACGTTATACGTTATACGTTATACGTTATACGTTATACGTTATACGTCATACGTTATACGTTATAGGTGTTACGTTATACGTTATACGTTATACGTTATACGCTATTCGTAATACGTTATACGTGATACGTTATACGTTATACGTTGTACGTTATACGTTATACGTTATACGTTATACGTTATACGTTATTCGTTATACGTTATACGTTATACATTACATGTTTTACGTTACACGTTATACGTTATACCTTATACGTTATACGTTATACGTTATACGTTATACGTTATACGTTATACGTCATACGTTATACGTCATTCGTAATACGTTATACGTGATACGTTATACGTTGTACGTTATACGTTATACGTTATACGTTATTCGTAATACGTTATACGTGATACGTTATACGTTGTACGTTATACGTTATACGTTATACGTTACACATTATACGTTATACGTTATACATTACATGTTATACGTTATACGTTATACGTTATACGTTATACGTTATACGTCATAGGTTATACGTTATATGTTATACGTTATACGTTATACGCAATACGTTATACGTTATACGTTATACGTTATACGTCATACGTTATACGTTATAGGTGTTACGTTATACGTTATACGTTATACGTTATACGTTATTCGTAATACGTTATACGTGATACGTTATACGTTGTACGTTATACGTTATACGTTGTACGTTATACGTTATACGTTATACGTTATACGTTATTCGTTATACGTTATACGTTATACATTACATGTTTTACGTTATACGTTATACGTTATACGTTATACGTTATACGTTATACGTTATACGTTATACGTTATACGTTGTACGTCATACGTTATACGTTATAGGTGTTACGTTATACGTTATACGTTATATGTTATACGCTATTCGTAATACGTTATACGTGATACGTTATACGTTATACGTTGTACGTTATACGTTATACGTTATACGTTATACGTTATACGTTATTCGTTATACGTTATACGTTATACATTACATGTTTTACGTTATACGTTATACGTTATACGTTATACGTTATACGTTATACGTTATACGTTATACGTTATACGTTATACGTTATACGTTATACGTTATACGTTATACGATATACGTCATACGTTATACGTCATTCGTAATACGTTATACGTGATACGTTATACGTTGTACGTTATACGTTATACGTTATACGTTATACGTTATACGTTATACGTTATACGTTATACGTTATACGTTATACGTTATACGTTATACGTTATACGTCATACGTTATACGTTATAGGTGTTACGTTATACGTTATACGTTATACGTTATACGTTATACGTTATACGTTATACGTTATACGTTATTCGTTATACGTTATACCTTATACATTACATGTTATACGTTATACGTTATACATTATACGTTATACGTTATACATTACATGTTATACGTTATACGTTATACGTTATACGTTATACGTTATACGTTATACGTTATACGTTATTCGTTATACGTCATACGTTATACGTTATAGGTGTTACGTTATACGTTATACGTTATACGTTATACGTTACACGTTATACGTTATACGTTATACGTTATACGTTATTCGTTATACGTTATACGTTATACATTACATGTTATACGTTATACGTTATACATTATACGTTATACGTTATACATTACATGTTATACGTTATACGTTATACGTTATACGTTATACGTTATACGTTATACGTTATACGTTATACGTTATACGTTATACGTTATACGTTATACGTTATACGTTATACGTTGTACGTTATACGTTATACGTCATACGTTATACGTCATTCGTAATACGTTATACATGATACGTTATACGTTGTACGTTATACGTTATACGATATACGTTATACGTTATACGTTATACGTTATACGTTATACGTTATACGTTATACGTTGTACGTTATACGTTATACGTTTTACGTCATACGTTATACGTTATAGGTGTTACGTTATACGTTATACGTTATACGTTATACGTTATACGTTATTCGTAATACGTTATACGTGATACGTTATACGTTGTACGTTATACGTTATACGTTGTACGCTATACGTTATACTTTATACGTTATAGGTGTTACGTTATACGTTATACGTTATACGTTATTCGTAATACGTTATACGTGATACGTTATACGTTGTACGTTATACGTTATACGTTATACGTTACACATTATACGTTATACGTTATACATTACATGTTATACGTTATACGTTATACGTTATACGTTATACGTTATACGTTATACGTCATAGGTTATACGTTATATGTTATACGTTATACGTTATACGTAATACGTTATACGTTATACGTTATACGTTATACGTCATACGTTATACGTTATAGGTGTTACGTTATACGTTATACGTTATACGTTATACGTTATACGTTATACGTTATACGTCATACGTTATACGTTATAAGTGTTACGTTATACGTTATACGTTATACGTTATACGCTATTCGTAATACGTTACACGTGATACGTTATACGTTATACGTTGTACGTTATACGTTATACGTTATACGTTATACGTTATACGTTATTCGTTATACGTTATACGTTATACACTACATGTTTTACGTTACACGTTATACGTTATACCTTATACGTTATACGTTATACGTTATACGTTATACGTTATACGTTATACGTTATACGTCATACGTTATACGTCATTCGTAATACGTTATACGTGATACGTTATACGTTGTACGTTATACGTTATACGTTATACGTTATACGTTATACGTTATACGTTATACGTTATACGTTATACGTTATACGTTGTACGTTATACGTTATACGTTATACGTTATACGTTATTCGTTATACGTTATACGTTATACATTACATGTTTTACGTTATACGTTATACGTTATACGTTATACGTTATACGTTATACGTTATACGTTATACGTTATACGTTATACGTTATACGTTATACGTTATACGTCATACGTTGTACGCTATACGTTATACTTTATACGTTATAGGTGTTACGTTATACGTTATACGTTATACGTTATTCGTAATACGTTATACGTGATACGTTATACGTTGTACGTTATACGTTATACGTTATACGTTATACGTTATACGTTCTACGTTATACGTTGTACGTTGTACGTTGTACGTTGTACGTTGTACGTTATACGTTATACGTTATACGTTATACGTTATACGTTATACGTTCTACGTTATACGTTATACGTTATACGTTATACGTTATACGTTATACGTTATACGTCATACGTTATACGTTATAGGTGTTACGTTATACGTTATACGTTATACGTTATACGTTATACGTGATACGTTATACGTTGTACGTTATACGTTATACGTTATACGTTATACGTTATACGTTATACGTTATACGTTATACGTTATACGTTATACGTTATACGTTATACGTTATACGTTATACGTTATACGTTATACGTCATACGTTATACGTTATAGGTGTTACGTTATACGTTATACGTTATACGTTATACGTTATACGTTATACGTTATACGTTATACGTTATTCGTTATACGTTATACCTTATACATTACATGTTATACGTTATACGTTATACATTATACGTTATACGTTATACATTACATGTTATACGTTATACGTTATACGTTATACGTTATACGTTATACGTTATACGTTATACGTCATACGTTATACGTTATAGGTGTTACGTTATACGTTATACGTTATACGTTATACGCTATTCGTAATACGTTATACGTGATACGTTATACGTTATACGTTGTACGTTATACGTTATACGTTGTACGTTATACGTTATACGTTATACGTTATACGTTATACGTTATACGTTATACGTTATACGTTATACGTTATACGTTGTACGTTATACGTTATACGTTATACGTTATACGTTATACGTTATACGTTGTACGTTGTACGTTGTACGTTATACGTTATACGTTATACGTTATACGTTATACGTTATACGTTATACGTTATACGTTATACGTTATACGTTATACGTTATACGTTATACGTTATACGTTATACGTTATACGTTATACGTTATTCGTTATACGTCATACGTTATACGTTATAGGTGTTACGTTATACGTTATACGTTATACGTTATACGTTATACGTTATACGTTATACGTTATACGTTATACGTTATACGTTATTCGTTATACGTTATACGTTATACATTACATGTTATACGTTATACGTTATACATTATACGTTATACGTTATACATTACATGTTATACGTTATACGTTATACGTTATACGTTATACGTTATACGTTATACGTTATACGTTATACGTTATACGTTATACGTTATACGTTATACGTTATACGTTATACGTTGTACGTTATACGTTATACGTCATACGTTATACGTCATTCGTAATACGTTATACATGATACGTTATACGTTGTACGTTATACGTTATACGTTATACGTTATACGTTATACGTTATACGTTATACGTTATACGTTATACGTTATACGTTATACGTTGTACGTTATACGTTATACGTCATACGTTATACGTCATTCGTAATACGTTATACATGATACGTTATACGTTGTACGTTATACGTTATACGTTATACGTTATACGTTATACGTTATACGTTATACGTTATACGTTATACGTTATACGTTGTACGTTATACGTTATACGTTATACGTCATACGTTATACGTTATAGGTGTTACGTTATACGTTATACGTTATACGTTATACGTTATTCGTAATACGTTATACGTGATACGTTATACGTTGTACGTTATACGTTATACGTTGTACGCTATACGTTATACTTTATACGTTATAGGTGTTACGTTATACGTTATACGTTATACGTTATTCGTAATACGTTATACGTGATACGTTATACGTTGTACGTTATACGTTATACGTTATACGTTACACATTATACGTTATACGTTATACATTACATGTTATACGTTATACGTTATACGTTATACGTTATACGTTATACGTTATAGGTTATACGTTATATGTTATACGTTATACGTTATACGTAATACGTTATACGTTATACGTTATACGTTATACGTCATACGTTATACGTTATAGGTGTTACGTTATACGTTATACGTTATACGTTATACGTTATACGTTATACGTTATACGTCATACGTTATACGTTATAGGTGTTACGTTATACGTTATACGTTATACGTTATACGCTATTCGTAATACGTTATACGTGATACGTTATACGTTATACGTTGTACGTTATACGTTATACGTTATACGTTATACGTTATACGTTATTCGTTATACGTTATACGTTATACATTACATGTTTTACGTTACACGTTATACGTTATACCTTATACGTTATACGTTATACGTTATACGTTATACGTTATACGTTATACGTCATACGTTATACGTCATTCGTAATACGTTATACGTGATACGTTATACGTTGTACGTTATACGTTATACGTTATTCGTTATACGTTATACGTTATACATTACATGTTTTACGTTATACGTTATACGTTATACGTTATACGTTATACGTTATACGTTATACGTTATACGTTATACGTTATACGTTATACGTTATACGTTATACGTTATACGTCATACGTTATACGTCATTCGTAATACGTTATACGTGATACGTTATACGTTGTACGTTATACGTTATACGTTATACGTTATACGTTATACGTTATACGTTATACGTTATACGTTATACGTTATACGTTATACGTTATACGTTATACGTTATACGTTATACGTTATACGTTATACGTTATACGTTATACGTTATTCGTTATACGTCATACGTTATACGTTATAGGTGTTACGTTATACGTTATACGTTATACGTTATACGTTACACGTTATACGTTATACGTTATACGTTATACGTTATTCGTTATACGTTATACGTTATACATTACATGTTATACGTTATACGTTATACATTATACGTTATACGTTATACATTACATGTTATACGTTATACGTTATACGTTATACGTTATACGTTATACGTTATACGTTATACGTTATACGTTATACGTTATACGTTATACGTTATACGTTATACGTTATACGTTGTACGTTATACGTTATACGTCATACGTTATACGTCATTCGTAATACGTTATACATGATACGTTATACGTTGTACGTTATACGTTATACGATATACGTTATACGTTATACGTTATACGTTATACGTTATACGTTATACGTTATACGTTGTACGTTATACGTTATACGTTTTACGTCATACGTTATACGTTATAGGTGTTACGTTATACGTTATACGTTATACGTTATACGTTATACGTTATTCGTAATACGTTATACGTGATACGTTATACGTTGTACGTTATACGTTATACGTTGTACGCTATACGTTATACTTTATACGTTATAGGTGTTACGTTATACGTTATACGTTATACGTTATTCGTAATACGTTATACGTGATACGTTATACGTTGTACGTTATACGTTATACGTTATACGTTACACATTATACGTTATACGTTATACATTACATGTTATACGTTATACGTTATACGTTATACGTTATACGTTATACGTCATAGGTTATACGTTATATGTTATACGTTATACGTTATACGTAATACGTTATACGTTATACGTTATACGTTATACGTCATACGTTATACGTTATAGGTGTTACGTTATACGTTATACGTTATACGTTATACGTTATACGTTATACGTTATACGTCATACGTTATACGTTATAAGTGTTACGTTATACGTTATACGTTATACGTTATACGCTATTCGTAATACGTTACACGTGATACGTTATACGTTATACGTTGTACGTTATACGTTATACGTTATACGTTATACGTTATACGTTATTCGTTATACGTTATACGTTATACACTACATGTTTTACGTTACACGTTATACGTTATACCTTATACGTTATACGTTATACGTTATACGTTATACGTTATACGTTATACGTTATACGTCATACGTTATACGTCATTCGTAATACGTTATACGTGATACGTTATACGTTGTACGTTATACGTTATACGTTATACGTTATACGTTATACGTTATACGTTATACGTTATACGTTATACGTTATACGTTGTACGTTATACGTTATACGTTATACGTTATACGTTATTCGTTATACGTTATACGTTATACATTACATGTTTTACGTTATACGTTATACGTTATACGTTATACGTTATACGTTATACGTTATACGTTATACGTTATACGTTATACGTTATACGTTATACGTTATACGTCATACGTTGTACGCTATACGTTATACTTTATACGTTATAGGTGTTACGTTATACGTTATACGTTATACGTTATTCGTAATACGTTATACGTGATACGTTATACGTTGTACGTTATACGTTATACGTTATACGTTATACGTTATACGTTCTACGTTATACGTTGTACGTTGTACGTTGTACGTTGTACGTTGTACGTTATACGTTATACGTTATACGTTATACGTTATACGTTATACGTTCTACGTTATACGTTATACGTTATACGTTATACGTTATACGTTATACGTTATACGTCATACGTTATACGTTATAGGTGTTACGTTATACGTTATACGTTATACGTTATACGTTATACGTGATACGTTATACGTTGTACGTTATACGTTATACGTTATACGTTATACGTTATACGTTATACGTTATACGTTATACGTTATACGTTATACGTTATACGTTATACGTTATACGTTATACGTTATACGTTATACGTCATACGTTATACGTTATAGGTGTTACGTTATACGTTATACGTTATACGTTATACGTTATACGTTATACGTTATACGTTATACGTTATTCGTTATACGTTATACCTTATACATTACATGTTATACGTTATACGTTATACATTATACGTTATACGTTATACATTACATGTTATACGTTATACGTTATACGTTATACGTTATACGTTATACGTTATACGTTATACGTCATACGTTATACGTTATAGGTGTTACGTTATACGTTATACGTTATACGTTATACGCTATTCGTAATACGTTATACGTGATACGTTATACGTTATACGTTGTACGTTATACGTTATACGTTGTACGTTATACGTTATACGTTATACGTTATACGTTATACGTTATACGTTATACGTTATACGTTATACGTTATACGTTGTACGTTATACGTTATACGTTATACGTTATACGTTATACGTTATACGTTGTACGTTGTACGTTGTACGTTATACGTTATACGTTATACGTTATACGTTATACGTTATACGTTATACGTTATACGTTATACGTTATACGTTATACGTTATACGTTATACGTTATACGTTATACGTTATACGTTATTCGTTATACGTCATACGTTATACGTTATAGGTGTTACGTTATACGTTATACGTTATACGTTATACGTTATACGTTATACGTTATACGTTATACGTTATACGTTATACGTTATTCGTTATACGTTATACGTTATACATTACATGTTATACGTTATACGTTATACATTATACGTTATACGTTATACATTACATGTTATACGTTATACGTTATACGTTATACGTTATACGTTATACGTTATACGTTATACGTTATACGTTATACGTTATACGTTATACGTTATACGTTATACGTTATACGTTGTACGTTATACGTTATACGTCATACGTTATACGTCATTCGTAATACGTTATACATGATACGTTATACGTTGTACGTTATACGTTATACGTTATACGTTATACGTTATACGTTATACGTTATACGTTATACGTTATACGTTATACGTTATACGTTGTACGTTATACGTTATACGTCATACGTTATACGTCATTCGTAATACGTTATACATGATACGTTATACGTTGTACGTTATACGTTATACGTTATACGTTATACGTTATACGTTATACGTTATACGTTATACGTTATACGTTATACGTTGTACGTTATACGTTATACGTTATACGTCATACGTTATACGTTATAGGTGTTACGTTATACGTTATACGTTATACGTTATACGTTATTCGTAATACGTTATACGTGATACGTTATACGTTGTACGTTATACGTTATACGTTGTACGCTATACGTTATACTTTATACGTTATAGGTGTTACGTTATACGTTATACGTTATACGTTATTCGTAATACGTTATACGTGATACGTTATACGTTGTACGTTATACGTTATACGTTATACGTTACACATTATACGTTATACGTTATACATTACATGTTATACGTTATACGTTATACGTTATACGTTATACGTTATACGTCATAGGTTATACGTTATATGTTATACGTTATACGTTATACGTAATACGTTATACGTTATACGTTATACGTTATACGTCATACGTTATACGTTATAGGTGTTACGTTATACGTTATACGTTATACGTTATACGTTATACGTTATACGTTATACGTCATACGTTATACGTTATAGGTGTTACGTTATACGTTATACGTTATACGTTATACGCTATTCGTAATACGTTATACGTGATACGTTATACGTTATACGTTGTACGTTATACGTTATACGTTATACGTTATACGTTATACGTTATTCGTTATACGTTATACGTTATACATTACATGTTTTACGTTACACGTTATACGTTATACCTTATACGTTATACGTTATACGTTATACGTTATACGTTATACGTTATACGTCATACGTTATACGTCATTCGTAATACGTTATACGTGATACGTTATACGTTGTACGTTATACGTTATACGTTATTCGTTATACGTTATACGTTATACATTACATGTTTTACGTTATACGTTATACGTTATACGTTATACGTTATACGTTATACGTTATACGTTATACGTTATACGTTATACGTTATACGTTATACGTTATACGTTATACGTCATACGTTATACGTCATTCGTAATACGTTATACGTGATACGTTATACGTTGTACGTTATACGTTATACGTTATACGTTATACGTTATACGTTATACGTTATACGTTATACGTTATACGTTATACGTTATACGTTATACGTTATACGTTATACGTTATACGTTATACGTTATACGTTATACGTTGTACGTCATACGTTATACGTTATAGGTGTTACGTTATACGTTATACGTTATATGTTATACGCTATTCGTAATACGTTATACGTGATACATTATACGTTATACGTTGTACGTTATACGTTATACGTTATACGTTATACGTTATACGTTATTCGTTATACGTTATACGTTATACATTACATGTTTTACGTTACACGTTATACGTTATACCTTATACGTTATACGTTATACGTTATACGTTATACGTTATACGTCATTCGTAATACGTTATACGTGATACGTTATACGTTGTACGTTATACGTTATACGTTATACGTTATACGTTATACGTTATACGTTATACGTTATACGTTATACGTTATACGTTATACGTTATACGTTATACGTTATACGTTATACGTTATACGTTATACGTTATACGTTATACGTTATACGTTATACGTTATACGTTATACGTTATACGTTATACGTTATACGTTATACGTTATACGTTATACGTTATACGTTATACGTTGTACGTTGTACGTTGTACGTTATACGTTATACGTTATACGTTATACGTTATACGTTATACGTTATACGTTATACGTTATACGTTATACGTTATACGTTATACGTTATACGTTATACGTTATACGTTATACGTTATACGTTATGCGTCATACGTTATACGTTATAGGTGTTACGTTATACGTTATACGTTATACGTTATACGTTATACGTGATACGTTATACGTTGTACGTTATACGTTATACGTTATACGTTATACGTTATACGTTATACGTTATACGTTATACGTTATACGTTATACGTTATACGTTATACGTTATACGTTATACGTTATACGTTATACGTTATACGTTATACGTTATACGTTATACGTTATACGTTATACGTTATACGTTATACGTTATACGTTATACGTTATACGTTATACGTTATACGTTATACGTTATACGTTATACGTTATACGTTATACGTTATACGTTATACGTTATACGTTATACGTTATACGTTATACGTTATACGTCATTCGTAATACGTTATACGTGATACGTTATACGTTGTACGTTATACGTTATACGTTATACATTACATGTTTTACGTTATACGTTATACGTTATACGTTATACGTTATACGTTATACGTTATACGTTATACGTTATACGTTATACGTTATACGTTATACGTTATACGTTATACGTTATACGTTATACGATATACGTCATACGTTATACGTCATTCGTAATACGTTATACGTGATACGTTATACGTTGTACGTTATACGTTATACGTTATACGTTATACGTTATACGTTATACGTTATACGTTATACGTTATACGTTATACGTTATACGTCATACGTTATACGTTATAGGTGTTACGTTATACGTTATACGTTATACGTTATACGTTATACGTTATACGTTATACGTTATACGTTATACGTTATACGTTATTCGTTATACGTTATACGTTATACATTACATGTTATACGTTATACGTTATACATTATACGTTATACGTTATACATTACATGTTATACGTTATACGTTATACGTTATACGTTATACGTTATACGTTATACGTTATACGTTATACGTTATACGTTATACGTTATACGTTATACGTTATACGTTATACGTTATACGTTATACGTTATACGTTATACGTTATACGTTGTACGTTATACGTTATACGTTATACGTTATACGTTATACGTTATACGTTGTACGTTGTACGTTGTACGTTATACGTTATACGTTATACGTTATACGTTATACGTCATACGTTATACGTTATACGTTATACGTTATACGTTATACGTTATACGTTATACGTTATACGTTATACGTCATACGTTATACGTTATAGGTGTTACGTTATACGTTATACGTTATACGTTATACGTTATACGTTATACGTTATACGTTATACGTTATACGTTATACGTCATACGTTATACGTTATAGGTGTTACGTTATACGTTATACGTTATACGTTATACGTTATACGTTATACGTTATACGTTATACGTTATACGTTATTCGTTATACGTTATACGTTATACATTACATGTTATACGTTATACGTTATACATTATACGTTATACGTTATACATTACATGTTATACGTTATACGTTATACGTTATACGTTATACGTTATACGTTATACGTTATACGTTATACGTTATACGTTATACGTTATACGTTATACGTTATACGTTGTACGTTATACGTTATACGTCATACGTTACACGTCATTCGTAATACGTTATACATGATACGTTATACGTTGTACGTTATACGTTATACGTTATACGTTATACGTTATACGTTATACGTTATACGTTATACGTTATACGTTATACGTTATACGTTGTACGTTATACGTTATACGTTATACGTCATACGTTATACGTTATAGGTGTTACGTTATACGTTATACGTTATACGTTATACGTTATTCGTAATACGTTATACGTGATACGTTATACGTTGTACGTTATACGTTATACGTTGTACGCTATACGTTATACTTTATACGTTATAGGTGTTACGTTATACGTTATACGTTATACGTTATTCGTAATACGTTATACGTGATACGTTATACGTTGTACGTTATACGTTATACGTTATACGTTACACATTATACGTTATACGTTATACATTACATGTTATACGTTATACGTTATACGTTATACGTTATACGTTATACGTCATAGGTTATACGTTATATGTTATACGTTATACGTTATACGTAATACGTTATACGTTATACGTTATACGTTATACGTCATACGTTATACGTTATAGGTGTTACGTTATACGTTATACGTGATACGTTATACGTTATACGTTATACGTTATACGTCATACGTTATACGTTATAGGTGTTACGTTATACGTTATACGTTATACGTAATACGCTATTCGTAATACGTTATACGTGATACGTTTTACGTTATACGTTGTACGTTATACGTTATACGTTATACGTTATACGTTATACGTTATTCGTTATACGTTATACGTTATACATTACATGTTTTACGTTACACGTTATACGTTATACCTTATACGTTATACGTTATACGTTATACGTTATACGTTATACGTTATACGTCATACGTTATACGTCATTCGTAATACGTTATACGTGATACGTTATACGTTGTACGTTATACGTTATACGTTATACGTTATACGTTATACGTTATACGTTATACGTTATACGTTATACGTTATACGTTGTACGTTATACGTTATACGTTATACGTTATACGTTATTCGTTATACGTTATACGTTATACATTACATGTTTTACGTTATACGTTATACGTTATACGTTATACGTTATACGTTATACGTTATACGTTATACGTTATACGTTATACGTTATACGTTATACGTTATACGTTATACGTTATACGTCATACGTTATACGTCATTCGTAATACGTTATACGTGATACGTTATACGTTGTACGTTATACGTTATACGTTATACGTTATACGTTATACGTTATACGTTATACGTTATACGTTATACGTTATACGTTATACGTTATACGTTATACGTTATACGTTATACGTTTTACGTTATACGTTATACGTTATACGTTATACGTTGTACGTCATACGTTATACGTTATAGGTGTTACGTTATACGTTATACGTTATATGTTATACGCTATTCGTAATACGTTATACGTGATACATTATACGTTATACGTTGTACGTTATACGTTATACGTTATACGTTATACGTTATACGTTATTCGTTATACGTTATACGTTATACATTACATGTTTTACGTTACACGTTATACGTTATACCTTATACGTTATACGTTATACGTTATACGTTATACGTTATACGTTATACGTCATACGTTATACGTCATTCGTAATACGTTATACATGATACGTTATACGTTGTACGTTATACGTTATACGTTATACGTTATACGTTATACGTTATACGTTATACGTTATACGTTATACGTTATACGTTATACGTTATACGTTGTACGTTATACGTTATACGTTATACGTTATACGTTATACATTACATGTTTTACGTTATACGTTATACGTTATACGTTATACGTTATACGTTATACGTTATACGTTATACGTTATACGTTATACGTTATACGTTATACGTTATACGTTATACGTTATACGTTATACGTCATACGTTATACGTCATTCGTAATACGTTATACGTGATACGTTATACGTTGTACGTTATACGTTATACGTTATACGTTATACGTTATACGTTATACGTTATACGTTATACGTTATACGTTATACGTTATACGTTATACGTTATACGTTATACGTTATACGTTATACGTTATACGTTATACGTTATACGTTATACGTTATACGTTATACGTTATACGTTATACGTTATACGTTATACGTTGTACGTTGTACGTTGTACGTTATACGTTATACGTTATACGTTATACGTTATACGTTATACGTTATACGTTATACGTTATACGTTATACGTTATACGTTATACGTTATACGTTATACGTTATACGTTATACGTCATACGTTATACGTTATAGGTGTTACGTTATACGTTATACGTTATACGTTATACGTTATACGTGATACGTTATACGTTGTACGTTATACGTTATACGTTATACGTTATACGTTATACGTTATACGTTATACGTTATACGTTATACGTTATACGTTATACGTTATACGTTATACGTTATACGTTATACGTTATACGTTATACGTTATACGTTATACGTTATACGTTATACGTTATACGTTATACGTTATACGTTATACGTTATACGTTATACGTTATACGTTATACGTTATACGTTATACGTTATACGTTATACGTCATTCGTAATACGTTATACGTGATACGTTATACGTTGTACGTTATACGTTACACGTTATACATTACATGTTTTACGTTATACGTTATACGTTATACGTTATACGTTATACGTTATACGTTATACGTTATACGTTATACGTTATACGTTATACGTTATACGTTATACGTTATACGTTATACGATATACGTCATACGTTATACGTTATACGTTATACGTTATACGTTATTCGTTATACGTTATACGTTATACATTACATGTTATACGTTATACGTTATACATTATACGTTATACGTTATACATTACATGTTATACGTTATACGTTATACGTTATACGTTATACGTTATACGTTATACGTTATACGTTATACGTTATACGTTATACGTTATACGTTATACGTTATACGTTGTACGTTATACGTTATACGTCATACGTTATACGTCATACGTAATACGTTATACATGATACGTTATACGTTGTACGTTATACGTTATACGTTATACGTTATACGTTATACGTTATACGTTATACGTTATACGTTATACGTTATACGTTGTACGTTATACGTTATACGTTATACGTCATACGTTATACGTTATAGGTGTTACGTTATACGTTATACGTTATACGTTATACGTTATTCGTAATACGTTATACGTGATACGTTATACGTTGTACGTTATACGTTATACGTTGTACGCTATACGTTATACTTTATACGTTATAGGTGTTACGTTATACGTTATACGTTATACGTTATTCGTAATACGTTATACGTGATACGTTATACGTTGTACGTTATACGTTATACGTTATACGTTACACTTTATACGTTATACGTTATACATTACATGTTATACGTTATACGTTATACGTTATACGTTATACGTTATACGTCATAGGTTATACGTTATATGTTATACGTTATACGTTATACGTAATACGTTATACGTTATACGTTATACGTTATACGTCATACGTTATACGTTATAGGTGTTACGTTATACGTTATACGTTATACGTTATACGTTATACGTTATACGTTATACGTTATACGTCATACGTTATACGTTATAGGTGTTACGTTATACGTTATACGTTATACGTTATACGCTATTCGTAATAAGTTACACGTGATACGTTATACGTTATACGTTGTACGTTATACGTTATACGTTATACGTTATACGTTATACGTTATTCGTTATACGTTATACGTTATACATTACATGTTTTACGTTACACGTTATACGTTATACCTTATACGTTATACGTTATACGTTATACGTTATACGTTATACGTTATACGTTATACGTCATACGTTATACGTCATTCGTAATACGTTATACGTGATACGTTATACGTTGTACGTTATACGTTATACGTTATACGTTATACGTTATACGTTATACGTTATACGTTATACGTTATACGTTATACGTTGTACGTTATACGTTAGACGTTATACGTTATACGTTATTCGTTATACGTTATACGTTATACATTACATGTTTTACGTTATACGTTATACGTTATACGTTATACGTTATACGTTATACGTTATACGTTATACGTTATACGTTATACGTTATACGTTATACGTTATACGTTATACGTCATACGTTATACGTCATTCGTAATACGTTATACGTGATACGTTATACGTTGTACGTTATACGTTATACGTTATACGTTATACGTTATACGTTATACGTTATACGTTATACGTTATACGTTATACGTTATACGTTATACGTTATACGTTATACGTTATACGTTATACGTTGTACGTCATACGTTATACGTTATACGTTATACATTACATGTTTTACGTTATACGTTATACGTTATACGTTATACGTTATACGTTATACGTTATACGTTATACGTTATACGTTATACGTTATACGTTATACGTTATACGTTATACGTTATACGTCATACGTTATACGTCATTCGTAATACGTTATACGTTATACGTTGTACGTTATACGTTATACGTTATACGTTATACGTTATACGTTATTCGTTATACGTTATACGTTATACATTACATGTTTTACGTTATACGTTATACGTTATACGTTATACGTTGTACGTTGTACGTTGTACGTTATACGTTATACGTTATACGTTATACGCTATACGTTATACGTTATACGTTATACGTTATACGTTATACGTTATACGTTATACGTTATACGTTATACGTTATACGTTATACGTTATACGTCATACGTTATACGTTATAGGTGTTACGTTATACGTTATACGTTATACGTTATACGTTATACGTGATACGTTATACGTTGTACGTTATACGTTATACGTTATACGTTATACGTTATACGTTATACGTTATACGTTATACGTTATACGTTATACGTTATACGTTATACGTTATACGTTATACGTTATACGTTATACGTTATACGTTATACGTTATACGTTATACGTTATACGTTATACGTTATACGTTATACGTTATACGTTATACGTTATACGTTATACGTTATACGTTATACGTTATACGTTATACGTTATACGTTATACGTCATTCGTAATACGTTATACGTGATACGTAATACGTTGTACGTTATACGTTACACGTTATACATTACATGTTTTACGTTATACGTTATACGTTATACGTTATACGTTATACGTTATACGTTATACGTTATACGTTATACGTTATACGTTATACGTTATACGTTATACGTTATACGTTATACGTTATACGTTATACGTTATACGTTATACGTCATACGTTATACGTTATAGGTGTTACGTTATACGTTATACGTTATACGTTATACGTTATACGTTATACGTTATACGTTATACGTTATTCGTTATACGTTATACGTTATACATTACATGTTATACGTTATACGTTATACATTATACGTTATACGTTATACATTACATGTTATACGTTATACGTTATACGTTATACGTTATACGTTATACGTTATACGTTATACGTCATACGTTATACGTTATAGGTGTTACGTTATACGTTATACGTTATACGTTATACGCTATTCGTAATACGTTATACGTGATACGTTATACGTTATACGTTGTACGTTATACGTTATACGTTGTACGTTATACGTTATACGTTATACGTTATACGTTATACGTTATACGTTATACGTTATACGTTATACGTTATACGTTGTACGTTATACGTTATACGTTATACGTTATACGTTATACGTTATACGTTGTACGTTGTACGTTGTACGTTATACGTTATACGTTATACGTTATACGTTATACGTTATACGTTATACGTTATACGTTATACGTTATACGTTATACGTTATACGTTATACGTTATACGTTATACGTTATACGTCATACGTTATACGTTATAGGTGTTACGTTATACGTTATACGTTATACGTTATACGTTATACGTTATACGTTATACGTTATACGTTATACGTTATACGTTATTCGTTATACGTTATACGTTATACATTACATGTTATACGTTATACGTTATACATTATACGTTATACGTTATACATTACATGTTATACGTTATACGTTATACGTTATACGTTATACGTTATACGTTATACGTTATACGTTATACGTTATACGTTATACGTTATACGTTATACGTTATACGTTGTACGTTATACGTTATACGTCATACGTTATACGTCATTCGTAATACGTTATACATGATACGTTATACGTTGTACGTTATACGTTATACGTTATACGTTATACGTTATACGTTATACGTTATACGTTATACGTTATACGTTATACGTTGTACGTTATACGTTATACGTTATACGTTATACGTCATACGTTATACGTTATAGGTGTTACGTTATACGTTATACGTTATACGTTATACGTTATTCGTAATACGTTATACGTGATACGTTATACGTTGTACGTTATACGTTATACGTTGTACGCTATACGTTATACTTTATACGTTATAGGTGTTACGTTATACGTTATACGTTATACGTAATTCGTAATACGTTATACGTGATACGTTATACGTTGTACGTTATACGTTATACGTTATACGTTACACTTTATACGTTATACGTTATACATTACATGTTATACGTTATACGTTATACGTTATACGTTATACGTTATACGTCATAGGTTATACGTTATATGTTATACGTTATACGTTATACGTAATACGTTATACGTTATACGTTATACGTTATACGTCATACGTTATACGTTATAGGTGTTACGTTATACGTTATACGTTATACGTTATACGTTATACGTTATACGTTATACGTCATACGTTATACGTTATAGGTGTTACGTTATACGTTATACGTTATACGTTATACGCTATTCGTAATACGTTATACGTGATACGTTATACGTTATACGTTGTACGTTATACGTTATACGTTATACGTTATACGTTATACGTTATTCGTTATACGTTATACGTTATACATTACATGTTTTACGTTACACGTTATACGTTATACCTTATACGTTATACGTTATACGTTATACGTTCTACGTTATACGTTATACGTCATACGTTATACGTCATTCGTAATACGTTATACGTGATACGTTATACGTTGTACGTTATACGTTATACGTTATACGTTATACGTTATACGTTATACGTTATACGTTATACGTTATACGTTATACGTTGTACGTTATACGTTATACGTTATACGTTATACGTTATTCGTTATACGTTATACGTTATACATTACATGTTTTACGTTATACGTTATACGTTATACGTTATACGTTATACGTTATACGTTATACGTTATACGTTATACGTTATACGTTATACGTTATACGTTATACGTTATACGTTATACGTTATACGTTATACGTCATACGTTATACGTCATTCGTAATACGTTATACGTGATACGTTATACGTTGTACGTTATACGTTATACGTTATACGTTATACGTTATACGTTATACGTTATACGTTATACGTTATACGTTATACGTTATACGTTATACGTTATACGTTATACGTTATACGTTATACGTTATACGTTATACGTTATACGTTATACGTTGTACGTCATACGTTATACGTTATACGTTATACATTACATGTTTTACGTTATACGTTATACGTTATACGTTATACGTTATACGATATACGTTATACGTTATACGTTATACGTTATACGTTATACGTCATTCGTAATACGTTATACGTGATACGTTATACGTTGTACGTTATACGTTACACGTTATACATTACATGTTTTACGTTATACGTTATACGTTATACGTTATACGTTATACGTTATACGTTATACGTTATACGTTATACGTTATACGTTATACGTTATACGTTATACGTTATACGTTATACGATATACGTCATACGTTATACGTCATTCGTAATACGTTATACGTGATACGTTATACGTTGTACGTTATACGTTATACGTTATACTTTATACGTTATACGTTATACGTTATACGTTATACGTTATACGTTATACGTTATACGTTATACGTTATACGTCATACGTTATACGTTATAGGTGTTACGTTATACGTTATACGTTATACGTTATACGTTATACGTTATACGTTATACGTTATACGTTATACGTTATACGTTATTCGTTATACGTTATACGTTATACATTACATGTTATACGTTATACGTTATACATTATACGTTATACGTTATACATTACATGTTATACGTTATACGTTATACGTTATACGTTATACGTTATACGTTATACGTTATACGTCATACGTTATACGTTATAGGTGTTACGTTATACGTTATACGTTATACGTTATACGCTATTCGTAATACGTTATACGTGATACGTTATACGTTATACGTTGTACGTTATACGTTATACGTTGTACGTTATACGTTATACGTTATACGTTATACGTTATACGTTATACGTTATACGTTATACGTTATACGTTATACGTTGTACGTTATACGTTATACGTTATACGTTATACGTTATACGTTATACGTTGTACGTTGTACGTTGTACGTTATACGTTATACGTTATACGTTATACGTTATACGTTATACGTTATACATTATACGTTATACGTTATACGTTATACGTTATACGTTATACGTTATACGTTATACGTTATACGTTATACGTCATACGTTATACGTTATAGGTGTTACGTTATACGTTATACGTTATACGTTATACGTTATACGTTATACGTTATACGTTATACGTTATACGTTATACGTTATTCGTTATACGTTATACGTTATACATTACATGTTATACGTTATACGTTATACATTATACGTTATACGTTATACATTACATGTTATACGTTATACGTTATACGTTATACGTTATACGTTATACGTTATACGTTATACGTTATACGTTATACGTTATACGTTATACGTTATACGTTATACGTTGTACGTTATACGTTATACGTCATACGTTATACGTCATTCGTAATACGTTATACATGATACGTTATACGTTGTACGTTATACGTTATACGTTATACGTTATACGTTATACGTTATACGTTATACGTTATACGTTATACGTTATACGTTGTACGTTATACGTTATACGTTATACGTCATACGTTATACGTTATAGGTGTTACGTTATACGTTATACGTTATACGTTATACGTTATTCGTAATACGTTATACGTGATACGTTATACGTTGTACGTTATACGTTATACGTTGTACGCTATACGTTATACTTTATACGTTATAGGTGTTACGTTATACGTTATACGTTATACGTTATTCGTAATACGTTATACGTGATACGTTATACGTTGTACGTTATACGTTATACGTTATACGTTACACTTTATACGTTATACGTTATACATTACATGTTATACGTTATACGTTATACGTTATACGTTATACGTTATACGTCATAGGTTATACGTTATATGTTATACGTTATACGTTATACGTAATACGTTATACGTTATACGTTATACGTTATACGTCATACGTTATACGTTATAGGTGTTACGTTATACGTTATACGTTATACGTTATACGTTATACGTTATACGTTATACGTCATACGTTATACGTTATAGGTGTTACGTTATACGTTATACGTTATACGTTATACGCTATTCGTAATACGTTATACGTGATACGTTATACGTTATACGTTGTACGTTATACGTTATACGTTATACGTTATACGTTATACGTTATTCGTTATACGTTATACGTTATACATTACATGTTTTACGTTACACGTTATACGTTATACCTTATACGTTATACGTTATACGTTATACGTTATACGTTATACGTTATACGTCATACGTTATACGTCATTCGTAATACGTTATACGTGATACGTTATACGTTGTACGTTATACGTTATACGTTATACGTTATACGTTATACGTTATACGTTATACGTTATACGTTATACGTTATACGTTGTACGTTATACGTTATACGTTATACGTTATACGTTATTCGTTATACGTTATACGTTATACATTACATGTTTTACGTTATACGTTATACGTTATACGTTATACGTTATACGTTATACGTTATACGTTATACGTTATACGTTATACGTTATACGTTATACGTTATACGTTATACGTCATACGTTATACGTCATTCGTAATACGTTATACGTGATACGTTATACGTTGTACGTTATACGTTATACGTTATACGTTATACGTTATACGTTATACGTTATACGTTATACGTTATACGTTATACGTTATACGTTATACGTTATACGTTATACGTTATACGTTATACGTTATACGTTATACGTTATACGTTGTACGTCATACGTTATACGTTATACGATATACATTACATGTTTTACGTTATACGTTATACGTTATACGTTATACGTTATACGTTATACGTTATACGTTATACGTTATACGTTATACGTTATACGTTATACGTTATACGTTATACGTTATACGTTATACGTCATACGTTATACGTCATTCGTAATACGTTATACGTTATACGTTGTACGTTATACGTTATACGTTATACGTTATACGTTATACGTTATTCGTTATACGTTATACGTTATACATTACATGTTTTACGTTACACGTTATACGTTATACCTTATACGTTATACGTTATACGTTATACGTTATACGTTATACGTTATACGTCATACGTTATACGTCATTCGTAATACGTTATACATGATACGTTATACGTTGTACGTTATACGTTATACGTTATACGTTATACGTTATACGTTATACGTTATACGTTATACGTTATACGTTATACGTTGTACGTTATACGTTATACGTTATACGTTATACGTTATTCGTTATACGTTATACGTTATACATTACATGTTTTACGTTATACGTTATACGTTATACGTTATACGTTATACGTTATACGTTATACGTTATACGTTACACGTTAAACGTTATACGTTATACGTTATACGTTATACGTTATACGTTATACGTTATACGTCATACGTTATACGTCATTCGTAATACGTTATACGTGATACGTTATACGTTGTACGTTATACGTTATACGTTATACGTTATACGTTATACGTTATACGTTATACGTTATACGTTATACGTTATACGTTATACGTTATACGTTATACGTTATACGTTATACGTTATACGTTATACGTTATACGTTATACGTTATACGTTATACGTTGTACGTTATACGTTATACGTCATACGTTATACGTCATTCGTAATACGTTATACATGATACGTTATACGTTGTACGTTATACGTTATACGTTATACGTTATACGTTATACGTTATACGTTATACGTTATACGTTATACGTTATACGTTGTACGTTATACGTTATACGTTATACGTTATACGTCATACGTTATACGTTATAGGTGTTACGTTATACGTTATACGTTATACGTTATACGTTATTCGTAATACGTTATACGTGATACGTTATACGTTGTACGTTATACGTTATACGTTGTACGCTATACGTTATACTTTATACGTTATAGGTGTTACGTTATACGTTATACGTTATACGTAATTCGTAATACGTTATACGTGATACGTTATACGTTGTACGTTATACGTTATACGTTATACGTTACACTTTATACGTTATACGTTATACATTACATGTTATACGTTATACGTTATACGTTATACGTTATACGTTATACGTCATAGGTTATACGTTATATGTTATACGTTATACGTTATACGTAATACGTTATACGTTATACGTTATACGTTATACGTCATACGTTATACGTTATAGGTGTTACGTTATACGTTATACGTTATACGTTATACGTTATACGTTATACGTTATACGTCATACGTTATACGTTATAGGTGTTACGTTATACGTTATACGTTATACGTTATACGCTATTCGTAATACGTTATACGTGATACGTTATACGTTATACGTTGTACGTTATACGTTATACGTTATACGTTATACGTTATACGTTATTCGTTATACGTTATACGTTATACATTACATGTTTTACGTTACACGTTATACGTTATACCTTATACGTTATACGTTATACGTTATACGTTATACGTTATACGTTATACGTCATACGTTATACGTCATTCGTAATACGTTATACGTGATACGTTATAAGTTGTACGTTATACGTTATACGTTATACGTTATACGTTATACGTTATACGTTATACGTTATACGTTATACGTTATACGTTGTACGTTATACGTTATACGTTATACGTTATACGTTATTCGTTATACGTTATACGTTATACATTACATGTTTTACGTTATACGTTATACGTTATACGTTATACGTTATACGTTATACGTTATACGTTATACGTTATACGTTATACGTTATACGTTATACGTTATACGTTATACGTTATACGTTATACGTCATACGTTATACGTCATTCGTAATACGTTATACGTGATACGTTATACGTTGTACGTTATACGTTATACGTTATACGTTATACGTTATACGTTATACGTTATACGCTATACGTTATACGTTATACGTTATACGTTATACGTTATACGTTATACGTTATACGTTATACGTTATACGTTATACGTTATACGTTGTACGTCATACGTTATACGTTATACGTTATACATTACATGTTTTACGTTATACGTTATACGTTATACGTTATACGTTATACGATATACGTTATACGTTATACGTTATACGTTATACGTTATACGTCATTCGTAATACGTTATACGTGATACGTTATACGTTGTACGTTATACGTTACACGTTATACATTACATGTTTTACGTTATACGTTATACGTTATACGTTATACGTTATACGTTATACGTTATACGTTATACGTTATACGTTATACGTTATACGTTATACGTTATACGTTATACGTTATACGTTATACGATATACGTCATACGTTATACGTCATTCGTAATACGTTATACGTGATACGTTATACGTTGTACGTTATACGTTATACGTTATACGTTATACGTTATACGTTATACGTTATACGTTATACGTTATACGTTATACGTTATACGTTATACGTTATACGTTATACGTTATACGTCATACGTTATACGTTATAGGTGTTACGTTATACGTTATACGTTATACGTTATACGTTATACGTTATACGTTATACGTTATACGTTATTCGTTATACGTTATACGTTATACATTACATGTTATACGTTATACGTTATACATTATACGTTATACGTTATACATTACATGTTATACGTTATACGTTATACGTTATACGTTATACGTTATACGTTATACGTTATACGTCATACGTTATACGTTATAGGTGTTACGTTATACGTTATACGTTATACGTTATACGCTATTCGTAATACGTTATACGTGATACGTTATACGTTATACGTTGTACGTTATACGTTATACGTTGTACGTTATACGTTATACGTTATACGTTATACGTTATACGTTATACGTTATACGTTATACGTTATACGTTATACGTTGTACGTTATACGTTATACGTTATACGTTATACGTTATACGTTATACGTTGTACGTTGTACGTTGTACGTTATACGTTATACGTTATACGTTATACGTTATACGTTATACGTTATACGTTATACGTTATACGTTATACGTTATACGTTATACGTTATACGTTATACGTTATACGTTATACGTCATACGTTATACGTTATAGGTGTTACGTTATACGTTATACGTTATACGTTATACGTTATACGTTATACGTTATACGTTATACGTTATACGTTATACGTTATTCGTTATACGTTATACGTTATACATTACATGTTATACGTTATACGTTATACATTATACGTTATACGTTATACATTACATGTTATACGTTATACGTTATACGTTATACGTTATACGTTATACGTTATACGTTATACGTTATACGTTATACGTTATACGTTATACGTTATACGTTATACGTTGTACGTTATACGTTATACGTCATACGTTATACGTCATTCGTAATACGTTATACATGATACGTTATACGTTGTACGTTATACGTTATACGTTATACGTTATACGTTATACGTTATACGTTATACGTTATACGTTATACGTTATACGTTGTACGTTATACGTTATACGTTATACGTCATACGTTATACGTTATAGGTGTTACGTTATACGTTATACGTTATACGTTATACGTTATTCGTAATACGTTATACGTGATACGTTATACGTTGTACGTTATACGTTATACGTTGTACGCTATACGTTATACTTTATACGTTATAGGTGTTACGTTATACGTTATACGTTATACGTTATTCGTAATACGTTATACGTGATACGTTATACGTTGTACGTTATACGTTATACGTTATACGTTACACTTTATACGTTATACGTTATACATTACATGTTATACGTTATACGTTATACGTTATACGTTATACGTTATACGTCATAGGTTATACGTTATATGTTATACGTTATACGTTATACGTAATACGTTATACGTTATACGTTATACGTTATACGTCATACGTTATACGTTATAGGTGTTACGTTATACGTTATACGTTATACGTTATACGTTATACGTTATACGTTATACGTCATACGTTATACGTTATAGGTGTTACGTTATACGTTATACGTTATACGTTATACGCTATTCGTAATACGTTATACGTGATACGTTATACGTTATACGTTGTACGTTATACGTTATACGTTATACGTTATACGTTATACGTTATTCGTTATACGTTATACGTTATACATTACATGTTTTACGTTACACGTTATACGTTATACCTTATACGTTATACGTTATACGTTATACGTTATACGTTATACGTTATACGTCATACGTTATACGTCATTCGTAATACGTTATACGTGATACGTTATACGTTGTACGTTATACGTTATACGTTATACGTTATACGTTATACGTTATACGTTATACGTTATACGTTATACGTTATACGTTGTACGTTATACGTTATACGTTATACGTTATACGTTATTCGTTATACGTTATACGTTATACATTACATGTTTTACGTTATACGTTATACGTTATACGTTATACGTTATACGTTATACGTTATACGTTATACGTTATACGTTATACGTTATACGTTATACGTTATACGTTATACGTTATACGTCATACGTTATACGTCATTCGTAATACGTTATACGTGATACGTTATACGTTGTACGTTATACGTTATACGTTATACGTTATACGTTATACGTTATACGTTATACGTTATACGTTATACGTTATACGTTATACGTTATACGTTATACGTTATACGTTATACGTTATACGTTATACGTTATACGTTATACGTTATACGTTGTACGTCATACGTTATACGTTATACGTTATACATTACATGTTTTACGTTATACGTTATACGTTATACGTTATACGTTATACGTTATACGTTATACGTTATACGTTATACGTTATACGTTATACGTTATACGTTATACGTTATACGTTATACGTTATACGTCATACGTTATACGTCATTCGTAATACGTTATACGTTATACGTTGTACGTTATACGTTATACGTTATACGTTATACGTTATACGTTATTCGTTATACGTTATACGTTATACATTACATGTTTTACGTTACACGTTATACGTTATACCTTATACGTTATACGTTATACGTTATACGTTATACGTTATACGTTATACGTCATACGTTATACGTCATTCGTAATACGTTATACATGATACGTTATACGTTGTACGTTATACGTTATACGTTATACGTTATACGTTATACGTTATACGTTATACGTTATACGTTATACGTTATACGTTGTACGTTATACGTTATACGTTATACGTTATACGTTATTCGTTATACGTTATACGTTATACATTACATGTTTTACGTTATACGTTATACGTTATACGTTATACGTTATACGTTATACGTTATACGTTATACGTTACACGTTAAACGTTATACGTTATACGTTATACGTTATACGTTATACGTTATACGTTATACGTTATACGTTATACGTTATACGTTATACGTTATACGTTATACGTCATACGTTATACGTCATTCGTAATACGTTATACGTGATACGTTATACGTTGTACGTTATACGTTATACGTTATACGTTATACGTTATACGTTATACGTTATACGTTATACGTCATAGGTTATACGTTATATGTTATACGTTATACGTTATACGTAATACGTTATACGTTATACGTTATACGTTATACGTCATACGTTATACGTTATAGGTGTTACGTTATACGTTATACGTTATACGTTATACGTTATACGTTATACGTTATACGTCATACGTTATACGTTATAGGTGTTACGTTATACGTTATACGTTATACGTTATACGCTATTCGTAATACGTTATACGTGATACGTTATACGTTATACGTTGTACGTTATACGTTATACGTTATACGTTATACGTTATACGTTATTCGTTATACGTTATACGTTATACATTACATGTTTTACGTTACACGTTATACGTTATACCTTATACGTTATACGTTATACGTTATACGTTATACGTTATACGTTATACGTCATACGTTATACGTCATTCGTAATACGTTATACGTGATACGTTATACGTTGTACGTTATACGTTATACGTTATACGTTATACGTTATACGTTATACGTTATACGTTATACGTTATACGTTATACGTTGTACGTTATACGTTATACGTTATACGTTATACGTTATTCGTTATACGTTATACGTTATACATTACATGTTTTACGTTATACGTTATACGTTATACGTTATACGTTATACGTTATACGTTATACGTTATACGTTATACGTTATACGTTATACGTTATACGTTATACGTTATACGTTATACGTCATACGTTATACGTCATTCGTAATACGTTATACGTGATACGTTATACGTTGTACGTTATACGTTATACGTTATACGTTATACGTTATACGTTATACGTTATACGTTATACGTTATACGTTATACGTTATACGTTATACGTTATACGTTATACGTTATACGTTATACGTTATACGTTATACGTTATACGTTGTACGTCATACGTTATACGTTATACGTTATACATTACATGTTTTACGTTATACGTTATACGTTATACGTTATACGTTATACGTTATACGTTATACGTTATACGTTATACGTTATACGTTATACGTTATACGTTATACGTTATACGTTATACGTTATACGTCATACGTTATACGTCATTCGTAATACGTTATACGTTATACGTTGTACGTTATACGTTATACGTTATACGTTATACGTTATACGTTATTCGTTATACGTTATACGTTATACATTACATGTTTTACGTTACACGTTATACGTTATACCTTATACGTTATACGTTATACGTTATACGTTATACGTTATACGTTATACGTCATACGTTATACGTCATTCGTAATACGTTATACATGATACGTTATACGTTGTACGTTATACGTTATACGTTATACGTTATACGTTATACGTTATACGTTATACGTTATACGTTATACGTTATACGTTGTACGTTATACGTTATACGTTATACGTTATACGTTATTCGTTATACGTTATACGTTATACATTACATGTTTTACGTTATACGTTATACGTTATACGTTATACGTTATACGTTATACGTTATACGTTATACGTTACACGTTAAACGTTATACGTTATACGTTATACGTTATACGTTATACGTTATACGTTATACGTTATACGTTATACGTTATACGTTATACGTTATACGTTATACGTCATACGTTATACGTCATTCGTAATACGTTATACGTGATACGTTATACGTTGTACGTTATACGTTATACGTTATACGTTATACGTTATACGTTATACGTTATACGTCATACGTTATACGTCATTCGTAATACGTTATACGTGATACGTTATACGTTGTACGTTATACGTTATACGTTATACGTTATACGTTATACGTTATACGTTATACGTTATACGTTATACGTTATACGTTATACGTTATACGTTATACGTTATACGTTATACGTTATACGTTATACGTTATACGTTATACGTTATACGTTATACGTTATACGTTATACGTTATACGTTATACGTTATACGTTATACGTTATACGTTGTACGTTGTACGTTGTACGTTATACGTTATACGTTATACGTTATACGTTATACGTTATACGTTATACGTTATACGTTATACGTTATACGTTATACGTTATACGTTATACGTTATACGTTATACGTTATACGTCATACGTTATACGTTATAGGTGTTACGTTATACGTTATACGTTATACGTTATACGTTATACGTTATACGTTATACGTTATACGTTATTCGTTATACGTTATACGTTATACATTACATGTTATACGTTATACGTTATACATTATACGTTATACCTTATACATTACATGTTATACGTTATACGTTATACGTTATACGTTATACGTTATACGTTATACGTTATACGTCATACGTTATACGTTATAGGTGTTACGTTATACGTTATACGTTATACGTTATACGCTATTCGTAATACGTTATACGTGATACGTTATACGTTATACGTTGTACGTTATACGTTATACGTTGTACGTTATACGTTATACGTTATACGTTATACGTTATACGCTATACGTTATACGTTATACGTTATACGTTATACGTTGTACGTTATACGTTATACGTTATACGTTATACGTTATACGTTATACGTTGTACGTTGTACGTTGTACGTTATACGTTATACGTTATACGTTATACGTTATACGTTATACGTCATACGTTATACGTTATACGTTATACGTTATACGTTATACGTTATACGTTGTACGTTATACGTTATACGTTATACGTTATACGTTATTCGTTATACGTTATACGTTACATGTTTTACGTTATACGTTATACGTTATACGTTATACGTTATACCTTATACGTTATACGTTATACTTTATACGTTATACGTCATACGTTATACGTCATTCGTAATACGTTATACGTGATACGTTATACGTTGTACGTTATACGTTATACGTTATACGTTATACGTTATACGTTATACGTTATACGTTATACGTTATACGTTATACGTTATACGTTATACGTTATACGTTATACGTTATACGTTATACGTTGTACGTTGTACGTTGTACGTTATACGTTATACGTTATACGTTATACGTTATACGTTATACGTTATACGTTATACGTTATACGTTATACGTTATACGTTATACGTTATACGTTATACGTTATACGTTATACGTTATACGTCATACGTTATACGTTATAGGTGTTACGTTATACGTTATACGTTATACGTTATACGTTATACGTGATACGTTATACGTTGTACGTTATACGTTATACGTTATACGTTATACGTTATACGTTATACGTTATACGTTATACGTTATACGTTATACGTTATACGTTATACGTTATACGTTATACGTTATACGTTATACGTTATACGTTATACGTTATACGTTATACGTTATACGTTATACGTTATACGTTATACGTTATACGTTATACGTTATACGTTATACGTTATACGTTATACGTCATTCGTAATACGTTATACGTGATACGTTATACGTTGTACGTTATACGTTACACGTTATACATTACATGTTTTACGTTATACGTTATACGTTATACGTTATACGTTATACGTTATACGTTATACGTTATACGTTATACGTTATACGTTATACGTTATACGTTATACGTTATACGTTATACGTTATACGATATACGTCATACGTTATACGTCATTCGTAATACGTTATACGTGATACGTTATACGTTGTACGTTATACGTTATACGTTATACGTTATACGTTATACGTTATACGTTATACGTTATACGTTATACGTTATACGTTATACGTTATACGTTATACGTTATACGTCATACGTTATACGTTATAGGTGTTACGTTATACGTTATACGTTATACGTTATACGTTATACGTTATACGTTATACGTTATACGTTATTCGTTATACGTTATACGTTATACATTACATGTTATACGTTATACGTTATACATTATACGTTATACGTTATACGTTATAGGTGTTACGTTATACGTTATACGTTATACGTTATACGCTATTCGTAATACGTTATACGTGATACGTTATACGTTATACGTTGTACGTTATACGTTATACGTTGTACGTTATACGTTATACGTTATATGTTATACGTTATACGTTATACGTTATACGTTATACGTTATACGTTATACGTTGTACGTTATACGTTATACGTTATACGTTATACGTTATACGTTATACGTTGTACGTTGTACGTTGTACGTTATACGTTATACGTTATACGTTATACGTTATACGTTATACGTTATACGTTATACGTTATACGTTATACGTTATACGTTATACGTTATACGTTATACGTTATACGTTATACGTCATACGTTATACGTTATAGGTGTTACGTTATACGTTATACGTTATACGTTATACGTTATACGTTATACGTTATACGTTATACGTTATACGTTATACGTTATTCGTTATACGTTATATGTTATACATTACATGTTATACGTTATACGTTATACATTATACGTTATACGTTATACATTACATGTTATACGTTATACGTTATACGTTATACGTTATACGTTATACGTTATACGTTATACGTTATACGTTATACGTTATACGTTATACGTTATACGTTATACGTTGTACGTTATACGTTATACGTCATACGTTATACGTCATTCGTAATACGTTATACATGATACGTTATACGTTGTACGTTATACGTTATACGTTATACGTTATACGTTATACGTTATACGTTATACGTTATACGTTATACGTTATACATTGTACGTTATACGTTATACGTCATACGTTATACGTCATTCGTAATACGTTATACGTGATACGTTATACGTTGTACGTTATACGTTATACGTTATACGTTATACGTTATACGTTATACGTTATACGTCATACGTTATACGTCATTCGTAATACGTTATACGTGATACGTTATACGTTGTACGTTATACGTTATACGTTATACGTTATACGTTATACGTTATACGTTATACGTTATACGTTATACGTTATACGTTATACGTTATACGTTATACGTTATACGTTATACGTTATACGTTATACGTTATACGTTATACGTTATACGTTATACGTTATACGTTATACGTTATACGTTATACGTTATACGTTATACGTTATACGTTATACGTTATACGTTGTACGTTGTACGTTGTACGTTATACGTTATACGTTATACGTTATACGTTATACGTTATACGTTATACGTTATACGTTATACGTTATACGTTATACGTTATACGTTATACGTTATACGTTATACGTCATACGTTATACGTTATAGGTGTTACGTTATACGTTATACGTTATACGTTATACGTTATACGTTATACGTTATACGTTATACGTTATTCGTTATACGTTATACGTTATACATTACATGTTATACGTTATACGTTATAGGTGTTACGTTATACGTTATACGTTATACGTTATACGTTATACGTTATACGTTATACGTTATACGTTATACGTTATACGTTATACGTCATACGTTATACGTTATAGGTGTTACGTTATACGTTATACGTTATACGTTATACGCTATTCGTAATACGTTATACGTGATACGTTATACGTTATACGTTGTACGTTATACGTTATACGTTGTACGTTATACGTTATACGTTATACGTTATACGTTATACGCTATACGTTATACGTTATACGTTATACGTTATACGTTGTACGTTATACGTTATACGTTATACGTTATACGTTATACGTTATACGTTGTACGTTGTACGTTGTACGTTATACGTTATACGTTATACGTTATACGTTATACGTTATACGTCATACGTTATACGTTATACGTTATACGTTATACGTTATACGTTATACGTTGTACGTTATACGTTATACGTTATACGTTATACGTTATTCGTTATACGTTATACGTTACATGTTTTACGTTATACGTTATACGTTATACGTTATACGTTATACCTTATACGTTATACGTTATACGTTATACGTTATACGTCATACGTTATACGTCATTCGTAATACGTTATACGTGATACGTTATACGTTGTACGTTATACGTTATACGTTATACGTTATACGTTATACGTTATACGTTATACGTTATACGTTATACGTTATACGTTATACGTTATACGTTATACGTTATACGTTATACGTTATACGTTGTACGTTGTACGTTGTACGTTATACGTTATACGTTATACGTTATACGTTATACGTTATACGTTATACGTTATACGTTATACGTTATACGTTATACGTTATACGTTATACGTTATACGTTATACGTTATACGTTGTACGTTATACGTTATACGTTATACGTTATACGTTATACGTTATACGTTGTACGTTGTACGTTGTACGTTATACGTTATACGTTATACGTTATACGTTATACGTTATACGTTATACGTTATACGTTATACGTTATACGTTATACGTTATACGTTATACGTTATACGTTATACGTTATACGTCATACGTTATACGTTATACGTTATACGTTATACGATATACGTCATACGTTATACGTCATTCGTAATACGTTATACGTGATACGTTATACGTTGTACGTTATACGTTATACGTTATACGTTATACGTTATACGTTATACGTTATACGTTATACGTCATTCGTAATACGTTATACGTGATACGTTATACGTTGTACGTTATACGTTACACGTTATACATTACATGTTTTACGTTATACGTTATACGTTATACGTTATACGTTATACGTTATACGTTATACGTTATACGTTATACGTTATACGTTATACGTTATACGTTATACGTTATACGTTATACGTTATACGATATACGTCATACGTTATACGTCATTCGTAATACGTTATACGTGATACGTTATACGTTGTACGTTATACGTTATACGTTATACGTTATACGTTATACGTTATACGTTATACGTTATACGTTATACGTTATACGTTATACGTTATACGTTATACGTTATACGTCATACGTTATACGTTATAGGTGTTACGTTATACGTTATACGTTATACGTTATACGTTATACGTTATACGTTATACGTTATACGTTATTCGTTATACGTTATACGTTATACATTACATGTTATACGTTATACGTTATACATTATACGTTATACGTTATACGTTATAGGTGTTACGTTATACGTTATACGTTATACGTTATACGCTATTCGTAATACGTTATACGTGATACGTTATACGTTATACGTTGTACGTTATACGTTATACGTTGTACGTTATACGTTATACGTTATATGTTATACGTTATACGTTATACGTTATACGTTATACGTTATACGTTATACGTTGTACGTTATACGTTATACGTTATACGTTATACGTTATACGTTATACGTTGTACGTTGTACGTTGTACGTTATACGTTATACGTTATACGTTATACGTTATACGTTATACGTTATACGTTATACGTTATACGTTATACGTTATACGTTATACGTTATACGTTATACGTTATACGTTATACGTCATACGTTATACGTTATAGGTGTTACGTTATACGTTATACGTTATACGTTATACGTTATACGTTATACGTTATACGTTATACGTTATACGTTATACGTTATTCGTTATACGTTATACGTTATACATTACATGTTATACGTTATACGTTATACATTATACGTTATACGTTATACATTACATGTTATACGTTATACGTTATACGTTATACGTTATACGTTATACGTTATACGTTATACGTTATACGTTATACGTTATACGTTATACGTTATACGTTATACGTTGTACGTTATACGTTATACGTCATACGTTATACGTCATTCGTAATACGTTATACATGATACGTTATACGTTGTACGTTATACGTTATACGTTATACGTTATACGTTATACGTTATACGTTATACGTTATACGTTATACGTTATACGTTGTACGTTATACGTTATACGTTATACGTCATACGTTATACGTTATAGGTGTTACGTTATACGTTATACGTTATACGTTATACGTTATTCGTAATACGTTATACGTGATACGTTATACGTTGTACGTTATACGTTATACGTTGTACGCTATACGTTATACTTTATACGTTATAGGTGTTACGTTATACGTTATACGTTATACGTTATTCGTAATACGTTATACGTGATACGTTATACGTTGTACGTTATACGTTATACGTTATACGTTACACTTTATACGTTATACGTTATACATTACATGTTATACGTTATACGTTATACGTTATACGTTATACGTTATACGTCATAGGTTATACGTTATATGTTATACGTTATACGTTATACGTAATACGTTATACGTTATACGTTATACGTTATACGTCATACGTTATACGTTATAGGTGTTACGTTATACGTTATACGTTATACGTTATACGTTATACGTTATACGTTATACGTCATACGTTATACGTTATAGGTGTTACGTTATACGTTATACGTTATACGTTATACGCTATTCGTAATACGTTATACGTGATACGTTATACGTTATACGTTGTACGTTATACGTTATACGTTATACGTTATACGTTATACGTTATTCGTTATACGTTATACGTTATACATTACATGTTTTACGTTACACGTTATACGTTATACCTTATACGTTATACGTTATACGTTATACGTTATACGTTATACGTTATACGTCATACGTTATACGTCATTCGTAATACGTTATACGTGATACGTTATACGTTGTACGTTATACGTTATACGTTATACGTTATACGTTATACGTTATACGTTATACGTTATACGTTATACGTTATACGTTGTACGTTATACGTTATACGTTATACGTTATACGTTATTCGTTATACGTTATACGTTATACATTACATGTTTTACGTTATACGTTATACGTTATACGTTATACGTTATACGTTATACGTTATACGTTATACGTTATACGTTATACGTTATACGTTATACGTTATACGTTATACGTTATACGTTATACGTCATACGTTATACGTCATTCGTAATACGTTATACGTGATACGTTATACGTTGTACGTTATACGTTATACGTTATACGTTATACGTTATACGTTATACGTTATACGTTATACGTTATACGTTATACGTTATACGTTATACGTTATACGTTATACGTTATACGTTATACGTTATACGTTATACGTTATACGTTGTACGTCATACGTTATACGTTATACGTTATACATTACATGTTTTACGTTATACGTTATACGTTATACGTTATACGTTATACGTTATACGTTATACGTTATACGTTATACGTTATACGTTATACGTTATACGTTATACGTTATACGTTATACGTTATACGTCATACGTTATACGTCATTCGTAATACGTTATACGTTATACGTTGTACGTTATACGTTATACGTTATACGTTATACGTTATACGTTATTCGTTATACGTTATACGTTATACATTACATGTTTTACGTTACACGTTATACGTTATACCTTATACGTTATACGTTATACGTTATACGTTATACGTTATACGTTATACGTCATACGTTATACGTCATTCGTAATACGTTATACATGATACGTTATACGTTGTACGTTATACGTTATACGTTATACGTTATACGTTATACGTTATACGTTATACGTTATACGTTATACGTTATACGTTGTACGTTATACGTTATACGTTATACGTTATACGTTATTCGTTATACGTTATACGTTATACATTACATGTTTTACGTTATACGTTATACGTTATACGTTATACGTTGTACGTTATACGTTATACGTTATACGTTATACGTTATACGTTATACGTTATACGTTATACGTTATACGTTATACGTTATACGTTATACGTTATACGTTATACGTTATACGTTATACGTTATACGTTATACGTTATACGTTATACGTCATACGTTATACGTCATTCGTAATACGTTATACGTGATACGTTATACGTTGTACGTTATACGTTATACGTTATACGTTATACGTTATACGTTATACGTTATACGTCATACGTTATACGTCATTCGTAATACGTTATACGTGATACGTTATACGTTGTACGTTATACGTTATACGTTATACGTTATACGTTATACGTTATACGTTATACGTTATACGTTATACGTTATACGTTATACGTTATACGTTATACGTTATACGTTATACGTTATACGTTATACGTTATACGTTATACGTTATACGTTATACGTTATACGTTATACGTTATACGTTATACGTTATACGTTATACGTTATACGTTATACGTTATACGTTGTACGTTGTACGTTGTACGTTATACGTTATACGTTATACGTTATACGTTATACGTTATACGTTATACGTTATACGTTATACGTTATACGTTATACGTTATACGTTATACGTTATACGTTATACGTTATACGTCATACGTTATACGTTATAGGTGTTACGTTATACGTTATACGTTATACGTTATACGTTATACGTTATACGTTATACGTTATACGTTATTCGTTATACGTTATACGTTATACATTACATGTTATACGTTATACGTTATAGGTGTTACGTTATACGTTATACGTTATACGTTATACGTTATACGTTATACGTTATACGTTATACGTTATACGTTATACGTTATACGTCATACGTTATACGTTATAGGTGTTACGTTATACGTTATACGTTATACGTTATACGCTATTCGTAATACGTTATACGTGATACGTTATACGTTATACGTTGTACGTTATACGTTATACGTTGTACGTTATACGTTATACGTTATACGTTATACGTTATACGCTATACGTTATACGTTATACGTTATACGTTATACGTTGTACGTTATACGTTATACGTTATACGTTATACGTTATACGTTATACGTTGTACGTTGTACGTTGTACGTTATACGTTATACGTTATACGTTATACGTTATACGTTATACGTCATACGTTATACGTTATACGTTATACGTTATACGTTATACGTTATACGTTGTACGTTATACGTTATACGTTATACGTTATACGTTATTCGTTATACGTTATACGTTACATGTTTTACGTTACACGTTATACGTTATACGTTATACGTTATACCTTATACGTTATACGTTATACGTTATACGTTATACGTCATACGTTATACGTCATTCGTAATACGTTATACGTGATACGTTATACGTTGTACGTTATACGTTATACGTTATACGTTATACGTTATACGTTATACGTTATACGTTATACGTTATACGTTGTACGTTGTACGTTGTACGTTATACGTTATACGTTATACGTTATACGTTATACGTTATACGTTATACGTTATACGTTATACGTTATACGTTATACGTTATACGTTATACGTTATACGTTATACGTTATACGTCATACGTTATACGTTATAGGTTATACGTTATACGTTATACGTTATACGTTATACGTGATACGTTATACGTTGTACGTTATACGTTATACGTTATACGTTATACGTTATACGTTATACGTTATACGTTATACGTTATACGTTATACGTTATACGTTATACGTTATACGTTATACGTTATACGTTATACGTTATACGTTATACGTTATACGTTATACGTTATACGTTATACGTTATACGTTATACGTTATACGTTATACGTTATACGTTATACGTTATACGTTATACGTTATACGTTATACGTTATACGTCATTCGTAATACGTTATACGTGATACGTTATACGTTGTACGTTATACGTTACACGTTATACATTACATGTTTTACGTTATACGTTATACGTTATACGTTATACGTTATACGTTATACGTTATACGTTATACGTTATACGTTATACGTTATACGTTATACGTTATACGTTATACGTTATACGATATACGTCATACGTTATACGTCATTCGTAATACGTTATACGTGATACGTTATACGTTGTACGTTATACGTTATACGTTATACGTTATACGTTATACGTTATACGTTATACGTTATACGTTATACGTTATACGTTATACGTTATACGTTATACGTCATACGTTATACGTTATAGGTGTTACGTTATACGTTATACGTTATACGTTATACGTTATACGTTATACGTTATACGTTATACGTTATTCGTTATACGTTATACGTTATACATTACATGTTATACGTTATACGTTATACATTATACGTTATACGTTATACGTTATAGGTGTTACGTTATACGTTATACGTTATACGTTATACGCTATTCGTAATACGTTATACGTGATACGTTATACGTTATACGTTGTACGTTATACGTTATACGTTGTACGTTATACGTTATACGTTATACGTTATACGTTATACGTTATACGTTATACGTTATA
Source organism: Ptiloglossa arizonensis (assembly GCF_051014685.1). Lineage (NCBI taxonomy): Eukaryota > Metazoa > Arthropoda > Insecta > Hymenoptera > Colletidae > Ptiloglossa > Ptiloglossa arizonensis. The sequence continues at coordinate 658,186 of NW_027478408.1, read as the reverse complement.
CGTTATACGTTATACGTTGTACGTTATACGTTATACGTTATACGTTATACGTTATACGTTATACGTTGTACGTTGTACGTTGTACGTTATACGTTATACGTTATACGTTATACGTTATACGTTATACGTTATACGTTATACGTTATACGTTATACGTTATACGTTATACGTTATACGTTATACGTTATACGTTATACGTTATACGTCATACGTTATACGTTATAGGTGTTACGTTATACGTTATACGTTATACGTTATACGTTATACGTTATACGTTATACGTTATACGTTATACGTTATACGTTATTCGTTATACGTTATACGTTATACATTACATGTTATACGTTATACGTTATACGTTATACATTATACGTTATACGTTATACATTACATGTTATACGTTATACGTTATACGTTATACGTTATACGTTATACGTTATACGTTATACGTTATACGTTATACGTTATACGTTATACGTTATACGTTATACGTTATACGTTGTACGTTATACGTTATACGTCATACGTTATACGTCATTCGTAATACGTTATACATGATACGTTATACGTTGTACGTTATACGTTATACGTTATACGTTATACGTTATACGTTATACGTTATACGTTATACGTTATACGTTATACGTTGTACGTTATACGTTATACGTTATACGTCATACGTTATACGTTATAGGTGTTACGTTATACGTTATACGTTATACGTTATACGTTATTCGTAATACGTTATACGTGATACGTTATACGTTGTACGTTATACGTTATACGTTGTACGCTATACGTTATACTTTATACGTTATAGGTGTTACGTTATACGTTATACGTTATACGTTATTCGTAATACGTTATTCGTGATACGTTATACGTTGTACGTTATACGTTATACGTTATACGTTACACTTTATACGTTATACGTTATACATTACATGTTATACGTTATACGTTATACGTTATACGTTATACGTTATACGTCATAGGTTATACGTTATATGTTATACGTTATACGTTATACGTAATACGTTATACGTTATACGTTATACGTTATACGTCATACGTTATACGTTATAGGTGTTACGTTATACGTTATACGTTATACGTTATACGTTATACGTTATACGTTATACGTTATACGTCATACGTTATACGTTATAGGTGTTACGTTATACGTTATACGTTATACGTTATACGCTCTTCGTAATACGTTATACGTGATACGTTATACGTTATACGTTATACGTTGTACGTTATACGTTATACGTTATACGTTATACGTTATACGTTATTCGTTATACGTTATACGTTATACATTACATGTTTTACGTTACACGTTATACGTTATACCTTATACGTTATACGTTATACGTTATACGTTATACGTTATACGTTATACGTCATACGTTATACGTCATTCGTAATACGTTATACGTGATACGTTATACGTTGTACGTTATACGTTATACGTTATACGTTATACGTTATACGTTATACGTTATACGTTATACGTTATACGTTATACGTTGTACGTTATACGTTATACGTTATACGTTATACGTTATTCGTTATACGTTATACGTTATACATTACATGTTTTACGTTATACGTTATACGTTATACGTTATACGTTATACGTTATACGTTATACGTTATACGTTATACGTTATACGTTATACGTTATACGTTATACGTTATACGTTATACGTTATACGTCATACGTTATACGTCATTCGTAATACGTTATACGTGATACGTTATACGTTGTACGTTATACGTTATACGTTATACGTTATACGTTATACGTTATACGTTATACGTTATACGTTATACGTTATACGTTATACGTTATACGTTATACGTTATACGTTATACGTTATACGTTATACGTTATACGTCATACGTTATACGTCATTCGTAATACGTTATACGTTATACGTTGTACGTTATACGTTATACGTTATACGTTATACGTTATACGTTATTCGTTATACGTTATACGTTATACATTACATGTTTTACGTTACACGTTATACGTTATACCTTATACGTTATACGTTATACGTTATACGTTATACGTTATACGTTATACGTCATACGTTATACGTCATTCGTAATACGTTATACATGATACGTTATACGTTGTACGTTATACGTTATACGTTATACGTTATACGTTATACGTTATACGTTATACGTTATACGTTATACGTTATACGTTGTACGTTATACGTTATACGTTATACGTTATACGTTATTCGTTATACGTTATACGTTATACATTACATGTTTTACGTTATACGTTATACGTTATACGTTATACGTTATACGTTATACGTTATACGTTATACGTTATACGTTATACGTTATACGTTATACGTTATACGTTATACGTTATACGTTATACGTTATACGTTATACGTTATACGTTATACGTTATACGTTATACGTTATACGTTATACGTTATACGTTATACGTTATACGTCATACGTTATACGTCATTCGTAATACGTTATACGTGATACGTTATACGTTGTACGTTATACGTTATACGTTATACGTTATACGTTATACGTTATACGTTATACGGTATACGTTATACGTTATACGTTATACGTTATACGTTATACGTTATACGTTATACGTTATACGTTATACGTTATACGTTATACGTTATACGTTATACGTTATACGTTATACGTTATACGTTATACGTTATACGTTATACGTTATACGTTATACGTTGTACGTTGTACGTTGTACGTTATACGTTATACGTTATACGTTATACGTTATACGTTATACGTTATACGTTATACGTTATACGTTATACGTTATACGTTATACGTTACACGTTATACGTTATACGTTATACGTCATACGTTATACGTTATAGGTGTTATGTTATACGTTATACGTTATACGTTATACGTTATACGTTATACGTTATACGTTATTCGTTATACGTTATACGTTATACATTACATGTTATACGTTATACGTTATACATTATACGTTATACCTTATACATTACATGTTATACGTTATACGTTATACGTTATACGTTATACGTTATACGTTATACGTTATACGTTATACGTCATACGTTATACGTTATAGGTGTTACGTTATACGTTATACGTTATACGTTATACGCTATTCGTAATACGTTATACGTGATACGTTATACGTTATACGTTGTACGTTATACGTTATACGTTGTACGTTATACGTTATACGTTATACGTTATACGTTATACGCTATACGTTATACGTTATACGTCATACGTTATACGTCATTCGTAATACGTTATACGTGATACGTTATACGTTGTACGTTATACGTTATACGTTATACGTTATACGTTATACGTTATACGTTGTACGTCATACGTTATACGTTATACGTTATACGTTATACGTTATACGTTATACGTTGTACGTTATACGTTATACGTTATACGTTATACGTTATTCGTTATACGTTATACGTTACATGTTTTACGTTATACGTTATACGTTATACGTTATACGTTATACCTTATACGTTATACGTTATACGTTATACGTTATACGTCATACGTTATACGTCATTCGTAATACGTTATACGTGATACGTTATACGTTGTACGTTATACGTTATACGTTATACGTTATACGTTATACGTTATACGTTATACGTTATACGTTATACGTTATACGTTATACGTTATACGTTATACGTTATACGTTATACGTTATACGTTATACGTTGTACGTTATACGTTATACTTTATACGTTATACATTATACGTTATACGTTATACATTACATGTTATACGTTATACGTTATACGTTATACGTTATACGTTATACGTTATACGTCATACGTTATACGTTATAGGTGTTACGTTATACGTTATACGTTATACGTTAAACGCTATTCGTAATACGTTATACGTGATACGTTATACGTTATACGTTGTACGTTATACGTTATACGTTATACGTTATACGTTATACGTTATTCGTTATACGTTATACGTTATACATTACATGTTTTACGTTACACGTTATACGTTATACCTTATACGTTATACGTTATACGTTATACGTTATACGTTATACGTTATACGTTATACGTCATACGTTATACGTCATTCGTAATACGTTATACGTGATACGTTATACGTTGTACGTTATACGTTATACGTTATACGTTATACGTTATACGTTATACGTTATACGTTATACGTTATACGTTATACGTTATACGTTGTACGTTATACGTTATACGTTATACGTTATACGTTATTCGTTATACGTTATACGTTATACGTTACATGTTTTACGTTATACTTTATACGTTATACGTTATACGTTATACGTTATACGTTATACGTTATACGTTATACGTCATACGTTATACGTCATTCGTAATACGTTATACGTGATACGTTATACGTTGTACGTTATACGTTATACGTTATACGTTATACGTTATACGTTATACGTTATACGTTATACGTTATACGTTATACGTTATACGTTATACGTTATACGTTATACGTTATACGTTATACGTTATACGTTATACGTTATACGTTATACGTTATACGTTATACGTTATACGTTATACGTTATACATTACATGTTATACGTTATACGTTATACGTTATACGTTATACGTTATACGTCATAGGTTATACGTTATATGTTATACGTTATACGTTATACGTTATACGTCATAGGTTATACGTTATATGTTATACGTTATACGTTATACGTAATACGTTATACGTTATACGTTTTACGTTATACGTCATACGTTATACGTTATAGGTGTTACGTTATACGTTATACGTTATACGTTATACGTTACACGTTATACGTTATACGTTATACGATATACGTTTTACGTTATACGTTGTACGCTATACGTTATACTTTATATGTTATAGGTGTTACGTTATACGTTATACGATATACGTTATTCGTAATACGTTATACGTGATACGTTATACGTTGTACGTTATACGTTTTACGTTATACGTTACACATTATACGTTATACGTTATACATTACATGTTATACGTTATACGTTATACGTTATACGTTATACGTTATACGTCATAGGTTATGCGTTATATGTTATACGTTATACGTTATACGTAATACGTTATACGTTATACGTTATACGTTATACGTCATACGTTATACGTTATAGGTGTTACGTTATACGTTATACGTTATACGTTATACGTTATTCGTAATACGACATACGTGATACGTTATACGTTGTACGTTATACGTTATACGTTATACGTTATACATTATACGTTATACGTTATACGTTATACGTTATACGTTATACGTTATACGTTATACGTTATACGTTATACGTTATACGTTATACGTTATACGTTATACGTTATACGTTATACGTTATACGTTATACGTTATACGTTATACGTTATACGTTATACGTTATACGTTATACGTTATACGTTATACGTTATACGTTTTACGTTACACATTATACGTTATACGTTATACATTACATGTTATACGTTATACGTTATACGTTATACGTTATACGTTATACGTCATAGGTTATGCGTTATATGTTATACGTTATACGTTATACGTAATACGTTATACGTTATACGTTATACGTTATACGTCATACGTTATACGTTATAGGTGTTACGTTATACGTTATACGTTATACGTTATACGTTATTCGTAATACGACATACGTGATACGTTATACGTTGTACGTTATACGTTATACGTTATACGTTATACGTTTTACGTTATAGGTGTTACGTTATACGTTATACGTTATACGTTATACGTTACACGTTATACGTTATACGTTATACGATATACGTTTTACGTTATACGTTGTACGCTATACGTTATACTTTATATGTTATAGGTGTTACGTTATACGTTATACGATATACGTTATTCGTAATACGTTATACGTGATACGTTATACGTTGTACGTTATACGTTATACGTTATACGTTACACATTATACGTTATACGTTATACATTACATGTTATACGTTATACGTTATACGTTATACGTTATACGTTATACGTCATAGGTTATGCGTTATATGTTATACGTTATACGTTATACGTAATACGTTATACGTTATACGTTATACGTTATACGTCATACGTTATACGTTATAGGTGTTACGTTATACGTTATACGTTATACGTTATACGTTATACGTTATTCGTAATACGACATACGTGATACGTTATACGTTGTACGTTATACGTTATACGTTATACGTTATACATTATACGTTATACGTTATACGTTATACGTTATACGTTATACGTTATACGTTATACGTTATACGTTATACGTTATACGTTATACGTTATACGTTATACGTTATACGTTATACGTTATACGTTATACGTTATACGTTATACGTTATACGTTATACGTTATACGTTATACGTTATACGTTATACGTTATACGTTATACGTTATACGTCATGCGTTATACGTTTTACGTTATTCGTTATACGTTATCCGTTACACGTTATACGTTATACGTTATACGTTATACGTTATACGTTATACGTTATACGTTATACGTTATACGTTATGCGTTATACGTTATGCGTTTTACGTTATTCGTTATATGTTATACGTTATACGATGTGCGTTATACGTTATACGTTATACGTTATACGTTGTACGTTATACGTTATACGTTATACGTTATACGTTATACGTTATACGTTATACGTTATACGTTATACGTTATACGTTATACGTTATACGTTATACGTTATACGTTATACGTTATACGTTATACGTTATACGTTATACGTTATACGTTATACGTTCTACGTTATACGTTGTACGTTATACGTTGTACGTTATACGTTGTACGTTATACGTTGTACGTTATACGTTGTACGTTATACGTTATACGTTATACGTTATACGTTATACGTTATACGATATACGTTATACGTTATACGTTATACGTTATACGTTATACGTTATACGTTGTACGTTATACGGTATACGTTAAACGTTATTCGTTATACGTTATACGTTATACATTACATGTTATACGTTATACGTTATACGTTATACGTTATACGTTATACGTTATACGTTATACGTTATACGTTATACGTTATACGTTATACGTTATACGTTATACGTTATACGTTATACGTTATACGTTATACGTTATACGTTATACGTTATACGTTATACGTTATACGTTATACGTTATACGTTACACGTTATACGTTATACGTCATGCGTTATACGTTTTACGTTATTCGTTATACGTTATCCGTTACACGTTATACGTTATACGTTATACGTTATACGTTATACGTTATACGTTATACGTTATACGTTATACGTTATACGTTATACGTTATACGTTATACGTTATACGTTATACGTTTTACGTTGTACGTTGTACGTTATACGTTATACGTTATACGTTATACGTTATACGTTATACGTTATACGTTATACGTTATACGTTATACGTTATACGTTATACGTTATACGTTATACGTTATACGTTGTACGTTATACGTTATACGTTATACGTTATTCGTTATACGTTATACGTTATACATTACATGTCATACGTTATACGTTATACGTTATACGTTATACGTTATACGTTATACGTTATACGTTATACGTTATACTTTATACGTTATACGTTATACGTTATACGTTATGCGTTATACGTTATACGTTATACGTTACACGTTATACGTTATACGTTATACGATATACGTTATACGTTATACGTTGTACGCTATACGTTATACTTTATACGTTATAGGTGTTACGTTATACGTTATACGTTATACGTTATTCATAATCCGTTATACGTGATACGTTATACGTTGTACGTTATACGTTATACGTTATACGTTACACATTATACGTTATACGTTATACATTACATGTTATACGTTGTACGTTATACGTTATACGTTATACGTTATACGTCATAGGTTATACGTTATATGTTATACGTTATACGTTATACGTAATACGTTATACGTTATACATTATACGTTATACGTCATACGTTATACGTTATAGGTGTTACGTTATACGTTATACGTTATACGTTATACGTTATTCGTAATACGTTATACGTGATACGTTATACGTTATACGTTGTACGTTATACGTTATACGTTATACGTTATACGTTATACGTTATTCGTTATACGTTATACGTTATACATTACATGTTTTACGTTATACGTTATACGTTATACCTTATACGTTATACGTTATACGTTATACGTTATACGTTATACGTTATACGTTGTACGTTATACGTTATACGTTATACGTTATACGTTATTCGTTATACGTTATTCGTTATACGTTATACGTTATACATTACATGTTATACGTTATACGTTATACGTTATACGTTATACGTTATACGTTATACGTTATACGTTATACGTTATACTTTATACGTTATACGTTATACGTTATACGTTATGCGTTATACGTTATACGTTATACGTTACACGTTATACGTTATACGTTATACGATATACGTTATACGTTATACGTTGTACGCTATACGTTATACTTTATACGTTATAGGTGTTACGTTATACGTTATACGTTATACGTTATTCGTAATACGTTATACGTGATACGTTATACGTTGTACGTTATACGTTATACGTTATACGTTACACATAATACGTTATTCGTTATACATTACATGTTATACGTTATACGTTATACGTTATACGTTATACGTTATACGTCATAGGTTATACGTTATATGTTATACGTTATACGTTATACGTAATACGTTATACGTTATACGTTATACGTTATACGTCATACGTTATACGTTATAGGTGTTACGTTATACGTTATACGTTATACGTTATACGTTATTCGTAATACGTTATACGTGATACGTTATACGTTGTACGTTATACGTTATACGTTATACATTATACGTTATACGTTATACATTACATGTTATACGTTATACGTTATACGTTATACGTTATACGTTATACGTTATACGTTATACGTTATACGTTATACGTTATACGTTATACGTTATACGTTATACGTTATACGTTATACGTTATACGTTATACGTTATACGTCATGCGTTATACGTTTTACGTTATTCGTTATACGTTATCCGTTACACGTTATACGTTATACGTTATACGTTATACGTTATACGTTATACGTTATACGTTATACGTTATACGTTATACGTTATACGTTATACGTTATACGTTATGCGTTTTACGTTATTCGTTATATGTTATACGTTATACGATGTGCGTTATACGTTATACGTTATACGTTATACGTTATACGTTATACGTTATACGTTATACGTTATACGTTATACGTTATACGTTATACGTTATACGTTATACGTTATACGTTATACGTTATACGTTATACGTTATACGTTATACGTTATACGTTATACGTTATACGTTATACGTTATACGTTCTACGTTGTACGTTATACGTTGTACGTTATACGTTGTACGTTATACGTTGTACGTTATACGTTGTACGTTATACGTTGTACGTTATACGTTGTACGTTATACGTTGTACGTTATACGTTATACGTTATACGTTATACGTTGTACGTTATAAGTTATACGTTATACGTTATTCGTTATACGTTATACGTTATACATTACATGTTATACGTTATACGTTATACGTTATACGTTATACGTTATACGTTATACGTAATACGTTATACTTTATACGTTATACGTTATACGTTATACGTTATGCGTTATACGTTATACGTTATACGTTACACGTTATACGTTATACGTTATACGATATACGTTATACGTTATACGTTGTAAGCTATACGTTATACTTTATACGTTATAGGTGTTACGTTATACGTTATACGATATACGTTATACGTTATACGTTATACGTTATACGATATACGTTATACGTTATACGTTGTACGCTATACGTTATACTTTATACGTTATAGGTGTTACGTTATACGTTATACGTCATACGTTATTCGTAATACGTTATACGTGATACGTTATACGTTGTACGTTATACGTTATACGTTATACGTTACACATTATACGTTATACGTTATACATTACATGTTATACGTTATACGTTATACGTTATACGTTACACGTTATACGTTATACGTTATACGATATACGTTATACGTTATACGTTGTACGTTATACGTTATACGTTATTCGTTATACGTTATACGTTATACATTACATGTTATACGTTATACGTTATACGTTATACGTTATACGTTATACGTAATACGTTATACTTTATACGTTATACGTTATACGTTATACGTTATGCGTTATACGTTATACGTTATACGTTACACGTTATACGTTATACGTTATACGATATACGTTATACGTTATACGTTGTAAGCTATACGTTATACTTTATACGTTATAGGTGTTACGTTATACGTTATACGTTATACGTTATACGTTATACGTTATACGTTATACGATATACGTTATACGTTATACGTTGTACGCTATACGTTATACTTTATACGTTATAGGTGTTACGTTATACGTTATACGTCATACGTTATTCGTAATACGTTATACGTGATACGTTATACGTTGTACGTTATACGTTATACGTTATACGTTACACATTATACGTTATACGTTATACATTACATGTTATACGTTATACGTTATACGTTATACGTTATACGTTATACGTCATAGGTTATACGTAATATGTTATACGTTATACGTTATACGTAATACGTTGTACGTTATACGTTATACGTTATACGTCATACGTTATACGTTATAGGTGTTACGTTATACGTTATACGTTATACGTTATACGTTATTCGTAATACGTTATACGTGATACGTTGTACCTTATACGTTGTACGTTATACGTTATACGTTATACGTTATACGTTATTCGTTATACGTTATACATTACATGTTTTACGTTATACGTTATACGTTATACGTTATACGTTATACGTTATACGTTATACGTTATATGTTATACGTTATACGTTATACGTAATACGTTATACGTTATACGTTATACGTTATACGTCATACGTTATACGTTATAGGTGTTACGTTATACGTTATACGTTATACGTTATACGTTATTCGTAATACGTTATACGTGATACGTTATACGTTGTACGTTATACGTTATACGTTATACATTATACGTTATACGTTATACATTACATGTTATACGTTATACGTTATACGTTATACGTTATACGTTATACGTTATACGTTATACGTTATACGTTATACGTTATACGTTATACGTTATACGTTATACGTTATACGTTATACGTTATACGTTATACGTTATAAGTTCTACGTTGTACGTTATACGTTATACGTTATACGTTACACGTTATACGTTATACGTTATACGATATACGTTATACGTTATACGTTGTAAGCTATACGTTATACTTTATACGTTATAGGTGTTACGTTATACGTTATACGTTATACGTTATTCGTAATACGTTATACGTGATACGTTATACGTTGTACGTTATACGTTATACGTTATACGTTACACATTATACGTTATTCGTTATACGTTATACGTTATACATTACATGTTTTACGTTATACGTTATACGTTATACGTTATACGTTATACGTTATACGTTATACGTTATACGTTATACGTCATACGTTATACGTCATTCGTAATACGTTATACGTGATACGTTATACGTTGTACGTTATACGTTATACGTTATACGTTATACGTTATACGTTATACGTTATACGTTATACGTTATACGTTATACGTTGTACGTTATACGTTATACGTTATACGTTATACGTTATTCGTTATACGTTATACGTTATACATTACATGTTTTACGTTATACGTTATACGTTATACGTTATACGTTATACGTTATACGTTATACGTTATACGTTATACGTTATACGTTATACGTTATACGTTATACGTCATACGTTATACGTCATTCGTAATACGTTATACGTGATACGTTGTACGTTGTACGTTATACGTTATACGTTATACGTTATACGTTATACGTTATACGTTATACGTTATACGTTATACGTTATACGTTATACGTTATACGTTATACGTTATACGTTATACGTTATACGTTATACGTTATACGTTATACGTTATACGTTATACGTTATACGTTATACGTTATACGTTATACGTTATACGTTATACGTTATACGTTATACGTTATACGTTATACGTTGTACGTTGTACGTTATACGTTATACGTTATACGTTATACGTTATACGTTATGCGTTATACGTTATACGTTATACGTTATACGTTGTACGTTATACGTTATACGTTATACGTTATTCGTTATACGTTATACGTTATACATTACATGTTATACGTTATACGTTACACGTTATACGTTATACATTATACGATATACGTTATACGTTATACGTTGTACGCTATACGTTATACTTTATACGTTATAGGTGTTACGTTATACGTTATACGTTATACGTTATTCGTAATACGTTATACGTGATACGTTATACGTTGTACGTTATACGTTATACGTTATACGTTACACATTATACGTTATACGTTATACATTACATGTTATACGTTATACGTTATACGTTATACGTTATACGTTATACGTTATACGTCATAGGTTATACGTTATACGTAATACGTTATACGTTATACGTTATACGTTATACGTCATACGTTATACGTTATAGGTGTTACGTTATACGTTATACGTTATACGTTATACGTTATTCGTAATACGTTATACGTGATACGTTATACGTTGTACGTTATACGTTATACGTTATACGTTATACGTTATACATTATACGTTATACGTTATACATTACATGTTATACGTTATACGTTATACGTTATACGTTATACGTTATACGTTATACGTTATACGTTATACGTTATACGTTATACGTTATACGTTATACGTTATACGTTGTACGTTATACGTTATACGTTATACGTTATACGTTATACGTTATACGTTATACGTTATACGTTATACGTTGTACGTTATACGTTATACGTTATACGTTATACGTTATACGTTATTCGTTATACGTTATACGTTATACGTTATACATTACATGTTTTACGTTATACGTTATACGTTATACGTTATACGTTATACATTACATGTTATACGTTATACGTTATACGTTATTCGTTATACGTTATACGTTATACGTTATTCGTTATACGTTATACGTTATACGTTATACATTACATGTTTTACGTTATACGTTATACGTTATACGTTATACGTTATACATTACATGTTATACGTTATACGTTATACGTTATACGTTATACGTTATACGTCATAGGTTATACGTTATATGTTATACGTTATACGTTATACGTAATACGTTATACGTTATACGTTATACGTTATACGTCATACGTTATACGTTATAGGTTTTACGTTATACGTTATACGTTATACGTTATACGTTATTCGTAATACGTTATACGTGATACGTTATACGTTATACGTTGTACGTTATACGTTATACGTTATACGTTATACGTTATTCGTTATACGTTATACGTTATACATTACATGTTTTACGTTATACGTTATACGTTATACGTTATACGTTATACGTTATACGTTATACGTTATACGTTATACGTTATACGTTATACGTTATACGTTATACGTTATACGTTATACGTTATACGTTATACGTTATACGTTATACGTTATACGTTATACGTTATACGTTGTACGTTGTACGTTGTACGTTGTACGTTGTACGTTATACGTTATACGTTATACGTTGTACGTTGTACGTTGTACGTTATACGTTATACGTTGTACGTTGTACGTTGTACGTTATACGTTATACGTTATACGTTATACGTTATACGTTGTACGTTGTACGTTGTACGTTATACGTTATACGTTATACGTTATACGTTATACGTTATACGTTATACGTTATACGTTATACGTTATACGTTATACGTTATACGTTATACGTTATACGTTATACGTTATACGTTATACGTTGTACGTTATACGTTATACGTTATACGTTATTCGTTATACGTTATACGTTATACATTACATGTTATACGTTATACGTTATACGTTATACGTTATACGTTATACGTTATACGTTATACTTTATACATTATACGTTATACGTTATACGTTATGCGTTATACGTTATACGTTATACGTTACACGTTATACGTTATACGTTATACGATATACGTTATACGTTATACGTTGTACGCTATACGTTATACTTTATACGTTATAGGTGTTACGTTATACGTTATACGTTATACGTTATTCGTAATACGTTATACGTGATACGTTATACGTTATACGTTGTACGTTATACGATATACGTTATACGTTACACATTATACGTTATACGTTATACATTACATGTTATACGTTATACGTTATACGTTATACGTTATACGTTACACGTCATAGGTTATACGTTATATGTTATACGTTATACGTTACACGTAATACGTTATACGTTATACGTTATACGTTATACGTCATACGTTATACGTTATAGGTGTTACGTTATACGTTATACGTTATACGTTATACGTTATTCGTAATACGTTACACGTGATACGTTATACGTTGTACGTTATACGTTATACGTTATACGTTATACATTATACGTTATACGTTATACATTACATGTTATACGTTATACGTTATACGTTATACGTTATACGTTATACGTTATACGTTATACGTTATACGTTATACGTTATACGTTATACGTTATACGTTATACGTTATACGTTATACGTTATACGTTATACGTTATACGTTATACGTTATACGTTATACGTTATGCGTCATGCGTTATACGTTTTACGTTATTCGTTATACGTTATCCGTTACACGTTATACGTTATACGTTATACGTTATACGTTATACGTTATACGTTATACGTTATACGTTATACGTTATGCGTTTTACGTTATTCGTTATATGTTATACGTTATACGATGTGCGTTATACGTTATACGTTATACGTTATACGTTATACGTTATACGTTATACGTTATACGTTATACGTTATACGTTATACGTTATACGTTATACGTTATACGTTATACGTTATACGTTATACGTTATACGTTATACGTTGTACGTTGTACGTTGTACGTTATACGTTATACGTTATACGTTATACGTTATACGTTATACGTTATACGTTATACGTTATACGTTATACGTTATACGTTATACGTTATACGTTATACGTTATACGTTATACGTTATACGTTATACGTTATACGTTGTACGTTATACGTTATACGTTATACGTTATTCGTTATACGTTATACGTTATACATTACATGTTATACGTTATACGTTATACGTTATACGTTATACGTTATACGTTATACGTTATACTTTATACGTTATACGTTATACGTTATACGTTATGCGTTATACGTTATACGTTATACGTTACACGTTATACGTTATACGTTATACGATATACGTTATACGTAATACGTTATACGTTATACGTTATACGTTATACGTTATACGTTATACGTTATACGTTATACGTTATACGTTATACGTTATACGTTATACGTTATACGTTGTACGTTATACGTTATACGTTATACGTTATTCGTTATACGTTATACGTTATACATTACATGTTATACGTTATACGTTATACGTTATACGTTATACGTTATACGTTATACGTTATACTTTATACGTTATACGTTATACGTTATACGTTATGCGTTATACGTTATACGTTATACGTTACACGTTATACGTTATACGTTATACGATATACGTTATACGTTATACGTTGTACGCTATACGTTATACTTTATACGTTATAGGTGTTACGTTATACGTTATACGTTATACGTTATACGTTATTCGTAATACGTTATACGTGATACGTTATACGTTATACGTTGTACGTTATACGATATACGTTATACGTTACACATTATACGTTATACGTTATACATTACATGTTATACGTTATACGTTATACGTTATACGTTATACGTTATACGTCATAGGTTATACGTTATATGTTATACGTTATACGTTACACGTAATACGTTATACGTTATACGTTATACGTTATACGTCATACGTTATACGTTATAGGTGTTACGTTATACGTTATACGTTATACGTTATACGTTATTCGTAATACGTTACACGTGATACGTTATACGTTGTACGTTATACGTTATACGTTATACGTTATACATTATACGTTATACGTTATACATTACATGTTATACGTTATACGTTATACGTTATACGTTATACGTTATACGTTATACGTTATACGTTATACGTTATACGTTATACGTTATACGTTATACGTTATACGTTATACGTTATACGTTATACATTACATGTTATACGTTATACGTTATACGTTATACGTTATACGTTATACGTCATAGGTTATACGTAATATGTTATACGTTATACGTTATACGTAATACGTTGTACGTTATACGTTATACGTTATACGTCATACGTTATACGTTATAGGTGTTACGTTATACGTTATACGTTATACGTTATACGTTATTCGTAATACGTTACACGTGATACGTTATACGTTGTACGTTATACGTTATACGTTATACGTTATACGTTATACGTTATACGTTATACGTTATACGTTATGCGTCATGCGTTATACGTTTTACGTTATTCGTTATACGTTATCCGTTACACGTTATACGTTATACGTTATACGTTATACGTTATACGTTATACGTTATACGTTATACGTTATACGTTATGCGTTTTACGTTATTCGTTATATGTTATACGTTATACGATGTGCGTTATACGTTATACCTTATACGTTATACGTTATACGTTATACGTTATACGTTATACGTTATACGTTATACGTTATACGTTATACGTTATACGTTATACGTTATACGTTATACGTTATACGTTCTACGTTATACGTTATACGTTATACGTTATACGTTATACGTTGTACGTTATACGTTGTACGTTATACGTTATACGTTATACGTTATACGTTATACGTTATACGTTATACGTTATACGTTATACGTTATATGTTATACGTTATACGTTATACGTTATACGTTGTACGTTATACGTTATACGTTATATGTTATTCGTTATACGTTATACGCTATACATTACATGTTATACGTTATACGTTGTACGTTATACGTTATACGTTATACGTTATACGATATACGTTATACGTTATACGTTGTACGCTATACGTTATACTTTATATGTTATAGGTGTTACGTTATACGTTATACGTCATACGTTATTCGTAATACGTTATACGTGATACGTTATACGTTGTACGTTATACGTTATACGTTATACGTTACACATTATACGTTATACGTTATACATTACATGTTATACGTTATACGTTATACGTTATACGTTATACGTTATACGTCATAGGTTATACGTAATATGTTATACGTTATACGTTATACGTAATACGTTGTACGTTATACGTTATACGTTATACGTCATACGTTATACGTTATAGGTGTTACGTTATACGTTATACGTTATACGTTATACGTTATTCGTAATACGTTATACGTGATACGTTATACGTTATACGTTGTACGTTATACGTTATACGTTATACGTTATACGTTATTCGTTATACGTTATACATTACATGTTTTACGTTATACGTTATACGTTATACGTTATACGTTATACGTTATACGTTATACGTTATACGTTATACGTTATACGTTATACGTTATACGTTATACGTTATACGTCATACGTTATACGTCATTCGTAATACGTTATACGTGATACGTTATACGTTGTACGTTATACGTTATACGTTATACGTTATACGTTATACGTTATACGTTATACGTTATACGTTATACGTTATACGTTGTACGTTATACGTTATACGTTATACGTTATACGTTATACGTTATACGTTATACGTTATACGTTATACATTACATGTTTTACGTTATACGTTATACGTTATACGTTATACGTTATACGTTATACGTTATACGTTATACGTTATACGTTATACGTTATACGTCATACGTTATACGTCATTCGTAATACGTTATACGTGATACGTTATACGTTGTACGTTATACGTTATACGTTATACGTTATACGTTATACGTTATACGTTATACGTTATACGTTATACGTTATACGTTATACGTTATACGTTATACGTTATACGTTATACGTTATACGTTATACGTTATACGTTATACGTTATACGTTATACGTTATACGTTGTACGTTGTACGTTGTACGTTGTACGTTGTACGTTGTACGTTGTACGTTGTACGTTGTACGTTATACGTTATACGTTATACGTTATACGTTATACGTTATACGTTATACGTTATACGTTATACGTTATACGTTATACGTTATACGTTATACGTTGTACGTTATACGTTATACGTTATACGTTATTCGTTATACGTTATACGTTATACATTACATGTTATACGTTATACGTTATACGTTATACGTTATACGTTATACGTTATACGTTATACTTTATACGTTATACGTTATACGTTATACGTTATGCGTTATACGTTATACGTTATACGTTATACGTTACACGTTATACGTTATACGTTATACGATATACGTTATACGTTATACGTTGTACGCTATACGTTATACTTTATACGTTATAGGTGTTACGTTATACGTTATACGTTATACGTTATTCGTAATACGTTATACGTGATACGTTATACGTTGTACGTTATACGTTATACGTTATACGTTACACATTATACGTTATACGTTATACATTACATGTTATACGTTATACGTTATACGTTACACGTTATACGTTATACGTTATACGATATACGTTATACGTTATACGTTATACGTTGTACGCTATACGTTATACTTTATACGTTATACGTTGTACGTTATACGTTGTACGTTATACGTTGTACGTTATACGTTGTACGTTATACGTTGTACGTTATACGTTATACGTTATACGTTATACGTTATACGTTATACGTTATACGATATACGTTATACGTTATACGTTATACGTTATACGTTATACGTTGTACGTTATACGTTATACGTTATACGTTATACGTTATACGTTATACATTACATGTTATACGTTATACGGTATACGTTATACGTTATACGTTATACGTTATACGTTATACGTTATACGTTATACGTTATACGTTATACGTTATACGTTATACGTTATACGTTGTACGTTATACGTTATACGTTATACGTTATTCGATATACGTTATACGTTATACATTACATGTTATACGTTATACGTTATACGTTATACGTTATACGTTATACGTCATACGTTATACGTTATACGTTATACGTTATACGTTATACGTCATACGTTATACGTTATTCGTAATACGTTATACGTGATACGTTATACGTTATACGTTATACGTTATACGTTATACGTTGTACGTTATACGTTATACGTTATACGTTATTCGTTATACGTTATACGTTGTACATTACATGTTATACGTTATACGTTATACGTTATACGTTATACGTTATACGATATACGTTATACGTTATACGTTATACGTTATACGTTATACGTTGTACGTTATACGTTATACGTTATACGTTATACGTTATACATTACATGTTATACGTTATACGGTATACGTTATACGTTATACGTTATACGTTATACGTTATACGTTATACGTTATACGTTATACGTTATACGTTATACGTTATACGTTATACGTTGTACGTTATACGTTATACGTTATACGTTATACGTTATACGTTATACGTTATACGTTGTACGTTATACGTTATACGTTATACGTTATTCGATATACGTTATACGTTATACATTACATGTTATACGTTATACGTTATACGTTATACGTTATACGTTATACGTTATACGTTATACGTTATACGTTATACGTTATACGTTATACGTTATACGTCATACGTTATACGTTATTCGTAATACGTTATACGTGATACGTTATACGTTATACGTTATACGTTATACGTTATACGTTGTACGTTATACGTTATACGTTATACGTTATTCGTTATACGTTATACGTTGTACATTACATGTTATACGTTATACGTTATACGTTATACGTTATACGTTATACGTTATACGTTATACGTCATACGTTATACGTTATTCGTAATACGTTATACGTGATGCGTTATACGTTATACGTTATACGTTATTCGTTATACGTTATACGTTATACGTTATACATTACATGTAATACGTTATACGTTATACGTTATACGTTATACGTTATACGTTATACGTTATACGTTATACGTTATACGTTATACGTTATACGTTATACGTTATACGTTATACGTTATACGTTATACGTTATACGTTATACGTTATACGTTATACGTTATACGTTATACGTTATACGTTATACGTTATACGTTATACGTTATACGTTATACGTTATACGTTATACGTTATGAGTTATACGTTATACGTTATACGTTATACGTTATACGTTATACGTTATACGTTATACGTTATACGTTATACGTTATACGTTATACGTTATACGTTATACGTTATACGTTATACGTTATACGTTATACGTTATGCGTTATGCGTTATACGTTATGCGTTATACGTTATGCGTTATACGTTATGCGTTATACGTTATACGTTATACGTTATACGTTATGCGTTATACGTTATACGCTATACGTTGTACGTTATACGTTATACGTTATACGTTATACGTTATACGTTATACGTTATACGTTATACGTCATACGTTATACGTTATTCGTAATACGTTATACGTGATACGTTATACGTTATACGTTATACGTTATACGTTATACGTTGTACGTTATACGTTATACGTTATACGTTATTCGTTATACGTTATACGTTGTACATTACATGTTATACGTTATACGTTATACGTTATACGTTATACGTTATACGTTATACGTTATACGTCATACGTTATACGTTATTCGTAATACGTTATACGTGATGCGTTATACGTTATACGTTATACGTTATTCGTTATACGTTATACGTTATACGTTATACATTACATGTAATACGTTATACGTTATACGTTATACGTTATACGTTATACGTTATACGTTATACGTTATACGTTATACGTTATACGTTATACGTTATACGTTATACGTTATACGTTATACGTTATACGTTATACGTTATACGTTATACGTTATACGTTATACGTTATACGTTATACGTTATACGTTATACGTTATACGTTATACGTTATACGTTATACGTTATGAGTTATACGTTATACGTTATACGTTATACGTTATACGTTATACGTTATACGTTATACGTTATACGTTATACGTTATACGTTATACGTTATACGTTATACGTTATACGTTATACGTTATACGTTATACGTTATACGTTATACGTTATACGTTATACGTTATGCGTTATGCGTTATACGTTATGCGTTATACGTTATGCGTTATACGTTATGCGTTATACGTTATACGTTATACGTTATACGTTATACGTTATACGTTATACGTTATACGTTGTACGTTATACGTTATACGTTATACGTTATACGTTGTACGTTATACGTTGTACGTTATACGTTGTACGTTATACGTTGTACGTTATACGTTATACGTTATACGTTATACGTTATACGTTATACGTTATACGTTATACGTTATACGTTATACGTTATACGTTATACGTTGTTCGTTATACGTTATACGTTATACGTTATTCGTTATACGTTAGACGTTATACGTTATACGTCATAAGTTATACGTTATACGTTATACGTTATACGTTATGCGTTATACGTCCTACGATATTCGTTATACGTTATACGTTATTAGTTATACGTTATACGTTATACGTTATACGTTATACGTTATACGTTATACGTTATACGTTATACGTTATACGTTATACGTTATACGTTATACGTTATACGTTATACGTTATACGTTATACGTTATACGTTATACGTTATACGTTATACGTTATACGTTATACGTTATACGTTATACGTTATACGTTATTCGATATACGTTATACGTTATACATTACGTGTTTTACGTTATACGTTATACGTTATACGTTATACGTTATACGTTATACGTTGTACGTTATACGTTATACGTTATACGTCATACGTTATACGTTATTCGTAATACGTTATACGTGATACGTTATACGTTGTACGTTATACGTTATACGTTGTACGTTATACGTTATACGTTATACGTTATACGTTATACGTTATACGTTATACGTTGTACGTTATACGTTATACGTTATACGTTATTCGATATACGTTATACGTTATACATTACATGTTATACGTTATACGTTATACGTTATACGTTATACGTTATACGTTATACGTTATACGTTATACGTTATACGTTATACGTTATACGTTGTACGTTATACGTTATACGTTATACGTTATACGTTATACGTTATACGTTATACGTTGTACGTTATACGTTATACGTTATACGTTATTCGATATACGTTATACGTTATACGTTATACGTTATACGTTATACGTTATACGTTATACGATATACGTTATACGTTATACGTTATACGTTATACGTTATACGTTGTACGTTATACGTTATACGTTATACGTTATACGTTATACATTACATGTTATACGTTATACGGTATACGTTATACGTTATACGTTATACGTTATACGTTATACGTTATACGTTATACGTTATACGTTATACGTTATACGTTATACGTTATACGTTGTACGTTATACGTTATACGTTATACGTTATACGTTATACGTTATACGTTATACGTTATACGTTATACGTTGTACGTTATACGTTATACGTTATACGTTATTCGATATACGTTGTACGTTATACATTACATGTTATACGTTATACGTTATACGTTATACGTTATACGTTATACGTTATACGTTATACGTTATACGTTATACGTTATACGTTATACGTCATACGTTATTCGTTATTCGTAATACGTTATACGTGATACGTTATACGTTATACGTTATACGTTATACGTTATACGTTGCACGTTATACGTTATACGTTATACGTTATTCGTTATACGTTATACGTTGTACATTACATGTTATACGTTATACGTTATACGTTATACGTTATACGTTATATACGTTATACGTTATACGTCATACGTTATACGTTATTCGTAATACGTTATACGTGATGCGTTATACGTTATACGTTATACGTTATTCGTTATACGTTATACGTTATACGTTATACATTACATGTAATACGTTATACGTTATACGTTATACGTTATACGTTGTACGTTATACGTTATACGTTATACGTTATACGTTATACGTTATACGTTATACGTTATACGTTATACGTTATACGTTATACGTTATACGTTATACGTTATACGTTATACGTTATACGTTATACGTTATACGTTATACGTTATACGTTATACGTTATACGTTATGAGTTATACGTTATACGTTATACGTTATACGTTATACGTTATACGTTATACGTTATACGTTATACGTTATACGTTATACGTTATACGTTATACGTTATACGTTATACGTTATACGTTATACGTTATACGTTATGCGTTATGCGTTATACGTTATGCGTTATACGTTATGCGTTATACGTTATGCGTTATACGTTATACGTTATACGTTATACGTTATACGTTATACGTTATACGTTATACGTTGTACGTTATACGTTATACGTTATACGTTATACGTTATACGTTATACGTTATACGTTATACGTCATACGTTATACGTTATTCGTAATACGTTATACGTGATACGTTATACGTTATACGTTATACGTTATACGTTATACGTTGTACGTTATACGTTATACGTTATACGTTATTCGTTATACGTTATACGTTGTACATTACATGTTATACGTTATACGTTATACGTTATACGTTATACGTTATACGTTATACGTTATACGTCATACGTTATACGTTATTCGTAATACGTTATACGTGATGCGTTATACGTTATACGTTATACGTTATTCGTTATACGTTATACGTTATACGTTATACATTACATGTAATACGTTATACGTTATACGTTATACGTTATACGTTATACGTTATACGTTATACGTTATACGTTATACGTTATACGTTATACGTTATACGTTATACGTTATACGTTATACGTTATACGTTATACGTTATACGTTATACGTTATACGTTATACGTTATACGTTATACGTTATACGTTATGAGTTATACGTTATACGTTATACGTTATACGTTATACGTTATACGTTATACGTTATACGTTATACGTTATACGTTATACGTTATACGTTATACGTTATACGTTATACGTTATACGTTATACGTTATACGTTATACGTTATACGTTATACGTTATACGTTATACGTTATACGTTATGCGTTATGCGTTATACGTTATGCGTTATACGTTATGCGTTATACGTTATGCGTTATACGTTATACGTTATACGTTATACGTTATACGTTATACGTTATACGTTATACGTTGTACGTTATACGTTATACGTTATACGTTATACGTTGTACGTTATACGTTGTACGTTATACGTTGTACGTTATACGTTGTACGTTATACGTTATACGTTATACGTTATACGTTATACGTTATACGTTATACGTTATACGTTATACGTTATACGTTATACGTTATACGTTATACGTTATACGTTGTTCGTTATACGTTATACGTTATACGTTATTCGTTATACGTTAGACGTTATACGTTATACGTCATAAGTTATACGTTATACGTTATACGTTATACGTTATGCGTTATACGTCCTACGATATTCGTTATACGTTATACGTTATTAGTTATACGTTATACGTTATACGTTATACGTTATACGTTATACGTTATACGTTATACGTTATACGTTATACGTTATACGTTATACGTTATACGTTATACGTTATACGTTATACGTTATACGTTATACGTTATACGTTATACGTTATACGTTATACGTTATACGTTATACGTTATACGTTATACGTTGTACGTTATACGTTATACGTTATACGTTATACGTTATTCGATATACGTTATACGTTATACATTACGTGTTTTACTTTATACGTTATACGTTATACGTTATACGTTATACGTTATACGTTGTACGTTATACGTTATACGTTATACGTCATACGTTATACGTTATTCGTAATACGTTATACGTGATACGTTATACGTTGTACGTTATACGTTATACGTTATACGTTATAAGTTATACGTTATACGTCATAGGTTATACGTTATACGTTATACGTTATACGTTATACGTTATACGTTATACGTTATACGTCATACGTTATACGTTATTCGTAATACGTTATACGTGATACGTTATACGTTGTACGTTATACGTTATACGTTATACATTATATGTTATACGTTATACGTCATAGGTTATACGTTATACGTTATACGTTATACGTTATGCGTTATACGTTATACGTTATACGTTATACGTTATACGTTATACGTTATACTTTATACGTTATACGTTATTCGTAATACGTTATACGTGATACGTTATACGTTGTACGTTATACGTTATACGTTATACGTTATACGTTATACGTTATACGTTATACGTTATACGTTATACGTTGTACGTTATACGTTATACGTTATACGTTATACGTTATTCGTTATACGTTATACGTTATACATTACATGTTTTACGTTATACGTTATACGTTATACATTATACGTTATACGTTATACGTTATACGTTATACGTTATACGTTATACGTTATACGTCATACGTTATACGTTATTCGTAATACGTTATACGTGATACGTTATACGTTGTACGTTATACGTTATACGTTATACGTTATAAGTTATACGTTATACGTCATAGGTTATACGTTATACGTTATACGTTATACGTTATACGTTATACGTTATACGTTATACGTTATGCGTTATACGTTATACGTTATACGTTATACGTTATACGTTATACGTTATACGTTATACGTTATACGTTACACGTTATACGTTATACGTTATACGTTATACGTTATACGTCATACGTTGTACGTTATTCGTAATACGTTATACGTGATACGTTATACATTATATGTTATACGTTATACGTCATAGGTTATACGTTATACGTTATACGTTATACGTTATGCGTTATACGTTATACGTTATACGTTATACGTTACACGTTATACGTTATACGTTATACGTTATACGTTATACGTTATACGTTATACGTTATACGTTATACATTATACGTTATACGATATACGTTATACGTTATGCGTTATGCGTTCTTCGTTACACGTTATACGTTATTCGGTATGCGTTACACGTTATACTTTATACGTTATACGTTATACGTTATACGTTATACGTTATACGTTATACGTTATACGTTATACGTTATACGTTATACGTTATACGTTATACGTTATACGTTATACGTTATACGATATACGTTATACGTTATACGTTGTACGTTGTACGTTGTACGTTATACGTTATACGTTATACGTTATACGTTATACGTTATACGTTATACGTTATACGTTATACGTTATACGTTATACGTTATACGTTATACGTTGTACGTTATACGTTATACGTTATACGTTATTCGTTATACGTTATACGTTATACATTACATGTTATACGTTATACGTTATACGTTATACGTTATACGTTATACGTTATACGTTATACGTTGTTCGTTATACGTTATACGTTATACGTTATTCGTTATACGTTATACGTTATACGTTATACGTCATAAGTTATACGTTATACGTTATAGGTTATACGTTATACGTTATGCGTTATACGTCCTACGATATTCGTTATACGTTATACGTTATTAGTTATACGTTATACGTTATACGTTATACGTCATAGGTTATACGTTATACGTTATGCGTTGTACGTTATACGTTATACGTTATACGTTATACGTTATTCGTTATACGTTATACGTTATACATTACATGTTTTACGTTATACGTTATACGTTATACGTTATACGTTATACGTTATACGTTATACGTTATACGTTATACGTTATACGTTATACGTTATACGTTATACGTTATACGTCATACGTTATACGTTATTCGTAATACGTTATACGTGATACGTTATACGTTGTACGTTAAACGTTATACGTTATACGTTATAAGTTATACGTTATACGTCATAGGTTATACGTTATACGTTATACGTTATACGTTATACGTTATACGTTATACGTTATACGTTATACGTTATGCGTTATACGTTATACGTTATACGTTATACGTTATACGTTATACGTTATACGTTATACGTTATACGTTACACGTTATACGTTATACGTTATACGTTATACGTTATACGTCATACGTTGTACGTTATTCGTAATACGTTATACGTGATACGTTATACATTATATGTTATACGTTATACGTCATAGGTTATACGTTATACGTTATACGTTATACGTTATGCGTTATACGTTATACGTTATACGTTATACGTTATTCGGTATGCGTTACACGTTATACTTTATACGTTATACGTTATACGTTATACGTTATACGTTATACGTTATACGTTATACGTTATACGTTATACGTTATACGTTATACGTTATACGTTATACGTTATACGTTATACGATATACGTTATACGTTATACGTTGTACGTTGTACGTTGTACGTTATACGTTATACGTTATACGTTATACGTTATACGTTATACATTATACGTTATACGATATACGTTATGCGTTATGCGTTATGCGTTCTTCGTTACACGTTATACGTTATTCGGTATGCGTTACACGTTATACTTTATACGTTATACGTTATACGTCATACGTTATACGTTATACGTTATACGTTATACGTTATACGTTATACGTTATACGTTATACGTTATACGTTATACGTTATACGTTATACGATATACGTTATACGTTATACGTTGTACGTTGTACGTTGTACGTTATACGTTATACGTTATACGTTATACGTTATACGTTATACGTTATACGTTATACGTTATACATTATACGTTATACGTTATACGTTATACGTTGTACGTTATACGTTATACGTTATACGTTATTCGTTATACGTTATACGTTATACATTACATGTTATACGTTATACGTTATACGTTATACGTTATACGTTATACGTTATACGTTATACGTTGTTCGTTATACGTTATACGTTATACGTTATTCGTTATACGTTATACGTTATACGTTATACGTCATAAGTTATACGTTATACGTTATAGGTTATACGTTATACGTTATGCGTTATACGTCCTACGATATTCGTTATACGTTATACGTTCTTAGTTATACGTTATACGTTATACGTTATACGTCATAGGTTATACGTTATACGTTATGCGTTATACGTTATACGTTATACGTTATACGTTATACGTTATACGTTATACGTTATACGTTATACGTTATACGTTATACGTTATACGTTATACGTTATACGTTATACGTTATACGTTATACGTTATACGTTATACGTTATACGTTATACGTTATACGTTATACGTTATACGTTATACGTTATACGTTATTCGTTATACGTTATACGTTATACATTACATGTTATACGTTATACGTTATACGTTATACGTTATACGTTATACGTTATACGTTATACGTTATACGTTATACGTTATACGTTATACGTTATACGTTATACGTTATACGTTATACGTTATACGTTATACGTTATACGTTATACGTTATACGTTATACGTTGTACGTTATACGTTATACGTTATACATTATACGTTATTCGTTATACGTTATACGTTATACATTACATGTTTTACGTTATACGTTATACGTTATACGTTATACGTTATACGTTATACGTTATACGTTATACGTTATACGTTATACGTTATACGTTATACGTCATACGTTATACGTCATTCGTAATACGTTATACGTGATACGTTATACGTTGTACGTTATACGTCATAAGTTATACGTTATACGTTATAGGTTATACGTTATACGTTATGCGTTATACGTCCTACGATATTCGTTATACGTTATACGTTATTAGTTATACGTTATACGTTATTCGTTATACGTTATACGTTATACGTTATACGTCATAAGTTATACGTTATACGTTATAGGTTATACGTTATACGTTATGCGTTATACGTCCTACGATATTCGTTATACGTTATACGTTATTAGTTATACGTTATACGTTATACGTTATACGTCATAGGTTATACGTTATACGTTATGCGTTATACGTTATACGTTATACGTTATACGTTATACGTTATACGTTATACGTTATACGTTATACGTTATACGTTATACGTTATACGTTATACGTTATACGTTATACGTTATACGTTATACGTTATACGTTATACGTTATACGTTATACGTTATACGTTATACGTTATACGTTATACGTTATACGTTATACGTTATACGTTATACGTTATACGTTATACGTTATACGTTATACGTTATACGTTATACGTTATACGTTATACGTTATACGTTATACGTTATACGTTATTCGTTATACGTTATACGTTATACATTACATGTTATACGTTATACGTTATACGTTATACGTTATACGTTATACGTTATACGTTATACGTTATACGTTATACGTTATACGTTATACGTTATACGTTATACGTTATACGTTATACGTTATACGTTATACGTTATACGTTATACGTTATACGTTATACGTTGTACGTTATACGTTATACGTTATACATTATACGTTATTCGTTATACGTTATACGTTATACATTACATGTTTTACGTTATACGTTATACGATATACGTTATACGTTATACGTTATACGTTATACGTTATACGTTATACGTTATACGTTATACGTTATACGTTATACGTTATACGTCATACGTTATACGTCATTCGTAATACGTTATACGTGATACGTTATACGTTGTACGTTATACGTTATACGTTATACGTTATACGTTATACGTTATACGTTATACGTTATTCGTTATACGTTATACGTTATACGTTATACGTTATACGTTATACGTTATACGTTATACGTTATACGTTATACGTTATACGTTATACGTTATACGTTATACGTTATACGTTATACGTTATACGTTATACGTTATACGTTATACGTTATACGTTATACGTTATACGTTATACGTTATACGTTATACGTTGTACGTTGTACGTTGTACGTTGTACGTTGTACGTTGTACGTTATACGTTATACGTTATACGTTATACGTTATACGTTATACGTTATACGTTATACGTTATACGTTATACGTTATACGTTATACGTTATACGTTGTACGTTATACGTTATACGTTATACGTTATTCGTTATACGTTATACGTTATACATTACATGTTATACGTTATACGTTATACGTTATACGTTATACGTTATACGTTATACGTTATACGTTATACGTCATACGTTATACGTTATTCGTAACACGTTATACGTGATACGTTATACGTTGTACGTTATACGTTATACGTTATACGTTATAAGTTATACGTTATACGTCATAGGTTATACGTTATACGTTATACGTTATACGTTGTACGTTATACGTTATACGTTATACGTTATACGTTATACGTTATTCGTTATACGTTATACGTTATACATTACATGTTTTACGTTATACGTTATACGTTATACGTTATACGTTATACGTTATACGTTATACGTTATACGTTATACGTTATACGTTATACGTTATACGTTATACGTTATACGTTATACGTTATACGTTCTACGTTGTACGTTGTACGTTGTACGTTATACGTTATACGTTATACGTTATACGTTATACGTTATACGTTATACGTTAT
Source organism: Ptiloglossa arizonensis (assembly GCF_051014685.1). Lineage (NCBI taxonomy): Eukaryota > Metazoa > Arthropoda > Insecta > Hymenoptera > Colletidae > Ptiloglossa > Ptiloglossa arizonensis. Next base: position 627,042 of record NW_027478408.1, on the reverse strand, counting down.
ACGTTATACGTTATACGTTATACGTTATACGTTATACGTTGTACGTTATACGTTATACGTTATACGTTATACGTTATTCGTTATACGTTATACGTTATACATTACGTGTTTTACGTTATACGTTATACGTTATACGTTATACGTTATACGTTATACGTTGTACGTTATACGTTATACGTTATACGTCATACGTTATACGTTATTCGTAATACGTTATACGTGATACGTTATACGTTGCACGTTATACGTTATACGTTATACGTTATAAGTTATACGTTATACGTCATAGGTTATACGTTATGCGTTATACGTTATACGTTATACGTTATACGTTATACGTTATACGTTATGCGTTATACGTTATACGTTATACGTTATACGTTATACGTTATACGTTATACGTTATACGTTATACGTTATACGTTATACGTCATACGTTATACGTTATTCGTAATACGTTATACGTGATACGTTATACGTTGTACGTTATACGTTATACGTTATACATTATATGTTATACGTTATACGTCATAGGTTATACGTTATACGTTATACGTTATACGTTATGCGTTATACGTTATACGTTATACGTTATACGTTATACGTTATACGTTATACGTTATACTTTATACGTTATACGTTATACGTTATACGTTATACGTTATACGTTATACGTTATACGTTATACGTTATACGTTATACGTTATACGATATACGTTACACGTTATACGTTATACGTTATACGTTATACGTTATACGCCATACGTTATACGTTATTCGTAATACGTTATACGTGATACGTTATACGTTGTACGTTATACGTTATACGTTATACGTTATACGTTATACGTTATACGTTATACGTTATACGTTATACGTTATACGTTATACGTTGTACGTTATACGTTATACGTTATACGTTATACGTTATTCGTTATACGTTATACGTTATACATTACATGTTTTACGTTAACGTTATACGTTATACGTTATACGTTATACGTTATACGTTATACGTTATACGTTATACGTTATACGTTATACGTCATACGTTATACGTTATTCGTAATACGTTATACGTGATACGTTATACGTTGTACGTTATACGTTATACGTTATACGTTATACGTTATAAGTTATACGTTATACGTCATAGGTTATACGTTATACGTTATACGTTATACGTTATACGTTATACGTTATACGTTATACGTTATGCGTTATACGTTATACGTTATACGTTATACGTTTAACGTTATACGTTATACGTTATACGTTATACGTTATACGTTATACGTTATTCGTTATACGTTATACGTTATACATTACATGTTTTACGTTATACGTTATACGTTATACATTATATGTTATACGTTCTACGTTATACGTTGTACGTTGTACGTTGTACGTTATACGTTATACGTTATACGTTATACGTTATACGTTATACGTTATACGTTATACGTTATACGTTATACGTTATACGTTATACGTTATACGTTATACGTTATACGTTATACGTTATACGTTGTACGTTATACGTTATACGTTATACGTTATTCGTTATACGTTATGCGTTATACATTACATGTTATACGTTATACGTTATACGTTATACGTTATACGTTATACGTTATACGTTATACGTTATACGTTATACGTTGTTCGTTATACGTTATACGTTATACGATATTCGTTATACGTTATACGTTATACGTTATACGTCATAAGTTATACGTTATACGTTATACGTTATACGTTATACGTTATACGTTATACGTTATACGTTATACGTTATACGTTATACGTTATACGTTATACGTTATACGTTATACGTTATACGTTATACGTTGTACGTTGTACGTTGTACGTTGTACGTTATACGTTATACGTTATACGTTATACGTTATACGTTATACGTTATACGTTATACGTTATACGTTATACGTTATACGTTATACGTTATACGTTGTACGTTATACGTTATACGTTATACGTTATTCGTTATACGTTGTACGTTATACGTTATACGTTATTCGTTATACGTCATAAGTTATACGTTATACGTTATACGTTATACGTTATACGTTATGCGTTATACGTCCTACGATATTCGTTATACGTTATACGTTATTAGTTATACGTTATACGTTATACGTTATACGTCATAGGTTATACGTTAGACGTTATGCGTTATACGTTATACGTTATACGTTATACGTTATACGTTATACGTTATACGTTATACGTTATACGTTATACGTTATACGTTATACGTTATACGTTATACGTTATACGTTATACGTTATACGTTATACGTTATACGTTATACGTTATACGTTATACGTTATACGTTATACGTTATACGTTATACGTTATACGTTATACGTTATTCGTTATACGTTATACGTTATACGTTCTACGTTATACGTTGTACGTTATACGTTATACGTTATACGTTATACGTTATACGTTATACGTTATACGTTATACGTTATACGTTATACGTTATACGTTATACGTTATACGTTATACGTTATACGTTATACGTTATACGTTATACGTTATACGTTATACGTTATACGTTATACGTTATACGTTATACGTTATACGTTATACGTTATACGTTATACGTTATACGTTGTACGTTATACGTTGTACGTTGTACGTTGTACGTTATACGTTATTAGTTATACGTTATACGTTATACGTTATACGTCATAGGTTATACGTTATACGTTATGCGTTATACGTTATACGTTATACGTTATACGTTATACGTTATACGTTATACGTTATACGTTATACGTTATACGTTATACGTTATACGTTATACGTTATACGTTATACGTTATGCGTTATACGTTATGCGTTATACGTTATGCGTTATACGTTATGCGTTATACGTTATGCGTTATACGTTATGCGTTATACATTATGCGTTATACGTTATGCGTTATACGTTATGCGTTATACGTTATACGTTATACGTTATACGTTATACGTTATACGTTATACGTTATACGTTATACGTTATACGTTATACGTTATACGTTATACGTTATACGTTATACGTTCTACGTTATACGTTATACGTTGTACGTTATACGTTATACGTTATACGTTATACGTTATTCGTTATACGTTATACGTTATACACTACATGTTTTACGTTATACGTTATACGTTATACGTTATACGTTATACGTTATGCGTTATACGTTATACGTTATACGTTATACGTCATACGTTATACGTCATTCGTAATACGTTATACGTGATACGTTATACGTTGTACGTTATACGTTATACGTTATACGTTATACGTTATACGTTGTACGTTATACGTTATACGTTATACGTTATTCGTTATACGTTATACGTTATACATTACATGTTATACGTTATACGTTATACGTTATACGTTATACGTTATACGTTATACGTTATACGTTATACGTTATACGTTATACGTTATACGTAATACGTTATACGTTATACGTTATACGTTATACGTTATACGTTCTACGTTGTACGTTGTACGTTGTACGTTATACGTTATACGTTATACGTTATACGTTATACGTTATACGTTATACGTTATACGTTATACGTTATACGTTATACGTTATACGTTATACGTTGTACGTTATACGTTATACGTTATACGTTATACGTTATTCGTTATACGTTATACGTTATACATTACGTGTTTTACGTTACACGTTATACGTTATATGTTATACGTTATACGTTATACGTTGTACGTTATACGTTATACGTTATACGTCATACGTTATACGTTATACGTTATACGTTATACGTTATACGTTATGCGTTATACGTTATGCGTTATACGTTATGCGTTATACGTTATGCGTTATACGTTATGCGTTATACGTTATGCGTTATACGTTATGCGTTATACGTTATGCGTTATACGTTATACGTTATACGTTATACGTTGTACGTTATACGTTGTACGTTATACGTTGTACGTTATACGTTGTACGTTATACGTTGTACGTTATACGTTGTACGTTATACGTTGTACGTTATACGTTGTACGTTATACGTTATACGTTATACGTTATACGTTATACGTTATACGTTATACGTTGTACGTTATGCGTTATACGTTATGCGTTATACGTTATGCGTTATACGTTATGCGTTATACGTTATACGTTATACGTTATACGTTATACGTTATACGTTATACGTTATACGTTCTACGTTATACGTTGTACGTTATACGTTGTACGTTATACGTTGTACGTTATACGTTGTACGTTATACGTTGTACGTTATACGTTGCACGTTATACGTTATACGTTATACGTTATACGTTATACGTTATACGTTATACGATATACGTTACACGTTATACGTTATACGTTATACGTTATACGTTATACGTCATACGTTATACGTTATTCGTAATACGTTATACGTGATACGTTATACGTTGTACGTTATACGTTATACGTTATACGTTATACGTTATACGTTATACGTTATACGTTATACGTTATACGTTGTACGTTATACGTTATAGGTTATACGTTATACGTTATTCGTTATACGTTATACGTTATACGTTATTCGTAATACGTTATACGTGATACGTTATACGTTGTACGTTATACGTTATACGTTATACGTTATAAGTTATACGTTATACGTCATAGGTTATACGTTATACGTTATACGTTATACGTTATACGTTATACGTTATACGTTATACGTTATACGTTATACGTTATACGTCATACGTTATACGTTATTCGTAATACGTTATACGTGATACGTTATACGTTGTACGTTATACGTTATACGTTATACGTTATAAGTTATACGTTATACGTCATAGGTTATACGTTATACGTTATACGTTATACGTTATACGTTATACGTTATATGTTATACGTCATAAGTTATACGTTATACGTTATAACGTTATACGTTATACGTTATACGTTATACGTTATACGTTATACGTTATACGTTATACGTTATTCGTAATACGTTAAACGTGATACGTTATACGTTGTACGTTATACGTTGTACGTTATACGTTATTCATTATACGTTATACGTTATACATTACATGTTATACGTTATACGTTATACGTTATACGTTATACGTTATACGTTATACGTTATACGTTATACGTTATACGTTATACGTTATACGTCATACGTTATACGTTATTCGTAATACGTTATACGTGATACGTTATACGTTGTACGTTATACGTTATACGTTATACATTATATGTTATACGTTATACGTCATAGGTTATACGTTATACGTTATACGTTATACGTTATACGTTATACGTTATACGTTATACGTTATACGTTATACGTTATACGATATACGTTACACGTTATACGTTATACGTTATACGTTATACGTTATACGCCATACGTTATACGTTATTCGTAATACGTTATACGTGATACGTTATACGTTGTACGTTATACGTTATACGTTATACGTTATACGTTATACGTTATACGTTATACGTTATACGTTATACGTTATACGTTATACGTTGTACGTTATACGTTATACGTTATACGTTATACGTTATTCGTTATACGTTATACGTTATACATTACATGTTTTACGTTAACGTTATACGTTATACGTTATACGTTATACGTTATACGTTATACGTTATACGTTATACGTTATACGTTATACGTCATACGTTATACGTTATTCGTAATACGTTATACGTGATACGTTATACGTTGTACGTTATACGTTATACGTTATACGTTATACGTTATAAGTTATACGTTATACGTCATAGGTTATACGTTATACGTTATACGTTATACGTTATACGTTATACGTTATACGTTATACGTTATGCGTTATACGTTATACGTTATACGTTATACGTTTAACGTTATACGTTATACGTTATACGATATACGTTACACGTTATACGTTATACGTTATACGTTATTCGTTATACGTTATACGTTATACATTACATGTTTTACGTTAACGTTATACGTTATACGTTATACGTTATACGTTATACGTTATACGTTATACGTTATACGTTATACGTTATACGTTATACGTTATACGTTATACGTTATACGTTATACGTTATACGATATACGTTACACGTTATACGTTATACGTTATACGTTATACGTTATACGTTATTCGTTATACGTTATACGTTATACATTACATGTTTTACGTTATACGTTATACGTTATACATTATATGTTATACGTTCTACGTTATACGTTGTACGTTGTACGTTGTACGTTATACGTTATACGTTATACGTTATACGTTATACGTTATACGTTATACGTTATACGTTATACGTTATACGTTATACGTTATACGTTATACGTTATACGTTATACGTTGTACGTTATACGTTATACGTTATACGTTATTCGTTATACGTTATGCGTTATACGTCATACGTTATTCGTTATACGTTATACGTTATACGTTATACGTTATACGTTATACTTTATACGTTATACATTACATGTTATACGTTATACGTTATACGTTATACGTTATACGTTATACGTTATACGTTATACGTTATACGTTACACGTTATACGTTACACGTTATACGTTATACGTTATACGTTATACGATATACGTTATACGTTATGCGTTATACGTTATACGTTATACGTTATACGTTATACGTTATACGTTATACGTTATACGTTATACGTTATACGTTATACGTTATACGTTATACGTTATACGTTATACGTTATACGTTATACGTTATACGTTATACGTTATACGTTATACGTTATACGTTATACGTTATACGTTATGCGTTATACGTTATGCGTTATACGTTATGCGTTATACGTTATGCGTTATACGTTATGCGTTATACGTTATGCGTTATACGTTATGCGTTATACGTTATGCGTTATACGTTATGCGTTATACGTTATACGTTATACGTTATACGTTATACGTTATACGTTATACGTTATACGTTATACGGTATACGTTATACGTTATACGTTATACGTTATACGTTCTACGTTATACGTTATACGTTAAACGTTATACGTTATACGTTATACGTTATACGTTGTACGTTATACGTTATACGTTATACGTTATACGTTATACGTTATACGTTATACGATATACGTTACACGTTATACGTTATACGTTATACGTTATACGTTATACGTCATACGTTATACGTTATTCGAAATACGTTATACGTGATACGTTATACGTTGTACGTTATACGTTATACGTTATACGTTATACGTTATACGTTATACGTTGTACGTTATACGTTGTACGTTATACGTTGTACGTTATACGTTGTACGTTATACGTTGTACGTTATACGTTATACGTTATACGTTATACGTTATACGTTATACGTTATACGTTATACGTCATACGTTATACGTTATTCGTAATACGTTATACGTGATACGTTATACGTTGTACGTTATACGTTATACGTTATACGTTGTACGTTGTACGTTGTACGTTGTACGTTGTACGTTGTACGTTGTACGTTATACGTTATACGTTATACGTTATACGTTATACGTTGTACGTTGTACGTTATACGTTATACGTTATACGTTATACGTTATACGTTATACGTTATTCGTTATACGTTATACGTTATACGTTATACGTTATACGTTATACGTTATACGTAATACGTTATACGTGATACGTTATACGTTGTACGTTATACGTTATACGTTATACGTTATACGTTATACGTTATACGTTATACGTTATACGTTATACGTTGTACGTTGTACGTTATACGTTATACGTTATACGTTATACGTTATACGTTATACGTTATACGTTATACGTTCTACGTTATACGTTGTACGTTATACGTTGTACGTTATACGTTGTACGTTATACGTTGTACGTTATACGTTGTACGTTATACGTTATACGTTACACGTTATACGTTATACGTTATACGTTATACGTTATACGTTATACGATATACGTTACACGTTATACGTTATACGTTATACGTTATACGTTATACGTTATACGTTATACGTTATACGTTGTTCCTTATACGTAATACGTTATACGTTATTCGTTATACGTTATACGTTATACGTTATACGTTATACGTTATACGTTATACGTTATACGTTATACGTTATACGTTATACGTTCTACGTTATACGTTGTACGTTATACGTTGTACGTCATACGTTGTACGTTATACGTTGTACGTTATACGTTGTACGTTATACGTTGTACGTTATACGTTATACGTTATACGTTATACGTTGTTCCTTATACGTAATACGTTATACGTTATTCGTTATACGTTATACGTTATACGTTATACGTTATACGTTATACGTTATACGTTATACGTTATACGTTCTACGTTATACGTTCTACGTTATACGTTGTACGTTATACGTTGTACGTTATACGTTGTACGTCATACGTTGTACGTTATACGTTGTACGTTATACGTTGTACGTTATACGTTGTACGTTATACGTTATACGTTATACGTTATACGTTATACGTTATACGTTATACGTTATACGTTATACGTTATACGTTATACGTTGTTCCTTATACGTAATACGTTATACGTTATTCGTTATACGTTATACGTTATACGTTATACGTTATACGTTATACGTTATACGTTATACGTTATACGTTATACGTTATACGTTATACGTTATACGTTATACGTTATTCGTTATACGTTATACGTTATACATTACATGTTATACGTTATACGTTATACGTTATACGTTATACGTTATACGTTATACGTTATACGTTATACGTTATACGTTATACGTTATACGTTATACGTTATACGTTATACGTTATACGTTGTACGTTATACGTTATACGTTATACGTTATACGTTATTCGTTATACGTTATACGTTATACTTTACGTGTTTTACGTTATACGTTATACGTTATACGTTATACGTTATACGTTATACGTTATACGTTGTACGTTATACGTTATACGTTATACGTCATACGTTATACGTTATTCGTAATACGTTATACGTGATACGTTATACGTTGTACGTTATACGTTATACGTTATACGTTATAAGTTATACGTTATACGTCATAGGTTATACGTTATACGTTATGCGTTATACGTTATGCGTTATACGTTATGCGTTATACGTTATGCGTTATACGTTATGCGTTATACGTTATACGTTATACGTTATACGTTATACGTTATACGTTCTACGTTATACGTTGTACGTTATACGTTGTACGTTATACGTTGTACGTTATACGTTGTACGTTATACGTTGTACGTTATACGTTATACGTTACACGTTATACGTTATACGTTATACGTTATACGTTATACGTTATACGTTATACGATATACGTTACACGTTATACGTTATACGTTATACGTTATACGTTATACGTCATACGTTATACGTTATTCGTAATACGTTATACGTGATACGTTATACGTTGTACGTTATACGTTATACGTTATACGTTATACGTTATACGTTATACGTTATACGTTATACGTTATGCGTTATACGTTATACGTTATACGTTATACGTTATACGTTATACGTTATACGTTATACGTTATACGTTACACGTTATACGTTATACGTTATACGTTATACGTTATACGTCATACGTTATACGTTATTCGTAATACGTTATACGTGATACGCTATACATTATATGTTATACGTTATACGTCATAGGTTATACGTTATACGTTATACGTTATACGTTATGCGTTATACGTTATACGTTATACGTTATACGTTATACGTTATACGTTATACGTTATACGTTATACGTTATACGTTATACGTTATACGTTATTCGTAATACGTTATACGTGATACGCTATACATTATATGTTATACGTTATACGTCATAGGTTATACGTTATACGTTATACGTTATACGTTATGCGTTATACGTTATACGTTATACGTTATACGTTATACGTTATACGTTATACGTTATACGTTATACGTTATACGTTATACGTTATTCGTAATACGTTAAACGTGATACGTTATACGTTGTACGTTATACGTTGTACGTTATACGTTATCCATTATACGTTATACGTTATACATTACATGTTATACGTTATACGTTATACGTTATAGGTTATACGTTATACGTTATACGTTATACGTCATAGGTTATACGTTATACGTTATACGTTATACGTTATACGTTATACGTTATACGTTATACGTAATGCGTTTTACGTTATACGTTATATGTTATACGTTATACGTTATACGTTATACGTTATACGTCATACGTTATACGTTATTCGTAATACGTTATACGTGATACGCTATACATTATATGTTATACGTTATACGTCATAGGTTATACGTTATACGTTATACGTTATACGTTATGCGTTATACGTTATACGTTATGCGTTATACGTTATACGTTATACGTTATACGTTATACGTTATACGTTATACGTTATACGTTATACGTTATACGTTATACGTTATACGTTATACGTTATACGTTATACGTTGTACGTTATACGTTGTACGTTATACGTTGTACGTTATACGTTGTACGTTATACGTTGTACGTTATACGTTGTACGTTATACGTTATACGTTATACGTTATACGTTATACGTTATACGTTATACGTTTTACGTTATACGTTATACGTTATACGTTATACGTTGTTCGTTATACGTAATACGTTATACGTTATTCGTTATACGTTATACGTTATACGTTATACGTTATACGTTATACGTTATACGTTATACGTTATACGTTATACGTTATACGTTATTCGTTATACGTTATACGTTATACATTACATGTTATACGTTATACGTTATACGTTATACGTTATACGTTATACGTTATACGTTATACGTTATACGTTATACGTTATACGTTATACGTTATACGTTATACGTTGTACGTTATACGTTATACGTTATACGTTATACGTTATTCGTTATACGTTATACGTTATACTTTACGTGTTTTACGTTATACGTTATACGTTATACGCTATACGTTATACGTTATACGTTGTACGTTATACGTTATACGTTATACGTCATACGTTATACGTTATTCGTAATACGTTATACGTGATACGTTATACGTTGTACGTTATACGTTATGTGTTATACGTTATAAGTTATACGTTATACGTTATACGTTATACGTTATACGTTATACGTTGTACGTTATACGTTATACGTTATACGTTATACGTTATACGTTATACGTTATACGTTATACGTTATACGTTGTACGTTATACGTTATACGTTATACGTTATACGTTATTCGTTATACGTTATACGTTATACGTTATACATTACATGTTTTACGTTATTCGTTATACGTTATACGTTATACGTTATACTTTATACGTTATACGTTATACGTTATACGTTATACGTTATACGTTATACGTTATACGTTATACGTTATACGTTACACGTTATACGTCATAGGTTATACGTTATACGTTGTACGTCATACGTTGTACGTTATACGTTGTACGTTATACGTTGTACGTTATACGTTGTACGTTATACGTTATACGTTATACGTTATACGTTATACGTTATACGTTATACGTTATACGTTATACGTTATACGTTGTTCCTTATACGTAATACGTTATACGTTATTCGTTATACGTTATACGTTATACGTTATACGTTATACGTTATACGTTATACGTTATACGTTATACGTTATACGTTATACGTTATACGTTATACGTTATACGTTATTCGTTATACGTTATACGTTATACATTACATGTTTTACGTTATACGTTATACGTTATACGTTATACGTTATACGTTATACGTTATGCGTTATACGTCCTACGATATTCGTTATACGTTATACGTTATTAGTTATACGATATACGTTATACGTTATACGTCATAGGTTATACGTTATACGTTATGGGTTATACGTTATACGTTAAACGTTATACGTTATACGTTATACGTTATACGTTATACTTTATGCGTTATACGTTATACGTTATACGTTATACGTTATACGTTATACGTTTTACGTTATACGTTATACGTTATACGTTATACGTTATACGTTATACGTTACACGTTATACGTCATAGGTTATACGTTATACGTTATACGTTATACGTTATACGTTATACGTTATACGTTATACGTTATACGTTATACGTTATACGTTATACGTCATACGTTATACGTTATACGTCCTACGATATTCGTTATACGTTATACGTTATTAGTGATACGTTATACGTTATACGTTATACGTTATACGTTATACGTTTTACGTTATACGTTATACGTTATACGTTATACGTTGTTCGTTATACGTAATACGTTAGACGTTATTCGTTATACGTTATACGTTATACGTTATACGTTATACGTTATACGTTATACGTTATACGTTATACGTTATACGTTATACGTTATTCGTTATACGTTATACGTTATACATTACATGTTATACGTTATACGTTATACGTTATACGTTATACGTTATACGTTATACGTTATACGTTATACGTTATACGTTATACGTTATACGTTATACGTTGTACGTTATACGTTATACGTTATACGTTATACGTTATTCGTTATACGTTATACGTTATACTTTACGTGTTTTACGTTATACGTTATACGTTATACGTTATACGTTATACGTTATACGTTGTACGTTATACGTTATACGTTATACGTCATACGTTATACGTTATTCGTAATACGTTATACGTGATACGTTATACGTTGTACGTTATACGTTATGTGTTATACGTTATAAGTTATACGTTATACGTTATACGTTATACGTTATACGTTATACGTTGTACGTTATACGTTATACGTTATACGTTATACGTTATACGTTATACGTTATACGTTATACGTTATACGTTGTACGTTATACGTTATACGTTATACGTTATACGTTATTCGTTATACGTTATACGTTATACGTTATACATTACATGTTTTACGTTATTCGTTATACGTTATACGTTATACGTTATACTTTATACGTTATACGTTATACGTTATACGTTATACGTTATACGTTATACGTTATACGTTATACGTTATACGTTACACGTTATACGTCATAGGTTATACGTTATACGTTGTACGTCATACGTTGTACGTTATACGTTGTACGTTATACGTTGTACGTTATACGTTGTACGTTATACGTTATACGTTATACGTTATACGTTATACGTTATACGTTATACGTTATACGTTATACGTTATACGTTGTTCCTTATACGTAATACGTTATACGTTATTCGTTATACGTTATACGTTATACGTTATACGTTATACGTTATACGTTATACGTTATACGTTATACGTTATACGTTATACGTTATACGTTATACGTTATACGTTATTCGTTATACGTTATACGTTATACATTACATGTTTTACGTTATACGTTATACGTTATACGTTATACGTTATACGTTATACGTTATGCGTTATACGTCCTACGATATTCGTTATACGTTATACGTTATTAGTTATACGATATACGTTATACGTTATACGTCATATGTTATACGTTATACGTTATGGGTTATACGTTATACGTTAAACGTTATACGTTATACGTTATACGTTATACGTTATACTTTATACGTTATACGTTATACGTTATACGTTATACGTTATACGTTATACGTTTTACGTTATACGTTATACGTTATACGTTATACGTTATACGTTATACGTTACACGTTATACGTCATAGGTTATACGTTATACGTTATACGTTATACGTTATACGTTATACGTTATACGTTATACGTTATACGTTATACGTTATACGTTATACGTCATACGTTATACGTTATACGTCCTACGATATTCGTTATACGTTATACGTTATTAGTGATACGTTATACGTTATACGTTATACGTTATACGTTATACGTTATACGTTATACGTTATACGTTATACGTTATACGTTATACGTTATACGTTATACGTTATACGTTATACGTTATACGTCATACGTTATACGTTATTCGTAATACGTTATACGTGATACGTTATACGTTATACGTTGTACGTTATACGTTATACGTTATACATTATAAGTTATACGTTATACGTCATAGGTTATACGTTATACGTTATACGTTATACGTTATACGTTATGCGTTATACGTTATACGTTATACGTTATACGTTATACGTTATATGTTATACGTTATACGTTATACGTTATACGTTATACGTTATACGTTAAACGTTATACGTTATACGTTATACGTTATACGTTATACGTTATACGTTATACGTTATACGTTATACGTTATACGTTATACGTTATACGTTATACGTAATACATTATACGTTCAACGTTTTACGTTATACGTTACACGTTATACGTTATACGTTATACGTTATACGTTATACGTCATACGTTATACGTCATACGTTATACGTTATACGTTATACGTTATACGTTATACGTTATACGTTATACGTTATACGTTATACGTTATACGTTATACGTTATACGTTATACGTTATACGTTATACGTTATACGTTATACGTTATACGTTATACGTTATACGTTATACGTTATACGTTATACGTTATACGTTATACGTTATACGTTATACGTTATACGTTATACGTTATACGTTATACGTTATACGTTGTACGTTATACGTTTTAAGTTGTACGTTATACGATATACGTTATACGTTATACGTTATACGTACTTCGTTACACGTTATACGTTATACGTTATACGTTATACGTTATACGTTTTACGATATACGATATACGTTATACGTTATACGTTATACGTTATACGTTGTACGTTATACGTCATACGTTATACGTTATACGTTATTCGTTATACGTTATACGTTATACATTACATGTTATACGTTATACGTTATACGTTATACGTTATACGTTATACGTTATACGTTATACGTTATTAGTTATACGTTATACGTTATACGTTATACGTCATAGGTTATACGATATACGTTATACGTTATACGTTATACGTTATACGTTATACGTTATACGTTATACGTTATACGTTATACGTTATACGTTATACGTTATACGTTATACGTTATACGTTATACGTTATACGTTATTCGTTGTACGTTATACGTTATACGTTATACGTTATACGTTATTCGTTATACGTTATACGTTATACGTTATACATTACATGTTTTACGTTATTCGTTATACGTTATACGTTATACGTTATACGTTATACGTTATACGTTATACGTTATACTTTATACGTTATACGTTATACGTTATACGTTATACGTTATACGCTATACGTTATACGTTATACGTTATACGTTATACGTTATACGTTATAACGTTATACGTTATACGTTATACGTAATACGTTATACGTCATACGTTATACGTTATACATTACATGTTATACGTTATACGTTATACGTTATACGTTATACGTTATACGTTATACGTTATACGTTATACGTTATACGTTATACGTTATACGTTATACGTTATACGTTATACGTTATACGTTATACGTCATACGTTATACGTTATTCGTAATACGTTATACGTGATACGTTATACGTTATACGTTGTACGTTATACGTTATACGTTATACATTATAAGTTATACGTTATACGTCATAGGTTATACGTTATACGTTATACGTTATACGTTATACGTTATGCGTTATACGTTATACGTTATACGTTATACGTTATACGTTATACGTTATACGTTATACGTTATACGTTATATGTTATACGTTATACGTTATACGTTATACGTTATACGTTATACGTTAAACGTTATACGTTATACGTTATACGTTATACGTTATACGTTATACGTAATACATTATACGTTATACGTTTTACGTTATACGTTATACGTTATACGTTATACGTTATACGTTATACGTTATACGTCATACGTTATACGTTATACGTTATACGTTATACGTTATACGTTATACGTTATACGTTATACGTTATACGTTATACGTTATACGTTATACGTTATACGTTATACGTTATACGTTATACGTTATACGTTATACGTTATACGTTATACGTTATACGTTATACGTTATACGTTATACGTTATACGTTATACGTTATACGTTATACGTTATACGTTATACGTTATACGTTGCACGTTATACGTTTTAAGTTGTACGTTATACGATATACGTTATACGTTATACGTTATACGTACTTCGTTACACGTTATACGTTATACGTTATACGTTATACGTTATACGTTTTACGATATACGATATACGTTATACGTTATACGTTATACGTTATACGTTATACGTTGTACGTTATACGTTATACGTTATACGTTATTCGTTATACGTTATACGTTATACATTACATGTTATACGTTATACGTTATACGTTATACGTTATACGTTATACGTTATACGTTATACGTTATTAGTTATACGTTATACGTTATACGTTATACGTCATAGGTTATACGATATACGTTATACGTTATACGTTATACGTTATACGTTATACGTTATACGTTATACGTTATACGTTATACGTTATACGTTGTACGTTATACGTTATACGTTATACGTTATACGTTATACGCTAAACGTTATACGTTATACGTTATACGTTATACGTTATACGTTATACGTTATACGTTATACGTTATACGTTATACGTTATACGTTATGCGTTATACGTTATACGTTATACGTTATACATTACATGTTATACGTTATACGTTATACGTTATACATTACATGTTATACGTTATACGTTATACGTTATACGTTATACGCTATACGTTATACGTTATCCGTTATACGTTATACGTTATACGTTATACGTTATACGTTATACGTTATATGTCATACGTTATACGTTATTCGTAATACGTTATACGTGATACGTTATACGATGTACGTTATACGTTATACGTTATACATTATAAGTTATACGTTATACGTCATAGGTTATACGTTATACGTTATACGTTATTCGTTATACGTTATGCGTTATACGTTATACGTTATACGTTATACGTTATACGTTACACGTTATACGTTATACGTTATACGTTATACGTTATACGTTATACGTTATACGTTATACGTTATACGTTATACGTTATACGTTATACGTTATACGTTATACGTTAAACGTTATACGTTATACGTTATACGTTATACGTTATACGTTATACGTTATACGTTATACGTTATACGTTATACGTTATACGTTATAGGTTATACGTTATACGTTATTAGTTATACGTTATACGTTATACGTTATACGTCATAGGTTATACGTCATAGGTTATACGATATACGTTATACGTTATACGTTATACGTTATACGTTATACGTCATATGTTATACGTTATACGTTATAACGTTATACGTTATACGTTATACGTTATACGTTATACGTTATACGTTATACGTTATACGTTATACGTTATACGTTGTACGTTATACGTTATACGTTATACGTTATACGTTATACGTTGTACGTTATACGTTTTAAGTTGTACGTTATACGATATACGTTATACGTTATACGTTATACGTACTTCGTTACACGTTATACGTTATACGTTATACGTTATACGTTATACGTTTTACGATATACGATATACGTTATACGTTATACGTTATACGTTATACGTTATACGTTATACGTTATACGTTATACGTTATACGTTATACGTTATACGTTATACGTTATACGTTATACGTTATACGTTATACGTTATACGTTATACGTTATACGTTATACGTTATACGTTATACGTTATACGTTATACGTTATACGTTATACGTTATACGTTGTACGTTATACGTTATACGTTATACGTTATACGTTATACGTTGTACGTTATACGTTTTAAGTTGTACGTTATACGATATACGTTATACGTTATACGTTATACGTTATACGTTATACGTTATACGTTATACGTTATACGTTATACGCTATACGTTATACGTTATCCGTTATACGTTATACGTTATACGTTATACGTTATACGTTATACGTTATACGTCATAGGTTATACGTTATACGTTATGCGTTATACGTTATACGTTATGCGTTATACGTTATACGTTATACTTTATACGTCATAGGTTATACGTTATACGTTATACGTTATACGTTATACGTTATACGTTATACGTTATACGTTATACGTTATACGTTATACGTTATACGTTATACGTTATACGTTATACGTTATACGTTATACGTTATACGTTATACGTTATACGTTATGCGTTATACGTTATACGTTATACGTTATACGTTGTACGTTATACGTTTTAAGTTGTACGTTATACGATATACGTTATACGTTATACGTTATACGTACTTCGTTACACGTTATACGTTATACGTTATACGTTATACGTTATACGTTTTACGATATACGATATACGTTATACGTTATACGTTATACGTTATACGTTATACGTTATACGTTATACGTTATACGTTATACGTTATACGTTATACGTTATACGTTATACGTTATACGTTATACGTTATACGTTATACGTTATACGTTATACGTTATACGTTATACGTTATACGTTATACGTTATACGTTATACGTTATACGTTATACGTTATACGTTATACGTTGCACGTTATACGTTTTAAGTTGTACGTTATACGATATACGTTATACGTTATACGTTATACGTACTTCGTTACACGTTATACGTTATACGTTATACGTTATACGTTATACGTTTAACGATATACGATATACGTTATACGTTATACGTTATACGTTATACGTTATACGTTGTACGTTATACGTTATACGTTATACGTTATTCGTTATACGTTATACGTTATACATTACATGTTATACGTTATACGTTATACGTTATACGTTATACGTTATACGTTATACGTTATACGTTATTAGTTATACGTTATACGTTATACGTTATACGTCATAGGTTATACGATATACGTTATACGTTATACGTTATACGTTATACGTTATACGTTATACGTTATACGTTATACGTTATACGTTATACGTTGTACGTTATACGTTATACGTTATACGTTATACGTTATACGTTAAACGTTATACGTTATACGTTATACGTTATACGTTATACGTTATACGTTATACGTTATACGTTATACGTTATACGTTATACGTTATACGTTATACGTTATACGTTATACATTACATGTTATACGTTATACGTTATACGTTATACATTACATGTTATACGTTATACGTTATACGTTATACGTTATACGCTATACGTTATACGTTATCCGTTATACGTTATACGTTATACGTTATACGTTATACGTTATACGTTATACGTCATACGTTATACGTTATTCGTAATACGTTATACGTGATACGTTATACGATGTACGTTATACGTTATACGTTATACATTATAAGTTATACGTTATACGTCATAGGTTATACGTTATACGTTATACGTTATTCGTTATACGTTATGCGTTATACGTTATACGTTATACGTTATACGTTATACGTTACACGTTATACGTTATACGTTATACGTTATACGTTATACGTTATACGTTATACGTTATACGTTATACGTTATACGTTATACGTTATACGTTATACGTTATACGTTAAACGTTATACGTTATACGTTATACGTTATACGTTATACGTTATACGTTATACGTTATACGTTATACGTTATACGTTATACGTTATAGGTTATACGTTATACGTTATTAGTTATACGTTATACGTTATACGTTATACGTCATAGGTTATACGATATACGTTATACGTTATACGTTATACGTTATACGTTATACGTCATATGTTATACGTTATACGTTATAACGTTATACGTTATACGTTATACGTTATACGTTATACGTTATACGTTATACGTTATACGTTATACGTTATACGTTGTACGTTATACGTTATACGTTATACGTTATACGTTATATGTTATACGTTATACGTTATACGTTATACGTTATACGTTATACGTTAAACGTTATACGTTATACGTTATACGTTATACGTTATACGTTATACGTAATACATTATACGTTATACGTTTTACGTTATACGTTATACGTTATACGTTATACGTTATACGTTATACGTTATACGTCATACGTTATACGTTATACGTTATACGTTATACGTTATACGTTATACGTTATACGTTATACGTTATACGTTATACGTTATACGTTATACGTTATACGTTATACGTTATACGTTATACGTTATACGTTATACGTTATACGTTATACGTTATACGTTATACGTTATACGTTATACGTTATACGTTATACGTTATACGTTATACGTTATACGTTATACGTTATACGTTATACGTTATACGTTGTACGTTATACGTTTTAAGTTGTACGTTATACGATATACGTTATACGTTATACGTTATACGTACTTCGTTACACGTTATACGTTATACGTTATACGTTATACGTTATACGTTTTACGATATACGATATACGTTATACGTTATACGTTATACGTTATACGTTATACGTTGTACGTTATACGTTATACGTTATACGTTATTCGTTATACGTTATACGTTATACATTACATGTTATACGTTATACGTTATACGTTATACGTTATACGTTATACGTTATACGTTATACGTTATTAGTTATACGTTATACGTTATACGTTATACGTTATACGTCATAGGTTATACGATATACGTTATACGTTATACGTTATACGTTATACGTTATACGTTATACGTTATACGTTATTAGTTATACGTTATACGTTATACGTTATACGTCATAGGTTATACGATATACGTTATACGTTATACGTTATACGTTATACGTTATACGTTATACGTTATACGTTATACGTTATACGTTATACGTTATACGTTATACGTTATACGTTATACGTTGTACGTTATACGTTATACGTTATACGTTATTCGTTATACGTTATACGTTATACATTACATGTTATACGTTATACGTTATACGTTATACGTTATACGTTATAGGTTATACGTTATACGTTATTAGTTATACGTTATACGTTATACGTTATACGTCATAGGTTATACGATATACGTTATACGTTATACGTTATACGTTATACGTTATACGTTATACGTCATATGTTATACGTTATACGTTATAACGTTATACGTTATACGTTATACGTTATACGTTATACGTTATACGTTATACGTTATACGTTATACGTTATACGTTGTACGTTATACGTTATACGTTATACGTTATACGTTATACGTTAAACGTTATACGTTATACGTTATACGTTATACGTTATACGTTATACGTTATACGTTATACGTTATACGTTATACGTTATACGTTATACGTTATACGTTATACGTTGTACGTTATACGTTGTACGTTATACGTTATACGTAATACGTTATACGTTATACGTTATACGTAATACGTTATACGTTATACGTTATACGTTATACGTTATACGTTATACGTTATACGTTATACGTTATACGTTATACGTTATACGTTATACGTTATACGTTATACGTTATACGTTATACGTTATACGTTATACGTTATACGTTATACGTTATAGGTTATACGTTATACGTTATTAGTTATACGTTATACGTTATACGTTATACGTCATAGGTTATACGATATACGTTATACGTTATACGTTATACGTTATACGTTATACGTCATATGTTATACGTTATACGTTATAACGTTATACGTTATACGTTATACGTTATACGTTATACGTTATACGTTATACGTTATACGTTATACGTTATACGTTGTACGTTATACGTTGTACGTTATACGTTATACGTTATACGTTATACGTTATACGTTATACGTTATACGTTATACGTTATACGTTAAACGTTATACGTTATACGTTATACGTTATACGTTATACGTTATACGTAATACGTTATACGTTATACGTTTTACGTTATACGTTATACGTTATACGTTATACGTTATACGTTATACGTTATACGTTATACGTCATACGTTATACGTTATACGTTATACGTTATACGTTATACGTTATACGTTATACGTTATACGTTATACGTTATACGTTATACGTTATACGTTATACGTTATACGTTATACGTTATACGTTATACGTTATACGTTATACGTTATACGTTATACGTTATACGTTATACGTTATACGTTATACGTTATACGTTATACGTTATACGTTATACGTTATACGTTATACGTTATACGTTATACGTTATACGTTGTACGTTATACGTTTTAAGTTGTACGTTATACGATATACGTTATACGTTATACGTTATACGTACTTCGTTACACGTTATACGTTATACGTTATACGTTATACGTTATACGTTTTACGATATACGATATACGTTATACGTTATACGTTATACGTTATACGTTATACGTTGTACGTTATACGTTATACGTTATACGTTATTCGTTATACGTTATACGTTATACATTACATGTTATACGTTATACGTTATACGTTATACGTTATACGTTATACGTTATACGTTATACGTTATTAGTTATACGTTATACGTTATACGTTATACGTCATAGGTTATACGATATACGTTATACGTTATACGTTATACGTTATACGTTATACGTTATACGTTATACGTTATTAGTTATACGTTATACGTTATACGTTATACGTCATAGGTTATACGATATACGTTATACGTTATACGTTATACGTTATACGTTATACGTTATACGTTATACGTTATACGTTATACGTTATACGTTATACGTTATACGTTATACGTTATACGTTGTACGTTATACGTTATACGTTATACGTTATTCGTTATACGTTATACGTTATACATTACATGTTATACGTTATACGTTATACGTTATACGTTATACGTTATAGGTTATACGTTATACGTTATTAGTTATACGTTATACGTTATACGTTATACGTCATAGGTTATACGATATACGTTATACGTTATACGTTATACGTTATACGTTATACGTCATATGTTATACGTTATACGTTATAACGTTATACGTTATACGTTATACGTTATACGTTATACGTTATACGTTATACGTTATACGTTATACGTTATACGTTGTACGTTATACGTTATACGTTATACGTTATACGTTATACGTTAAACGTTATACGTTATACGTTATACGTTATACGTTATACGTTATACGTTATACGTTATACGTTATACGTTATACGTTATACGTTATACGTTATACGTTATACGTTATACATTACATGTTATACGTTATACGTTATACGTTATACATTACATGTTATACGTTATACGTTATACGTTATACGTTATACGCTATACGTTATACGTTATCCGTTATACGTTATACGTTATACGTTATACGTTATACGTTATACGTTATACGTCATACGTTATACGTTATTCGTAATACGTTATACGTGATACGTTATACGATGTACGTTATACGTTATACGTTATACATTATAAGTTATACGTTATACGTCATAGGTTATACGTTATACGTTATACGTTATTCGTTATACGTTATGCGTTATACGTTATACGTTATACGTTATACGTTATACGTTATACGTTATACGTTATACGTTATACGTTATACGTTATACGTTATACGTTATACGTTATACGTTATACGTTATACGTTATACGTTATACGTTATACGTTATACGTTAAACGTTATACGTTATACGTTATACGTTATACGTTATACGTTATACGTTATACGTTATACGTTATACGTTATACGTTATACGTTGTACGTTATACGTTGTACGTTATACGTTATACGTAATACGTTATACGTTATACGTTATACGTAATACGTTATACGTTATACGTTATACGTTATACGTTATACGTTATACGTTATACGTTATACGTTATACGTTATACGTTATACGTTATACGTTATACGTTATACGTTATACGTTATACGTTATACGTTATACGTTATACGTTATACGTTATACGTTATACGTTATACGTTATACGTTATACGTTATACGTTATACGTTATACGTTATACGTTATACGTTATACGTTATACGTTGTACGTTATACGTTATAAGTTGTACGTTATACGATATACATTATACGTTATTCTTTATACGTTCTTCGTTACACGTTATACGTCATACGTTAATACGTTATACGTTTTACGTTATTCGTTATACGTTATAAGTTATACGCTATACGTTATACGTTATACGTTATACGTTATACGTTATACGTTATACGTTATACGTTATACGTTATACGTTATACGTTATACGTTATACGTTATACGTTATACGTTATACGTTATACGTTATACGTTATACGTTATACGTTATACGTTATACGTTATACGTTATACGTTAAACGTTATACGTTATACGTTATACGTTATACGTTATACGTTATACGTTATACGTTATACGTTATACGTTATACATTACACGTTATACGATATACGTTATACGTTATGCGTTATGCGTTCTTCGTTACACGTTATACGTTATTCGGTATGCGTTATACGTTATACGTTATACGTTATACGATATACGTTATACGTTATACGTTATACGTTATACGTTATACGCTATACGTTATACGTTATACGTTGTAAGTTATACGTTATACGTTATACGTTATACGTTATACGTTATACTTTATACGTTATACGTTATACGTTATACGTTATACGTTATACGTTATACGTTATACGTTACACGTTATACGTCATAGGTTATACGTTATACGTTATACGTTATACGTTATACGTTATACGTTATACGTTATACGTTATACGTCATAGGTTATACGTTATACGTTATACGTTATGCGTTATACGTTATACGTTATACGTCATAGGTTATACGTTATACGTTATACGTTATACGTTATACGTTATACGTTATACGTTATACGCTATACGTTATACGTTATACGTTATACGTTATACGTTATACGTTATACGTTATACGTTATACGTTATACGTTATACGTTATACGTTATACGTTATACGTTATACGTTATACGTTATACGTTATACTTTATACGTTATACGTTATACGTTATACGTTATACGTTATACGTTATACGTTACACGTTATACGTCATAGGTTATACGTTATACGTTATACGTTATACGTTATACGTTATACGTTATACGTTATACGTTATACGTTATACGTTATACGTTATACGTTATACGTCATACGTTATACGTTATACGTCATACGATATTCGTTATACGTTATACGTTGTTAGTGATACGTTATACGTTATACGTTATACGTTATACGTACTTCGTTACACGTTATACGTTATACGTTATACGTTATACGTTATACGTTATACGTCATACGATATACGTTATTCGTAATACGTTATACGTGATACGTTATACGTTATACGTTATACGTCATAGGTTATACGTTATACGTTATACGTTATACGTTATACGTTATGCGTTATACGTTATACGTTTTACGTTATACGTTATACGTTATACGTTATACGTTATACGTTATACGTTATACGTTATACGTTATACCTTATACGTTATACGTTATACGTTTTACGTTAAACGTTATACGTTATACGTTATACGTTATACGTTATACGTTATACGTTATACGTTATACGTTATACGTTATGCGTTATACGTTATACGTTATACGTTATACGTTATACGTAATACGTTATACGTTATACGTTTTACGTTATACGTTATACGTTATACGTTATACGTTATACGTTATACGTTATACGTCATACGTTATACGTTATACGTTATACGTTATACGTTATACGTTATACGTTATACGTTATACGTTATACGTTATACGTTGTACGTTATACGTTTTAAGTTGTACGTTATACGATATACGTTATACGTTATACGTTATACGTACTTCGTTACACGTTATACGTTATACGTTATACGTTATACGTTTTACGATATACGATATACGTTATACGTTATACGTTATACGTTATACGTTATACGTTATACGTTATACGTTATACGTTATACGTTATACGTTATACGTTATACGTTATACGTTATACGTTATACGTTATACGTTATACGTTATACGTTATACGTTATACGTTATACGTTATACGTTATACGTTATACGTTATACGTTATACGTTATACGTTATACGTTGTACGTTATACGGTATAAGTTGTACGTTATACGATATACGTTATACGTTATTCTTTATACGTTATACGTTATACGTTATACGTTATACGTTATACGTTATACGTTATACGTTATACGTTATACGTTATACGTTATACGTTATACGTTATACGTTATACGTTATACGTTATACGTTATACGTTATACGTTACATGTTATACGTTATACGTTATACGTTATACGTTATACGTTATACGTTATACGTTATACGTTATACGTCATACGTTATACGTTATACGTTATACGTTATACGTTATACGTAATATATTATACGTTATACGTTTTACGTTATACGTTATACGTTATACGTTATACGTTACGTATACGTTATACGTTATACGTTATACGTTATACGTTATACGTTATACGTTATACGTTGTACGTTATACGTTATAAGTTGTACGTTATACGATATACGTTATACGTTATTCTTTATACGTTATACGTTATACGTTATACGTTATACGTTATACGTTATACGTTATACGTTATACGTTATACGTTATACGTTATACGTTATACGTTATACGTTATACGTTATACGTTATACGTTATACGTTATACATTATACGTTATACGTCATACGTTATACGTTATTCGTAATACGTTATACGTGATACGTTATACGTTGTACGTTATACGTTATACGTTATACATTATAAGTTATACGTTATACGTCATAGGTTATACGTTATACGTTATACGTTATACGTTATACGTTATGCGTTATACGTTATACGTTATACGTTATACGTTATACGTTATACGTTATACGTTATACGTTATACGTTATACGTTATATGTTATACGTTATACGTTATACGTTATACGTTATACGTTATACGTTAAACGTTATACGTTATACGTTATACGTTATACGTTATACGTTATACGTTATACGTTATACGTTATACGTTATACGTTATACGTTATACGTTATACGTTATACGTTATACGTTATACGTTATACGTTATACGTAATACGTTATACGTTATACGTTATACGTTATACGTTATACGTTACATGTTATACGTTATACGTTATACGTTATACGTTATACGTTATACGTTATACGTTATACGTTATACGTTATACGTTATACGTTATACGTTATACGTTATACGTTATACGTTACATGTTATACGTTATACGTTATACGTTATACGTTATACGTTATACGTTATACGTTATACGTTATACGTTATACGTTATACGTTATACGTAATATATTATACGTTATACGTTTTACGTTATACGTTATACGTTATACGTTATACGTTATACGTTATACGTTATACGTTATACGTTATACGTTATACGTTATACGTTATACGTTATACGTTATACGTTATACGTTGTACGTTATACGTTATAAGTTGTACGTTATACGATATACGTTATACGTTATTCTTTATACGTTATACGTTATACGTTATACGTTATACGTTATACGTTATACGTTATACGTTATACGTTATACGTTATACGTTATACGTTATACGTTATACGTTATACGTTATACGTTATACGTTATACGTTATACGTTATACATTATACGTTATACGTCATACGTTATACGTTATTCGTAATACGTTATACGTGATACGTTATACGTTGTACGTTATACGTTATACGTTATACATTATAAGTTATACGTTATACGTCATAGGTTATACGTTATACGTTATACGTTATACGTTATACGTTATGCGTTATACGTTATACGTTATACGTTATACGTTATACGTTATACGTTATACGTTATACGTTATACGTTATACTGTTATACGTTATACGTTATACGTTATACGTTATACGTTATACGTTAAACGTTATACGTTATACGTTATACGTTATACGTTATACGTTATACGTTATACGTTATACGTTATACGTTATACGTTATACGTTATACGTTATACGTTATACGTTATACGTTATACGTTATACGTAATACGTTATACGTTATACGTTATACGTTATACGTTACATACGTTATACGTTATACGTTATACGTTATACGTTATACGTTATACGTTATACGTTATACGTTATACGTTATACGTTATACGTTATACGTTATACGTTATACGTGATACGTTATACGTTGTACGTTATACGTTATACGTTATACATTATAAGTTATACGTTATACGTCATAGGTTATACGTTATACGTTATACGTTATACGTTATACGTTATGCGTTATACGTTATACGTTATACGTTATACGTTATAAGTTATACGTTATACGTTATACGTTATACGTTATACGTTATACGTTATACGTTATACGTTATACGTTATACGTTATACGTTATACGTTATACGTTATACGTTATACGTTTTACGTTAAACGTTATACGTTATACGTTATACGTTATACGTTATACGTTATACGTTATACGTTATACGTTATGCGTTATACGTTATACGTTATACGTTATACGTTATACGTAATACGTTATACGTTATACGTTTTACGTTATACGTTATACGTTATACGTTATACGTTATACGTTATACGTTATACGTCATACGTTATACGTTATACGTTATACGTTATACGTTATACGTTATACGTTATACGTTATACGTTATACGTTATACGTTGTACGTTATACGTTTTAAGTTGTACGTTATACGATATACGTTATACGTTATACGTTATACGTACTTCGTTACACGTTATACGTTATACGTTATACGTTATACGTTATACGTTTTACGATATACGATATACGTTATACGTTATACGTTATACGTTATACGTTATACGTTATACTTTATACGTTATAGGTGTTGCGTTATACGTTATACGTTAAACGTTATTCGTAATACGTTATACGTGATACGTCATACTTTGTACGTTATACGTTATACGTTATACGTTATACATTATACGTTATACGTTATACGTTATACATTACATGTTATGCGTTATACGTTATACGTTATACGTTATACGTTATACGTTATACGTTATACGTTATACGTTATACGTTATACGTTATACGTTATACGTTATACGTTATACGTTATACGTTATACGTTATACGTTATACGTTATACGTTATACGTTATACGTTATACGTTATACGTTATACGTGATACGTTATACGTTATACGTTATACGTTATACGTTATACGTTATACGTTATACGTTATACGTTATACGTTATACGTTATACGTTATACGTTATACGTTATACGTTATACGTTATACGTTATACGTTATACGTTATACGTTATACGTTATACGTTATACGTTATACGTTATACGTTATACGTTGTACGTTATACGTTTTA
Source organism: Ptiloglossa arizonensis (assembly GCF_051014685.1). Lineage (NCBI taxonomy): Eukaryota > Metazoa > Arthropoda > Insecta > Hymenoptera > Colletidae > Ptiloglossa > Ptiloglossa arizonensis. The sequence continues at coordinate 597,377 of NW_027478408.1, read as the reverse complement.
AGTTGTACGTTATACGATATACGTTATACGTTATACGTTATACGTTATACGTTATACGTTATACGTTATACGTTATACGTTATACGTTATACGTTATACGTTATACGTAATATATTATACGTTATACGTTTTACGTTATACGTTATACGTTATACGTTATACGTTATACGTCATACGTTATACGTCATACGTTATACGTTATACGTTATACGTTATACGTTATACGTTATACGTTATACGTTATACGTTATACGTTATACGTTATACGTTATACGTTATACGTTATACGTTATACGTTATACGTTATACGTTATACGTTATACGTTATACGTTATACGTTATACGTTATACGTTATACGTTATACGTTATACGTTATACGTTATACGTTATACGTTATACGTTGTACGTTATACGTTTTAAGTTGTACGTTATACGATATACGTTATACGTTATACGTTATACGTTATACGTACTTCGTTACACGTTATACGTTATACGTTATACGTTATACGTTATACGTTTTACGATATACGATATACGTTATACGTTATACGTTATGCGTTATACGTTGTACGTTATACGTTATACGTTATACGTTATTCGTTATACGTTATACGTTATACATTACATGTTATACGTTATACGTTATACGTTATACGTTATACGTTATACGTTATACGTTATACGTTATTAGTTATACGTTATACGTTATACGTTATACGTCATAGGTTATACGATATACGTTATACGTTATACGTTATACGTTATACGTTATACGTTATACGTTATACGTTATACGTTATTAGTTATACGTTATACGTTATACGTTATACGTCATAGGTTATACGATATACGTTATACGTTATACGTTATTCGTTATACGTTATACGTTATACATTACATGTTATACGTTATACGTTATACGTTATACGTTATACGTTATACGTTATACGTTATACGTTATTAGTTATACGTTATACGTTATACGTTATACGTCATAGGTTATACGATATACGTTATACGTTATACGTTATACGTTATACGTTATACGTTATACGTTATACGTTATACGTTATACGTTATTAGTTATACGTTATACGTTATACGTTATACGTCATAGGTTATACGATATACGTTATACGTTATACGTTATACGTTATACGTTATACGTTATACGTTATACGCTATACGTTATACGTTATACGTTATACGTTATACGTTATACGTTATACGTTGTACGTTATACGTTATACGTTATACGTTATTCGTTATACGTTATACGTTATACATTACATGTTATACGTTATACGTTATACGTTATACGTTATACGTTATACGTTATACGTTATACGTTATACGTTATTAGTTATACGTTATACGTTATACGTTATACGTCATAGGTTATACGATATACGTTATACGTTATACGTTATACGTTATACGTTATACGTTATACGTCATATGTTATACGTTATACGTTATAACGTTATACGTTATACGTTATACGTTATACGTTATACGTTATACGTTATACGTTACATGTTATACGTTATACGTTATACGTTATACGTTATACGTTATACGTTATACGTTATACGTTATACGTTATACGTTATACGTTATACGTTATACGTTATACGTTATACGTTATACGTTATACGTTATACGTTATACGTTATACGTTATACGTTATACGTTATACGTTATACGTTATACGTTATACGTTGTACGTTATACGTTTTAAGTTGTACGTTATACGATATACGTTATACGTTATACGTTATACGTTATACGTACTTCGTTACACGTTATACGTTATACGTTATACGTTATACGTTATACGTTTTACGATATACGATATACGTTATACGTTATACGTTATACGCTATACGTTATACGTTATACGTTATACGTTATACGTTATACGTTATACGTTATACGTTATACGTTATACGTCATACGTTATACGTTATTCGTAATACGTTATACGTGATACGTTATACGATGTACGTTATACGTTATACGTTATACATTATAAGTTATACGTTATACGTCATAGGTTATACGTTATACGTTATACGTTATTCGTTATACGTTATGCGTTATACGTTATACGTTATACGTTATACGTTATACGTTATACGTTATACGTTATACGTTATACGTTATACGTTATACGTTATACGTTATACGTTATACGTTATACGTTAAACGTTATACGTTATACGTTATACGTTATACGTTATACGTTATACGTTATACGTTATACGTTATACGTTATACGTTATACGTTATACGTTATACGTTGTACGTTATACGTTATACGTAATACGTTATACGTTATACGTTTTACGTTATACGTTATACGTTATACGTTATACGTTATACGTTATACGTTATACGTTATACGTTATACGTTATACGTTATACGTTATACGTTATACGTTATACGTTATACGTTATACGTTATACGTTATACGTTATACGTTATACGTTATACGTTATACGTTATACGTTATACGTTATACGTTATACGTTATACGTTATACGTTGTACGTTATACGTTATAAGTTGTACGTTATACGATATACGTTATACGTTATTCTTTATACGTTCTTCGTTACACGTTATACGTCATACGTTAATACGTTATACGTTTTACGTTATTCGTTATACGTTATAAGTTATACGCTATACGTTATACGTTATACGTTATACGTTATACGTTATACGTTATACGTTATACGTTATACGTTATACGTTATACGTTATACGTTATACGTTATACGTTATACGTTATACGTTATACGTTATACGTTATACGTTATACGTTAAACGTTATACGTTATACGTTATACGTTATACGTTATACGTTATACGTTATACGTTATACGTTATACGTTATACATTACACGTTATACGATATACGTTATACGTTATGCGTTATGCGTTCTTCGTTACACGTTATACGTTATTCGGTATGCGTTATACGTTATACGTTATACGTTATACGATATACGTTATACGTTATACGTTATATGTTATACGTTATACGCTATACGTTATACGTTATACGTTATACGTTACACGTTATACGTTATACGTTATACGTTATACGTTATACGTTATACTTTATACGTTATACGTTATACGTTATACGTTATACGTTATACGTTATACGTTATACGTTATACGTTACACGTTATACGTCATAGGTTATACGTTATACGTTATACGTTATACGTTATACGTTATACGTTATACGTTATACGTCATAGGTTATACGTTATACGTTATACGTTATGCGTTATACGTTATACGTTATACGTCATAGGTTATACGTTATACGTTATACGTTATACGTTATACGTTATACGTTATACGTTATACGCTATACGTTATACGTTATACGTTATACGTTATACGTTATACATTATACGTTATACGTTATACGTTATACATTACATGTTATGCGTTATACGTTATACGTTATACGTTATACGTTATACGTTATACGTTATACGTTATACGTTATACGTTATACGTTATACGTTATACGTTATACGTTATACGTTATACGTTATACGTTATACGTTATACGTTATACGTTATACGTTATACGTTATACGTTATACGTTATACGTTATACGTTATACGTTATACGTTATACGTTGTACGTTATACGGTATAAGTTGTACGTTATACGATATACGTTATACGTTATTCTTTATACGTTATACGTTATACGTTATACGTTATACGTTATACGTTATACGTTATACGTTATACGTTATATGTTATACGTTATACGTTATACGTTATACGTTATACGTTATACGTTATACGTTATACGTTATACGTTACATGTTATACGTTATACGTTATACGTTATACGTTATACGTTATACGTTATACGTTATACGTTATACGTTATACGTTATACGTTATACGTTATACGTTATACGTTATACGTTATACGTAATATATTATACGTTATACGTTTTACGTTATACGTTATACGTTATACGTTATACGTTATACGTCATACGTTATACGTCATACGTTATACGTTATACGTTATACGTTATACGTTATACGTTATACGTTATACGTTATACGTTATACGTTATTAGTTATACGTTATACGTTATACGTTATACGTCATAGGTTATACGATATACGTTATACGTTATACGTTATACGTTATACGTTATACGTTATACGTTATACGTTATACGCTATACGTTATACGTTATACGTTATACGTTATACGTTATACGTTATACGTTGTACGTTATACGTTATACGTTATACGTTATTCGTTATACGTTATACGTTATACATTACATGTTATACGTTATACGTTATACGTTATACGTTATACGTTATACGTTATACGTTATACGTTATACGTTATACGTTATTAGTTATACGTTATACGTTATACGTTATACGTCATAGGTTATACGATATACGTTATACGTTATACGTTATACGTTATACGTTATACGTCATATGTTATACGTTATACGTTATAACGTTATACGTTATACGTTATACGTTATACGTTATACGTTATACGTTATACGTTATACGTCATACGTTATACGTTATTCGTAATACGTTATACGTGATACGTTATACGATGTACGTTATACGTTATACGTTATACATTATAAGTTATACGTTATACGTCATAGGTTATACGTTATACGTTATACGTTATACGTTATACGTTATACGTTATACGTTATACGTTATACGTTATACGTTATACGTTATACGTCATACGTTATACGTTATTCGTAATACGTTATACGTGATACGTTATACGATGTACGTTATACGTTATACGTTATACATTATAAGTTATACGTTATACGTCATAGGTTATACGTTATACGTTATACGTTATTCGTTATACGTTATGCGTTATACGTTATACGTTATACGTTATACGTTATACGTTATACGTTATACGTTATACGTTATACGTTATACGTTATACGTTATACGTTATACGTTATACGTTATACGTTAAACGTTATACGTTATACGTTATACGTTATACGTTATACGTTATACGTTATACGTTATACGTTATACGTTATACGTTATACGTTATACGTTATACGTTGTACGTTATACGTTATACGTAATACGTTATACGTTATACGTTTTACGTTATACGTTATACGTTATACGTTATACGTTATACGTTATACGTTATACGTTATACGTTATACGTTATACGTTATACGTTATACGTTATACGTTATACGTTATACGTTATACGTTATACGTTATACGTTATACGTTATACGTTATACGTTATACGTTATACGTTATACGTTATACGTTATACGTTATACGTTATACGTTATACGTTGTATGTTATACGTTATAAGTTGTACGTTATACGATATACGTTATACGTTATTCTTTATACGTTCTTCGTTACACGTTATACGTCATACGTTAATACGTTATACGTTTTACGTTATTCGTTATACGTTATAAGTTATACGCTATACGTTATACGTTATACGTTATACGTTATACGTTATACGTTATACGTTATACGTTATACGTTATACGTTATACGTTATACGTTATACGTTATACGTTATACGTTAAACGTTATACGTTATACGTTATACGTTATACGTTATACGTTATACGTTATACGTTATACGTTATACGTTATACGTTATACATTACACGTTATACGATATACGTTATACGTTATGCGTTATGCGTTCTTCGTTACACGTTATACGTTATTCGGTATGCGTTATACGTTATACGTTATACGTTATACGATATACGTTATACGTTATACGTTATACGTTATACGTTATACGCTATACGTTATACGTTATACGTTATACGTTACACGTTATACGTTATACGTTATACGTTATACGTTATACGTTATACTTTATACGTTATACGTTATACGTTATACGTTATACGTTATACGTTATACGTTATACGTTATACGTTACACGTTATACGTCATAGGTTATACGTTATACGTTATACGTTATACGTTATACGTTATACGTTATACGTTATACGTCATAGGTTATACGTTATACGTTATACGTTATGCGTTATACGTTATACGTTAAACGTCATAGGTTATACGTTATACGTTATACGTTATACGTTATACGTTATACGTTATACGTTATACGCTATACGTTATACGTTATACGTTATACGTTATACGTTATAAGTTATACGTTATACGTTGTACGTTATACGTTATACGTTATACGTTATACGTTATACGTTATACGTTATACGTTATACGTTATACGTTATACTTTATACGTTATACGTTATACGTTATACGTTATACGTTATACGTTATACGTTATACGTTACACGTTATACGTCATAGGTTATACGTTATACGTTATACGTTATACGTTATACGTTATACGTTATACGTTATACGTTATACGTTATACGTTATACGTTATACGTTATACGTTATACGTCATACGTTATACGTTATACGTCCTACGATATTCGTTATACGTTATTAGTGATACGTTATACGTTATACGTTATACGTTATACGTTATACGTTATACGTTATACGATATACGTTATACGTTATACGTTATACGTTATACGTTATACGTTATACGTTATACGTTATACGTTATACGTTATACGTTATACGTTATACGTTATACGTTATACGTTATACGTTATACGTTATACGTTATACGTTATACGTTATACGTTATACGTTATACGTTATACGTTATACGTTATACGTTATACGTTATACGTTATACGTTATACGTTATACGTTATACGTTATACGTTATACGTTATACGTTATACGTTATACGTTATACGTTATACGTTATACGTTATACGTTATACGTTATACGTTATACGTTATACGTTATACGTTATACGTTATACGTTATACGTCATACGTTATACGTTATACGTTATACGTCATACGTTATACGTCATACGTTATACGTTATACGTTATACGTTATACGTTATACGTTATACGTTATACGTTATACGTTATACGTTATACGTTATACGTTATACGTTATACGTTATACGTTATACGTTATACGTTATACGTTATACGTTATACGTTATACGTTATACGTTATACGTTATACGTTATACGTTATACGTTTTACGTTATACGTTATACGTTATACGTTATACGTTATACGTTATACGTTATACTGTATACGTTATACGTTATACGTTATACGTTATACGTTATACGTACTTCGTTACACGTTATACGTTATACGTTATACGTTATACGTTATACGTTATACGTTATACGTTATACGTCATATGTTATACGTTATACGTTATAACGTTATACGTTATACGTTATACGTTATACGTTATACGTCATACGTTATACGTTATTCGTAATACGTTATACGTGATACGTTATACGATGTACGTTATACGTTATACGTTATACATTATAAGTTATACGTTATACGTCATAGGTTATACGTTATACGTTATACGTTATTCGTTATACGTTATGCGTTATACGTTATACGTTATACGTTATACGTTATACGTTATACGTTATACGTTATACGTTATACGTTATACGTTATACGTTATACGTTATACGTTATACGTTATACGTTAAACGTTATACGTTATACGTTATACGTTATACGTTATACGTTATACGTTATACGTTATACGTTATACGTTATACGTTATACGTTATACGTTATACGTTGTACGTTATACGTTATACGTAATACGTTATACGTTATACGTTTTACGTTATACGTTATACGTTATACGTTATACGTTATACGTTATACGTTATACGTTATACGTTATACGTTATACGTTATACGTTATACGTTATACGTTATACGTTATACGTTATACGTTATACGTTATACGTTATACGTTATACGTTATACGTTATACGTTATACGTTATACGTTATACGTTATACGTTGTATGTTATACGTTATAAGTTGTACGTTATACGATATACGTTATACGTTATTCTTTATACGTTCTTCGTTACACGTTATACGTCATACGTTAATACGTTATACGTTTTACGTTATTCGTTATACGTTATAAGTTATACGCTATACGTTATACGTTATACGTTATACGTTATACGTTATACGTTATACGTTATACGTTATACGTTATACGTTATACGTTATACGTTATACGTTATACGTTATACGTTATACGTTATACGTTATACGTTATACGTTATACGTTAAACGTTATACGTTATACGTTATACGTTATACGTTATACGTTATACGTTATACGTTATACGTTATACGTTATACGTTATACATTACACGTTATACGATATACGTTATACGTTATGCGTTATGCGTTCTTCGTTACACGTTATACGTTATTCGGTATGCGTTATACGTTATACGTTATACGTTATACGATATACGTTATACGTTATACGTTATACGTTATACGTTATACGCTATACGTTATACGTTATACGTTATACGTTACACGTTATACGTTATACGTTATACGTTATACGTTATACGTTATACTTTATACGTTATACGTTATACGTTATACGTTATACGTTATACGTTATACGTTATACGTTATACGTTACACGTTATACGTCATAGGTTATACGTTATACGTTATACGTTATACGTTATACGTTATACGTTATACGTTATACGTTATACGTTATACGTTATACGTTATACGTCATACGTTATACGTTATTCGTAATACGTTATACGTGATACGTTATACGATGTACGTTATACGTTATACGTTGTACATTATAAGTTATACGTTATACGTCATAGGTTATACGTTATACGTTATACGTTATTCGTTATACGTTATGCGTTATACGTTATACGTTATACGTTATACGTTATACGTTATACGTTATACGTTATACGTCATACGTTATACGTTATTCGTAATACGTTATACGTGATACGTTATACGATGTACGTTATACGTTATACGTTATACATTATAAGTTATACGTTATACGTCATAGGTTATACGTTATACGTTATACGTTATACGTTATACGTTATACGTTATACGTTATACGTTATACGTTATACGTTATACGTTATACGTCATACGTTATACGTTATTCGTAATACGTTATACGTGATACGTTATACGATGTACGTTATACGTTATACGTTATACATTATAAGTTATACGTTATACGTCATAGGTTATACGTTATACGTTATACGTTATTCGTTATACGTTATGCGTTATACGTTATACGTTATACGTTATACGTTATACGTTATACGTTATACGTTATACGTTATACGTTATACGTTATACGTTATACGTTATACGTTATACGTTATACGTTAAACGTTATACGTTATACGTTATACGTTATACGTTATACGTTATACGTTATACGTTATACGTTATACGTTATACGTTATACGTTATACGTTATACGTTGTACGTTATACGTTATACGTAATACGTTATACGTTATACGTTTTACGTTATACGTTATACGTTATACGTTATACGTTATACGTTATACGTTATACGTTATACGTTATACGTTATACGTTATACGTTATACGTTATACGTTATACGTTATACGTTATACGTTATACGTTATACGTTATACGTTATACGTTATACGTTATACGTTATACGTTATACGTTATACGTTATACGTTATACGTTATACGTTGTATGTTATACGTTATAAGTTGTACGTTATACGATATACGTTATACGTTATTCTTAATACGTTCTTCGTTACACGTTATACGTCATACGTTAATACGTTATACGTTTTACGTTATTCGTTATACGTTATAAGTTATACGCTATACGTTATACGTTATACGTTATACGTTATACGTTATACGTTATACGTTATACGTTATACGTTATACGTTATACGTTATACGTTATACGTTATACGTTATACGTTATACGTTATACGTTATACGTTATACGTTATACGTTATACGTTATACGTTAAACGTTATACGTTATACGTTATACGTTATACGTTATACGTTATACGTTATACGTTATACGTTATACGTTATACGTTATACATTACACGTTATACGATATACGTTATACGTTATGCGTTATGCGTTCTTCGTTACACGTTATACGTTATTCGGTATGCGTTATACGTTATACGTTATACGTTATACGATATACGTTATACGTTATACGTTATACGTTATACGTTATACGCTATACGTTATACGTTATACGTTATACGTTACACGTTATACGTTATACGTTATACGTTATACGTTATACGTTATACTTTATACGTTATACGTTATACGTTATACGTTATACGTTATACGTTATACGTTATACGTTATACGTTACACGTTATACGTCATAGGTTATACGTTATACGTTATACGTTATACGTTATACGTTATACGTTATACGTTATACGTCATAGGTTATACGTTATACGTTATACGTTATGCGTTATACGTTATACGTTAAACGTCATAGGTTATACGTTATACGTTATACGTTATACGTTATACGTTATACGTTATACGTTATACGCTATACGTTATACGTTATACGTTATACGTTATACGTTATAAGTTATACGTTATACGTTGTACGTTATACGTTATACGTTATACGTTATACGTTATACGTTATACGTTATACGTTATACGTTATACGTTATACTTTATACGTTATACGTTATACGTTATACGTTATACGTTATACGTTATACGTTATACGTTATACGTTACACGTTATACGTCATAGGTTATACGTTATACGTTATACGTTATACGTTATACGTTATACGTTATACGTTATACGTTATACGTTATACGTTATACGTTATACGTTATACGTTATACGTCATACGTTATACGTTATACGTCCTACGATATTCGTTATACGTTATTAGTGATACGTTATACGTTATACGTTATACGTTATACGTTATACGTTATACGTTATACGTTATACGTTATACGTTATACGTTATACGTTATACGTTATACGTTATACGTTATACGTTATACGTTATACGTTATACGTTATACGTTATACGTTATACGTTATACGTTATACGTTATACGTTATACGTTATACGTTATACGTTATACGTTATACGTTATACGTTATACGTTATACGTTATACGTTATACGTTATACGTTATACGTTATACGTTATACGTTATACGTTATACGTTATACGTTATACGTTATACGTTATACGTTATACGTTATACGTTATACGTTATACGTTATACGTTATACGTTATACGTTATACGTTATACGTTATACGTCATACGTTATACGTTATACGTTATACGTCATACGTTATACGTCATACGTTATACGTTATACGTTATACGTTATACGTTATACGTTATACGTTATACGTTATACGTTATACGTTATACGTTATACGTTATACGTTATACGTTATACGTTATACGTTATACGTTATACGTTATACGTTATACGTTATACGTTATACGTTATACGTTATACGTTATACGTTTTACGTTATACGTTATACGTTATACGTTATACGTTATACGTTATACGTTATACTGTATACGTTATACGTTATACGTTATACGTTATACGTTATACGTACTTCGTTACACGTTATACGTTATACGTTATACGTTATACGTTATACGTTATACGTTATACGTTATACGTCATATGTTATACGTTATACGTTATAACGTTATACGTTATACGTTATACGTTATACGTTATACGTTATACGTTATACGTTACATGTTATACGTTATACGTTATACGTTATACGTTATACGTTATACGTTATACGTTATACGTTATACGTTATACGTTATACGTTATACGTTATACGTTATACGTTATACGTTATACGTTATACGTTATACGTTATACGTTATACGTTATACGTTATACGTTATACGTTATACGTTATACGTTATACGTTATACGTTGTACGTTATACGTTTTAAGTTGTACGTTATACGATATACGTTATACGTTATACGTTATACGTTATACGTACTTCGTTACACGTTATACGTTATACGTTATACGTTATACGTTATACGTTTTACGATATACGATATACGTTATACGTTATACGTTATACGCTATACGTTATACGTTATACGTTATACGTTATACGTTATACGTTATACGTTATACGTTATACGTTATACGTCATACGTTATACGTTATTCGTAATACGTTATACGTGATACGTTATACGATGTACGTTATACGTTATACGTTATACATTATAAGTTATACGTTATACGTCATAGGTTATACGTTATACGTTATACGTTATTCGTTATACGTTATGCGTTATACGTTATACGTTATACGTTATACGTTATACGTTATACGTTATACGTTATACGTTATACGTTATACGTTATACGTTATACGTTATACGTTATACGTTATACGTTAAACGTTATACGTTATACGTTATACGTTATACGTTATACGTTATACGTTATACGTTATACGTTATACGTTATACGTTATACGTTATACGTTATACGTTGTACGTTATACGTTATACGTAATACGTTATACGTTATACGTTTTACGTTATACGTTATACGTTATACGTTATACGTTATACGTTATACGTTATACGTTATACGTTATACGTTATACGTTATACGTTATACGTTATACGTTATACGTTATACGTTATACGTTATACGTTATACGTTATACGTTATACGTTATACGTTATACGTTATACGTTATACGTTATACGTTATACGTTATACGTTATACGTTGTACGTTATACGTTATAAGTTGTACGTTATACGATATACGTTATACGTTATTCTTTATACGTTCTTCGTTACACGTTATACGTCATACGTTAATACGTTATACGTTTTACGTTATTCGTTATACGTTATAAGTTATACGCTATACGTTATACGTTATACGTTATACGTTATACGTTATACGTTATACGTTATACGTTATACGTTATACGTTATACGTTATACGTTATACGTTATACGTTATACGTTATACGTTATACGTTATACGTTATACGTTATACGTTATACGTTAAACGTTATACGTTATACGTTATACGTTATACGTTATACGTTATACGTTATACGTTATACGTTATACGTTATACATTACACGTTATACGATATACGTTATACGTTATGCGTTATGCGTTCTTCGTTACACGTTATACGTTATTCGGTATGCGTTATACGTTATACGTTATACGTTATACGATATACGTTATACGTTATACGTTATATGTTATACGTTATACGTCATACGTTATACGTTATACGTTATACGTCATACGTTATACGTCATACGTTATACGTTATACGTTATACGTTATACGTTATACGTTATACGTTATACGTTATACGTTATACGTTATACGTTATACGTTATACGTTATACGTTATACGTTATACGTTATATGTTATACGTTATACGTCATACGTTATACGTTATACGTTATACGTCATACGTTATACGTCATACGTTATACGTTATACGTTATACGTTATACGTTATACGTTATACGTTATACGTTATACGTTACACGTTATACGTCATAGGTTATACGTTATACGTTATACGTTATACGTTATACGTTATACGTTATACGTTATACGTCATAGGTTATACGTTATACGTTATACGTTATGCGTTATACGTTATACGTTAAACGTCATAGGTTATACGTTATACGTTATACGTTATACGTTATACGTTATACGTTATACGTTATACGCTATACGTTATACGTTATACGTTATACGTTATACGTTATAAGTTATACGTTATACGTTGTACGTTATACGTTATACGTTATACGTTATACGTTATACGTTATACGTTATACGTTATACGTTATACGTTATACTTTATACGTTATACGTTATACGTTATACGTTATACGTTATACGTTATACGTTATACGTTACACGTTATACGTCATAGGTTATACGTTATACGTTATACGTTATACGTTATACGTTATACGTTATACGTTATACGTTATACGTTATACGTTATACGTTATACGTTATACGTTATACGTCATACGTTATACGTTATACGTCCTACGATATTCGTTATACGTTATTAGTGATACGTTATACGTTATACGTTATACGTTATACGTTATACGTTATACGTTATACGATATACGTTATACGTTATACGTTATACGTTATACGTTATACGTTATACGTTATACGTTATACGTTATACGTTATACGTTATACGTTATACGTTATACGTTATACGTTATACGTTATACGTTATACGTTATACGTTATACGTTATACGTTATACGTTATACGTTATACGTTATACGTTATACGTTATACGTTATACGTTATACGTTATACGTTATACGTTATACGTTATACGTTATACGTTATACGTTATACGTTATACGTTATACGTTATACGTTATACGTTATACGTTATACGTTATACGTTATACGTTATACGTTATACGTTATACGTTATACGTTATACGTTATACGTCATACGTTATACGTTATACGTTATACGTCATACGTTATACGTCATACGTTATACGTTATACGTTATACGTTATACGTTATACGTTATACGTTATACGTTATACGTTATACGTTATACGTTATACGTTATACGTTATACGTTATACGTTATACGTTATACGTTATACGTTATACGTTATACGTTATACGTTATACGTTATACGTTATACGTTATACGTTATACGTTATACGTTATACGTTTTACGTTATACGTTATACGTTATACGTTATACGTTATACGTTATACGTTATACTGTATACGTTATACGTTATACGTTATACGTTATACGTTATACGTACTTCGTTACACGTTATACGTTATACGTTATACGTTATACGTTATACGTTATACGTTATACGTTATACGTCATATGTTATACGTTATACGTTATAACGTTATACGTTATACGTTATACGTTATACGTTATACGTCATACGTTATACGTTATTCGTAATACGTTATACGTGATACGTTATACGATGTACGTTATACGTTATACGTTATACATTATAAGTTATACGTTATACGTCATAGGTTATACGTTATACGTTATACGTTATTCGTTATACGTTATGCGTTATACGTTATACGTTATACGTTATACGTTATACGTTATACGTTATACGTTATACGTTATACGTTATACGTTATACGTTATACGTTATACGTTATACGTTATACGTTAAACGTTATACGTTATACGTTATACGTTATACGTTATACGTTATACGTTATACGTTATACGTTATACGTTATACGTTATACGTTATACGTTATACGTTGTACGTTATACGTTATACGTAATACGTTATACGTTATACGTTTTACGTTATACGTTATACGTTATACGTTATACGTTATACGTTATACGTTATACGTTATACGTTATACGTTATACGTTATACGTTATACGTTATACGTTATACGTTATACGTTATACGTTATACGTTATACGTTATACGTTATACGTTATACGTTATACGTTATACGTTATACGTTATACGTTATACGTTGTATGTTATACGTTATAAGTTGTACGTTATACGATATACGTTATACGTTATTCTTTATACGTTCTTCGTTACACGTTATACGTCATACGTTAATACGTTATACGTTTTACGTTATTCGTTATACGTTATAAGTTATACGCTATACGTTATACGTTATACGTTATACGTTATACGTTATACGTTATACGTTATACGTTATACGTTATACGTTATACGTTATACGTTATACGTTATACGTTATACGTTATACGTTATACGTTATACGTTATACGTTATACGTTAAACGTTATACGTTATACGTTATACGTTATACGTTATACGTTATACGTTATACGTTATACGTTATACGTTATACGTTATACATTACACGTTATACGATATACGTTATACGTTATGCGTTATGCGTTCTTCGTTACACGTTATACGTTATTCGGTATGCGTTATACGTTATACGTTATACGTTATACGATATACGTTATACGTTATACGTTATACGTTATACGTTATACGCTATACGTTATACGTTATACGTTATACGTTACACGTTATACGTTATACGTTATACGTTATACGTTATACGTTATACTTTATACGTTATACGTTATACGTTATACGTTATACGTTATACGTTATACGTTATACGTTATACGTTACACGTTATACGTCATAGGTTATACGTTATACGTTATACGTTATACGTTATACGTTATACGTTATACGTTATACGTTATACGTTATACGTTATACGTTATACGTCATACGTTATACGTTATTCGTAATACGTTATACGTGATACGTTATACGATGTACGTTATACGTTATACGTTATACATTATAAGTTATACGTTATACGTCATAGGTTATACGTTATACGTTATACGTTATTCGTTATACGTTATGCGTTATACGTTATACGTTATACGTTATACGTTATACGTTATACGTTATACGTTATACGTCATACGTTATACGTTATTCGTAATACGTTATACGTGATACGTTATACGATGTACGTTATACGTTATACGTTATACATTATAAGTTATACGTTATACGTCATAGGTTATACGTTATACGTTATACGTTATACGTTATACGTTATACGTTATACGTTATACGTTATACGTTATACGTTATACGTTATACGTCATACGTTATACGTTATTCGTAATACGTTATACGTGATACGTTATACGATGTACGTTATACGTTATACGTTATACATTATAAGTTATACGTTATACGTCATAGGTTATACGTTATACGTTATACGTTATTCGTTATACGTTATGCGTTATACGTTATACGTTATACGTTATACGTTATACGTTATACGTTATACGTTATACGTTATACGTTATACGTTATACGTTATACGTTATACGTTATACGTTATACGTTAAACGTTATACGTTATACGTTATACGTTATACGTTATACGTTATACGTTATACGTTATACGTTATACGTTATACGTTATACGTTATACGTTATACGTTGTACGTTATACGTTATACGTAATACGTTATACGTTATACGTTTTACGTTATACGTTATACGTTATACGTTATACGTTATACGTTATACGTTATACGTTATACGTTATACGTTATACGTTATACGTTATACGTTATACGTTATACGTTATACGTTATACGTTATACGTTATACGTTATACGTTATACGTTATACGTTATACGTTATACGTTATACGTTATACGTTATACGTTGTATGTTATACGTTATAAGTTGTACGTTATACGATATACGTTATACGTTATTCTTAATACGTTCTTCGTTACACGTTATACGTCATACGTTAATACGTTATACGTTTTACGTTATTCGTTATACGTTATAAGTTATACGCTATACGTTATACGTTATACGTTATACGTTATACGTTATACGTTATACGTTATACGTTATACGTTATACGTTATACGTTATACGTTATACGTTATACGTTATACGTTATACGTTATACGTTATACGTTATACGTTATACGTTATACGTTATACGTTAAACGTTATACGTTATACGTTATACGTTATACGTTATACGTTATACGTTATACGTTATACGTTATACGTTATACGTTATACATTACACGTTATACGATATACGTTATACGTTATGCGTTATGCGTTCTTCGTTACACGTTATACGTTATTCGGTATGCGTTATACGTTATACGTTATACGTTATACGATATACGTTATACGTTATACGTTATACGTTATACGTTATACGCTATACGTTATACGTTATACGTTATACGTTACACGTTATACGTTATACGTTATACGTTATACGTTATACGTTATACTTTATACGTTATACGTTATACGTTATACGTTATACGTTATACGTTATACGTTATACGTTATACGTTACACGTTATACGTCATAGGTTATACGTTATACGTTATACGTTATACGTTATACGTTATACGTTATACGTTATACGTCATAGGTTATACGTTATACGTTATACGTTATGCGTTATACGTTATACGTTAAACGTCATAGGTTATACGTTATACGTTATACGTTATACGTTATACGTTATACGTTATACGTTATACGCTATACGTTATACGTTATACGTTATACGTTATACGTTATAAGTTATACGTTATACGTTGTACGTTATACGTTATACGTTATACGTTATACGTTATACGTTATACGTTATACGTTATACGTTATACGTTATACTTTATACGTTATACGTTATACGTTATACGTTATACGTTATACGTTATACGTTATACGTTACACGTTATACGTCATAGGTTATACGTTATACGTTATACGTTATACGTTATACGTTATACGTTATACGTTATACGTTATACGTTATACGTTATACGTTATACGTTATACGTTATACGTCATACGTTATACGTTATACGTCCTACGATATTCGTTATACGTTATTAGTGATACGTTATACGTTATACGTTATACGTTATACGTTATACGTTATACGTTATACGTTATACGTTATACGTTATACGTTATACGTTATACGTTATACGTTATACGTTATACGTTATACGTTATACGTTATACGTTATACGTTATACGTTATACGTTATACGTTATACGTTATACGTTATACGTTATACGTTATACGTTATACGTTATACGTTATACGTTATACGTTATACGTTATACGTTATACGTTATACGTTATACGTTATACGTTATACGTTATACGTTATACGTTATACGTTATACGTTATACGTTATACGTTATACGTTATACGTTATACGTTATACGTTATACGTTATACGTTATACGTTATACGTTATACGTCATACGTTATACGTTATACGTTATACGTCATACGTTATACGTCATACGTTATACGTTATACGTTATACGTTATACGTTATACGTTATACGTTATACGTTATACGTTATACGTTATACGTTATACGTTATACGTTATACGTTATACGTTATACGTTATACGTTATACGTTATACGTTATACGTTATACGTTATACGTTATACGTTTTACGTTATACGTTATACGTTATACGTTATACGTTATACGTTATACGTTATACTGTATACGTTATACGTTATACGTTATACGTTATACGTTATACGTACTTCGTTACACGTTATACGTTATACGTTATACGTTATACGTTATACGTTATACGTTATACGTTATACGTCATATGTTATACGTTATACGTTATAACGTTATACGTTATACGTTATACGTTATACGTTATACGTTATACGTTATACGTTACATGTTATACGTTATACGTTATACGTTATACGTTATACGTTATACGTTATACGTTATACGTTATACGTTATACGTTATACGTTATACGTTATACGTTATACGTTATACGTTATACGTTATACGTTATACGTTATACGTTATACGTTATACGTTATACGTTATACGTTATACGTTATACGTTATACGTTATACGTTGTACGTTATACGTTTTAAGTTGTACGTTATACGATATACGTTATACGTTATACGTTATACGTTATACGTACTTCGTTACACGTTATACGTTATACGTTATACGTTATACGTTATACGTTTTACGATATACGATATACGTTATACGTTATACGTTATACGCTATACGTTATACGTTATACGTTATACGTTATACGTTATACGTTATACGTTATACGTTATACGTTATACGTCATACGTTATACGTTATTCGTAATACGTTATACGTGATACGTTATACGATGTACGTTATACGTTATACGTTATACATTATAAGTTATACGTTATACGTCATAGGTTATACGTTATACGTTATACGTTATTCGTTATACGTTATGCGTTATACGTTATACGTTATACGTTATACGTTATACGTTATACGTTATACGTTATACGTTATACGTTATACGTTATACGTTATACGTTATACGTTATACGTTATACGTTAAACGTTATACGTTATACGTTATACGTTATACGTTATACGTTATACGTTATACGTTATACGTTATACGTTATACGTTATACGTTATACGTTATACGTTGTACGTTATACGTTATACGTAATACGTTATACGTTATACGTTTTACGTTATACGTTATACGTTATACGTTATACGTTATACGTTATACGTTATACGTTATACGTTATACGTTATACGTTATACGTTATACGTTATACGTTATACGTTATACGTTATACGTTATACGTTATACGTTATACGTTATACGTTATACGTTATACGTTATACGTTATACGTTATACGTTATACGTTATACGTTATACGTTGTACGTTATACGTTATAAGTTGTACGTTATACGATATACGTTATACGTTATTCTTTATACGTTCTTCGTTACACGTTATACGTCATACGTTAATACGTTATACGTTTTACGTTATTCGTTATACGTTATAAGTTATACGCTATACGTTATACGTTATACGTTATACGTTATACGTTATACGTTATACGTTATACGTTATACGTTATACGTTATACGTTATACGTTATACGTTATACTTTATACGTTATACGTTATACGTTATACGTTATACGTTATACGTTAAACGTTATACGTTATACGTTATACGTTATACGTTATACGTTATACGTTATACGTTATACGTTATACGTTATACATTACACGTTATACGATATACGTTATACGTTATGCGTTATGCGTTCTTCGTTACACGTTATACGTTATTCGGTATGCGTTATACGTTATACGTTATACGTTATACGATATACGTTATACGTTATACGTTATATGTTATACGTTATACGCTATACGTTATACGTTATACGTTATACGTTACACGTTATACGTTATACGTTATACGTTATACGTTATACGTTATACTTTATACGTTATACGTTATACGTTATACGTTATACGTTATACGTTATACGTTATACGTTATACGTTACACGTTATACGTCATAGGTTATACGTTATACGTTATACGTTATACGTTATACGTTATACGTTATACGTTATACGTTATACGTCATAGGTTATACGTTATACGTTATACGTTATGCGTTATACGTTATACGTTATACGTCATAGGTTATACGTTATACGTTATACGTTATACGTTATACGTTATACGTTATACGTTATACGCTATACGTTATACGTTATACGTTATACGTTATACGTTATACATTATACGTTATACGTTATACGTTATACATTACATGTTATGCGTTATACGTTATACGTTATACGTTATACGTTATACGTTATACGTTATACGTTATACGTTATACGTTATACGTTATACGTTATACGTTATACGTTATACGTTATACGTTATACGTTATACGTTATACGTTATACGTTATACGTTATACGTTATACGTTATACGTTATACGTTATACGTTATACGTTATACGTTATACGTTATACGTTATACGTTGTACGTTATACGGTATAAGTTGTACGTTATACGATATACGTTATACGTTATTCTTTATACGTTATACGTTATACGTTATACGTTATACGTTATACGTTATACGTTATACGTTATACGTTATATGTTATACGTTATACGTTATACGTTATACGTTATACGTTATACGTTATACGTTATACGTTATACGTTACATGTTATACGTTATACGTTATACGTTATACGTTATACGTTATACGTTATACGTTATACGTTATACGTTATACGTTATACGTTATACGTTATACGTTATACGTTATACGTTATACGTAATATATTATACGTTATACGTTTTACGTTATACGTTATACGTTATACGTTATACGTTATACGTCATACGTTATACGTCATACGTTATACGTTATACGTTATACGTTATACGTTATACGTTATACGTTATACGTTATACGTTATACGTTATTAGTTATACGTTATACGTTATACGTTATACGTCATAGGTTATACGATATACGTTATACGTTATACGTTATACGTTATACGTTATACGTTATACGTTATACGTTATACGCTATACGTTATACGTTATACGTTATACGTTATACGTTATACGTTATACGTTGTACGTTATACGTTATACGTTATACGTTATTCGTTATACGTTATACGTTATACATTACATGTTATACGTTATACGTTATACGTTATACGTTATACGTTATACGTTATACGTTATACGTTATACGTTATACGTTATTAGTTATACGTTATACGTTATACGTTATACGTCATAGGTTATACGATATACGTTATACGTTATACGTTATACGTTATACGTTATACGTCATATGTTATACGTTATACGTTATAACGTTATACGTTATACGTTATACGTTATACGTTATACGTTATACGTTATACGTTATACGTCATACGTTATACGTTATTCGTAATACGTTATACGTGATACGTTATACGATGTACGTTATACGTTATACGTTATACATTATAAGTTATACGTTATACGTCATAGGTTATACGTTATACGTTATACGTTATACGTTATACGTTATACGTTATACGTTATACGTTATACGTTATACGTTATACGTTATACGTCATACGTTATACGTTATTCGTAATACGTTATACGTGATACGTTATACGATGTACGTTATACGTTAAACGTTATACATTATAAGTTATACGTTATACGTCATAGGTTATACGTTATACGTTATACGTTATTCGTTATACGTTATGCGTTATACGTTATACGTTATACGTTATACGTTATACGTTATACGTTATACGTTATACGTTATACGTTATACGTTATACGTTATACGTTATACGTTATACGTTATACGTTAAACGTTATACGTTATACGTTATACGTTATACGTTATACGTTATACGTTATACGTTATACGTTATACGTTATACGTTATACGTTATACGTTATACGTTGTACGTTATACGTTATACGTAATACGTTATACGTTATACGTTTTACGTTATACGTTATACGTTATACGTTATACGTTATACGTTATACGTTATACGTTATACGTTATACGTTATACGTTATACGTTATACGTTATACGTTATACGTTATACGTTATACGTTATACGTTATACGTTATACGTTATACGTTATACGTTATACGTTATACGTTATACGTTATACGTTATACGTTATACGTTATACGTTGTATGTTATACGTTATAAGTTGTACGTTATACGATATACGTTATACGTTATTCTTTATACGTTCTTCGTTACACGTTATACGTCATACGTTAATACGTTATACGTTTTACGTTATTCGTTATACGTTATAAGTTATACGCTATACGTTATACGTTATACGTTATACGTTATACGTTATACGTTATACGTTATACGTTATACGTTATACGTTATACGTTATACGTTATACGTTATACGTTATACGTTATACGTTATACGTTATACGTTATACGTTATACGTTAAACGTTATACGTTATACGTTATACGTTATACGTTATACGTTATACGTTATACGTTATACGTTATACGTTATACGTTATACATTACACGTTATACGATATACGTTATACGTTATGCGTTATGCGTTCTTCGTTACACGTTATACGTTATTCGGTATGCGTTATACGTTATACGTTATACGTTATACGATATACGTTATACGTTATACGTTATACGTTATACGTTATACGCTATACGTTATACGTTATACGTTATACGTTACACGTTATACGTTATACGTTATACGTTATACGTTATACGTTATACTTTATACGTTATACGTTATACGTTATACGTTATACGTTATACGTTATACGTTATACGTTATACGTTACACGTTATACGTCATAGGTTATACGTTATACGTTATACGTTATACGTTATACGTTATACGTTATACGTTATACGTCATAGGTTATACGTTATACGTTATACGTTATGCGTTATACGTTATACGTTAAACGTCATAGGTTATACGTTATACGTTATACGTTATACGTTATACGTTATACGTTATACGTTATACGCTATACGTTATACGTTATACGTTATACGTTATACGTTATAAGTTATACGTTATACGTTGTACGTTATACGTTATACGTTATACGTTATACGTTATACGTTATACGTTATACGTTATACGTTATACGTTATACTTTATACGTTATACGTTATACGTTATACGTTATACGTTATACGTTATACGTTATACGTTACACGTTATACGTCATAGGTTATACGTTATACGTTATACGTTATACGTTATACGTTATATGTTATACGTTATACGTTATACGTTATACGTTATACGTTATACGTTATACGTTATACGTCATACGTTATACGTTATACGTCCTACGATATTCGTTATACGTTATTAGTGATACGTTATACGTTATACGTTATACGTTATACGTTATACGTTATACGTTATACGTTATACGTTATACGTTATACGTTATACGTTATACGTTATACGTTATACGTTATACGTTATACGTTATACGTTATACGTTATACGTTATACGTTATACGTTATACGTTATACGTTATACGTTATACGTTATACGTTATACGTTATACGTTATACGTTATACGTTATACGTTATACGTTATACGTTATACGTTATACGTTATACGTTATACGTTATACGTTATACGTTATACGTTATACGTTATACGTTATACGTTATACGTTATACGTTATACGTTATACGTTATACGTTATACGTTATACGTTATACGTTATACGTTATACGTTATACGTTATACGTTATACGTTATACGTTATACGTTATACGTTATACGTTATACGTCATACGTTATACGTTATACGTTATACGTCATACGTTATACGTCATACGTTATACGTTATACGTTATACGTTATACGTTATACGTTATACGTTATACGTTATACGTTATACGTTATACGTTATACGTTATACGTTATACGTTATACGTTATACGTTATACGTTATACGTTATACGTTATACGTTATACGTTATACGTTATACGTTATACGTTTTACGTTATACGTTATACGTTATACGTTATACGTTATACGTTATACGTTATACTGTATACGTTATACGTTATACGTTATACGTTATACGTTATACGTACTTCGTTACACGTTATACGTTATACGTTATACGTTATACGTTATACGTTATACGTCATACGATATACGTTATTCGTAATACGTTATACGTGATACATTATACGTTATACGTTATACGTCATAGGTTATACGTTATACGTTATACGTTATACGTTATACGTTATGCGTTATACGTTATACGTTATACGTTATACGTTATACGTTATACGTTATACGTTATACGTTATACGTTATACGTTATACGTTATACGTTATACGTTATACGTTATACGTTTTACGTTAAACGTTATACGTTATACGTTATACGTTATACGTTATACGTTATACGTTATACGTTATACGTTATACGTTATGCGTTATACGTTATACGTTATACGTTATACGTTATACGTAATACGTTATACGTTATACGTTTTACGTTATACGTTATACGTTATACGTTATACGTTATACGTTATACGTTATACGTCATACGTTATACGTTATACGTTATACGTTATACGTTATACGTTATACGTTATACGTTATACGTTATACGTTGTACGTTATACGTTTTAAGTTGTACGTTATACGATATACGTTATACGTTATACGTTATACGTACTTCGTTACACGTTATACGTTATACGTTATACGTTATACGTTTTACGATATACGATATACGTTATACGTTATACGTTATACGTTATACGTTATACGTTATACGTTTTACGATATACGATATACGTTATACGTTATACGTTATACGTTATACGTTATACGTTATACTTTATACGTTATAGGTGTTACGTTATACGTTATACGTTAAACGTTATTCGTAATACGTTATACGTGATACGTCATACTTTGTACGTTATACGTTATACGTTATACGTTATACATTATACGTTATACGTTATACGTTATACATTACATGTTATGCGTTATACGTTATACGTTATACGTTATACGTTATACGTTATACGTTATACGTTATACGTTATACGTTATACGTTATACGTTATACGTTATACGTTATACGTTATACGTTATACGTTATACGTTATACGTTATACGTTATACGTTATACGTTATACGTTATACGTTATACGTTATACGTTCTACGTTATACGTTATACGTTATACGTTATACGTTGTACGTTATACGTTATAAGTTGTACGTTATACGATATACGTTATACGTTATTCTTTATACGTTATACGTTATACGTTATACGTTATACGTTATACGTTATACGTTATACGTTATACGTTATACGTTATACGTTATACGTTATACGTTATACGTTATACGTTATACGTTATACGTTATACATTATACGTTATACGTCATACGATATACGTTATTCGTAATACGTTATACGTGATACGTTATACGTTGTACGTTATACGTTATACGTTATACATTATAAGTTATACGTTATACGTCATAGGTTATACGTTATACGTTATACGTTATACGTTATACGTTATGCGTTATACGTTATACGTTATACGTTATACGTTATACGTTATACGTTATACGTTATACGTTATACGTTATATGTTATACGTTATACGTTATACGTTATACGTTATACGTTATACGTTAAACGTTATACGTTATACGTTATACGTTATACGTTATACGTTATACCTTATACGTTATACGTTATACGTTATACGTTATACGTTATACGTTATACGTTATACGTTATACGTTATACGTAATACGTTATACGTTATACGTTATACGTTATACGTTATACGTTACATGTTATACGTTATACGTTATACGTTATACGTTATACGTTATACGTTATACGTTATACGTTATACGTTATACGTTATACGTTATACGTTATACGTTATACGTTATACGTGATACGTTATACGTTGTACGTTATACGTTATACGTTATACATTATAAGTTATACGTTATACGTCATAGGTTATACGTTATACGTTATACGTTATACGTTATACGTTATGCGTTATACGTTATACGTTATACGTTATACGTTATACGTTATACGTTATACGTTATACGTTATACGTTATAAGTTATACGTTATACGTTATACGTTATACGTTATACGTTATACGTTTTACGTTAAACGTTATACGTTATACGTTATACGTTATACGTTATACGTTATACGTTATACGTTATACGTTATACGTTATGCGTTATACGTTATACGTTATACGTTATACGTTATACGTAATACGTTATACGTTATACGTTTTACGTTATACGTTATACGTTATACGTTATACGTTATACGTTATACGTTATACGTCATACGTTATACGTTATACGTTATACGTTATACGTTATACGTTATACGTTATACGTTATACGTTATACGTTATACGTTATACGTTATACGTAGTACGTTATACGTTTTAAGTTGTACGTTATACGATATACGTTATACGTTATACGTTATACGTACTTCGTTACACGTTATACGTTATACGTTATACGTTATACGTTATACGTTTTACGATATACGATATACGTTATACGTTATACGTTATACGTTTTACGATATACGATATACGTTATACGTTATACGTTATACGTTATACGTTATACGTTATACTTTATACGTTATAGGTGTTACGTTATACGTTATACGTTAAACGTTATTCGTAATACGTTATACGTGATACGTCATACTTTGTACGTTATACGTTATACGTTATACGTTATACGTTATACATTATACGTTATACGTTATACGTTATACATTACATGTTATGCGTTATACGTTATACGTTATACGTTATACGTTATACGTTATACGTTATACGTTATACGTTATACGTTATACGTTATACGTTATACGTTATACGTTATACGTTATACGTTATACGTTATACGTTATACGTTATACGTTATACGTTATACGTTATACGTTATACGTTATACGTTATACGTTATACGTTATACGTTATACGTTATACGTTGTACGTTATACGTTATAAGTTGTACGTTATACGATATACGTTATACGTTATTCTTTATACGTTATACGTTATACGTTATACGTTATACGTTATACGTTATACGTTATACGTTATACGTTATACGTTATACGTTATACGTTCTACGTTATACGTTATACGTTATACGTTATACGTTATACGTTATACGTTATACGTAATACGTTATACGTTATACGTTATACGTTATACGTTATACGTTATACGTTATACGTTATACGTTATACGTTGTACGTTATTCTTTATACGTTATACGTTATACGTTATACGTTATACGTTATACGTTATACGTTCTACGTTATACGTAATACGTTATACGTTATACGTTATACGTTATACGTTATACGTTATACGTTATACGTTATACGTTATACGTTATACGTTATACGTTATACGTTATACGTTTTACGTTATACGTTATACGTTATACGTTATACGTTATACGTTATACGTTATACGATATACGTTATACGTTATACGTTATACGTTATACGTTATACGTACTTCGTTACACGTTATACGTTATACGTTATACGTTATACGTTATACGTTATACGTCATACGATATACGTTATTCCTAATACGTTATACGTGATACGTTATACGTTGTACGTTATACGTTATACGTTATACATTATAAGTTATACGTTATACGTCATAGGTTATACGTTATACGTTATACGTTATACGTTATACGTTATGCGTTATACGTTATACGTTATACGTTATACGTTATACGTTATACGTTATACGTTATACGTTATACGTTATACGTTATACGTTATACGTTATACGTTATACGTTATACGTTATACGTTAAACGTTATACGTTATACGTTTTACGTTATACGTTATACGTTATACGTTATACGTTATACGTTATACGTTATACGTTATACGTTATACGTTATACGTTATGCGTTATACGTTATACGTTATACGTTATACGTTATACGTAATACGTTATACGTTATACGTTTTACGTTATACGTTATACGTTATACGTTATACGTTATACGTTATACGTTATACGTCATACGTTATACGTTATACGTTATACGTTATACGTTATACGTTATACGTTATACGTTATACGTTATACGTTGTACGTTATACGTTTTAAGTTGTACGTTATACGATATACGTTATACGTTATACGTTATACGTACTTCGTTACACGTTATACGTTATACGTTATACGTTATACGTTTTACGATATACGATATACGTTATACGTTATACGTTATACGTTATACGTTATACGTTATACGTTATACGTTTTACGATATACGATATACGTTATACGTTATACGTTATACGTTATACGTTATACGTTATACTTTATACGTTATAGGTGTTACGTTATACGTTATACGTTAAACGTTATTCGTAATACGTTATACGTGATACGTCATACTTTGTACGTTATACGTTATACGTTATACGTTATACATTATACGTTATACGTTATACGTTATACATTACATGTTATGCGTTATACGTTATACGTTATACGTTATACGTTATACGTTATACGTTATACGTTATACGTTATACGTTATACGTTATACGTTATACGTTATACGTTATACGTTATACGTTATACGTTATACGTTATACGTTATACGTTATACGTTATACGTTATACGTTATACGTTCTACGTTATACGTTATACGTTATACGTTATACGTTGTACGTTATACGTTATAAGTTGTACGTTATACGATATACGTTATACGTTATTCTTTATACGTTATACGTTATACGTTATACGTTATACGTTATACGTTATACGTTATACGTTATACGTTATACGTTATACGTTATACGTTATACGTTATACGTTATACGTTATACGTTATACATTATACGTTATACGTCATACGTTATACGTTATTCGTAATACGTTATACGTGATACGTTATACGTTGTACGTTATACGTTATACGTTATACATTATAAGTTATACGTTATACGTCATAGGTTATACGTTATACGTTATACGTTATACGTTATACGTTATGCGTTATACGTTATACGTTATACGTTATACGTTATACGTTATACGTTATACGTTATACGTTATACGTTATATGTTATACGTTATACGTTATACGTTATACGTTATACGTTATACGTTAAACGTTATACGTTATACGTTATACGTTATACGTTATACGTTATACCTTATACGTTATACGTTATACGTTATACGTTATACGTTATACGTTATACGTTATACGTTATACGTTATACGTAATACGTTATACGTTATACGTTATACGTTATACGTTATACGTTACATGTTATACGTTATACGTTATACGTTATACGTTATACGTTATACGTTATACGTTATACGTTATACGTTATACGTTATACGTTATACGTTATACGTTATACGTTATACGTGATACGTTATACGTTGTACGTTATACGTTATACGTTATACATTATAAGTTATACGTTATACGTCATAGGTTATACGTTATACGTTATACGTTATGCGTTATACGTTATGCGTTATACGTTATACGTTATACGTTATACGTTATACGTTATACGTTATACGTTATACGTTATACGTTATAAGTTATACGTTATACGTTATACGTTATACGTTATACGTTATACGTTTTACGTTAAACGTTATACGTTATACGTTATACGTTATACGTTATACGTTATACGTTATACGTTATACGTTATACGTTATGCGTTATACGTTATACGTTATACGTTATACGTTATACGTAATACGTTATACGTTATACGTTTTACGTTATACGTTATACGTTATACGTTATACGTTATACGTTATACGTTATACGTCATACGTTATACGTTATACGTTATACGTTATACGTTATACGTTATACGTTATACGTTATACGTTATACGTTATACGTTATACGTTATACGTAGTACGTTATACGTTTTAAGTTGTACGTTATACGATATACGTTATACGTTATACGTTATACGTACTTCGTTACACGTTATACGTTATACGTTATACGTTATACGTTATACGTTTTACGATATACGATATACGTTATACGTTATACGTTATACGTTTTACGATATACGATATACGTTATACGTTATACGTTATACGTTATACGTTATACGTTATACTTTATACGTTATAGGTGTTACGTTATACGTTATACGTTAAACGTTATTCGTAATACGTTATACGTGATACGTCATACTTTGTACGTTATACGTTATACGTTATACGTTATACGTTATACATTATACGTTATACGTTATACGTTATACATTACATGTTATGCGTTATACGTTATACGTTATACGTTATACGTTATACGTTATACGTTATACGTTATACGTTATACGTTATACGTTATACGTTATACGTTATACGTTATACGTTATACGTTATACGTTATACGTTATACGTTATACGTTATACGTTATACGTTATACGTTATACGTTATACGTTATACGTTATACGTTATACGTTATACGTTATACGTTGTACGTTATACGTTATAAGTTGTACGTTATACGATATACGTTATACGTTATTCTTTATACGTTATACGTTATACGTTATACGTTATACGTTATACGTTATACGTTATACGTTATACGTTATACGTTATACGTTATACGTTCTACGTTATACGTTATACGTTATACGTTATACGTTATACGTTATACGTTATACGTAATACGTTATACGTTATACGTTATACGTTATACGTTATACGTTATACGTTATACGTTATACGTTATACGTTGTACGTTATTCTTTATACGTTATACGTTATACGTTATACGTTATACGTTATACGTTATACGTTCTACGTTATACGTAATACGTTATACGTTATACGTTATACGTTATACGTTATACGTTATACGTTATACGTTATACGTTATACGTTATACGTTATACGTTATACGTTATACGTTTTACGTTATACGTTATACGTTATACGTTATACGTTATACGTTATACGTTATACGATATACGTTATACGTTATACGTTATACGTTATACGTTATACGTACTTCGTTACACGTTATACGTTATACGTTATACGTTATACGTTATACGTTATACGTCATACGATATACGTTATTCCTAATACGTTATACGTGATACGTTATACGTTGTACGTTATACGTTATACGTTATACATTATAAGTTATACGTTATACGTCATAGGTTATACGTTATACGTTATACGTTATACGTTATACGTTATGCGTTATACGTTATACGTTATACGTTATACGTTATACGTTATACGTTATACGTTATACGTTATACGTTATACGTTATACGTTATACGTTATACGTTATACGTTATACGTTATACGTTATACGTTAAACGTTATACGTTATACGTTTTACGTTATACGTTATACGTTATACGTTATACGTTATACGTTATACGTTATGCGTTATACGTTATACGTTATACGTTATACGTTATACGTAATACGTTATACGTTATACGTTTTACGTTATACGTTATACGTTATACGTTATACGTTATACGTTATACGTTATACGTCATACGTTATACGTTATACGTTATACGTTATACGTTATACGTTATACGTTATACGTTATACGTTATACGTTATACGTTGTACGTTATACGTTTTAAGTCGTACGTTATACGATATACGTTATACGTTATACGTTATACGTACTTCGTTACACGTTATACGTTATACGTTATACGTTATACGTACTTCGTTACACGTTATACGTTATACGTTATACGTTATACGTTTTACGATATACGATATACGTTATACGTTATACGTTATACGTTATACGTTATACGTTATACTTTATACGTTATAGGTGTTACGTTATACGTTATACGTTAAACGTTATTCGTAATACGTTATACGTGATACGTCATACTTTGTACGTTATACGTTATACGTTATACGTTATACGTTATACATTATACGTTATACGTTATACGTTATACATTACATGTTATGCGTTATACGTTATACGTTATACGTTATACGTTATACGTTATACGTTATACGTTATACGTTATACGTTATACGTTATACGTTATACGTTATATGTTATACGTTATACGTTATACGTTATACGTTATACGTTATACGTTAAACGTTATACGTTATACGTTATACGTTATACGTTATACGTTATACCTTATACGTTATACGTTATACGTTATACGTTATACGTTATACGTTATACGTTATACGTTATACGTTATACGTAATACGTTATACGTTATACGTTATACGTTATACGTTATACGTTACATGTTATACGTTATACGTTATACGTTATACGTTATACGTTATACGTTATACGTTATACGTTATACGTTATACGTTATACGTTATACGTTATACGTTATACGTTATACGTTATACGTGATACGTTATACGTTGTACGTTATACGTTATACGTTATACATTATAAGTTATACGTTATACGTCATAGGTTATACGTTATACGTTATACGTTATACGTTATACGTTATGCGTTATACGTTATACGTTATACGTTATACGTTATACGTTATACGTTATACGTTATACGTTATACGTTATAAGTTATACGTTATACGTTATACGTTATACGTTATACGTTATACGTTTTACGTTAAACGTTATACGTTATACGTTATACGTTATACGTTATACGTTATACGTTATACGTTATACGTTATACGTTATGCGTTATACGTTATACGTTATACGTTATACGTTATACGTAATACGTTATACGTTATACGTTTTACGTTATACGTTATACGTTATACGTTATACGTTATACGTTATACGTTATACGTCATACGTTATACGTTATACGTTATACGTTATACGTTATACGTTATACGTTATACGTTATACGTTATACGTTATACGTTATACGTAGTACGTTATACGTTTTAAGTTGTACGTTATACGATATACGTTATACGTTATACGTTATACGTACTTCGTTACACGTTATACGTTATACGTTATACGTTATACGTTATACGTTTTACGATATACGATATACGTTATACGTTATACGTTATACGTTTTACGATATACGATATACGTTATACGTTATACGTTATACGTTATACGTTATACGTTATACGTTATACTTTATACGTTATAGGTGTTACGTTATACGTTATACGTTAAACGTTATTCGTAATACGTTATACGTGATACGTCATACTTTGTACGTTATACGTTATACGTTATACGTTATACGTTATACATTATACGTTATACGTTATACGTTATACATTACATGTTATGCGTTATACGTTATACGTTATACGTTATACGTTATACGTTATACGTTATACGTTATACGTTATACGTTATACGTTATACGTTATACGTTATACGTTATACGTTATACGTTATACGTTATACGTTATACGTTATACGTTATACGTTATACGTTATACGTTATACGTTATACGTTATACGTTATACGTTGTACGTTATACGTTATAAGTTGTACGTTATACGATATACGTTATACGTTATTCTTTATACGTTATACGTTATACGTTATACGTTATACGTTATACGTTATACGTTATACGTTATACGTTATACGTTATACGTTATACGTTCTACGTTATACGTTATACGTTATACGTTATACGTTATACGTTATACGTTATACGTAATACGTTATACGTTATACGTTATACGTTATACGTTATACGTTATACGTTATACGTTATACGTTGTACGTTATTCTTTATACGTTATACGTTATACGTTATACGTTATACGTTATACGTTATACGTTCTACGTTATACGTAATACGTTATACGTTATACGTTATACGTTATACGTTATACGTTATACGTTATACGTTATACGTTATACGTTATACGTTATACGTTATACGTTATACGTTATACGTTATACGTAATACGTTATACGTTATACGTTACACGTTATACGTTATACGTTATACGTTATACGTCATACGATATACGTTATTCCTAATACGTTATACGTGATACGTTATACGTTGTACGTTATACGTTATACGTTATACATTATAAGTTATACGTTATACGTCATAGGTTATACGTTATACGTTATACGTTATACGTTATACGTTATACGTTATACGTTATACGTTATACGTTATACGTTATACGTTATACGTTATACGTTATACGTTATACGTTATACGTTATACGTTATACGTTATACGTTAAACGTTATACGTTATACGTTTTACGTTATACGTTATACGTTATACGTTATACGTTATACGTTATACGTTATGCGTTATACGTTATACGTTATACGTTATACGTTATACGTAATACGTTATACGTTATACGTTTTACGTTATACGTTATACGTTATACGTTATACGTTATACGTTATACGTTATACGTTATACGTCATACGTTATACGTTATACGTTATACGTTATACGTTATACGTTATACGTTATACGTTATACGTTATACGTTATACGTTGTACGTTATACGTTTTAAGTCGTACGTTATACGATATACGTTATACGTTATACGTTATACGTACTTCGTTACACGTTATACGTTATACGTTATACGTTATACGTACTTCGTTACACGTTATACGTTATACGTTATACGTTATACGTTTTACGATATACGATATACGTTATACGTTATACGTTATACGTTATACGTTATACGTTATACTTTATACGTTATAGGTGTTACGTTATACGTTATACGTTAAACGTTATTCGTAATACGTTATACGTGATACGTCATACTTTGTACGTTATACGTTATACGTTATACGTTATACGTTATACATTATACGTTATACGTTATACGTTATACATTACATGTTATGCGTTATACGTTATACGTTATACGTTATACGTTATACGTTATACGTTATACGTTATACGTTATACGTTATACGTTATACGTTATACGTTATACGTTATACGTTATACGTTATACGTTATACGTTATACGTTATACGTTGTACGTTATACGTTATAAGTTGTACGTTATACGATATACGTTATACGTTATTCTTTATACGTTATACGTTATACGTTATACGTTATACGTTATACGTTATACGTTATACGTTATACGTTATACGTTATACGTTATACGTTATACGTTATACGTTATACGTTATACATTATACGTTATACGTTATACGTTATACATTACATGTTATGCGTTATACGTTATACGTTATACGTTATACGTTATACGTTATACGTTATACGTTATACGTTATACGTTATACGTTATACGTTATACGTTGTACGTTATTCTTTATACGTTATACGTTATACGTTATACGTTATACGTTATACGTTATACGTTATACGTTATACGTTATACGTTATACGTTATACGTTATACGTTATACGTTATACGTTATACGTTATACGTTATACGTTATACGTTATACGTTATACGTTATACGTTATACGTTATACGTTATACGTTATACGTTATACGTTATACGTTATACATTATACGTTATACGTCATACGTTATACGTTATTCGTAATACGTTATACGTGATACGTTATACGTTGTACGTTATACGTTATACGTTATACATTATAAGTTATACGTTATACGTCATAGGTTATACGTTATACGTTATACATTATACGTTATACGTCATACGTTATACGTTATTCGTACTTCGTTACACGTTATACGTTATACGTTATACGTTATACGTTTTACGATATACGATATACGTTATACGTTATACGTTATGCGTTATACGTTATACGTTATACGTTATACGTTATACGTAATACGTTATACGTTATACGTTTTACGTTATACGTTATACGTTATACGTTATACGTTATACGTTATACGTTATACGTCATACGTTATACGTTATACGTTATACGTTATACGTTATACGTTATACGTTATACGTTACACGTTATACGTTATACGTTATACGTTGTACGTTATACGTTTTAAGTCGTACGTTATACGATATACGTTATACGTTATACGTTATACGTTATACGTACTTCGTTACACGTTATACGTTATACGTTATACGTTATACGTTTTACGATATACGATATACGTTATACGTTATACGTTATACGTTATACGTTATACGTTATACGTTATACTTTATACGTTATAGGTGTTACGTTATACGTTATACGTTAAACGTTATCCGTAATACGTTATACGTGATACGTCATACCTTGTACGTTATACGTTATACGTTATACGTTATACGTTATACATTATACGTTATACGTTATACGTTATACATTACATGTTATGCGTTATACGTTATACGTTATACGTTATACGTTATACGTTATACGTTATACGTTATACGTTATACGTTATACGTTATACGTTATACGTTATACGTTATACGTTATACGTTATACGTTATACGTTATACGTTATACGTTATACGTTATACGTTGTACGTTATACGTTATAAGTTGTACGTTATACGATATACGTTATACGTTATTCTTTATACGTTATACGTTATACGTTATACGTTATACGTTATACGTTATACGTTATACGTTATACGTTATACGTTATACGTTATACGTTATACGTTATACGTTGTACGTTATACGTTATAAGTTGTACGTTATACGATATACGTTATACGTTATTCTTTATACGTTATACGTTATACATTACATGTTATGCGTTATACGTTATACGTTATACGTTATACGTTATACGTTATACGTTATACGTTATACGTTATACGTTATACGTTATACGTTATACGTTATACGTTATACGTTATACGTTATACGTTATACGTTATACGTTATACGTTATACGTTGTACGTTATACGTTATAAGTTGTACGTTATACGATATACGTTATACGTTATTCTTTATACGTTATACGTTATACGTTATACGTTATACGTTATACGTTATACGTTATACGTTATACGTTATACGTTATACGTTATACGTTATACGTTATACGTTATACGTTATACGTTATACGTTATACGTTATACATAATACGTTATACGTCATACGTTATACGTTATACGTTATACGTTATACGTTATATGTTATACGTTATACGTTATACGTTATACGTTATACGTTATACGTTAAACGTTATACGTTATACGTTATACGTTATACGTTTTACGTTATACGTTATACGTTATACGTTATACGTTATACGTTATACGTTATACGTTATACGTTATACGTTATACGTTATACGTTATACGTTATACGTTATACGTTATACGTTATACGTTAAACGTTATACGTTATACGTTATACGTTATACGTTATACGTTATACGTTATACGTTATACGTTATACGTTATGCGTTATACGTTATACGTTATACGTTATACGTTATACGTAATACGTTATACGTTATACGTTTTACGTTATACGTTATACGTTATACGTTAAACGTTATACGTTATACGTTATACGTTATACGTTATACGTTATACGTTATACGTTATACGTTATACGTTATGCGTTATACGTTATACGTTATACGTTATACGTTATACGTAATACGTTATACGTTATACGTTTTACGTTGTACGTTATACGTTATACGTTATACGTTATACGTTATACGTTATACGTCATACGTTATACGTTATACGTTATACGTTATACGTTATACGTTATACGTTATACGTTATACGTTATACGTTATACGTTATACGTTGTACGTTATACGTTTTAAGTTGTACGTTATACGATATACGTTATACGTTATACGTTATACTTACTTCGTTACACGTTATACGTTATACGTTATACGTTATACGTTTTACGATATACGATATACGTTATACGTTATACGTTATACGTTATACGTTATACGTTATACTTTATACGTTATAGGTGTTACGTTAAACGTTATACGTTAAACGTTATTCGTAATACGTTATACGTGATACGTCATACTTTGTACGTTATACGTTATACGTTATACGTTATACATTATACGTTATACGTTATACGTTATACATTACATGTTATGCGTTATACGTTATACGTTATACGTTATACGTTATACGTTATACGTTATACGTTATACGTTATACGTTATACGTTATACGTTATACGTTATACGTTATACGTTATACGTTATACGTTATACGTTATACGTTGTACGTTATACGTTATAAGTTGTACGTTATACGATATACGTTATACGTTATTCTTTATACGTTATACGTTATACGTTATACGTTATACGTTATACGTTATACGTTATACGTTATACGTTATACGTTATACGTTATACGTTATACGTTATACGTTATACGTTATACGTTATACGTTATACGTTATACGTTATACGTTATACGTTATACATTATACGTTATACGTCATACGTTATACGTTATTCGTAATACGTTATACGTGATACGTTATACGTTGTACGTTATACGTTATTCGTAATACGTTATACGTGATACGTTATACGTTGTACGTTATACGTTATACGTTATACATTATAAGTTATACGTTATACGTCATAGGTTATACGTTATACGTTATACGTTATACGTTATACGTTATACGTTATACGTTATACGTTATACGTTATACATTATAAGTTATACGTTATACGTCATAGGTTATACGTTATTACTTTATACGTTATACGTTATACGTTATGCGTTATACGTTATACGTTATACGTTATACGTTATACGTTATACGTTATACGTTATACGTTATACGTTATATGTTATACGTTATACGTTATACGTTATACGTTATACGTTATACGTTAAACGTTATACGTTATACGTTATACGTTATACGTTATACGTCATACGTTATACGTTATACATTACATGTTATACGTTATACGTTATACGTTATACGTTATACGTTATTCGTTATACGTTATACGTTATACGTTATACGTTATACGTTATACGTTATACGTTATACGTCATACGTTATACGTTATTCGTAATACGTTATACGTGATACGTTATACGTTGTACGTTATACGTTATACGTTATAAATTATAAGTTATACGTTATACGTCATAGGTTATACGTTATACGTTATACGTTATACGTTATACGTTATGCGTTATACGTTATACGTTATACGTTATACGTTATGCGTTATACGTTATACGTTATACGTTATACGTTATACGTTATACGTTATACGTTATACGTTATACGTTATACGTAATACGTTATACGTTATACGTTTTACGTTATACGTTATACGTTATACGTTATACGTTATACGTTATACGTTATACGTCATACGTCATACGTTATACGTTATACGTTATACGTTATACGTTATACGTTATACGTTATACGTTATACGTTATACGGTATACGTTATACGTTATACGTTATACGTTATACGTTATACGTTATACGTTATACGTTATACGTTATACGTTATACGTTATACGTTATACGTTATACGTTATACATTATACGTTATACGTTGTACGTTATACGTTTTAAGTTGTACGTTATACGATATACGTTATACGTTATACGTTATACGTACTTCGTTACACGTTATACGTTATACGTTATACGTTATACGTTTTACGATATACGATATACGTTATACGTTATACGTTATACGTTATACGTTATACGTTATACTTTATACGTTACAGGTGTTACGTTATACGTTATACGTTAAACGTTATTCGTAATACGTTATACGTGATACGTCATACTTTGTACGTTATACGTTATACGTTATACGTTATACATTATACGTTACACGTTATACATTACATGTTATGCGTTATACGTTATACGTTATACGTTATACGTTATACGTTATACGTTATACGTTATACGTTATACGTTATACGTTATACGTTATACGTTATACGTTATACGTTATACGTTATACGTTATACGTTATACGTTATACGTTATACGTTATACGTTATACGTTATACGTTATACGTTATACGTTATACGTTATACGTTATACGTTATACGTTATACGTTATACGTTATACGTTATACGTTATACGTTATACGTTATACGTTATACGTTATACGTTGTACGTTATACGTTATAAGATGTACGTTATACGATATACGTTATACGTTATTCTTTATACGTTATACGTTATACGTTATACGTTATACGTTATACGTTATACGTTATACGTTATACGTTATACGTTATATGTTATACGTTATACGTTATACGTTATACGTTATACGTTATACGTTATGCGTTATACGTTATACGTTATACGTTATACATTATAAGTTATATGTTATACGTCATAGGTTATACGTTATACGTTATACGTTATACGTTATACGTTATACGTTATGCGTTATACGTTATACGTTATACGTTATACGTTATACGTTATATGTTATACGTTATACGTTATACGTTATACGTTATACGTTATACGTTAAACGTTATACGTTATACGTTATACGTTATACGTTATACGTTATACGTTATACGTTATACGTTATACGTTATACGTAATACGTTATACGTTATACGTTTTACGTTATACGTTATACGTTATACGTTATACGTTATACGTTATACGTTATACGTTATACGTCATACGTTATACGTTATACGTTATACGTTATACGTTATACGTTATACGTTATACATTACATGTTATGCGTTATACGTTATACGTTATACGTTATACGTTATACGTTATACGTTATACGTTATACGTTATACGTTATACGTTATACGTTATACGTTATACGTTATACGTTTTACGATATACGATATACGTTATACGTTATACGTTATACGTTATACGTTATACGTTATACTTTATACGTTACAGGTGTTACGTTATACGTTATACGTTATACGTTATACGTTATACGTTATACGTTATACGTTATACGTAATACGTTATACGTTATACGTTTTACGTTATACGTTATACGTTATACGTTATACGTTATACGTTATACGTTATACGTCATACGT
The DNA here is from genome assembly GCF_051014685.1 of Ptiloglossa arizonensis. Taxonomy (NCBI): domain Eukaryota; kingdom Metazoa; phylum Arthropoda; class Insecta; order Hymenoptera; family Colletidae; genus Ptiloglossa; species Ptiloglossa arizonensis. The sequence continues at coordinate 555,154 of NW_027478408.1, read as the reverse complement.
CATACGTTATACGTTATACGTTATACGTTATACGTTATACGTTATACGTTATACGTTATACGTTATACGGTATACGTTATACGTTATACGTTATACGTTATACGTTATACGTTATACGTTATACGTTACACGTTATACGTTATACGTTATACGTTATACGTTATACGTTATACGTTATACGTTATACGTTATACGTTGTACGTTATACGTTTTAAGTTGTACGTTATACGATATACGTTATACGTTATACGTTATACGTACTTCGTTACACGTTCTACGTTATACGTTATACGTTATACGTTTTACGATATACGATATACGTTATACGTTATACGTTATACGTTATACGTTATACGTTATACTTTATACGTTACAGGTGTTACGTTATACGTTATACGTTAAACGTTATTCGTAATACGTTATACGTGATACGTCATACTTTGTACGTTATACGTTATACGTTATACGTTATACATTATACGTTACACGTTATACATTACATGTTATGCGTTATACGTTATACGTTATACGTTATACGTTATACGTTATACGTTATACGTTATACGTTATACGTTATACGTTATACGTTATACGTTATACGTTATACGTTATACGTTATACGTTATACGTTATACGTTATACGTTATACGTTATACGTTATACGTTATACGTTATACGTTATACGTTATACGTTCTACGTTATACGTTATACGTTATACGTTATACGTTATACGTTATACGTTATACGTTATACGTTATACGTTGTACGTTATACGTTATAAGATGTACGTTATACGATATACGTTATACGTTATTCTTTATACGTTATACGTTATACGTTATACGTTATACGTTATACGTTATACGTTATACGTTATACGTTATACGTTATATGTTATACGTTATACGTTATACGTTATACGTTATACGTTATACGTTATGCGTTATACGTTATACGTTATACGTTATACATTATAAGTTATACGTTATACGTCATAGGTTATACGTTATACGTTATACGTTATACGTTATACGTTATACGTTATGCGTTATACGTTATACGTTATACGTTATACGTTATACGTTATATGTTATACGTTATACGTTATACGTTATACGTTATACGTTATACGTTAAACGTTATACGTTATACGTTATACGTTATACGTTATACGTTATACGTTATACGTTATACGTTATACGTTATACGTAATACGTTATACGTTATACGTTTTACGTTATACGTTATACGTTATACGTTATACGTTATACGTAATACGTTATACGTTATACGTTTTACGTTATACGTTATACGTTATACGTTATACGTTATACGTTATACGTTATACGTCATACGTTATACGTTATACGTTATACGTTATACGTTATACGTTATACGTTATACGTTATACGTTATACGTTATACGTTATACGTTGTACGTTATACGTTTTAAGTTGTACGTTATACGATATACGTTATACGTTATACGTTATACTTACTTCGTTACACGTTATACGTTATACGTTATACGTTATACGTTTTACGATATACGATATACGTTATACGTTATACGTTATACGTTATACGTTATACGTTATACTTTATACGTTATACGTTATACGTTATACGTTATACGTTATACGTTATACGTAATACGTTATACGTTATACGTTTTACGTTATACGTTATACGTTATACGTTATACGTTATACGTTATACGTTATACGTCATACGTTATACGTTATACGTTATACGTTATACGTTATACGTTATACGTTATACGTTATACGTTATACGTTATACGTTATACGTTGTACGTTATACGTTTTAAGTTGTACGTTATACGATATACGTTATACGTTATACGTTATACTTACTTCGTTACACGTTATACGTTATACGTTATACGTTATACGTTTTACGATATACGATATACGTTATACGTTATACGTTATACGTTATACGTTATACGTTATACTTTATACGTTATAGGTGTTACGTTAAACGTTATACGTTTTTGGCGGCGCTAAATTAAAGTATGTTAGGAAGGAGCGAACGGAAATATAAGGAAGTGGGGATAAGCGTTTCATCCCGGGCCTGCTAGTGGACTCGTCAGTAAGGCATCCTAGCAGGCCCTGCCTTATACGCCGGGACATTGGAAGATCGGTAAGAGGTCGTATATATAGCGATCGGAGCAGGTACGGGAACTTGCGGGAAACGGTTGGTGGTGAGTTTCCCTCTGGTGGCAAGCGTGGGTAGTGCCGCCACATAACCCCCTTGCCAGTGGTAAACGATACTTTGAAGTTCCGTCCTGATGTCCCAGTGGCGTAGGTATTTGTTCCGTAGTTCGGTTTGTCACAACAGGCACAGGAGGAGGTTGTCCAGAGCGGTGGAAGAGAAGGAATGCTTCTTTTTCGTAGTAAGGCCCAGCTGCTGTCGATTGCGGAATACGCGTGGCGAGCATCGTTTGCTCAAGCCGCGTTTTTCGCTTGTTGTCCGACGTTGATGCGTGCGCGTACCAGTATTTATGAAACGCATCGGTGTGGTCGGTGAATAATGTCGACAAGCTGCCTGCTGTCCTCCTGGGGTTGATCCTGATGGTTAGCCGGGAGTATAGCGTTCGTGTCGTCGCTGGCAGGTCGAGGAGTCAACCCTCGGAGAGGGGGATTTACGAAAAATCGGCCTTTACGTTGCGTTCCTTCCATCGTCTTGTGCTGCACCTGTACTGCTGCTGTGCTGCTGTCCAGAAGGTTGCGTGTTGCTAGACGGGGTCACCACTTTGGCGGCGCTAAATTAAAGTATGAGAGGAAGGGAAAACGGAAAATAGGAAAAGGAGTGGGGAGAGGGCGTTTCATCCCGGGCCTGCTAGTGGACTCGTCAGTAAGGCATCCTAGCAGGCCCTGCCTTATACGCCGGGACATTGGAAGATCGGTAAGAGGTCGTATATATAGCGATCGGAGCAGGTACGGGAACTTGCGGGAAACGGTTGGTGGTGAGTTTCCCTCTGGTGGCAAGCGTGGGTAGTGCCGCCACACGTTAAACGTTATTCGTAATACGTTATACGTGATACGTCATACTTTGTACGTTATACGTTATACGTTATACGTTATACATTATACGTTATACGTTATACGTAATACGTTATACGTTATACGTTTTACGTTATACGTTATACGTTATACGTTAAACGTTATACGTTATACGTTATACGTTATACGTTATACGTTATACGTTATACGTTATACGTTATACGTTATGCGTTATACGTTATACGTTATACGTTATACGTTATACGTAATACGTTATACGTTATACGTTTTACGTTATACGTTATACGTTATACGTTATACGTTATACGTTATACGTTATACGTCATACGTTATACGTTATACGTTATACGTTATACGTTATACGTTATACGTTATACGTTATACGTTATACGTTATACGTCATACGTTATACGTTATACGTTATACGTTATACGTTATACGTTATACGTTATACGTTATACATTACATGTTATGCGTTATACGTTATACGTTATACGTTATACGTTATACGTTATACGTTATACGTTATACGTTATACGTTATACGTTATACGTTATACGTTATACGTTATACGTTATACGTTATACGTTTTACGATATACGATATACGTTATACGTTATACGTTATACGTTATACGTTATACGTTATACTTTATACGTTACAGGTGTTACGTTATACGTTATACGTTATACGTTATACGTTATACGTTATACGTTATACGTTATACGTTATACGTAATACGTTATACGTTATACGTTTTACGTTATACGTTATACGTTATACGTTATACGTTATACGTTATACGTTATACGTCATACGTCATACGTTATACGTTATACGTTATACGTTATACGTTATACGTTATACGTTATACGTTATACGTTATACGGTATACGTTATACGTTATACGTTATACGTTATACGTTATACGTTATACGTTATACGTTACACGTTATACGTTATACGTTATACGTTATACGTTATACGTTATACGTTATACGTTATACGTTATACGTTGTACGTTATACGTTTTAAGTTGTACGTTATACGATATACGTTATACGTTATACGTTATACGTACTTCGTTACACGTTATACGTTATACGTTATACGTTATACGTTTTACGATATACGATATACGTTATACGTTATACGTTATACGTTATACGTTATACGTTATACTTTATACGTTACAGGTGTTACGTTATACGTTATACGTTAAACGTTATTCGTAATACGTTATACGTGATACGTCATACTTTGTACGTTATACGTTATACGTTATACGTTATACATTATACGTTACACGTTATACATTACATGTTATGCGTTATACGTTATACGTTATACGTTATACGTTATACGTTATACGTTATACGTTATACGTTATACGTTATACGTTATACGTTATACGTTATACGTTATACGTTATACGTTATACGTTATACGTTATACGTTATACGTTATACGTTATACGTTATACGTTATACGTTATACGTTATACGTTATACGTTATACGTTATACGTTATACGTTATACGTTATACGTTATACGTTATACGTTATACGTTATACGTTATACGTTATACGTTGTACGTTATACGTTATAAGATGTACGTTATACGATATACGTTATACGTTATTCTTTATACGTTATACGTTATACGTTATACGTTATACGTTATACGTTATACGTTATACGTTATACGTTATACGTTATATGTTATACGTTATACGTTATACGTTATACGTTATACGTTATACGTTATGCGTTATACGTTATACGTTATACGTTATACATTATAAGTTATACGTTATACGTCATAGGTTATACGTTATACGTTATACGTTATACGTTATACGTTATACGTTATGCGTTATACGTTATACGTTATACGTTATACGTTATACGTTATATGTTATACGTTATACGTTATACGTTATACGTTATACGTTATACGTTAAACGTTATACGTTATACGTTATACGTTATACGTTATACGTTATACGTTATACGTTATACGTTATACGTTATACGTAATACGTTATACGTTATACGTTTTACGTTATACGTTATACGTTATACGTTATACGTTATACGTTATACGTTATACGTTATACGTCATACGTTATACGTTATACGTTATACGTTATACGTTATACGTTATACGTTATACATTACATGTTATGCGTTATACGTTATACGTTATACGTTATACGTTATACGTTATACGTTATACGTTATATGTTATACGTTATACGTTATACGTTATACGTTATACGTTATACGTTAAACGTTATACGTTATACGTTATACGTTATACGTTATACGTTATACGTTATACGTTATACGTTATACGTTATACGTAATACGTTATACGTTATACGTTTTACGTTATACGTTATACGTTATACGTTATACGTTATACGTTATACGTTATACGTTATACGTCATACGTTATACGTTATACGTTATACGTTATACGTTATACGTTATACGTTATACATTACATGTTATGCGTTATACGTTATACGTTATACGTTATACGTTATACGTTATACGTTATACGTTATACGTTATACGTTATACGTTATACGTTATACGTTATACGTTATACGTTTTACGATATACGATATACGTTATACGTTATACGTTATACGTTATACGTTATACGTTATACTTTATACGTTACAGGTGTTACGTTATACGTTATACGTTAAACGTTATTCGTAATACGTTATACGTGATACGTCATACTTTGTACGTTATACGTTATACGTTATACGTTATACATTATACGTTACACGTTATACATTACATGTTATGCGTTATACGTTATACGTTATACGTTATACGTTATACGTTATACGTTATACGTTATACGTTATACGTTATACATTATACGTTATACGTTATACGTTATACGTTATACGTTATACGTTATACGTTATACGTTATACGTTGTACGTTATACGTTATAAGATGTACGTTATACGATATACGTTATACGTTATTCTTTATACGTTATACGTTATACGTTATACGTTATACGTTATACGTTATACGTTATACGTTATACGTTATACGTTATATGTTATACGTTATACGTTATACGTTATACGTTATACGTTATACGTTATGCGTTATACGTTATACGTTATACGTTATACATTATAAGTTATACGTTATACGTCATAGGTTATACGTTATACGTTATACGTTATACGTTATACGTTATACGTTATGCGTTATACGTTATACGTTATACGTTATACGTTATACGTTATATGTTATACGTTATACGTTATACGTTATACGTTATACGTTATACGTTAAACGTTATACGTTATACGTTATACGTTATACGTTATACGTTATACGTTATACGTTATACGTTATACGTTATACGTAATACGTTATACGTTATACGTTTTACGTTATACGTTATACGTTATACGTTATACGTTATACGTTATACGTTATACGTTATACGTCATACGTTATACGTTATACGTTATACGTTATACGTTATACGTTATACGTTATACATTACATGTTATGCGTTATACGTTATACGTTATACGTTATACGTTATACGTTATACGTTATACGTTATACGTTATACGTTATACGTTATACGTTATACGTTATACGTTATACGTTATACGTTATACGTTATACGTTATACGTTATACGTTATACGTTATACGTTGTACGTTATACGTTATAAGTTGTACGTTATACGATATACGTTATACGTTATTCTTTATACGTTATACGTCATACGTTATACGTTATTCGTAATACGTTATACGTGATACGTTATACGTTGTACGTTATACGTTATACGTTATACATTATAAGTTATACGTTATACGTCATAGGTTATACGTTATACGTTATACGTTATACGTTATACGTTATGCGTTATACGTTATACGTTATACGTTATACGTTATACGTTATACGTTATACGTTATACGTTATACGTTATATGTTATACGTTATACGTTATACGTTATACGTTATACGTTATACGTTATACGTTAAACGTTATACGTTATACGTTATACGTTATACGTTATACGTTATACGTTATACGTTATACGTTATACGTTATACGTTATACGTTATACGTTATACGTTATACGTTATACGTTATACGTTATACGTAATACGTTATACGTTATACGTTATACGTTATACGTTGTACGTTATACGTTATAAGATGTACGTTATACGATATACGTTATACGTTATTCTTTATACGTTATACGTTATACGTTATACGTTATACGTTATACGTTATACGTTATACGTTATACATTACATGTTATGCGTTATACGTTATACGTTATACGTTATACGTTATACGTTATACGTTATACGTTATACGTAATACGTTATACGTTATACGTTTTACGTTATACGTTATACGTTATACGTTATACGTTATACGTTATACGTTATACGTTATACGTCATACGTTATACGTCATACGTCATACGTTATACGTTATACGTTATACGTTATACGTTATACGTTATACGTTATACGTTATACGTTATACGGTATACGTTATACGTTATACGTTATACGTTATACGTTATACGTTATACGTTATACGTTATACGTTATACGTTATACGTTATACGTTATACGTTATACGTTATACATTATACGTTATACGTTGTACGTTATACGTTTTAAGTTGTACGTTATACGATATACGTTATACGTTATACGTTATACGTACTTCGTTACACGTTATACGTTATACGTTTTACGATATACGATATACGTTATACGTTATACGTTATACGTTATACGTTATACGTTATACTTTATACGTTACAGGTGTTACGTTATACGTTATACGTTAAACGTTATTCGTAATACGTTATACGTGATACGTCATACTTTGTACGTTATACGTTATACGTTATACGTTATACATTATACGTTACACGTTATACATTACATGTTATGCGTTATACGTTATACGTTATACGTTATACGTTATACGTTATACGTTATACGTTATACGTTATACGTTATACGTTATACGTTATACGTTATACGTTATACGTTATACGTTATACGTTATACGTTATACGTTATACGTTATACGTTATACGTTATACGTTATACGTTATACGTTATACGTTATACGTTATACGTTATACGTTATACGTTATACGTTATACGTTATACGTTATACGTTATACGTTATACGTTATACGTTGTACGTTATACGTTATAAGATGTACGTTATACGATATACGTTATACGTTATTCTTTATACGTTATACGTTATACGTTATACGTTATACGTTATACGTTATACGTTATACGTTATACGTTATACGTTATATGTTATACGTTATACGTTATACGTTATACGTTATACGTTATACGTTATGCGTTATACGTTATACGTTATACGTTATACATTATAAGTTATATGTTATACGTCATAGGTTATACGTTATACGTTATACGTTATACGTTATACGTTATACGTTATGCGTTATACGTTATACGTTATACGTTATACGTTATACGTTATATGTTATACGTTATACGTTATACGTTATACGTTATACGTTATACGTTAAACGTTATACGTTATACGTTATACGTTATACGTTATACGTTATACGTTATACGTTATACGTTATACGTTATACGTAATACGTTATACGTTATACGTTTTACGTTATACGTTATACGTTATACGTTATACGTTATACGTTATACGTTATACGTTATACGTCATACGTTATACGTTATACGTTATACGTTATACGTTATACGTTATACGTTATACATTACATGTTATGCGTTATACGTTATACGTTATACGTTATACGTTATACGTTATACGTTATACGTTATACGTTATACGTTATACGTTATACGTTATACGTTATACGTTATACGTTTTACGATATACGATATACGTTATACGTTATACGTTATACGTTATACGTTATACGTTATACTTTATACGTTACAGGTGTTACGTTATACGTTATACGTTATACGTTATACGTTATACGTTATACGTTATACGTTATACGTAATACGTTATACGTTATACGTTTTACGTTATACGTTATACGTTATACGTTATACGTTATACGTTATACGTTATACGTCATACGTCATACGTTATACGTTATACGTTATACGTTATACGTTATACGTTATACGTTATACGTTATACGTTATACGGTATACGTTATACGTTATACGTTATACGTTATACGTTATACGTTATACGTTATACGTTACACGTTATACGTTATACGTTATACGTTATACGTTATACGTTATACGTTATACGTTATACGTTATACGTTGTACGTTATACGTTTTAAGTTGTACGTTATACGATATACGTTATACGTTATACGTTATACGTACTTCGTTACACGTTCTACGTTATACGTTATACGTTATACGTTTTACGATATACGATATACGTTATACGTTATACGTTATACGTTATACGTTATACGTTATACTTTATACGTTACAGGTGTTACGTTATACGTTATACGTTAAACGTTATTCGTAATACGTTATACGTGATACGTCATACTTTGTACGTTATACGTTATACGTTATACGTTATACATTATACGTTACACGTTATACATTACATGTTATGCGTTATACGTTATACGTTATACGTTATACGTTATACGTTATACGTTATACGTTATACGTTATACGTTATACGTTATACGTTATACGTTATACGTTATACGTTATACGTTATACGTTATACGTTATACGTTATACGTTATACGTTATACGTTATACGTTATACGTTATACGTTATACGTTATACGTTATACGTTCTACGTTATACGTTATACGTTATACGTTATACGTTATACGTTATACGTTATACGTTATACGTTGTACGTTATACGTTATAAGATGTACGTTATACGATATACGTTATACGTTATTCTTTATACGTTATACGTTATACGTTATACGTTATACGTTATACGTTATACGTTATACGTTATACGTTATACGTTATATGTTATACGTTATACGTTATACGTTATACGTTATACGTTATACGTTATGCGTTATACGTTATACGTTATACGTTATACATTATAAGTTATACGTTATACGTCATAGGTTATACGTTATACGTTATACGTTATACGTTATACGTTATACGTTATGCGTTATACGTTATACGTTATACGTTATACGTTATACGTTATATGTTATACGTTATACGTTATACGTTATACGTTATACGTTATACGTTAAACGTTATACGTTATACGTTATACGTTATACGTTATACGTTATACGTTATACGTTATACGTTATACGTTATACGTAATACGTTATACGTTATACGTTTTACGTTATACGTTATACGTTATACGTTATACGTTATACGTAATACGTTATACGTTATACGTTTTACGTTATACGTTATACGTTATACGTTATACGTTATACGTTATACGTTATACGTCATACGTTATACGTTATACGTTATACGTTATACGTTATACGTTATACGTTATACGTTATACGTTATACGTTATACGTTATACGTTGTACGTTATACGTTTTAAGTTGTACGTTATACGATATACGTTATACGTTATACGTTATACTTACTTCGTTACACGTTATACGTTATACGTTATACGTTATACGTTTTACGATATACGATATACGTTATACGTTATACGTTATACGTTATACGTTATACGTTATACTTTATACGTTATAGGTGTTACGTTAAACGTTATACGTTTTTGGCGGCGCTAAATTAAAGTATGTTAGGAAGGAGCGAACGGAAATATAAGGAAGTGGGGATAAGCGTTTCATCCCGGGCCTGCTAGTGGACTCGTCAGTAAGGCATCCTAGCAGGCCCTGCCTTATACGCCGGGACATTGGAAGATCGGTAAGAGGTCGTATATATAGCGATCGGAGCAGGTACGGGAACTTGCGGGAAACGGTTGGTGGTGAGTTTCCCTCTGGTGGCAAGCGTGGGTAGTGCCGCCACATAACCCCCTTGCCAGTGGTAAACGATACTTTGAAGTTCCGTCCTGATGTCCCAGTGGCGTAGGTATTTGTTCCGTAGTTCGGTTTGTCACAACAGGCACAGGAGGAGGTTGTCCAGAGCGGTGGAAGAGAAGGAATGCTTCTTTTTCGTAGTAAGGCCCAGCTGCTGTCGATTGCGGAATACGCGTGGCGAGCATCGTTTGCTCAAGCCGCGTTTTTCGCTTGTTGTCCGACGTTGATGCGTGCGCGTACCAGTATTTATGAAACGCATCGGTGTGGTCGGTGAATAATGTCGACAAGCTGCCTGCTGTCCTCCTGGGGTTGATCCTGATGGTTAGCCGGGAGTATAGCGTTCGTGTCGTCGCTGGCAGGTCGAGGAGTCAACCCTCGGAGAGGGGGATTTACGAAAAATCGGCCTTTACGTTGCGTTCCTTCCATCGTCTTGTGCTGCACCTGTACTGCTGCTGTGCTGCTGTCCAGAAGGTTGCGTGTTGCTAGACGGGGTCACCACTTTGGCGGCGCTAAATTAAAGTATGAGAGGAAGGGAAAACGGAAAATAGGAAAAGGAGTGGGGAGAGGGCGTTTCATCCCGGGCCTGCTAGTGGACTCGTCAGTAAGGCATCCTAGCAGGCCCTGCCTTATACGCCGGGACATTGGAAGATCGGTAAGAGGTCGTATATATAGCGATCGGAGCAGGTACGGGAACTTGCGGGAAACGGTTGGTGGTGAGTTTCCCTCTGGTGGCAAGCGTGGGTAGTGCCGCCACACGTTAAACGTTATTCGTAATACGTTATACGTGATACGTCATACTTTGTACGTTATACGTTATACGTTATACGTTATACATTATACGTTATACGTTATACGTAATACGTTATACGTTATACGTTTTACGTTATACGTTATACGTTATACGTTAAACGTTATACGTTATACGTTATACGTTATACGTTATACGTTATACGTTATACGTTATACGTTATACGTTATGCGTTATACGTTATACGTTATACGTTATACGTTATACGTAATACGTTATACGTTATACGTTTTACGTTATACGTTATACGTTATACGTTATACGTTATACGTTATACGTTATACGTCATACGTTATACGTTATACGTTATACGTTATACGTTATACGTTATACGTTATACGTTATACGTTATACGTTATACGTCATACGTTATACGTTATACGTTATACGTTATACGTTATACGTTATACGTTATACGTTATACATTACATGTTATGCGTTATACGTTATACGTTATACGTTATACGTTATACGTTATACGTTATACGTTATACGTTATACGTTATACGTTATACGTTATACGTTATACGTTATACGTTTTACGATATACGATATACGTTATACGTTATACGTTATACGTTATACGTTATACGTTATACTTTATACGTTACAGGTGTTACGTTATACGTTATACGTTATACGTTATACGTTATACGTTATACGTTATACGTTATACGTAATACGTTATACGTTATACGTTTTACGTTATACGTTATACGTTATACGTTATACGTTATACGTTATACGTTATACGTCATACGTCATACGTTATACGTTATACGTTATACGTTATACGTTATACGTTATACGTTATACGTTATACGTTATACGGTATACGTTATACGTTATACGTTATACGTTATACGTTATACGTTATACGTTATACGTTACACGTTATACGTTATACGTTATACGTTATACGTTATACGTTATACGTTATACGTTATACGTTATACGTTGTACGTTATACGTTTTAAGTTGTACGTTATACGATATACGTTATACGTTATACGTTATACGTACTTCGTTACACGTTATACGTTATACGTTATACGTTATACGTTTTACGATATACGATATACGTTATACGTTATACGTTATACGTTATACGTTATACGTTATACTTTATACGTTACAGGTGTTACGTTATACGTTATACGTTAAACGTTATTCGTAATACGTTATACGTGATACGTCATACTTTGTACGTTATACGTTATACGTTATACGTTATACATTATACGTTACACGTTATACATTACATGTTATGCGTTATACGTTATACGTTATACGTTATACGTTATACGTTATACGTTATACGTTATACGTTATACGTTATACGTTATACGTTATACGTTATACGTTATACGTTATACGTTATACGTTATACGTTATACGTTATACGTTATACGTTATACGTTATACGTTATACGTTATACGTTATACGTTATACGTTATACGTTATACGTTATACGTTATACGTTATACGTTATACGTTATACGTTATACGTTATACGTTATACGTTGTACGTTATACGTTATAAGATGTACGTTATACGATATACGTTATACGTTATTCTTTATACGTTATACGTTATACGTTATACGTTATACGTTATACGTTATACGTTATACGTTATACGTTATACGTTATATGTTATACGTTATACGTTATACGTTATACGTTATACGTTATACGTTATGCGTTATACGTTATACGTTATACGTTATACATTATAAGTTATACGTTATACGTCATAGGTTATACGTTATACGTTATACGTTATACGTTATACGTTATACGTTATGCGTTATACGTTATACGTTATACGTTATACGTTATACGTTATATGTTATACGTTATACGTTATACGTTATACGTTATACGTTATACGTTAAACGTTATACGTTATACGTTATACGTTATACGTTATACGTTATACGTTATACGTTATACGTTATACGTTATACGTAATACGTTATACGTTATACGTTTTACGTTATACGTTATACGTTATACGTTATACGTTATACGTTATACGTTATACGTTATACGTCATACGTTATACGTTATACGTTATACGTTATACGTTATACGTTATACGTTATACATTACATGTTATGCGTTATACGTTATACGTTATACGTTATACGTTATACGTTATACGTTATACGTTATATGTTATACGTTATACGTTATACGTTATACGTTATACGTTATACGTTAAACGTTATACGTTATACGTTATACGTTATACGTTATACGTTATACGTTATACGTTATACGTTATACGTTATACGTAATACGTTATACGTTATACGTTTTACGTTATACGTTATACGTTATACGTTATACGTTATACGTTATACGTTATACGTTATACGTCATACGTTATACGTTATACGTTATACGTTATACGTTATACGTTATACGTTATACATTACATGTTATGCGTTATACGTTATACGTTATACGTTATACGTTATACGTTATACGTTATACGTTATACGTTATACGTTATACGTTATACGTTATACGTTATACGTTATACGTTTTACGATATACGATATACGTTATACGTTATACGTTATACGTTATACGTTATACGTTATACTTTATACGTTACAGGTGTTACGTTATACGTTATACGTTAAACGTTATTCGTAATACGTTATACGTGATACGTCATACTTTGTACGTTATACGTTATACGTTATACGTTATACATTATACGTTACACGTTATACATTACATGTTATGCGTTATACGTTATACGTTATACGTTATACGTTATACGTTATACGTTATACGTTATACGTTATACGTTATACGTTATACGTTATACGTTATACGTTATACGTTATACGTTATACGTTATACGTTATACGTTATACGTTGTACGTTATACGTTATAAGATGTACGTTATACGATATACGTTATACGTTATTCTTTATACGTTATACGTTATACGTTATACGTTATACGTTATACGTTATACGTTATACGTTATACGTTATACGTTATATGTTATACGTTATACGTTATACGTTATACGTTATACGTTATACGTTATGCGTTATACGTTATACGTTATACGTTATACATTATAAGTTATACGTTATACGTCATAGGTTATACGTTATACGTTATACGTTATACGTTATACGTTATACGTTATGCGTTATACGTTATACGTTATACGTTATACGTTATACGTTATATGTTATACGTTATACGTTATACGTTATACGTTATACGTTATACGTTAAACGTTATACGTTATACGTTATACGTTATACGTTATACGTTATACGTTATACGTTATACGTTATACGTTATACGTAATACGTTATACGTTATACGTTTTACGTTATACGTTATACGTTATACGTTATACGTTATACGTTATACGTTATACGTTATACGTCATACGTTATACGTTATACGTTATACGTTATACGTTATACGTTATACGTTATACGTTACATGTTATGCGTTATACGTTATACGTTATACGTTATACGTTATACGTTATACGTTATACGTTATACGTTATACGTTATACGTTATACGTTATACGTTATACGTTATACGTTATACGTTATACGTTATACGTTATACGTTATACGTTATACGTTATACGTTATACGTTGTACGTTATACGTTATAAGTTGTACGTTATACGATATACGTTATACGTTATTCTTTATACGTTATACGTCATACGTTATACGTTATTCGTAATACGTTATACGTGATACGTTATACGTTGTACGTTATACGTTATACGTTATACATTATAAGTTATACGTTATACGTCATAGGTTATACGTTATACGTTATACGTTATACGTTATACGTTATGCGTTATACGTTATACGTTATACGTTATACGTTATACGTTATACGTTATACGTTATACGTTATACGTTATATGTTATACGTTATACGTTATACGTTATACGTTATACGTTATACGTTATACGTTAAACGTTATACGTTATACGTTATACGTTATACGTTATACGTTATACGTTATACGTTATACGTTATACGTTATACGTTATACGTTATACGTTATACGTTATACGTTATACGTTATACGTTATACGTTATACGTAATACGTTATACGTTATACGTTATACGTTATACGTTGTACGTTATACGTTATAAGATGTACGTTATACGATATACGTTATACGTTATTCTTTATACGTTATACGTTATACGTTATACGTTATACGTTATACGTTATACGTTATACGTTATACGTTATACGTTATATGTTATACGTTATACGTTATACGTTATACGTTATACGTTATACGTTATGCGTTATACGTTATACGTTATACGTTATACATTATAAGTTATACGTTATACGTCATAGGTTATACGTTATACGTTATACGTTATACGTTATACGTTATACGTTATGCGTTATACGTTATACGTTATACGTTATACGTTATACGTTATACGTTATATGTTATACGTTATACGTTATACGTTATACGTTATACGTTATACGTTAAACGTTATACGTTATACGTTATACGTTGTACGTTATACGTTATACGTTATACGTTATACGTTATACGTTATACGTAATACATTATAAGTTATACGTTATACGTCATAGGTTATACGTTATACGTTATACGTTATACGTTATACGTTATGCGTTATACGTTATACGTTATACGTTATACGTTATACGTTATACGTTATACGTTATACGTTATACGTTATATGTTATACGTTATACGTTATACGTTATACGTTATACGTTATACGTTATACGTTAAACGTTATACGTTATACGTTATACGTTATACGTTATACGTTATACGTTATACGTTATACGTTATACGTTATACGTTATACGTTATACGTTATACGTTATACGTTATACGTTATACGTTATACGTTATACGTAATACGTTATACGTTATACGTTTTACGTTATACGTTATACGTTATACGTTATACGTTATACGTTATACGTTATACGTCATACGTTATACGTTATACGTTATACGTTATACGTTATACGTTATACGTTATACGTTATACGTTATACGTTATACGTTATACGTTATGCGTTATACGTTATACGTTATACGTTATACGTTATACGTTATACGTTATACGTTATACGTTATACGTTATACGTTATACGTTATACGTTATACGTTATACGTTGTACGTTATACGTTTTAAGTTGTACGTTATACGATATACGTTATACGTTATACGTTATACGTACTTCGTTACACGTTATACGTTATACGTTATACGTTATACGTTTTACGATATACGATATACGTTATACGTTATACGTTATACGTTATACGTTATACGTTATACTTTATACGTTACAGGTGTTACGTTATACGTTATACGTTATACGTTAAACGTTATTCGTAATACGTTATACGTGATACGTCATACTTTGTACGTTATACGTTATACGTTATACGTTATACATTATACGTTATACGTTATACATTACATGTTATGCGTTATACGTTATACGTTATACGTTATACGTTATACGTTATACGTTATACGTTATACGTTATACGTTATACGTTATACGTTATACGTTATACGTTATACGTTATACGTTATACGTTATACGTTATACGTTATACGTTGTACGTTATACGTTATAAGTTGTACGTTATACGATATACGTTATACGTTATTCTTTATACGTTATACGTTATACGTTATACGTTATACGTTATACGTTATACGTTATACGTTATACGTTATACGTTATACGTTATACGTTATACGTTATACGTTATACGTTATACGTTATATGTTATACGTTATACGTTATACGTTATACATTATACGTTATACGTTATACATTACATGTTATGCGTTATACGTTATACGTTATACGTTATACGTTATACGTTATACGTTATACGTTATACGTTATACGTTATACGTTATACGTTATACGTTATACGTTATACGTTATACGTTATACGTTATACGTTATACGTTATACGTTATACGTTATACGTTATACGTTATACGTTATACGTTAAACGTTATACGTTATACGTTATACGTTATACGTTATACGTTATACGTTATACGTTATCCGTTATACATTACACGTTATACGATATACGTTATACGTTATGCGTTATGCGTTCTTCGTTACACGTTATACGTTATTCGGTATGCGTTATACGTTATACGTTATACGTTATACGTTATACGTTATACGTTATACGTTTTACGTTATACGTTATACGTTATACGTTATACGTTATACGTTATACGTTATACGTTATACGTTATACGTTATACGTTATACGTTATACGTTATACGTTATACGTTATACGTTATACGTTATACGTTATACGTTATACGTTATACGTTATACGTTATACGTTGTACGTTATACGTTATAAGTTGTACGTTATACGATATACGTTATACGTTATTCTTTATACGTTATACGTTATACGTTATACGTTATACGTTATACGTTATACGTTATACGTTATACGTTATACGTTATACGTTATACGTTATACGTTATACGTTATACGTTATACGTTATACGTTATACGTTATACGTTATACGTTATACGTTGTACGTTATACGTTATAAGTTGTACGTTATACGATATACGTTATACGTTATATGTTATACTTTATACGTTATACGTTATACGTTATACGTTATACGTTATACGTTATACGTTATACGTTATACGTTATACGTTGTACGTTATACGTTATAAGTTGTACGTTATACGATATACGTTATACGTTATTCTTTATACGTTATACGTTATACGTTATACGTTATACGTTATACGTTATACGTTATACGTTATACGTTATACGTTATACGTTATACGTTATACGTTATACGTTATACGTTATACGTTATACGTTATACGTTATACGTTATACGTTATACGTTATACGTTATACGTTATACGTTATACGTTATACGTTATACGTTATACGTTGTACGTTATACGTTTTAAGTTGTACGTTATACGATAAACGTTATACGTTATACGTTATACGTACTTCGTTACACGTTATACGTTATACGTTATACGTTATACGTTCTACGATATACGATATACGTTATACGTTATACGTTATACGTTATACGTTATACGTTATACGTTATACGTTATACGTTGTACGTTATACGTTATAAGTTGTACGTTATACGATATACGTTATACGTTATATGTTATACTTTATACGTTATACGTTATACGTTATACGATATACGTTATACGTTATACGTTATACGTTACACGTTATACGTCATAGGTTATACGTTATACGTTATACGTTATACGTTATACGTTATACGTTATACGTTATACGTTATACGTTATACGTTATACGTTATACGTTATACGTTATACGTTATACGTTATACGTTATACGTTATACGTTATACGTTATACGTTATACGTTATACGTTGTACGTTATACGTTATACGTAATGCGTTATACGTTATACGTTTTACGTTAGACGTTAAACGTTATACGTTATACGTTATACGTTATACGTTATACGTCATACGTTATACGTTATACGTTATACGTTATACGTTATACGTTATACGTTATACGTTATACGTTATACGTTATACGTTATACGTTATACGTTATACGTTATACGTTATACGTTATACGTTATACGTTATACGTTATACGTTATACGTTATACGTTATACGTTATACGTTATACGTTATACGTTATACGTTATACGTTATACGTTATACGTTATACGTTATACGTTATACGTTATACGTTATACGTTGTACGTTATACGTTTTAAGTTGTACGTTATACGATATACGTTATACGTTATACGTTATACGTACTTCGCTACACGTTATACGTTATACGTTATACGTTATACGTTTTACGATATACGATATACGTTATACGTTATACGTTATACGTTATACGTTATACGTTATCCTTTATACGTTATAGGTGTTACGTTATACGTTATACGTTAAACGTTATTCGTAATACGTTATACGTGATACGTTATACTTTGTACGTTATACGTTATACGTTATACGTTATACGTTATACATTATACGTTATACGTTATACATTACATGTTATGCGTTATACGTTATACGTTATACGTTATACGTTATACGTTATACGTTATACGTTATACGTTATACGTTATACGTTATACGTTATACGTTATACGTTATACGTTATACGTTATACGTTGTACGTTATACGTTATAAGTTGTACGTTATACGATATACGTTATACGTTATTCTTTATACGTTCTTCGTTACACGTTATACGTCATACGTTATACGTTATACGTTTTACGTTATTCGTTATACGTTATAAGTTATACGCTATACGTTATACGTTATACGTCATACGTTATACGTTATACGTTATACGTTATACGTTATACGTTATACGTTATACGTTATACGTTATACGTTATACGTTATACGTTATACGTTATACGTTATACGTTATACGTTATACGTTATACGTTATACGTTAAACGTTATACGTTATACGTTATACGTTATACGTTATACGTTATACGTTATACGTTATACGTTATACGTTATACATTACACGTTATACGATATACGTTATACGTTATGCGTTATGCGTTCTTCGTTACACGTTATACGTTATTCGGTATGCGTTATACGTTATACGTTATACGTTATACGATATACGTTATTCGTTATACGTTATTCGTTATACGTTATACGTTATACGTTATACGTTATTCGTTATACGTTATACGTTATACGTTATACGTTATACGTTATACGTTATACGTTATACGTTATACTTTATACGTTATACGTTATACGTTATACGATATACGTTATACGTTATACGTTATACGTTACACGTTATACGTCATAGGTTATACGTTATACGTTATACGTTATACGTTATACGTTATACGTTATACGTTATACGTTATACGTTATACGTCATGGGTTATACGTTATACGTTATGCGTTATACGTTATACGTTATACGTCATAGGTTATACGTTATACGTTATACGTTATACGTTATACGTCCTACGATATTCGTTATACGTTATTAGTGATACGTTATACGTTATACGTTATACGTTATACGTTATACGTTATACGTTATACGTTATACGTTATACGTTATACGTTATACGTTATACGTTATACGTTATACGTTATACGTTATACGTTATACGTTATACGTTATACGTTCTACGTTATACGTTGTACGTTATACGTTGTACGTTATACGTTGTACGTTATACGTTGTACGTTATACGTTGTACGTTATACGTTATACGTTATACGTTATACGTTATACGTTATACGTTATACGTTATACGTTATACGTTATACGTTATACGTTATACGTTATACGTTATACGTTATACGTTATACGTTGTACGTTATACGTTTTAAGTTGTACGTTATACGATATACGTTATACGTTATACGTTATACGTACTTCGCTACACGTTATACGTTATACGTTATACGTTATACGTTTTACGATATACGATATACGTTATACGTTATACGTTATACGTTATACGTTATACGTTATCCTTTATACGTTATAGGTGTTACGTTATACGTTATACGTTAAACGTTATTCGTAATACGTTATACGTGATACGTTATACTTTGTACGTTATACGTTATACGTTATACGTTATACGTTATACATTATACGTTATACGTTATACATTACATGTTATGCGTTATACGTTATACGTTATACGTTATACGTTATACGTTATACGTTATACGTTATACGTTATACGTTATACGTTATACGTTATACGTTATACGTTATACGTTATACGTTATACGTTGTACGTTATACGTTATAAGTTGTACGTTATACGATATACGTTATACGTTATTCTTTATACGTTCTTCGTTACACGTTATACGTCATACGTTATACGTTATACGTTTTACGTTATTCGTTATACGTTATAAGTTATACGCTATACGTTATACGTTATACGTCATACGTTATACGTTATACGTTATACGTTATACGTTATACGTTATACGTTATACGTTATACGTTATACGTTATACGTTATACGTTATACGTTATACGTTATACGTTATACGTTATACGTTATACGTTATACGTTAAACGTTATACGTTATACGTTATACGTTATACGTTATACGTTATACGTTATACGTTATACGTTATACGTTATACATTACACGTTATACGATATACGTTATACGTTATGCGTTATGCGTTCTTCGTTACACGTTATACGTTATTCGGTATGCGTTATACGTTATACGTTATACGTTATACGATATACGTTATTCGTTATACGTTATTCGTTATACGTTATACGTTATACGTTATACGTTATTCGTTATACGTTATACGTTATACGTTATACGTTATACGTTATACGTTATACGTTATACGTTATACTTTATACGTTATACGTTATACGTTATACGATATACGTTATACGTTATACGTTATACGTTACACGTTATACGTCATAGGTTATACGTTATACGTTATACGTTATACGTTATACGTTATACGTTATACGTTATACGTTATACGTTATACGTCATGGGTTATACGTTATACGTTATGCGTTATACGTTATACGTTATACGTCATAGGTTATACGTTATACGTTATACGTTATACGTTATACGTCCTACGATATTCGTTATACGTTATTAGTGATACGTTATACGTTATACGTTATACGTTATACGTTATACGTTATACGTTATACGTTATACGTTATACGTTATACGTTATACGTTATACGTTATACGTTATACGTTATACGTTATACGTTATACGTTATACGTTATACGTTCTACGTTATACGTTGTACGTTATACGTTGTACGTTATACGTTGTACGTTATACGTTGTACGTTATACGTTGTACGTTATACGTTGTACGTTATACGTTGTACGTTATACGTTGTACGTTATACGTTGTACGTTATACGTTGCACGTTATACGTTCTACGTTATACGTTATACGTTATACGTTGTACGTTATACGTTATACTTTATACGTTATACGTTATACGTTATACGTTATACGTTATACGTTATACGTTATACGTTATACGTTATACGTTACACGTTATACGTCATAGGTTATACGTTATACGTTATACGTTATACGTTATACTTTATACGTTATACGTTATACGTTATACGTTATACGTTATACGTTATACGTTATACGTTATACGTCATACGTTATACGTTATACGTCCTACGATATTCGTTATACGTTATTAGTGATACGTTATACGTTATACGTTATACGTTATACGTTATACGTTGTACGTTATACGTTGTACGTTATACGATATACGTTATACGTTATTCGTTATACGTTATGCATTATACGTTATGCGTTATACGTTATACGTTATACGTTTTACGTTATACGTTATACGTTATACGTTATACGTTATACGTTATACGGTATACGTTATACGTTATACGTTATACGTTATACGTTATACGTTATACGTTATACGTTATACGTTATACGTTATACGTTGTACGTTATACGTTATAAGTTGTACGTTATACGATATACGTTATACGTTATTCGTTATACGTACTTCGTTACACGTTATACGTTATACGTTATACGTTATACGTTTTACGATATACGATGTACGTTATACGTTATACGTTATACGTTATACATTATGCGTTATACGTTTTACGTTATTCGTTATGAGTTATACGTTATACGTTATACCTTATACGTTATACGTTATACGTTATACGTTATACGTTATACGTTATACGTTATTAGTTATACGTTATACGTTATACGTTATACGTCATAGGTTATACGTTATACGTTATGCGTTATACGTTATGCGTTATACGTTATACGTTATACGTTATACTTTATACGTCATAGGTTATACGTTATACGTTATACGTTATACGTTATACGTTATACGTTATACGTTATACGTTATACGTTATACGTTATACGTTATACGTTATACGTTATACGTTATACGTTATACGTTATACGTTATACGTTATACGTTATACGTTATAATTTATACGTTATACGTTATACGTTATACGTTATACGTTATACGTTATGCATTATACGTTATGCGTTATACGTTATACGTTATACGTTTTACGTTATACGTTATACGTTATACGTTATACGTTATACGTTATACGGTATACGTTATACGTTATACGTTATACGTTATACGTTATACGTTATACGTTATACGTTATACGTTATACGTTATACGTTATACGTTATACATTATACGTTATACGTTATACGTTATACGTTATACGTTATACGTTATACGTTGTACGTTATACGTTATAAGTTGTACGTTATACGATATACGTTATACGTTATTCGTTATACGTACTTCGTTACACGTTATACGTTATACGTTATACGTTATACGTTTTACGATATACGATGTACGTTATACGTTATACGTTATACGTTATACATTATGCGTTATACGTTTTACGTTATTCGTTATGAGTTATACGTTATACGTTATACGTTAAACGTTATACGTTATACGTTATACGTTATACGTTATACGTTATACGTTATACGTTATACGTTATACGTTATACGTTATACGTTATACGTTATACGTTATACGTTATACGTTATACGTTATACGTTAAACGTTATACGTTATACGTTATACGTTATACGTTATACGTTATACGTTATACGTTATACGTTATACGTTATACGTTATACGTTATACGTTATACGTTATACGTTATACGTTATACGTTATACGTTATACGTTATACGTTATACGTTATACGTTATACGTTTTACGTTATACGTTATACGTTATACGTTATACGTTATACGTTATACGTTATACGTTATACGTTATACGTTATACGTTATACGTTATACGTTATACGTTATACGTTCTACGTTATACGTTGTACGTTATACGTTATACGTTATACGTTATTCGTTATACGTTATACGTTATACATTACATGTTATACGTTATACGTTATACGTTATACGTTATACGTTATACCTTATACGTTATACGTTATACGTTATACGTTATACGTTATACGTTGTACGTTATACGTTATACGTTATACGTTATTCGTTATACGTTATACGTTATACATTACATGTTATACGTTATACGTTATACGTTATACGTTATACGTTATACGTTATACGTTATACGTTATACGTTATACGTTATACGTTATACGTTATACGTCATACGTTATACGTTGTACGTTATACGTTATACGTTATACGTTATAAGTTATACGTTATACGTCATAGGTTATACGTTATACGTTATACGTTATACGTTATACGTTATACGTTATACGTTATACGTTATACGTTATACGTTATACGTTATACGTTATACGTTATACGTTATACGTTATACGTTATACGTTATAATTTATACGTTATACGTTATACGTTATACGTTATACGTTATGCATTATACGTTATGCGTTATACGTTATACGTTATACGTTTTACGTTATACGTTATACGTTATACGTTATACGTTATACGTTATACGGTATACGTTATACGTTATACGTTATACGTTATACGTTATACGTTATACGTTATACGTTATACGTTATACGTTATACGTTATACGTTATATGTTATACGTTATACGTTATACGTTATACGTTATACGTTATACGTTATACGTTATACGTTATACGTTATACGTTATACGTTATACGTTGTACGTTATTCGTTATAAGTTGTACGTTATACGATATACGTTATACGTTATTCGTTATACGTACTTCGTTACACGTTATACGTTATACGTTATACGTTATACGTTATACGTTTTACGATATACGATGTACGTTATACGTTATACGTTATACGTTATACATTATGCGTTATACGTTTTACGTTATTCGTTATGAGTTATACGTTATACGTTATACGTTATACGTTATACGTTATACGTTATACGTTATACGTTATACGTTATACGTTATACGTTATACGTTATACGTTATACATTATACGTTATACGTTATACGTTATACGTTATACGTTATACGTTATACGTTATACGTTAAACGTTATACGTTATACGTTATACGTTATACGTTATACGTTATACGTTATACGTTATACGTTATACGTTATACGTTATACGTTATACGTCATACGTTATACGTTATACGTCCTACGATATTCGTTATACGTTATTAGTGATACGTTATACGTTATACGTTATACGTTATACGTTATACGTTATTCGTTATACGTTATACGTTATACGTTATACGTCATAGGTTATACGTTATACGTTATGCGGTATACGTTATACATTATATGTTATACGATATACGTTATACGTTATGCGTTATGCGTTCTTCGTTACACGTTATACGTTATTCGGTATGCGTTATACGTTATACGTTATACGTTATACGTTATACGTTATACGTTATACGTTATACGTTATACGTTATACGTTATACGTTATACGTCATACGTTATACGTTATACGTCCTACGATATTCGTTATACGTTATTAGTGATACGTTATACGTTATACGTTATACGTTATACGTTATACGTTATACGGTATACGTTATACGTTATACGTTATACGTTATACGTTATACGTTATACGTTATACGTTATACGTTATACGTTATACGTTATACGTTATACGTTATACGTTATACGTGGTACGTTATACGTTGTACGTTATACGTTGTACGTTATACGTTGTACGTTATACGTTGTACGTTATACGTTGTACGTTATACGTTGTACGTTATACGTTGTACGTTATACGTTGTACGTTATACGTTGTACGTTATACGTTATACGTTATACGTTATACGTTATACGTCATACGTTATACGTTATACGTTGTACGTTATACGTTGTACGTTATACGATATACGTTATACGTTATTCGTTATACGTACTTCGTTACACGTTATACGTTATACGTTATACGTTATACGTTTTACGATATACGATGTACGTTATACGTTATACGTTATACGTTATACATTATGCGTTATACGTTTTACGTTATTCGTTATGAGTTATACGTTATACGTTATACGTTATACGTTATACGTTATACGTTATACGTTATACGTTATACGTTGTACGTTATACGTTATTAGTTATACGTTATACGTTATACGTTATACGTTATACGTTATCCGTTATACGTTATACGTTATACGTTATACGTTATACGTTGTACGTTATACGTTATACGTTATACGTTATACGTTATACGTTATACGTTATACGTTATACGTTATACGTTATACGTTATACGTTATACGTTATACGTTATACGTTATACGTTATAATTTATACGTTATACGTTATACGTTATACGTTATACGTTATACGTTATACGTTATGCATTATACGTTATGCGTTATACGTTATACGTTATACGTTTTACGTTATACGTTATACGTTATACGTTATACGTTATACGTTATACGGTATACGTTATACGTTATACGTTATACGTTATACGTTATACGTTATACGTTATACGTTATACGTTATACGTTATACGTTATACGTTATACGTTATACGTTATACGTTGTACGTTATACGTTATACGTTATACGTTATACGTTATACGTTATACGTTATACGTTATACGTTATACGTTATACGTTGTACGTTATACGTTATAAGTTGTACGTTATACGATATACGTTATACGTTATTCGTTATACGTACTTCGTTACACGTTATACGTTATACGTTATACGTTATACGTTTTACGATGTACGATGTACGTTATACGTTATACGTTATACGTTATACATTATGCGTTATACGTTTTACGTTATTCGTTATGAGTTATACGTTATACGTTATACGTTATACGTTATACGTTATACGTTATACGTTATACGTTATACGTTATACGTTATACGTTATACGTTATACGTTATACGTTATACGTTATACGTTATACGTTATACGTTATACGTTGTACGTTATACGTTGTACGTTATACGATATACGTTATACGTTATTCGTTATACGTACTTCGTTACACGTTATACGTTATACGTTATACGTTATACGTTTTACGATATACGATGTACGTTATACGTTATACGTTATACGTTATACATTATGCGTTATACGTTTTACGTTATTCGTTATGAGTTATACGTTATACGTTATA
This sequence comes from Ptiloglossa arizonensis, assembly GCF_051014685.1. Classification (NCBI taxonomy): domain Eukaryota; kingdom Metazoa; phylum Arthropoda; class Insecta; order Hymenoptera; family Colletidae; genus Ptiloglossa; species Ptiloglossa arizonensis. The sequence goes on along the minus strand of NW_027478408.1, from coordinate 526,933 downwards.
CGTTATACGTTATACGTTATACGTTATACGTTATACGTTATACGTTATACGTTATACGTTATACGTTATACGTTATACGTTGTACGTTATACGTTTTAAGTTGTACGTTATACGATATACGTTATACGTTATACGTTATACGTTATACGTTATACGTTATACGTTATACGTTATACGTTATACGTTATACGTGGTACGTTATACGTTGTACGTTATACGTTGGACGTTATACGTTGTACGTTATACGTTGTACGTTATACGTTGTACGTTATACGTTGTACGTTATACGTTGTACGTTATACGTTGTACGTTATACGTTGTACGTTATACGTTATACGTTATACGTTATACGTTATACGTCATACGTTATACGTTATACGTTGTACGTTATACGTTGTACGTTATACGATATACGTTATACGTTATTCGTTATACGTACTTCGTTACACGTTATACGTTATACGTTATACGTTATACGTTTTACGATATACGATGTACGTTATACGTTATACGTTATACGTTATACATTATGCGTTATACGTTTTACGTTATTCGTTATGAGTTATACGTTATACGTTATACGTTATACGTTATACGTTATACGTTATACGTTATACGTTATACGTTATACGTTATACGTTATTAGTTATACGTTATACGTTATACGTTATACGTTATACGTTATCCGTTATACGTTATACGTTATACGTTATACGTTATACGTTGTACGTTATACGTTATACGTTATACGTTATACGTTATACGTTATACGTTATACGTTATACGTTATACGTTATACGTTATACGTTATACGTTATACGTTATAATTTATACGTTATACGTTATACGTTATACGTTATACGTTATACGTTATACGTTATGCATTATACGTTATGCGTTATACGTTATACGTTATACGTTTTACGTTATACGTTATACGTTATACGTTATACGTTATACGTTATACGGTATACGTTATACGTTATACGTTATACGTTATACGTTATACGTTATACGTTATACGTTATACGTTATACGTTATACGTTATACGTTATACGTTATACGTTATACGTTGTACGTTATACGTTATACGTTATACGTTATACGTTATACGTTATACGTTATACGTTATACGTTATACGTTATACGTTGTACGTTATACGTTATAAGTTGTACGTTATACGATATACGTTATACGTTATTCGTTATACGTACTTCGTTACACGTTATACGTTATACGTTATACGTTATACGTTTTACGATGTACGATGTACGTTATACGTTATACGTTATACGTTATACATTATGCGTTATACGTTTTACGTTATTCGTTATGAGTTATACGTTATACGTTATACGTTATACGTTATACGTTATACGTTATACGTTATACGTTATACGTTATACGTTATACGTTATACGTTATACGTTATACGTTATACGTTATACGTTATACGTTATACGTTATACGTTATACGTTATACGTTATACGTTATACGTTATACGTTATACGTTATACGTTATACATTAAACGTTATACGTTATACGTTATACGTTATACGTTATACGTTATACGTTATACGTTATACGTTATACGTTATACGTTATACGTTATACGTTATACGTTATACGTTATACGTTATACGTTATACGTTATACGTTATACGTTATACGTTATACGTTTTACGTTATACGTTATACGTTATACGCTATACGTTATACGTTATACGTTATACGTTATACGTTATACGTTATACGTTATACGTTATACGTTATACGTTATACGTTATACGTTATACGTTATACGTTATACGTTATACGTTGTACGTTATACGTTGTACGTTATACGATATACGTTATACGTTATTCGTTATACGTACTTCGTTACACGTTATACGTTATACGTTATACGTTATACGTTTTACGATATACGATGTACGTTATACGTTATACGTTATACGTTATACATTATGCGTTATACGTTTTACGTTATTCGTTATGAGTTATACGTTATACGTTATACGTTATACGTTATACGTTATACGTTATACGTTATACGTTATACGTTATACGTTATACGTTATACGTTATTAGTTATACGTTATACGTTATACGTTATACGTCATAGGTTATACGTTATACGTTATGCGTTATACGTTATACGTTATACGTTATACGTTATACGTTATACGTTATACGTTATACGTTATACGTTATACGTTATTAGTTATACGTTATACGTTATACGTTATACGTCATAGGTTATACGTTATACGTTATGCGTTATACGTTATACGTTATACGTTATACGTTATACGTTATACGTTATACGTCATAGGTTATACGTTATACGTTATACGTTATACGTTATACGTTATACGTTATACGTTATACGTTATACGTTATACGTTATACGTTATACGTTATACGTTATACGTTATACGATATACGTTATACGTTATACGTTATACGTTATACGTTATACGTTATACGTTATACGTTATACGTTATACGTTATACGTTATACGTTATACGTTATACGTTATACGTTATACGTTATACGTTATACGTTATACGTTATACGTTATACGTTGTAGGTTATACGTTGTACGTTATACGTTATACGTTATACGTTATACGTCATACGTTATACGTTATTCGTAATACGTTATACGTGATACGTTATACGTTGAACGTTATACGTTATACGTTATACGTTATACGTTATACGTTGTACGTTATACGTTATACGTTATACGTTATTCGTTATACGTTATACGTTATACATTACATGTTATACGTTATACGTTATACGTTATACGTTATACGTTATACGTTATACGTTATACGTTATACGTTATACGTTATACGTCATACGTTATACGTTATTCGTAATACGTTATACGTGATACGTTATACGTTGAACGTTATACGTTATACGTTATACGTTATAAGTTATACGTTATACGTCATAGGTTATACGTTATACGTTATACGTTATACGTTATACGTTATACGTTATACGTTAGACGTTATACGTTATGCGTTATACGTTATACGTTATGCGTTATACGTTATACGTTATACGTTATACGTTATACGTTATACGTTATACGTTATACGTTATACGTTATACGTTATACGTTGTACGTTATACGTTGTACGTTATACGTTATAAGTTGTACGTTATACGATATACGTTATACGTTATACGTTATACGATATACGTTATACGTTATACGTTATACGTTATACGTTATACGTTAAACGTTATACGTTATACGTTATACGTTATACGTTATACGTTATACGTTATACGTTATACGTTATACGTTATACGTTATACGTTATACGTTATACGTTATACGTTATACGTTATACGTTATACGTTATACGTTATACGTTATACGTTTTACGTTATACGTTATACGTTATACGTTATACGTTATTCGTTATACGTTATACGTTATACATTACATGTTATACGTTATACGTTATACGTTATACGTTGTACGTTATACGATATACGTTATACGTTATTCGTTATACGTACTTCGTTACACGTTATACGTTATACGTTATACGTTATACGTTTTACGATATACGATGTACGTTATACGTTATACGTTATACGTTATACATTATGCGTTATACGTTTTACGTTATTCGTTATGAGTTATACGTTATACGTTATACGTTATCCGTTATACGTTATACGTTATACGTTATACGTTATACGTTATACGTTATACGTTATACGTTATACGTTATACGATATACGTTATACGTTATACGTTATACGTTATACGTTATACGTTAAACGTTATACGTTATACGTTATACGTTATACGTTATACGTTATACGTTATACGTTATACGTTATACGTTATACGTTATACGTTATACGTTATACGTTATACGTTATACGTTATACGTTATACGTTATACGTTATACGTTATACGTTTTACGTTATACGTTATACGTTATACGTTATACGTTATTCGTTATACGTTATACGTTATACGTTACATGTTATACGTTATACGTTATACGTTATACGTTATACGTTATACGTTATTAGTTATACGTTATACGTTATACGTTATACGTCATAGGTTATACGTTATACGTTATGCGTTATACGTTATACGTTATACGTTATACGTTATACGTTATACGTTATACGTCATAGGTTATACGTTATACGTTATACGTTATACGTTATACGTTATACGTTATACGTTATACGTTATACGTTATACGTTATACGTTATACGTTATACGTTATACGATATACGTTATACGTTATACGTTATACGTTATACGTTATACGTTATACGTTATACGTTATACGTTATACGTTATACGTTATACGTTATACGTTATACGTTATACGTTATACGTTATACGTTATACGTTATACGTTATACGTTATACGTTGTAGGTTATACGTTGTACGTTATACGTTATACGTTATACGTTATACGTCATACGTTATACGTTATTCGTAATACGTTATACGTGATACGTTATACGTTGAACGTTATACGTTATACGTTATACGTTATACGTTATACGTTGTACGTTATACGTTATACGTTATACGTTATTCGTTATACGTTATACGTTATACATTACATGTTATACGTTATACGTTATACGTTATACGTTATACGTTATACGTTATACGTTATACGTTATACGTTATACGTCATACGTTATACGTTATTCGTAATACGTTATACGTGATACGTTATACGTTGAACGTTATACGTTATACGTTATACGTTATACGTTATAAGTTATACGTTATACGTCATAGGTTATACGTTATACGTTATACGTTATACGTTATACGTTATACGTTATACGTTAGACGTTATACGTTATGCGTTATACGTTATACGTTATGCGTTATACGTTATACGTTATACGTTAAACGTTATACGTTATACGTTATACGTTATACGTTATACGTTATACGTTATACGTTATACGTTATACGTTATACGTTGTACGTTATACGTTATACGTTATACGTTATCCGTTATACGTTATACGTTATACGTTATACGTTATACGTTATACGTTATACGTTATACGTCATAGGTTATACGTTATACGTTATGCGGTATACGTTATACATTATATGTTATACGATATACGTTATACGTTATACGTTTTACGTTATACGTTATACGTTATACGTTATAGGTTATACGTTATACGTTATACGTTATACGTTATACGTTATACGTTATACGTTATACGTTATACGTTATACGTTATACGTTATACGTTATACGTGGTACGTTATACGTTGTACGTTATACGTTGTACGTTATACGTTGTACGTTATACGTTGTACGTTATACGTTGTACGTTATACGTTGTACGTTATACGTTGTACGTTATACGTTGTACGTTATACGTTGTACGTTATACGTTGTACGTTATACGTTGTACGTTATACGTTGTACGTTATACGTTGTACGTTATACGTTATACGTTATACGTTATACGTTATACGTTATACGTTATACGTTATACGTTATACGTTGTACGTTATACGTTGTACGTTATACGATATACGTTATACGTTATTCGTTATACGTACTTCGTTACACGTTATACGTTATACGTTATACGTTATACGTTATGCGTCATAGGTTATACGTTATACGTTATACGTTATACGTTATACGTTATACGTTATACGTTATACGTTATACGTTATACGTTATACGTTATACGTTATACGTTATACGTTATACGATATACGTTATACGTTATACGTTATACGTTATACGTTATACATTATACGTTATACGTTATACGTGATACGTTATACGTTATACGTTATACCTTATACGTTATACGTTATACGTTATACGTTATACGTTATACGTTATACGTTATACGTTATACGTTATACGTTATACGTTATACGTTATACGTTATACGTTATACGTTATACGTTATACGTTATACGTTATACGTTATACGTTATACGTTATACGATATACGTTATACGTTGTACGTTATACGTTGTACGTTATACGTTGTACGTTATACGTTGTACGTTATGCGTTGTACGTTATACGTTGTACGTTATACGTTATACGTTATACGTTATACGTTATACGTTATACGTTATACGTTATACGTTATACGTTGTACGTTATACGTTATACGTTATACGTTATTCGTTATACGTTATACGTTATACATTACATGTTATACGTTATACGTTATACGTTATACGTTATACGTTATACGTTATACGTTATACGTTATACGTTATACGTTATACGTTATACGTTATACGTTGTACGTTATACGTTATACGTTATACGTTATTCGTTATACGTTATACGTTATACATTACATGTTATACGTTATACGTTATACGTTATACGTTATACGTTATACGTTATACGTTATACGTTATACGTTATACGTTACACGTTATACGTCATACGTTATACGTTGTACGTTATACGTTATACGTTATACGTTATAAGTTATACGTTATACGTCATAGGTTATACGTTATACGTTATACGTTATACGTTATACGTTATACGTTATACGTTAGACGTTATACGTTATGCGTTATACGTTATACGTTATGCGTTATACGTTATACGTTATACGTTATACGTTATACGTTATACGTTATACGTTATACGTTATACGTTATACGTTATACGTTATACGTTATACGTTATACGTTATACGTTATACGTTGTACGTTATACGTTATACGTTATACGTTATCCGTTATGCGTTATACGTTATACATTACATGTTATACGTTATACGTTATACGTTATACGTTATACGTTATACGTTATACGTTATACGTTATACGTTATACGTTATACGTTATACGTTATACGTTATTCGTTATACGTTATACGTTATACGTTATACGTTATACGTTATACGTTATACGTTATACGTTATACGTTATACGTTATACGTTATACGTTATACGTTATACGTTATACGTTATACGTTATACGTCATAGGTTATACGTTATACGTTATGCGGTATACGTTATACATTATACGTTATACGATATACGTTATACGTTATGCGTTATGCGTTCTTCGTTACACGTTATACGTTATTCGGTATGCGTTATACGTTATACGTTATACGTTATACGTTATACGTTATACGTTATACGTCATACGTTATACGTTATTCGTAATACGTTATACGTGATACGTTATACGTTGTACGTTATACGTTATACGTTATACGTTATACGTTATAAGTTATACGTTATACGTCATAGGTTATACGTTATACGTTATACGTTATACGTTATACGTTATACGTTATACGTTATACGTTATACGTTATACGTTATGCGTTATACGTTATACGTTATACATTACATGTTATACGTTATACGTTATACGTTATACGTTATACGTCATAGGTTATACGATATACGTTATACGTTATACGTTATACGTTATACGTTATACGTCATATGTTATACGTTATACGTTATAACGTTATACGTTATACGTTATACGTTATACGTTATACGTTATACGTTATACGTTATACGTTATACGTTATACGTTATACGTTATACGTTATACGTTATACGTTATACGTTATACGTTATACGTTATACGTTAAACGTTATACGTTATACGTTATACGTTATACGTTATACGTTATACGTTATACGTTATACGTTATACGTTATACATTACATGTTATACGTTATACGTTATACGTTATACGTTATACGTTATACGTTATACGTTATACGTTATAACGTTATACGTTATACGTTATACGTTATAACGTTATACGTTATACGTTATACGTTATACGTTATACGTTATACGTCATACGTTATACGTTATACATTACATGTTATACGTTATACGTTATACGTTATACGTTATACGTTATACGTTATACGTTATACGTTATACGTTATACGTTATACGTTATACGTTATACGTTATACGTTACACGTCATACGTTATACGTTATTCGTAATACGTTATACGTGATACGTTATACGTTGTACGTTATACGTTATACGTTATACATTATAAGTTATACGTTATACGTCATAGGTTATACGTTATACGTTATACGTTATACGTTATACGTTATGCGTTATACGTTATACGTTATACGTTATACGTTATACGTTATACGTTATACGTTATACGTTATACGTTATATGTTATACGTTATACGTTATACGTTATACGTTATACGTTATACGTTATACGTTATACGTTATACGTTATACGTTATACGTTATACGTTATACGTTATACGTTATACGTTATACGTTATACGTAATACGTTATACGTTATACGTTTTACGTTATACGTTATACGTTATACGTTATACGTTATACGTTATACGTTATACGTCATACGTTATACGTTATACGTTATACGTTATACGTTATACGTTATACGTTATACGTTATACGTTATACGTTATACGTTATACGTTATACGTTATACGTTATACGTTATACGTTATACGTTATACGTTATACGTTATACGTTATACGTTATACGTTATACGTTATACGTTGTACGTTATACGTTTTAAGTTGTACGTTATACGATATACGTTATACGTTATACGTTATACGTACTTCGTTACACGTTATACGTTATACGTTATACGTTATACGTTTTACGATATACGATATACGTTATACGTTATACGTTATACGTTATACGTTATACGTTATACTTTATACGTTATAGGTGTTACGTTATACGTTATACGTTAAACGTGATTCGTAATACGTTATACGTGATACGTTATACTTTGTACGTTATACGTTATACGTTATACGTTATACGTTATACGTTATACGTTATACGTTATACGTTATACGTTATACGTTATACGTTATACGTTATACGTTATACGTTATACGTTGTACGTTATACGTTATACGTTATACGTTATTCGTTATACGTTATACGTTATACATTACATGTTATACGTTATACGTTATACGTTATACGTTATACGTTATACGTTATACGTTATACGTTATACGTTATACGTTATACGTTATACGTTATACGTTGTACGTTATACGTTATACGTTATACGTTATTCGTTATACGTTATACGTTATACATTACATGTTATACGTTATACGTTATACGTTATACGTTATACGTTATACGTTATACGTTATACGTTATACGTTACACGTTATACGTTATACGTTATACGTCATACGTTATACGTTATTCGTAATACGTTATACGTGATACGTTATACGTTGTACGTTATACGTTATACGTTATACGTTATATGTTATACGTTATACGTTAGACGTTATACGTTATACGTTATATGTTATACGTCATACGTTATACGTTATTCGTAATACGTTATACGTGATACGTTATACGTTGTACGTTACACGTTATACGTTATACGTTATACGTTATACGTTATACGTCATAGGTTATACGTTATACGTTATACGTTATACGTTATACGTAATACGTTATACGTTAGACGTTATACGTTATGCGTTATACGTTATACGTTATGCGTTCTACGTTATACGTTATACGTTATACTTTATACGTTATACGTTATACGTTATACGTTATACGTTATACGTTATACGTTATACGTTATACGTTATACGTTGTACGTTATACGTTATACGTTATACGTTATCCGTTATACGTTATACGTTATACATTACATGTTATACGTTATACGTTATACGTTATACGTTATACGTTATACGTTATACGTTATACGTTATACGTTATACGTTATACGTTATACGTTATACGTTATACGTTATACGTTATACGTTATACGTTATACGTTATACGTTATACGTTATACGTTATACGTTATACGTTATACGTTATACGTTATACGTTATACGTTATACGTTATACGTTATACGTTATACGTTATACGTTATACGTTATACGTTATACGTTATACGTTATACGTTATACGTCATAGGTTATACGTTATACGTTATGCGGTATACGTTATACATTATATGTTATACGATATACGTTATACGTTATGCGTTATGCGTTCTTCGTTACACGTTATACGTTATTCGGTATGCGTTATACGTTATACGTTATACGTTGTACGTTATACGTTATAAGTTGTACGTTATACGATATACGTTATACGTTATTCGTTATACGTACTTCGTTACACGTTATACGTTATACGTTATACGTTATACGTTTTACGATATACGTTATACGTTATACGTTATACGTTATACGTTATACGTTATACGTTGTACGTTATACGTTGTACGTTATACGTTGTACGTTATACGTTGTACGTTATACGTTATACGTTATACGTTATTCGTTATACGTTATACGTTATACATTACATGTTATACGTTATACGTTATACGTTATACGTTATACGTTATACGTTATACGTTATACGTTATACGTTATACGTTATACGTTATTCGTTATACGTTATACGTTATACATTACATGTTATACGTTATACGTTATACGTTATACTTTATACGTTATACGTTATTAGTTATACGTTATACGTTATACGTTATACGTCATAGGTTATACGTTATACGTTATGCGTTATACGTTATACGTTATACGTTATACGTTATACGTTATACGTTATACGTCATAGGTTATACATTATACGTTATACGTTATACGTTATACGTTATACGTTATACGTTATACGTTATACGTTATACGTTATACGTTATACGTTATACGTTATACGATATACGTTATACGTTATACGTTATACGTTATACGTTATACGTTATACGTTATACGTTATACGTTATACGTTATACGTTATACGTTATACCTTATACGTTATACGTTATACGTTATACGTTATACGTTATACGTTATACGTTATACGTTATACGTTATACGTTATACGTTATACGTTATACGTTATACGTTATACGTTATACGTTATACGTTGTACGTTATACGTTGTACGTTATACGTTGTACGTTATACGTTGTACGTTATACGTTATACGTTATACGTTATTCGTTATACGTTATACGTTATACATTACATGTTATACGTTATACGTTATACGTTATACGTTATACGTTATACGTTATACGTTATACGTTATACGTTGTACGTTATACGTTGTACGTTATACGTTATACGTTATACGTTATACGTTATACGTTATACGTTATACGTTATACGTTATACGTTATACGTTATACGTTATACGTTATACGTTATACGTTATACGTTATACGTCATAGGTTATACGTTATACGTTATGCGGTATACGTTATACGTTATACGTTATACGTTATACGTTATACGTCATAGGTTATACGTTATACGTTATGCGGTATACGTTATACATTATATGTTATACGATATACGTTATACGTTATGCGTTATGCGTTCTTCGTTACACGTTATACGTTATTCGGTATGCGTTATACGTTATACGTTATACGTTGTACGTTATACGTTATAAGTTGTACGTTATACGATATACGTTATACGTTATTCGTTATACGTACTTCGTTACACGTTATACGTTATACGTTATACGTTATACGTTTTACGATATACGTTATACGTTATACGTTATACGTTATACGTTATACGTTATACGTTGTACGTTATACGTTGTACGTTATACGTTGTACGTTATACGTTGTACGTTATACGTTATACGTTATACGTTATTCGTTATACGTTATACGTTATACATTACATGTTATACGTTATACGTTATACGTTATACGTTATACGTTATACGTTATACGTTATACGTTATACGTTATACGTTATACGTTATTCGTTATACGTTATACGTTATACATTACATGTTATACGTTATACGTTATACGTTATACTTTATACGTTATACGTTATTAGTTATACGTTATACGTTATACGTTATACGTCATAGGTTATACGTTATACGTTATGCGTTATACGTTATACGTTATACGTTATACGTTATACGTTATACGTTATACGTCATAGGTTATACATTATACGTTATACGTTATACGTTATACGTTATACGTTATACGTTATACGTTATACGTTATACGTTATACGTTATACGTTATACGTTATACGATATACGTTATACGTTATACGTTATACGTTATACGTTATACGTTATACGTTATACGTTATACGTTATACGTTATACGTTATACGTTATACCTTATACGTTATACGTTATACGTTATACGTTATACGTTATACGTTATACGTTATACGTTATACGTTATACGTTATACGTTATACGTTATACGTTATACGTTATACGTTATACGTTATACGTTGTACGTTATACGTTGTACGTTATACGTTGTACGTTATACGTTGTACGTTATACGTTATACGTTATACGTTATTCGTTATACGTTATACGTTATACATTACATGTTATACGTTATACGTTATACGTTATACTTTATACGTTATACGTTATTAGTTATACGTTATACGTTATACGTTATACGTCATAGGTTATACGTTATACGTTATGCGTTATACGTTATACGTTATACGTTATACGTTATACATTACATGTTATACGTTATACGTTATACGTTATACGTTATACGTTATACGTTATACGTTATACGTTATACGTTGTACGTTATACGTTATACGTTATACGTTGTACGTTATACGTTATACGTTATACGTTATTCGTTATACGTTATACGTTATACATTACATGTTATACGTTATACGTTATACGTTATACGTTATACGTTATACGTTATACGTTATACGTTATACGTTATACGTTATACGTTATACGTTATACGTTATACGTTATACGTTATACGTTATACGTTATACGTTATACGTTATACGTTATACGTTATACGTTATACGTTATACGTTATACGTTATACGTTATACGTTATACGTTATACGTTATACGTTATACGTTATACGTTATACGTTATACGTTATACGTCATAGGTTATACGTTATACGTTATGCGGTATACGTTATACATTATACGTTATACGATATACGTTATACGTTATGCGTTATGCGTTCTTCGATACACGTTATACGTTATTCGGTATGCGTTATACGTTATACGTTATACGTTATACGTTATACGTTATACGTTATACGTTATACGTTATACATTATACGTTATACGTTATACGTTATACGTTATACGTTATACGTCATACGTTATACGTTATTCGTAATACGTTATACGTGATACGTTATACGTTGTACGTTATACGTTATACGTTATACATTATACGTTATACGTTATACGTTATACGTTATACGTTATACGTTATACGTTATACGTTATACGTTATACGTTATACGTTATACGTTATACGTTATACGTTATACGTTATACGTTATACGTTATACGTTATACGTTATACGTTATACGTTATACGTTATACGTTATACGTTATACGTTATACGTTATACGCCATAGGTTATACGTTATACGTTATGCGGTATACGTTATACATTATGTTATACGATATACGTTATACGTTATGCGTTATGCGTTCTTCGTTACACGTTATACGTTATTCGGTATGCGTTATACGTTATACGTTATACGTTGTACGTTATACGTTATAAGTTGTACGTTATACGATATACGTTATACGTTATTCGTTATACGTACTTCGTTACACGTTATACGTTATACGTTATACGTTATACGTTTTACGATATACGTTATACGTTATACGTTATACGTTATACGTTATACGTTATACGTTGTACGTTATACGTTGTACGTTATACGTTGTACGTTATACGTTGTACGTTATACGTTATACGTTATACGTTATTCGTTATACGTTATACGTTATACATTACATGTTATACGTTATACGTTATACGTTATACGTTATACGTTATACGTTATACGTTATACGTTATACGTTATACGTTATACGTTATACGTTATTCGTTATACGTTATACGTTATACATTACATGTTATACGTTATACGTTATACGTTATACTTTATACGTTATACGTTATTAGTTATACGTTATACGTTATACGTTATACGTCATAGGTTATACGTTATACGTTATGCGTTATACGTTATACGTTATACGTTATACGTTATACGTTATACGTTATACGTCATAGGTTATACATTATACGTTATACGTTATACGTTATACGTTATACGTTATACGTTATACGTTATACGTTATACGTTATACGTTATACGTTATACGTTATACGATATACGTTATACGTTATACGTTATACGTTATACGTTATACGTTATACGTTATACGTTATACGTTATACGTTATACGTTATACGTTATACCTTATACGTTATACGTTATACGTTATACGTTATACGTTGTACGTTATACGTTATACGTTATACGTTATTCGTTATACGTTATACGTTATACATTACATATTATACGTTATACGTTATACGTTATACGTTATACGTTATACGTTATACGTTATACGTTATACGTTACACGTTATACGTTATACGTTATACGTCATACGTTATACGTTATTCGTAATACGTTATACGTGATACGTTATACGTTGTACGTTATACGTTATACGTTATACGTTATATGTTATACGTTATACGTTAGACGTTATACGTTATACGTTATATGTTATACGTCATACGTTATACGTTATTCGTAATACGTTATACGTGATACGTTATACGTTGTACGTTACACGCTATACGTTATACGTTATAAGTTATACGTTATACGTCATAGGTTATACGTTATACGTTATACGTTATACGTTATACGTAATACGTTATACGTTAGACGTTATACGTTATGCGTTATACGTTATACGTTATGCGTTCTACGTTATACGTTATACGTTATACTTTATACGTTATACGTTATACGTTATACGTTATACGTTATACGTTATACGTTATACGTTATACGTTATACGTTATACGTTGTACGTTATACGTTATACGTTATACGTTATCCGTTATACGTTATACGTTATACATTACATGTTATACGTTATACGTTATACGTTATACGTTATACGTTATACGTTATACGTTATACGTTATACGTTATACGTTATACGTTATACGTTATACGTTATACGTTATACGTTATACGTTATACGTTATACGTTATACGTTATACGTTATACGTTATACGTTATACGTTATACGTTATACGTTATACGTTATACGTTATACGTTATACGTTATACGTTATACGTTATACGTTATACGTTATACGTCATAGGTTATACGTTATACGTTATGCGGTATACGTTACACATTATATGTTATACGATATACGTTATACGTTATGCGTTATGCGTTCTTCGTTACACGTTATACGTTATTCGGTATGCGTTATACGTTATACGTTATACGTTGTACGTTATACGTTATAAGTTGTACGTTATACGATATACGTTATACGTTATTCGTTATACGTACTTCGTTACACGTTATACGTTATACGTTATACGTTATACGTTTTACGATATACGTTATACGTTATACGTTATACGTTATACGTTATACGTTATACGTTGTACGTTATACGTTGTACGTTATACGTTGTACGTTATACGTTGTACGTTATACGTTATACGTTATACGTTATTCGTTATACGTTATACGTTATACATTACATGTTATACGTTATACGTTATACGTTATACGTTATACGTTATACGTTATACGTTATACGTTATACGTTATACGTTATACGTTATTCGTTATACGTTATACGTTATACATTACATGTTATACGTTATACGTTATACGTTATACTTTATACGTTATACGTTATTAGTTATACGTTATACGTTATACGTTATACGTCATAGGTTATACGTTATACGTTATGCGTTATACGTTATACGTTATACGTTATACGTTATACGTTATACGTTATACGTCATAGGTTATACATTATACGTTATACGTTATACGTTATACGTTATACGTTATACGTTATACGTTATACGTTATACGTTATACGTTATACGTTATACGTTATACGATATACGTTATACGTTATACGTTATACGTTATACGTTATACGTTATACGTTATACGTTATACGTTATACGTTATACGTTATACGTTATACCTTATACGTTATACGTTATACGTTATACGTTATACGTTATACGTTATACGTTATACGTTATACGTTATACGTTATACGTTATACGTTATACGTTATACGTTATACGTTATACGTTATACGTTATACGTTGTACGTTATACGTTGTACGTTATACGTTGTACGTTATACGTTGTACGTTATACGTTATACGTTATACGTTATTCGTTATACGTTATACGTTATACATTACATGTTATACGTTATACGTTATACGTTATACGTTATACGTTATACGTTATACGTTATACGTTATACGTTGTACGTTATACGTTATACGTTATACGTTGTACGTTATACGTTATACGTTATACGTTATACGTTATACGTTATACGTCGTATGTTATACGTTATACGTCATAGGTTATACGTTATACGTTATACGTTATACGTTATACGTTATACGTTATACGTTATACGTTATACGTTATACGTTATACGTTATACGTTATACGTTATACGTTTTACGATATACGATATACGTTATACGTTATACGTTATACGTTATACGTTATACGTTATACGTCCTACGATATTCGTTATACGTTATTAGTGATACGTTATACGTTATACGTTATACGTTATACGTTATACGCTATACGTTATACGTTATACGTTATACGTTATACGTTATACGTTATACGTTATACGTTGTACGTTATACGTTGTACGTTATACGTTATACGTTATACGTTATACGTTATTCGTTATACGTTATACGTTATACATTACATGTTATACGTTATACGTTATACGGTATACGTTATACGTTATACGTTATACGTTATACGTTATACGTTATACGTTATACGTTATACGTTATACGTTATACGTCATACGTTATACGTTATTCGTAATACGTTATACGTGATACGTTATACGTTGTACGTTATACGTTATACGTTATACGTTATACGTTATAAGTTATACGTTATACGTCATAGGTTATACGTTATACGTTATACGTTATACGTTATACGTTATACGTTATACGTTATACGTTATACGTTATACGTTATACGTTATGCGTTATACGTTATACGTTATACATTACATGTTATACGTTATACGTTATACGTTATACGTTATTCGTAATACGTTATACGTGATACGTTATACGTTGTACGTTATACGTTATACGTTATACGTCGTATGTTATACGTTATACGTCATAGGTTATACGTTATACGTTATACGTTATACGTTATACGTTATACGTTATACGTTATACGTTATACGTTATACGTTATACGTTATACGTTATACGTTATACGTTATACGTTATACGTTATACGTTATACGTTATACGTTATACGTTACACGTTATACGTCATAGGTTATACGTTATACGTTATACGTTATACGTTATACGTTATACGTTATACGTTATACGTTATACGTTATACGTCCTACGATATTCGTTATACGTTATTAGTGATACGTTATACGTTATACGTTATACGTTATACGTTATACGTTATACGTTATACGTTATACGTTATACGTTATACGTTATACGTTATACGTTATACGTTATACGTTATACGTTATACGTTATACGTTATACGTTATACGTTATACGTTATACGTTATACGTTATACGTTATACGTGGTACGTTATACGTTGTACGTTATACGTTGTACGTTATACGTTGTACGTTATACGTTGTACGTTATACGTTGTACGTTATACGTTGTACGTTATACGTTGTACGTTATACGTTATACGTTATACGTTATACGTTATACGTTATACATTACATGTTATACGTTATACGTTATACGTTATACGTTATACGTTATACGTTATACGTTATACGTTATACGTTATACGTTATGCGTTATACGTTGTACGTTATACGTTGTACGTTATACGTTGTACGTTATACGTTGTACGTTATACGTTGTACGTTATACGTTGTACGTTATACGTTGTACGTTATACGTTGTACGTTATACGTTGTACGTTATACGTTGTACGTTATACGTTATACGTTATACGTTATACGTTATACGTTATACGTTATACGTTGTACGTTATACGTTGTACGTTATACGATATACGTTATACGTTATTCGTTATACGTACTTCGTTACACGTTATACGTTATACGTTATACGTTATACGTTTTACGATATACGATGTACGTTATACGTTATACGTTATACGTTATACGTTATACATTATGCGTTATACGTTTTACGTTATTCGTTATGAGTTATACGTTATACGTTATACGTTATACGTTATACGTTATACGTTATACGTTATACGTTATACGTTATACGTTATTAGTTATACGTTATACGTTATACATTACATGTTATACGTTATACGTTATACGTTATACGTTATACGTTATACGTTATTAGTTATACGTTATACGTTATACGTTATACGTCATAGGTTATACGTTATACGTTATGCGTTATACGTTATACGTTATACGTTATACGTTATACGTTATACGTTATACGTTATACGTCATAGGTTATACGTTATACGTTGTACGTTATACGTTATACGT
Source organism: Ptiloglossa arizonensis (assembly GCF_051014685.1). Lineage (NCBI taxonomy): Eukaryota > Metazoa > Arthropoda > Insecta > Hymenoptera > Colletidae > Ptiloglossa > Ptiloglossa arizonensis. Next base: position 508,204 of record NW_027478408.1, on the reverse strand, counting down.
TATACGTTATACGTTATACGTTATACGTTATACGTTATACGTTATACGTTATACGTTATACGTTATACGTTATACGTTATACGTTATACGTTATACGTTATACGTTATACGTTATACGTTATACGTTATACGTTATACGTTATACGTTATACGTTATACGTTATACGTTATACGTTATACGTTATACGTCATACGTTATACGTTATACGTTATACGTTATACGTTATACGTTATACGTTATACGTTATACGTTATACGTTATACGTTATACGTTATACGTTATACGTTATACGTTATGCGTTATGCGTTCTTCGTTACACGTTATACGTTATTCGGTATGCGTTATACGTTATACGTTATACGTTATACGTTATACGTTATACGTTATACGTTATACGTTATACGTTATACGTTATACGTTATACGTTATACGTTATACGTTATACGTTATACTTTATACGTTATACGTTATACGTTATACGTTATACGTTATACGTTATACGTTATACGTTATACGTTATACGTTATACGTTATACGTTACACGTTATACGTCATAGGTTATACGTTATACGTTATACGTTATACGTTATACGTTATACGTTATACGTTATACGTTATACGTCCTACGATATTCGTTATACGTTATTAGTGATACGTTATACGTTATACGTTATACGTTATACGTTATACGTTATACGTTATACGTTATACGTTATACGTTATACGTTATACGTTATACGTTATACGTTATACGTTATACGTTATACGTTATACGTTACACGTTATACGTTATACGTTATACGTGGTACGTTATACGTTGTACGTTATACGTTGTACGTTATACGTTGTACGTTATACGTTGTACGTTATACGTTGTACGTTATACGTTGTACGTTATACGTTATACGTTATACGTTATACGTTATACGTTATACATTACATGTTATACGTTATACGTTATACGTTATACGTTATACGTTATACGTTATACGTTATACGTTATACGTTATACGTTATACGTTATACGTTGTACGTTATACGTTGTACGTTATACGTTGTACGTTATACGTTGTACGTTATACGTTGTACGTTATACGTTGTACGTTATACGTTGTACGTTATACGTTGTACGTTATACGTTGTACGTTATACATTGTACGTTATACGTTGTACGTTATACGTTGTACGTTATACGTTGTACGTTATACGTTGTACGTTATACGTTATACGTTATACGTTATACGTTATACGTTATACGTTATACGTTGTACGTTATACGTTGTACGTTATACGATATACGTTATACGTTATTCGTTATACGTACTTCGTTACACGTTATACGTTATACGTTATACGCTATACGTTTTACGATATACGATGTACGTTATACGTTATACGTTATACGTTATACATTATGCGTTATACGTTTTACGTTATTCGTTATGAGTTATACGTTATACGTTATACGTTATACGTTATACGTTATACGTTATACGTTATACGTTATACGTTATACGTTATTAGTTATACGTTATACGTTATACGTTATACGTTATACGTTATACGTTATACGGTATACGTTATACGTTATACGTTATACGTTATACGTTATACGTTATACGTTATACGTTATACGTTTTACGTTATACGTTATACGTTATACGTTATACGTTATACGTTATACGTTATACGTTATACGTTATACGTTATACGTTATACGTTATACGTTATACGTTATACGTTTACGTTATACGTTATACGTTATACGTTATTAGTTATACGTTATACGTTATACGTTATACGTCATAGGTTATACGTTATACGTTATGCGTTATACGTTATACGTTATGCGTTATACGTTATACGTTATACTTTATACGTCATAGGTTATACGTTATACGTCATACGTTATACGTTATACGTTATACGTTATACGTTATACGTTATACGTTGTACGTTATACGTTATACGTTATACGTTATACGTTATTCGTTATACGTTATACGTTATACATTATATGTTATACGTTATACGTTATACGTTATACGTTATACGTTATACGTTATACGTTATACGTTATACGTTATACGTTATACGTTATACGTTATACGTTATACGTTATACGTTATACGTTATACGTTATACGTTATACGTTATACGTTATACGTTATACGTTATACGTTATACGTTATACGTTATAATTTATACGTTATACGTTATACGTTATACGTTATACGTTATGCATTATACGTTATGCGTTATACGTTATACGTTATACGTTTTACGTTATACGTTATACGTTATACGTTATACGTTATACGTTATGCATTATACGTTATGCGTTATACGTTATACGTTATACGTTACACGTTATACGTTATACGTTATATGTTATAATTTATACGTTATACGTTATACGTTATACGTTATACGTTATGCATTATACGTTATGCGTTATACGTTATACGTTATACGTTTTACGTTATACGTTATACGTTATACGTTATACGTTATACGTTATACGGTATACGTTATACGTTATACGTTATACGTTATACGTTATACGTTATACGTTATACGTTATACGTTATACGTTATACGTTATACGTTATGCGTTATACGTTATACGTTATACGTTATACGTTATACGTTATACGTTACACGTTATACGTTATACGTTATACGTTATACGTTGTACGTTATACGTTATAAGTTGTACGTTATACGATATACGTTATACGTTATTCGTTATACGTACTTCGTTACACGTTATACGTTATACGTTATACGTTATACATTTTACGATATACGATGTACGTTATACGTTATACGTTATACGTTATACATTATGCGTTATACGTTTTACGTTATTCGTTATTCGTTATACGTTATACGTTATACGTTATACGTTATACGTTATACGTTATACGTTATACGTTATACGTTATACGTTATACGTTATACGTTATACGTTATACGTTATACGTCATACGTTATACGTTATACGTTATACGTTAAACGTTATACGTTATACGTTATACGTTATACGTTATACGTTATACGTTATACGTTATACGTTATACGTTATACGTTATACGTTATACGTTATACGTTATACGTTATACGTTATACGTTATACGTTATACGTTATACGTTATACGTTATACGTTATACGTTTTACGTTATACGTTATACGTTATACGTTATACGTTATACGTCATAGGTTATACGTTATACGTTATACGTTATACGTTGTACGTTATACGTTGTACCTTATACGTTATACGTTATACGTTATTCGTTATACGTTATACGTTATACATTACATGTTATACGATATACGATGTACGTTATACGTTATACGTTATACGTTATACATTATGCGTTATACGTTATACGTTATACGTTATACGTTATACGTTTTACGTTATACGTTATACGTTATACGTTATACGTTATTCGTTATACGTTATACGTTATACGTTATACGTTATTCGTTATACGTTATACGTTATACATTACATGTTATACGTTATACGTTATACGTTATACGTTATACGTTATACGTTATTAGTTATACGTTATACGTTATACGTTATACGTTATACGTTATACGTTATACGTTAAACGTTATACGTTATACGTTATACGTTATACGTTATACGTTATACGTTATACGTTATACGTTATACGTTATACGTTATACGTTACACGTTATACGTTATACGTTATACGTTATACGTTATACGTTATACGTTATACGTTATACGTTATACGTTTTACGTTATACGTTATACGTTATACGTTATACGTTATTCGTTATACGTTATACGTTATACGTTATACGTTATTCGTTATACGTTATACGTTATACATTACATGTTATACGTTATACGTTATACGTTATACGTTATACGTTATACGTTATTAGTTATACGTTATACGTTATACGTTATACGTCATAGGTTATACGTTATACGTTATGCGTTATACGTTATACGTTATACGTTATACGTTATACGTTATACGTTATACGTCATAGGTTATACGTTATACGTTATACGTTATACGTTATACGTTATACGTTATACGTTATACGTTATACGTTATACGTTATACGTTATACGTTATACGTTATACGTTATACGTTATACGTTATACGTTATACGTTATACGTTATACGTTATACGTTATACGTTATACGTTATACGTTATACGTTATACGTTATACGTTATACGATATACGTTATACGTTATACGTTACACGTTATACGTCATAGGTTATACGTTATACGTCATAGGTTATACGTTATACGTTATGCGGTATACGTTATACATTATATGTTATACGATATACGTTATACGTTATGCGTTATGCGTTCTTCGTTACACGTTATACGTTATTCGGTATGCGTTATACGTTATACGTTATACGTTATACGTTATACGTTATACGTTATACGTTATACGTTATACGTTATACGTTATACGTTATACGTCATACGTTATATGTTATACGTTATACGTTATACTTTATACGTTATACGTTATACGTTATACGTTATACGTTATACGTTATACGTTATACGTTATACGTTATACGTTACACGTTATACGTCATAGGTTATACGTTATACGTTATACGTTATACGTTATACGTTATACGTTATACGTTATACGTTATACGTCCTACGATATTCGTTATACGTTATTAGTGATACGTTATACGTTATACGTTATACGTTATACGTTATACGTTATACGTTATACGTTATACGTTATACGTTATGCATTATACGTTATGCGTTATACGTTATACGTTATACGTTTTACGTTATACGTTATACGTTATACGTTATACGTTATACGTTATGCATTATACGTTATGCGTTATACGTTATACGTTATACGTTACACGTTATACGTTATACGTTATATGTTATAATTTATACGTTATACGTTATACGTTATACGTTATACGTTATGCATTATACGTTATGCGTTATACGTTATACGTTATACGTTTTACGTTATACGTTATACGTTATACGTTATACGTTATACGTTATACGGTATACGTTATACGTTATACGTTATACGTTATACGTTATACGTTATACGTTATACGTTATACGTTATACGTTATTAGTTATACGTTATACGTTATACGTTATACGTTATACGTTATACGTTATACGGTATACGTTATACGTTATACGTTATACGTTATACGTTATACGTTATACGTTATACGTTATACGTTTTACGTTATACGTTATACGTTATACGTTATACGTTATACGTTATACGTTATACGTTATACGTTATACGTTATACGTTATACGTTATACGTTATACGTTATACGTTTACGTTATACGTTATACGTTATACGTTATTAGTTATACGTTATACGTTATACGTTATACGTCATAGGTTATACGTTATACGTTATGCGTTATACGTTATACGTTATGCGTTATACGTTATACGTTATACTTTATACGTCATAGGTTATACGTTATACGTCATACGTTATACGTTATACGTTATACGTTATACGTTATACGTTATACGTTGTACGTTATACGTTATACGTTATACGTTATACGTTATTCGTTATACGTTATACGTTATACATTATAATTTATACGTTATACGTTATACGTTATACGTTATACGTTATGCATTATACGTTATGCGTTATACGTTATACGTTATACGTTTTACGTTATACGTTATACGTTATACGTTATACGTTATACGTTATGCGTTATACGTTATACGTTATACGTTATACGTTATACGTTATACGTTATGCATTATACGTTATGCGTTATACGTTATACGTTATACGTTACACGTTATACGTTATACGTTATATGTTATAATTTATACGTTATACGTTATACGTTATACGTTATACGTTATACGTTATGCATTATACGTTATGCGTTATACGTTATACGTTATACGTTTTACGTTATACGTTATACGTTATACGTTATACGTTATACGTTATACGGTATACGTTATACGTTATACGTTATACGTTATACGTTATACGTTATACGTTATACGTTATACGTTATACGTTATACGTTATACGTTATGCGTTATACGTTATACGTTATACGTTATACGTTATACGTTATACGTTACACGTTATACGTTATACGTTATACGTTATACGTTGTACGTTATACGTTATAAGTTGTACGTTATACGATATACGTTATACGTTATTCGTTATACGTACTTCGTTACACGTTATACGTTATACGTTATACGTTATACATTTTACGATATACGATGTACGTTATACGTTATACGTTATACGTTATACATTATGCGTTATACGTTTTACGTTATTCGTTATTCGTTATACGTTATACGTTATACGTTATACGTTATACGTTATACGTTATACGTTATACGTTATACGTTATACGTTATACGTTATACGTTATACGTTATACGTTATACGTCATACGTTATACGTTATACGTTATACGTTAAACGTTATACGTTATACGTTATACGTTATACGTTATACGTTATACGTTATACGTTATACGTTATACGTTATACGTTATACGTTATACGTTATACGTTATACGTTATACGTTATACGTTATACGTTATACGTTATACGTTATACGTTATACGTTATACGTTTTACGTTATACGTTATACGTTATACGTTATACGTTATACGTCATAGGTTATACGTTATACGTTATACGTTATACGTTGTACGTTATACGTTGTACCTTATACGTTATACGTTATACGTTATTCGTTATACGTTATACGTTATACATTACATGTTATACGATATACGATGTACGTTATACGTTATACGTTATACGTTATACATTATGCGTTATACGTTATACGTTATACGTTATACGTTATACGTTTTACGTTATACGTTATACGTTATACGTTATACGTTATTCGTTATACGTTATACGTTATACGTTATACGTTATTCGTTATACGTTATACGTTATACATTACATGTTATACGTTATACGTTATACGTTATACGTTATACGTTATACGTTATTAGTTATACGTTATACGTTATACGTTATACGTTATACGTTATACGTTATACGTTAAACGTTATACGTTATACGTTATACGTTATACGTTATACGTTATACGTTATACGTTATACGTTATACGTTATACGTTATACGTTACACGTTATACGTTATACGTTATACGTTATACGTTATACGTTATACGTTATACGTTATACGTTATACGTTTTACGTTATACGTTATACGTTATACGTTATACGTTATTCGTTATACGTTATACGTTATACGTTATACGTTATTCGTTATACGTTATACGTTATACGTTATAAGTTGTACGTTATACGATATACGTTATACGTTATTCGTTATACGTACTTCGTTACACGTTATACGTTATACGTTATACGTTATACATTTTACGATATACGATGTACGTTATACGTTATACGTTATACGTTATACATTATGCGTTATACGTTTTACGTTATTCGTTATTCGTTATACGTTATACGTTATACGTTATACGTTATACGTTATACGTTATACGTTATACGTTATACGTTATACGTTATACGTTATACGTTATACGTTATACGTTATACGTCATACGTTATACGTTATACGTTATACGTTAAACGTTATACGTTATACGTTATACGTTATACGTTATACGTTATACGTTATACGTTATACGTTATACGTTATACGTTATACGTTATACGTTATACGTTATACGTTATACGTTATACGTTATACGTTATACGTTATACGTTATACGTTATACGTTATACGTTTTACGTTATACGTTATACGTTATACGTTATACGTTATACGTCATAGGTTATACGTTATACGTTATACGTTATACGTTGTACGTTATACGTTGTACCTTATACGTTATACGTTATACGTTATTCGTTATACGTTATACGTTATACATTACATGTTATACGATATACGATGTACGTTATACGTTATACGTTATACGTTATACATTATGCGTTATACGTTATACGTTATACGTTATACGTTATACGTTTTACGTTATACGTTATACGTTATACGTTATACGTTATTCGTTATACGTTATACGTTATACGTTATACGTTATTCGTTATACGTTATACGTTATACATTACATGTTATACGTTATACGTTATACGTTATACGTTATACGTTATACGTTATTAGTTATACGTTATACGTTATACGTTATACGTTATACGTTATACGTTATACGTTAAACGTTATACGTTATACGTTATACGTTATACGTTATACGTTATACGTTATACGTTATACGTTATACGTTATACGTTATACGTTACACGTTATACGTTATACGTTATACGTTATACGTTATACGTTATACGTTATACGTTATACGTTATACGTTTTACGTTATACGTTATACGTTATACGTTATACGTTATTCGTTATACGTTATACGTTATACGTTATACGTTATTCGTTATACGTTATACGTTATACATTACATGTTATACGTTATACGTTATACGTTATACGTTATACGTTATACGTTATTAGTTATACGTTATACGTTATACGTTATACGTCATAGGTTATACGTTATACGTTATGCGTTATACGTTATACGTTATACGTTATACGTTATACGTTATACGTTATACGTCATAGGTTATACGTTATACGTTATACGTTATACGTTATACGTTATACGTTATACGTTATACGTTATACGTTATACGTTATACGTTATACGTTATACGTTATACGTTATACGTTATACGTTATACGTTATACGTTATACGTTATACGTTATACGTTATACGTTATACGTTATACGTTATACGTTATACGTTATACGTTATACGTTATACGATATACGTTATACGTTATACGTTACACGTTATACGTCATAGGTTATACGTTATACGTCATAGGTTATACGTTATACGTTATGCGGTATACGTTATACATTATATGTTATACGATATACGTTATACGTTATGCGTTATGCGTTCTTCGTTACACGTTATACGTTATTCGGTATGCGTTATACGTTATACGTTATACGTTATACGTTATACGTTATACGTTATACGTTATACGTTATACGTTATACGTTATACGTTATACGTTATACGTTATATGTTATACGTTATACGTTATACTTTATACGTTATACGTTACACGTTATACGTCATAGGTTATACGTTATACGTTATACGTTATACGTTATACGTTATACGTTATACGTTATACGTTATACGTTATACGTTATACGTTATACGTTATACGTTATACGTTATACGTTATACGTTATACGTTATACGTTATACGTTATACGTTATACGTTATACGTTATACGTTATACGTTATACGTTATACGTTATACTTTATACGTTATACGTTATACGTTATACGTTATACGTTATACGTTACACGTTATACGTCATAGGTTATACGTTATACGTTATACGTTATACGTTATACGTTATACGTTATACGTTATACGTTATACGTCCTACGATATTCGTTATACGTTATTAGTGATACGTTATACGTTATACGTTATACGTTATACGTTATACGTTATACGTTATACGTTATACGTTATACGTTATACGTTATACGTTATACGTTATACGTTATACGTTATACGTTATACGTTATACGTGGTACGTTATACGTTGTACGTTATACGTTGTACGTTATACGTTGTACGTTATACGTTGTACGTTATACGTTGTACGTTATACGTTGTACGTTATACGTTATACGTTATACGTTATACGTTATACGTTATACATTACATGTTATACGTTATACGTTATACGTTATACGTTATACGTTATACGTTATACGTTATACGTTATACGTTATACGTTATACGTTATACGTTATACGTTATACGTTATACGTTATACGTTATACGTTATACGTTATACGTTGTACGTTATACGTTGTACGTTATACGTTGTACGTTATACGTTGTACGTTATACGTTGTACGTTATACGTTGTACGTTATACGTTGTACGTTATACGTTGTACGTTATACGTTGTACGTTATACGTTGTACGTTATACGTTATACGTTATACGTTATACGTTATACGTTATACGTTATACGTTATACGTTATACGTTATACGTTATACGTTATACGTTATACGTTATACGTTATACGTTATACGTTATACGTTATACGTTATACGTTATGCGTTATGCGTTCTTCGTTACACGTTATACGTTATTCGGTATGCGTTATACGTTATACGTTATACGTTATACGTTATACGTTATACGTTATACGTTATACGTTATACGTTATACGTTATACGTTATACGTTATACGTTATACGTTATACTTTATATGTTATACGTTATACGTTATACGTTATACGTTATACGTTACACGTTATACGTCATAGGTTATACGTTATACGTTATACGTTATACGTTATACGTTATACGTTATACGTTATACGTCCTACGATATTCGTTATACGTTATTAGTGATACGTTATACGTTATACGTTATACGTTATACGTTATACGTTATACGTTATACGTTATACGTTATACGTTATACGTTATACGTTATACGTTATACGTTATACGTTATACGTTATACGTTATACGTTATACGTTATACGTTATACGTTATACGTGGTACGTTATACGTTGTACGTTATACGTTGTACGTTATACGTTGTACGTTATACGTTGTACGTTATACGTTGTACGTTATACGTTGTACGTTATACGTTGTACGTTATACGTTGTACGTTATACGTTATACGTTATACGTTATACGTTATACGTTATACATTACATGTTATACGTTATACGTTATACGTTATACGTTATACGTTATACGTTATACGTTATACGTTATACGTTATACGTTATACGTTATACGTTATACGTTATACGTTGTACGTTATACGTTGTACGTTATACGTTGTACGTTATACGTTGTACGTTATACGTTGTACGTTATACGTTGTACGTTATACGTTGTACGTTATACGTTGTACGTTATACGTTGTACGTTATACGTTGTACGTTATACGTTATACGTTATACGTTATACGTTATACGTTATACGTTATACGTTATACGTTATACGTTATACGTTATACGTTATACTTTATACGTTATACGTTATACGTTATACGTTATACGTTATACGTTATACGTTATACGTTATACGTTACACGTTATACGTCATAGGTTATACGTTATACGTTATACGTTATACGTTATACGTTATACGTTATACGTTATACGTTATACGTTATACGTTATACGTTATACGTTACACGTTATACGTCATAGGTTATACGTTATACGTTATACGTTATACGTTATACGTTATACGTTATACGTTATACATTATGCGTTATACGTTTTACGTTATTCGTTATGAGTTATACGTTATACGTTATACATTACATGTTATACGTTATACGTTATACGTTATACGTTATACGTTATACGTTATTAGTTATACGTTATACGTTATACGTTATACGTCATAGGTTATACGTTATACGTTATGCGTTATACGTTATACGTTATACGTCATACGTTATACGTTATACGTTATACGTCATAGGTTATACGTTATACGTTATACGTTATACGTTATACGTTATACGTTATACGTTATACGTTATACGTTATACGTTATACGTTATACGTTATACGTTATACGTTATACGTTATACGTTATACGTTATACGTTATACGTTATACGTTATACGTTATACGTTATACGTTATACGTTATACGTTATACGTTATACGTTATACGTTATACGTTATACGTTATACGTTATACGTTATACGTTATGCGTTATGCGTTCTTCGTTACACGTTACACGTTATTCGGTATGCGTTATACGTTATACGTTATACGTTATACGTTATACGTTATACGTTATACGTTATACGTTATACGTTATACGTTATACGTTATACGTTATACGTTATACGTTATACGTTATACGTTATACGTTATACGTTATACGTTATACTTTATACGTTATACGTTATACGTTATACGTTATACGTTATACGTTACACGTTATACGTCATAGGTTATACGTTATACGTTATACGTTATACGTTATACGTTATACGTTATACGTTATACGTTATACGTCCTACGATATTCGTTATACGTTATTAGTGATACGTTATACGTTATACGTTATACGTTATACGTTATACGTTATACGTTATACGTTATACGTTATACGTTATACGTTATACGTTATACGTTATACGTTATACGTTATACGTTATACGTTATACGTGGTACGTTATACGTTGTACGTTATACGTTGTACGTTATACGTTGTACGTTATACGTTGTACGTTATACGTTGTACGTTATACGTTGTACGTTATACGTTATACGTTATACGTTATACGTTATACGTTATACATTACATGTTATACGTTATACGTTATACGTTATACGTTATACGTTATACGTTATACGTTATACGTTATACGTTATACGTTATACGTTATACGTTATACGTTATACGTTATACGTTATACGTTATACGTTATACGTTATACGTTGTACGTTATACGTTGTACGTTATACGTTGTACGTTATACGTTGTACGTTATACGTTGTACGTTATACGTTGTACGTTATACGTTGTACGTTATACGTTGTACGTTATACGTTGTACGTTATACGTTGTACGTTATACGTTATACGTTATACGTTATACGTTATACGTTATACGTTATACGTTATACGTTATACGTTATACGTTATACGTTATACGTTATACGTTATACGTTATACGTTATACGTTATACGTTATACGTTATGCGTTATGCGTTCTTCGTTACACGTTATACGTTATTCGGTATGCGTTATACGTTATACGTTATACGTTATACGTTATACGTTATACGTTATACGTTATACGTTATACGTTATACGTTATACGTTATACGTTATACGTTATACGTTATACGTTATACTTTATATGTTATACGTTATACGTTATACGTTATACGTTATACGTTATACGTTACACGTTATACGTCATAGGTTATACGTTATACGTTATACGTTATACGTTATACGTTATACGTTATACGTTATACGTTATACGTCCTACGATATTCGTTATACGTTATTAGTGATACGTTATACGTTATACGTTATACGTTATACGTTATACGTTATACGTTATACGTTATACGTTATACGTTATACGTTATACGTTATACGTTATACGTTATACGTTATACGTTATACGTTATACGTTATACGTTATACGTTATACGTTATACGTTGTACGTTATACGTTGTACGTTATACGTTGTACGTTATACGTTGTACGTTATACGTTGTACGTTATACGTTGTACGTTATACGTTGTACGTTATACGTTGTACGTTATACGTTGTACGTTATACGTTGTACGTTATACGTTGTACGTTATACGTTATACGTTATACGTTATACGTTATACGTTATACGTTATACGTTATACGTTATACGTTATACGTTATACGTTATACTTTATACGTTATACGTTATACGTTATACGTTATACGTTATACGTTATACGTTATACGTTATACGTTACACGTTATACGTCATAGGTTATACGTTATACGTTATACGTTATACGTTATACGTTATACGTTATACGTTATACGTTATACGTTATACGTTATACGTTATACGTTATACGTTATACGTTATACGTTATACGTTATACGTTATACTTTATACGTTATACGTTATACGTTATACGTTATACGTTATACGTTATACGTTATACGTTATACGTTATACGTTATACGTTATACGTTATACGTTGTACGTTATACGTTGTACGTTATACGTTGTACGTTATACGTTGTACGTTATACGTTGTACGTTATACGTTGTACGTTATACGTTGTACGTTATACGTTGTACGTTATACGTTGTACGTTATACGTTATACGTTATACGTTATACGTTATACGTTATACGTTATACGTTATACGTTATACGTTGTACGTTATACGTTGTACGTTATACGTTGTACGTTATACGTTGTACGTTATACGTTGTACGTTATACGTTGTACGTTACACGTTGTACGTTATACGTTGTACGTTATACGTTGTACGTTATACGTTATACGTTATACGTTATACGTTATACGTTATACGTTATACGTTATACGTTATACGTTATGCGTTATGCGTTCTTCGTTACACGTTATACGTTATTCGGTATGCGTTATACGTTATACGTTATACGTTATACGTTATACGTTATACGTTATACGTTATACGTTATACGTTATACGTTATACGTTATACGTTATACGTTATACGTTATACGTTATACGTTATACTTTATACGTTATACGTTATACGTTATACGTTATACGTTATACGTTATACGTCCTACGATATTCGTTATACGTTATTAGTGATACGTTATACGTTATACGTTATACGTTATACGTTATACGTTATACGTTATACGTTATACGTTATACGTTATACGTTATACGTTATACGTTATACGTTATACGTTATACGTTATACGTTATACGTTACACGTTATACGTCATAGGTTATACGTTATACGTTATACGTTATACGTTATACGTTATACGTTATACGTTATACGTTATACGTCCTACGATATTCGTTATACGTTATTAGTGATACGTTATACGTTATACGTTATACGTTATACGTTATACGTTATACGTTATACGTTATACGTTATACGTTATACGTTATACGTCATAGGTTATACGTTATACGTTATACGTTATACGTTATACGTTATACGTTATACGTTATACGTTATACGTTATACGTTATACGTTATACGTTATACGTTATACGTTATACGTTATACGTTATACGTTATACGTTATACGTTATACGTTATACGTTATACGTTATACGTTATACGTTATACGTTATACGTTATACGTTATACGTTATACGTCATAGGTTATACGTTATACGTTATGCGGTATACGTTATACATTATACGTTATACGATATACGTTATACGTTATGCGTTATGCGTTCTTCGTTACACGTTATACGTTATTCGGTATGCGTTATACGTTATACGTTATACGTTATACGTTATACGTTATACGTCATACGTTATACGTTATACGTTATACGTTATACGTTATACGTTATACGTTATACGTTATATGTTATACGTTATACGTTATACGTTATACGTTATACGTTATACGTTATACGTTATACGTTATACGTTATACGTTATACGTTATACTTTATACGTTATAGGTGTTACGTTATACGTTATACGTTAAACGTTATTCGTAATACGTTCTACGTTATACGTGATACGTTATACTTTGTACGTTATACGTTATACGTTATACGTTATACGTTATACGTTATACGTTATACGTTATACGTTATACGTTATACGTTATACGTTATACGTTATACGTTATACGTTATACGTTATACGTTATACGTTGTACGTTATACGTTATACGTTATACGTTATTCGTTATACGTTATACGTTATACATTACATGTTATACGTTATACGTTATACGTTATACGTTATACGTTATACGTTATACGTTATACGTTATACGTTATACGTTATACGTTGTACGTTATACGTTATACGTTATACGTTATACGTTATACGTTATACGTTATTCGTTATACGTTATACGTTATACATTACATGTTATACGTTATACGTTATACGTTATACGTTATACGTTATACGTTATACGTTATACGTTATACGTTATACGTTATACGTTATACGTCATACGTTATACGTTATTCGTAATACGTTATACGTGATACGTTATACGTTGTACGTTATACGTTATACGTTATACGTTATACGTTATAAGTTATACGTTATACGTCATAGGTTATACGTTTTACGTTATACGTTATACGTTATACGTTATACGTTATACGTTATATGTTATACGTTATACGTTATGCGTTATACGTTATACGTTATACATTACATGTTATACGTTATACGTTATACGTTATACGTTATACGTCATAGGTTATACGATATACGTTATACGTTATACGTTATACGTTATACGTTATACGTTAGACGTTATACGTTATGCGTTATACGTTATACGTTATGCGTTATACGTTATACGTTTTACGTTATACGTTATACGTTATACGTTATACGTTATACGTTATACGTTATACGTTATACGTTATACGTTATACGTTATACGTTATACGTTATACGTTATACGTTATACGTTATACGTTATACGTTATACGTTATACGTTATACGTTATACGTTATACGTTATACGTTATACGTTATACGTTATTCGTTATACGTTATACGTTATACGTTATACATTACATGTTATACGTTATACGTTATACGTTATACGTTATACGTTATACGTTATTAGTTATACGTTATACGTTATACGTTATACGTCATAGGTTATACGTTATACGTTATGCGTTATACGTTATACGTTATACGTTATACGTTATACGTTATACGTTATACGTCATAGGTTATTCGTTATACGTTATACGTTATACGTTATACGTTATACGTTATACGTTATACGTTATACGTTATACGTTATATGTTATACGTTATACGTTATACGTTATACGATATACGTTATACGTTATACGTTATACGTTATACGTTATACGTTATACGTTATACGTTATACGTGATACGTTATACGTTATACGTTATACCTTATACGTTATACGTTATACGTTATACGTTATACGTTATACGTTATACGTTATACGTTATACGTTATACGTTATACGTTATACGTTATACGTTATACGTTATACGTTATACGTTGTACGTTATACGTTGTACGTTATACGTTGTACGTTATACGTTGTACGTTATACGTTGTACGTTATACGTTGTACGTTATACGTTATACGTTATACGTTACACGTTATACGTTATACGTTATACGTTATACGTTATACGTTATACGTTATACGTTATACGTTGTACGTTATACGTTATCCGTTATACGTTATTCGTTATACGTTATACGTTATACATTACATGTTATACGTTATACGTTATACGTTATACGTTATACGTTATACGTTATACGTTATACGTTATACGTTATACGTTATACGTTATACGTTATACGTTATACGTTGTACGTTATACGTTATACGTTATACGTTATTCGTTATACGTTATACGTTATACATTACATGTTATACGTTATACGTTATACGTTATACGTTATACGTTATACGTTATACGTTATACGTTATACGTTATACGTTATACGTTATACGTTATACGTTATACGTTATACGTCATACGTTATACGTTGTACGTTATACGTTATACGTTATACGTTATAAGTTATACGTTATACGTCATAGGTTATACGTTACACGTTATACGTTATACGTTATACGTTATACGTTATACGTTAGACGTTATACGTTATGCGTTATACGTTATACGTTATGCGTTATACGTTATACGTTATACGTTATACGTTATACGTTATACGTTATACGTTATACGTTATACGTTATACGTTATACGTTATACGTTATACGTTATACGTTGTACGTTATACGTTATACGTTATACGTTATCCGTTATACGTTATACGTTATACATTACATGTTATACGTTATACGTTATACGTTATACGTTATACGTTATACGTTATACGTTATAAGTTATACGTTATACGTTATACGTTATACGTTATACGTTATACGTTATACGTTATACGTTATACGTTATACGTTATACGTTATACGTTATACGTTATACGTTATACGTTATACGTTATACGTTATACGTTATACGTTATACGTTATACGTTATACGTTGTACGTTATACGTTATACGTTATACGTTATTCGTTATACGTTATACGTTATACGTTATACGTTATACGTTATACGTTATACGTTATACGTTATACGTTATACGTTATACGTTATACGTTATACGTTATACGTTATACGTTATACGTTATACGTTATACGTTATACGTTATACGTTGTACGTTATACGTTTTAAGTTGTACGTTATACGATATACGTTATACTTTATACGTTATACGTACTTCGTTACACGTTATACGTTATACGTTATACGTTATACGTTTTACGATATACGATATACGTTATACGTTATACGTTATACGTTATACGTTATACGTTATACTTTATACGTTATAGGTGTTACGTTATACGTTATACGTTAAACGTTATTCGTAATACGTTCTACGTTATACGTGATACGTTATACTTTGTACGTTATACGTTATACGTTATACGTTATACGTTATACGTTATACGTTATACGTTATACGTTATACGTTATACGTTATACGTTATACGTTATACGTTATACGTTATACGTTATACGTTATACGTTGTACGTTATACGTTATACGTTATACGTTATTCGTTATACGTTATACGTTATACATTACATGTTATACGTTATACGTTATACGTTATACGTTATACGTTATACGTTATACGTTATACGTTATACGTTATACGTTATACGTTGTACGTTATACGTTGTACGTTATACGTTATACGTTATACGTTATACGTTATTCGTTATACGTTATACGTTATACATTACATGTTATACGTTATACGTTATACGTTATACGTTATACGTTATACGTTATACGTTATACGTTATACGTTATACGTTATACGTTATACGTCATACGTTATACGTTATTCGTAATACGTTATACGTGATACGTTATACGTTGTACGTTATACGTTATACGTTATACGTTATACGTTATAAGTTATACGTTATACGTCATAGGTTATACGTTTTACGTTATACGTTATACGTTATACGTTATACGTTATACGTTATACGTTATACGTTATACGTTATACGTTATACGTTATGCGTTATACGTTATACGTTATACATTACATGTTATACGTTATACGTTATACGTTATACGTTATACGTCATAGGTTATACGATATACGTTATACGTTATACGTTATACGTTATACGTTATACGTCATATGTTATACGTTATACGTTATAACGTTATACGTTATACGTTATACGTTATACGTTATACGTTATACGGTATACGTTATACGTTATACGTTATACGTTATACGTTATACGTTATACGTTATACGTTATACGTTATACGTTATACGTTAAACGTTATACGTTATACGTTATACGTTATACGTTATACGTTATACGTTATACGTTATACGTTATACGTTATACGTTATACGTTATACGTTATACGTTATACATTACATGTTATACGTTATACGTTATACGTTATACGTTATACGTTATACGTTATACGTTATACGTTATAACGTTATACGTTATACGTTATACGTTATACGTTATACGTTATACGTTATACGTCATACGTTATACGTTATACATTACATGTTATACGTTATACGTTATACGTTATACGTTATACATTATAAGTTATACGTTATACGTCATAGGTTATACGTTATACGTTATACGTTATACGTTATACGTTATACGTTATACGTTATACGTTGTACGTTATACGTTATACGTTATACGTTATTCGTTATACGTTATACGTTATACATTACATGTTATACGTTATACGTTATACGTTATACGTTATACGTTATACGTTATACGTTATACGTTATACGTTATACGTTATACGTTATACGTTATACGTTATACGTTATACGTTATACGTTGTACGTTATACGTTATACGTTATACGTTATTCGTTATACGTTATACGTTATACGTTATACGTTATACGTTGTACGTTATACGTTATACGTTATACGTTATCCGTTATACGTTATACGTTATACATTACATGTTATACGTTATACGTTATACGTTATACGTTATACATTACATGTTATACGTTATACGTTATACGTTATACGTTATACGTTATACGTTATACGTTATACGTTATACGTTATACGTTATACGTCATACGTTATACGTTGTACGTTATACGTTATACGTTATACGTTATAAGTTATACGTTATACGTCATAGGTTATACGTTATACGTTATACGTTATACGTTATACGTTATACGTTATACGTTAGACGTTATACGTTATGCGTTATACGTTATACGTTATGCGTTATACGTTATACGTTATACGTTATACGTTATACGTTATACGTTATACGTTATACGTTATACGTTATACGTTATACGTTATACGTTATACGTTATACGTTGTACGTTATACGTTATACGTTATACGTTATCCGTTATACGTTATACGTTATACATTACATGTTATACGTTATACGTTATACGTTATACGTTATACGTTATACGTTATACGTTATAAGTTATACGTTATACGTTATACGTTATACGTTATACGTTATACGTTATACGTTATACGTTATACGTTATACGTTATACGTTATACGTTATACGTTATACGTTATACGTTATACGTTATACGTTATACGTTATACGTTATACGTTATACGTTATACGTCATAGGTTATACGTTATACGTTATGCGGTATACGTTATACATTATACGTTATACGATATACGTTATACGTTATGCGTTATGCGTTCTTCGTTACACGTTATACGTTATTCGGTATGCGTTATACGTTATACGTTATACGTTATACGTTATACGTTATACGTCATACGTTATACGTTATACGTTATACGTTATACGTTATACGTTATACGTTATACGTTATATGTTATACGTTATACGTTATACGTTATACGTTATACGTTATACGTTATACGTTATACGTTATACGTTATACGTTATACGTTATACGTTATACGTTATACGTTATACGTTATACGTTATACGTTATACGTTATACGTTATACGTTATACGTTATACGTTATACGTTATACGTTATACGTTATACGTTATACGTTATACGTTATACGTTATACGTTATACGTTATACGTTATACGTTGTACGTTATACGTTTTAAGTTGTACGTTATACGATATACGTTATACTTTATACGTTATACGTACTTCGTTACACGTTATACGTTATACGTTATACGTTATACGTTTTACGATATACGATATACGTTATACGTTATACGTTATACGTTATACGTTATACGTTATACGTTATACTAACGTTATAGGTGTTACGTTATACGTTATACGTTAAACGTTATTCGTAATACGTTCTACGTTATACGTGATACGTTATACTTTGTACGTTATACGTTATACGTTATACGTTATACGTTATACGTTATACGTTATACGTTATACGTTATACGTTATACGTTATACGTTATACGTTATACGTTATACGTTATACGTTATACGTTATACGTTATACGTTGTACGTTATACGTTATACGTTATACGTTATTCGTTATACGTTATACGTTATACATTACATGTTATACGTTATACGTTATACGTTATACGTTATACGTTATACGTTATACGTTATACGTTATACGTTATACGTTATACGTTGTACGTTATACGTTGTACGTTATACGTTATACGTTATACGTTATACGTTATTCGTTATACGTTATACGTTATACATTACATGTTATACGTTATACGTTATACGTTATACGTTATACGTTATACGTTATACGTTATACGTTATACGTTATACGTTATACGTTATACGTCATACGTTATACGTTATTCGTAATACGTTATACGTGATACGTTATACGTTGTACGTTATACGTTATACGTTATACGTTATACGTTATAAGTTATACGTTATACGTCATAGGTTATACGTTTTACGTTATACGTTATACGTTATACGTTATACGTTATACGTTATACGTTATACGTTATACGTTATACGTTATGCGTTATACGTTATACGTTATACATTACATGTTATACGTTATACGTTATACGTTATACGTTATACGTCATAGGTTATACGATATACGTTATACGTTATACGTTATACGTTATACGTTATACGTCATATGTTATACGTTATACGTTATAACGTTATACGTTATACGTTATACGTTATACGTTATACGTTATACGGTATACGTTATACGTTATACGTTATACGTTATACGTTATACGTTATACGTTATACGTTATACGTTATACGTTATACGTTAAACGTTATACGTTATACGTTATACGTTATACGTTATACGTTATACGTTATACGTTATACGTTATACGTTATACGTTATACGTTATACGTTATACGTTATACATTACATGTTATACGTTATACGTTATACGTTATACGTTATACGTTATACGTTATACGTTATACGTTATAACGTTATACGTTATACGTTATACGTTATACGTTATACGTTATACGTTATACGTCATACGTTATACGTTATACATTACATGTTATACGTTATACGTTATACGTTATACGTTATACATTATAAGTTATACGTTATACGTCATAGGTTATACGTTATACGTTATACGTTATACGTTATACGTTATACGTTATACGTTATACGTTGTACGTTATACGTTATACGTTATACGTTATTCGTTATACGTTATACGTTATACATTACATGTTATACGTTATACGTTATACGTTATACGTTATACGTTATACGTTATACGTTATACGTTATACGTTATACGTTATACGTTATACGTTATACGTTATACGTTATACGTTATACGTTATACGTTGTACGTTATACGTTATACGTTATACGTTATTCGTTATACGTTATACGTTATACATTACATGTTATACGTTATACGTTATACGTTGTACGTTATACGTTATACGTTATACGTTGTACGTTATACGTTATACGTTATACGTTATTCGTTATACGTTATACGTTATACATTACATGTTATACGTTATACGTTATACGTTGTACGTTATACGTTGTACGTTATACGTTATACGTTATACGTTATACGTTATACGTTATACGTTATACGTTTTACGATATACGATATACGTTATACGTTATACGTTATACGTTATACGTTATACGTTATACGTTATACTTTATACGTTATAGGTGTTACGTTATACGTTATACGTTAAACGTGATTTGTAATTCGTTATACGTGATACGTTATACTTTGTACGTTATACGTCATACGTTATACGTTATTCGTAATACGTTATACGTGATACGTTATACGTTGTACGTTATACGTTATACGTTATACATTATAAGTTATACGTTATACGTCATAGGTTATACGTTATACGTTATACGTTATACGTTATACGTTATGCGTTATACGTTATACGTTATACGTTATACGTTATACGTTATACGTTATACGTTATACGTTATACGTTATATGTTATACGTTATACGTTATACGTTATACGTTATACGTTATACGTTATACGTTATACGTTATACGTTATACGTTATACGTTATACGTTATACGTTATACGTTATACGTTATACGTTATACGTTATACGTTATACGTTATACGTTATACGTTATACGTTATACGTTATACGTAATACGTTATACGTTATACGTTTTACGTTATACGTTATACGTTATACGTCATACGTTATACGTTATACGTTATACGTCATACGTTATACGTTATACGTTATACGTTATACGTTATACGTTATACGTTATACGTTATACGTTATACGTTATACGTTATACGTTATACGTTATACGTTATACGTTATACGTTATACGTTATACGTTATACGTTATACGTTATACGTTATACGTTATACGTTATACGTTGTACGTTATACGTTTTAAGTTGTACGTTATACGATATACGTTATACGTTATACGTTATACGTTATACGTTATACGTTATACGTTATACGTTATACGTTATACGTTATACGTTATAGGTTATACGTTATACGTTATACGTTTTACGATATACGATATACGTTATACGTTATACGTTATACGTTATACGTTATACGTTATACGTTATACTTTATACGTTATAGGTGTTACGTTATACGTTATACGTTATACTTTATACGTTATAGGTGTTACGTTATACGTTATACGTTAAACGTGATTCGTAATTCGTTATACGTGATACGTTATACTTTGTACGTTATACGTCATACGTTATACGTTATTCGTAATACGTTATACGTGATACGTTATACGTTGTACGTTATACGTTATACGTTATACATTATAAGTTATACGTTATACGTCATAGGTTATACGTTATACGTTATACGTTATACGTTATACGTTATGCGTTATACGTTATACGTTATACGTTATACGTTATACGTTATACGTTATACGTTATACGTTATACGTTATACGTTATACGTTATACGTTATACGTTATACGTTATACGTTATACGTTATACGTTATACGTTATACGTTATACGTTATACGTTATACGTTATACGTAATACGTTATACGTTATACGTTATACGTTATACGTTATACGTAATACGTTATACGTTATACGTTTTACGTTATACGTTATACGTTATACGTCATACGTTATACGTTATACGTTATACGTCATACGTTATACGTTATACGTTATACGTTATACGTTATACGTTATACGTTATACGTTATACGTTATACGTTATACGTTATACGTTATACGTTATACGTTATACGTTATACGTTATACGTTATACGTTATACGTTATACGTTATACGTTATACGTTGTACGTTATACGTTTTAAGTTGTACGTTATACGATATACGTTATACGTTATACGTTATACGTACTTCGTTACACGTTATACGTTATACGTTATACGTTATACGTTTTACGATATACGATATACGTTATACGTTATACGTTATACGTTATACGTTATACGTTATACTTTATACGTTATAGGTGTTACGTTATACGTTATACGTTAAACGTGATTCGTAATTCGTTATACGTGATACGTTATACTTTGTACGTTATACGTTATACGTTATACGTTATACGTTATACGTTATACGTTATACGTTATACGTTGTACGTTATACGTTATACGTTATACGTTATTCGTTATACGTTATACGTTATACATTACATGTTATACGTTATACGTTATACGTTGTACGTTATACGTTGTACGTTATACGTTATACGTTATTCGTTATACGTTATACGTTATACATTACATGTTATACGTTATACGTTATACGTTATACATTACACGTTATACGATATACGTTATACGTTATGCGTTATGCGTTCTTCGTTACACGTTATACGTTATTCGGTATGCGTTATACGTTATACGTTATACGTTATACGTTATACGTTATACGTTATACGTTATACGTTATACGTTATACGTTATACGTTATACGTTATACGTTATACGTTACACGTCATAGGTTATACGTTATACGTTATACGTTATACGTTATACGTTATACGTTATACGTTATACGTTATACGTTATACGTTATACGTTATACGTTATACGTTATACGTTATACGTTATACGTTATACGTTATAAGTTATACGTTATACGTTATACGTTATACGTTAAACGTTATACGTTATACGTTATACGTTATACGTTATACGTTATACGTTATACGTTATACGTTATACGTTATACGTTATACGTTATACGTTATACGTTATACGTTATACGTTATACGTTATACGTAATACGTTATACGTTATACGTTATACATTACATGTTATACGTTATACGTTATACGTTATACGTTATACGTTATACGTTATACGTTATACGTTATACGTTATACGTTATACGTTATACGTTATACGTTATACGTTATACGTTATACGTTATACGTTATACGTTGTGCGTTATACGTTATACGTTATACGTTATTCGTTATACGTTATACGTTATACATTACATGTTATACGTTATACGTTATACGTTATACGTTATACGTTATACGTTATACGTTATACGTTATACGTTATACGTTATACGTTATACGTTATACGTCATACGTTATACGTTATTCGTAATACGTTATACGTGATACGTTATACGTTGTACGTTATACGTTATACGTTATACGTTGTACGTTATACGTTGTACGTTATACGTTATACGTTATACGTTATACGTTATACGTTATACGTTATACGTTATACGTTATACGTTATACGTTATACGTTATACGTTGTACGTTATACGTTATACGTTATACGTTATTCGTTATACGTTATACGTTATACATTACATGTTATACGTTATACGTTATACGTTATACGTTATACGTTATACGTTATACGTTATACGTTATACGTTATTCTTTATACGTTCTTCGTTATACGTTATACGTCATACGTTATACGTTATACGTTTTACGTTATTCGTTATACGTTATAAGTTATACGCTATACGTTATACGTTATACGTTATACGTTATACGTTATACGTTATACGTTATACGTTATACGTTATACGTTATACGTTATACGTTATACGTTATACGTCATACGTTATACGTTATTCGTAATACGTTATACGTGATACGTTATACGTTGTACGTTATACGTTATACGTTATACGTTATAAGTTATACGTTATACGTCATAGGTTATACGTTATACGTTACACGTTATACGTTCTACGTTATACGTTATACGTTATACGTTATGCGTTATATGTTATACGTTATGCGTTATACGTTATACGTTATACGTTATACGTTATACGTTATACGTTATACGTTATACGTTATACGTTATACGTTATACGTTATACGTTATACGTTATACGTTATACGTTATACGTTATAAGTTATACGTTATACGTTGTACGTTATACGTTATACGTTACACGTTATTCGTTATACGTTATACGTTATACATTACATGTTATACGTTATACGTTATACGTTATACGTTATACGTTATACGTTATACGTTATACGTTATACGTCATAGGTTATACGTTATACGTTATGCGGTATACGTTATACATTGTACGTTATACGATATACGTTATACGTTATGCGTTATGCGTTCTTCGTTACACGTTATACGTTATTCGGTATGCGTTATACGTTATACGTTATACGTTATACGTTATACGTTATACGTTATACGTTATACGTTATACGTTATACGTTATACGTTATACGTTATACGTTATTTGTTATACCTTATATTTTATACGTTATACGTTGTACGTTATACGTTATAAGATGTACGTTATACGATATACGTTATACGTTATTCTTTATACGTTATTCTTTACACGTTATACGTCATACGTTATACGTTATACGTTTTACGTTATTCGTTATACGTTATACGTTATACGTTATACGTTATACGTTATACGTTATACGTTATACGTTATACGTCATAGGTTATACGATATACGTTATACGTTATACGTTATACGTTATACGTTATACGTCATATGTTATACGTTATACGTTATAACGTTATACGTTATACGTTGTACGTTATACGTTATACGTTATACGTTATACGTTATACGTTATACGTTATACGTTATACGTTATACGTTATACGTTATACGTTATACGTTATACGTTAAACGTTATACGTTATACGTTATACGTTATACGTTATACGTTATACGTTATACGTTATACGTTATACGTTATACGTTATACGTTATACGTTATACGTTATACGTTATACATTACATGTTATTCGTTATACGTTATACGTTATACGTTATACATTACATGTTATACGTTATACGTTATACGTTATACGTCATAGGTTATACGTTATACGTTATACGTTATACGTTATACGTTATACGTTATACGTTATACGTTATACGTTATACGTTATACGTTATACGTTATACGTTATACGTTATACGTTATACGTTATACGTTATACGTTATACGTTATACGTTATACGTTATACGTTATACGTTATACGTTATACGTTATACGTTATACGTTATACGTTATACGTTATACGTTATACGTTATACGTTATACGTTATACGTTATACGTTATACGTTATACGTTATACGTTATACGTTATACGTTATACGTTATACGTTATACGTTATACGTTATACGTTATACGTTATACGTTATACTTTATACGTTATACGTTATACTTTATACGTTATACGTTATACGTTATACGTTATACGTTATACGTTACACGTTATACGTCATAGGTTATACGTTATACGTTATACGTTATACGTTATACGTTATACGTTATACGTTATACGTTATACGTTATACGTCATACGTTATACGTTATACGTCCTACGATATTCGTTATACGTTATACGTTATTAGTGATACGTTATACGTTATACGTTATACGTTATACGTTATACGTTCTTCGTTATACGTTATACGTTATACGTTATACGTTATACGTTATACGTTATACGTTATTAGTTATACGTTATACGTTATACGTTATACGTCATAGGTTATACGATATACGTTATACGTTATACGTTATACGTTATACGTTATACGTCATATGTTATACGTTATACGTTATAACGTTATACGTTATACGTTATACGTTATACGTTATACGTTATACGTTATACGTTATGCGTTATATGTTATACGTTATGCGTTATACGTTATACGTTATACGTTATACGTTATACGTTATACGTTATACGTTATACGTTATACGTTATACGTTATACGTTATACGTTATACGTTATACGTTATACGTTATACGTTATAAGTTATACGTTATACGTTGTACGTTATACGTTATACGTTATACGTTATTCGTTATACGTTATACGTTATACGTTATACATTACATGTTATACGTTATACGTTATACGTTATACGTTATACGTTATACGTTATACGTTATACGTTATACGTTATACGTTATTAGTTATACGTTATACGTTATACGTTATACGTCATAGGTTATACGATATACGTTATACGTTATACGTTATACGTTATACGTTATACGTCATATGTTATACGTTATACGTTATTACGTTATACGTTATACGTTATACGTTATACGTTATACGTTATACGTTATACGTTATACGTTATACGTTATACGTTATACGTTATACGTTATACGTTATACGTTATACGTTATACGTTAAACGTTATACGTTATACGTTATACGTTATACGTTATACGTTATACGTTATACGTTATACGTTATACGTTATACGTTATACGTTATACGTTATACGTTATACGTTATACGTTCTTCGTTATACGTTATACGTCATACGTTATACGTTATACGTTTTACGTTATACGTTGTACGTTATACGTTATACGTTATACATTATAAGTTATACGTTATACGTCATAGGTTATACGTTCTACGTTATACGTTATACGTTATACGTTATGCGTTATATGTTATACGTTATGCGTTATACGTTATACGTTATACGTTATACGTTATACGTTATACGTTATACGTTATACGTTATACGTTATACGTTATACGTTATACGTTATACGTTATACGTTATACGTTATACGTTATACGTTATACATTACATGTTATACGTTATACGTTATACGTTATACCTTATACATTACATGTTATACGTTATACGTTATACGTTATACGTCATAGGTTATACGTTATACGTTATACGTTATACGTTATACGTTATACGTTATACGTTATACGTTATACGTTATACGTTATACGTTATACGTTATACGTTATACGTTATACGTTATACGTTATACGTTATACGTTATACGTTATACGTTATACGTTATACGTTATACGTTATACGTTATACGTTATACGTTATACGTTATACGTTATACGTTATACGTTATACGTTATACGTTATACGTTATACGTTATACGTTATACGTTATACGTTATACGTTATACGTTATACGTTATACTTTATACGTTATACGTTATACGTTATACGTTATACGTTATACGTTATACGTTATACGTCATAGGTTATACGATATACGTTATACGTTATACGTTATACGTTATACGTTATACGTCATATGTTATACGTTATACGTTATAACGTTATACGTTATACGTTATACGTTATACGTTATACGTTATACGTTATACGTTATACGTTATACGTTATACGTTATACGTTATACGTTATACGTTATACGTTATACGTTATACGTTAAACGTTATACGTTATACGTTATACGTTATACGTTATACGTTATACGTTATACGTTATACGTTATACGTTATACGTTATACGTTATACGTTATACGTTATACGTTATACATTACATGTTATTCGTTATACGTTATACGTTATACGTTATACATTACATGTTATACGTTATACGTTATACGTTATACGTCATAGGTTATACGTTATACGTTATACGTTATACGTTATACGTTATACGTTATACGTTATACGTTATACGTTATACGTTATACGTTATACGTTATACGTTATACGTTATACGTTATACGTTATACGTTATACGTTATACGTTATACGTTATACGTTATACGTTATACGTTATACGTTATACGTTATACGTTATACGTTATACGTTATACGTTATACGTTATACGTTATACGTTATACGTTATACGTTATACGTTATACGTTATACGTTATACGTTATACGTTATACTTTATACGTTATACGTTATACGTTATACGTTATACGTTATACGTTATACGTTATACGTTATACGTTATACGTTACACGTTATACGTCATAGGTTATACGTTATACGTTATACGTTATACGTTATACGTTATACGTTATACGTTATACGTTATACGTTATACGTCATACGTTATACGTTATACGTCCTACGATATTCGTTATACGTTATACGTTATTAGTGATACGTTATACGTTATACGTTATACGTTATACGTTATACGTTCTTCGTTATACGTTATACGTCATACGTTATACGTTATACGTTTTACGTTATACGTTGTACGTTATACGTTATACGTTATACATTATAAGTTATACGTTATACGTCATAGGTTATACGTTCTACGTTATACGTTATACGTTATACGTTATGCGTTATATGTTATACGTTATGCGTTATACGTTATACGTTATACGTTATACGTTATACGTTATACGTTATACGTTATACGTTATACGTTATACGTTATACGTTATACGTTATACGTTATACGTTATACGTTATACGTTATAAGTTATACGTTATACGTTGTACGTTATACGTTATACGTTATACGTTATTCGTTATACGTTATACGTTATACATTACATGTTATACGTTATACGTTATACGTTATACGTTATACGTTATACGTTATACGTTATACGTTATACGTTATTAGTTATACGTTATACGTTATACGTTATACGTCATAGGTTATACGATATACGTTATACGTTATACGTTATACGTCATAGGTTATACGTTATACGTTATACGTTATGCGTTATACGTTATACGTTACACGTTATACGTGATACGTTATACGTTGTACGTTATACGTTATACGTTATACATTATAAGTTATACGTTATACGTCATAGGTTATACGTTATACGTTATACGTTATACATTATACGTTATACGTCATACGTTATTCGTTATTCGTAATACGTTATACGTGATACGTTATACGTTGTACGTTATACGTTATTCGTTATTCGTAATACGTTATACGTGATACGTTATACGTTGTACGTTATACGTTATACGTTATACATTATAAGTTATACGTTATACGTCATAGGTTATACGTTATACGTTATTCGTTATACGTTATACGTTATGCGTTATACGTTATACGTTATACGTTATACGTTATACGTTATACGTTATACGTTATACGTTATACGTTATATGTTATACGTTATACGTTATACGTTATACGTTATACGTTATACGTTATACGTTAAACGTTATACGTTATACGTTATACGTTATACGTTATACGTTATACGTTATACGTTATACGTTATACGTTATACGTTATACGTTATACGTTATACGTTATACGTTATACGTTATACGTTATACGTTATACGTAATACGTTATACGTTATACGTTTTACGTTATACGTTATACGTTATACGTTATACGTTATACGTTATACGTTATACGTTATACGTTATACGTTATACGTTATACGTTATACGTTGTACGTTATACGTTAT
The DNA here is from genome assembly GCF_051014685.1 of Ptiloglossa arizonensis. Taxonomy (NCBI): domain Eukaryota; kingdom Metazoa; phylum Arthropoda; class Insecta; order Hymenoptera; family Colletidae; genus Ptiloglossa; species Ptiloglossa arizonensis. Next base: position 476,019 of record NW_027478408.1, on the reverse strand, counting down.
AAGTTGTACGTTATACGATATACGTTATACGTTATTCGTTAAACGTACTTCGTTACACGTTATACGTTATACGTTATACGTTATACGTTTTACGATATACGATGTACGTTATACGTTATACGTTATACGTTATACATTATGCGTTATACTTTTTACGTTATTCGTTATGAGTTATACGTTATACGTTATACGTTATACGTTATACGTTATACGTTATACGTTATACGTTATACGTTATACGTTATACGTTATACGTTATACGTTATACGTTATACGTTATACGTTATACGTTATACGTTATACGTTATACGTTAAACGTTATACGTTATACGTTATACGTTATACGTTATACGTTATACGTTATACGTTATACGTTATACGTTATACGTTATACGTTATACGTTATACGTTATACGTTATACGTTATACGTTATACGTTATACGTTATACGTTATACGTTATACGTTATACGTTATACGTTATACGTCATAGGTAATACGTTATACGTTATGCGGTATACGTTATACATTATACGTTATACGTTATACGTTATACGTTTTACGTTATACGCTATACGTTATACGTTATACGTTATACGTTATACGTTATACGTTATACGTTATACGTTATACGTTATACGTTATACGTTATACGTTGTACGTTATACGTTATAAGTTGTAAGTTATACGATATACGTTATACGTTATTCTTTATACGTTATACGTTATACGTTATACGTTATACGTTATACGTTATACGTTATACGTTATACGTTATACGTTATACGTTATACGTTATACGTTATACGTTATACGTTATACGTTATACGTTATACGTTATACGTTATACGTTATACATTATACGTTATACGTCATACGTTATACGTTATTCGTAATACGTTATACGTGATACGTTATACGTTGTACGTTATACGTTATACGTTATACATTATAAGTTATACGTTATACGTCATAGGTTATACGTTATACGTTATACGTTATACGTTATACGTTATACGTTATACGTTATACGTTATACGTTATACCTTATATGTTATACGTTATACGTTATACGTTATACGTTATACGTTATACGTTATACGTTATACGTTATACGTTATACGTTATACGTTATACGTTATACGTTATACGTTACACGTTATACGTTATACGTTACACGTTATACGTTATACGTTATACGTTATACGTTATACGTTATACGTTATACGTTATACGTTATACGTTATACGTTATACGTTATACGTTATACGTTATACGTTATACGTTATACGTTATACGTTATACGTTATACGTTATACGTTATACGTTATACGTTATACGTTATACGTTATACGTTATACGTTATACGTTATACGTTATACGTCATAGGTTATACGATATACGTTATACGTTATACGTTATACGTTATACGTTATACGTCATATGTTATACGTTATACGTTATAACGTTATACGTTATACGTTATACGTTATACGTTATACGTTATACGTTATACGTTATACGTTATACGTTATACGTTATACGTTATACGTTATACGTTATACGTTATACGTTATACGTTATACGTTATACGTTAAACGTTATACGTTATACGTTATACGTTATACGTTATACGTTATACGTTATACGTTATACGTTATACGTTATACGTTATACGTTATACGTTATACGTTATACGTTATACGTTATACGTTATACGTTATACGTTATACGTTATACGTTATACGTTATACGTCATAGGTTATACGTTATACGTTATACGTTATACGTTATACGTTATGCGTTATACGTTATACGTTATACGTTATACGTTATACGTTATACGTTATACGTTATACGTTATACGTTATAAGTTATACGTTATACGTCATAGGTTATACGTTAAACGTTATACGTTATACGTTATACGTTATACGTTATACGTTATACGTTATACGTTATACGTAATACGTTATACGTTATACGTTTTACGTTATACGTTATACGTTATACGTTATACGTTATACGTTATACGTTATACGTTATACGTTATACGTTATACGTTATACGTTATACGTTATACGTTATACGTTGTACGTTATACGTTATAAGTTGTACGTTATACGATATACGTTATACGTTATTCGTTATACGTACTTCGTTACACGTTATACGTTATACGTTATACGTTATACGTTTTACGATATACGATGTACGTTATACGTTATACGTTATACGTTATACATTATGCGTTATACGTTTTACGTTATTCGTTATGAGTTATACGTTATACGTTATACGTTATGCGTTATTCGTTATACGTTATACGTTATACATTACATGTTATACGTTATACGTTATACGTTATACGTTATACGTTATACGTTATTAGTTATACGTTATACGTTATACGTTATACGTCATAGGTTATACGTTATACGTTATGCGTTATACGTTATACGTTATACGTTATACGTCATAGGTTATACGTTATACGTTATACGTTATACGTTATACGTTATACGTTATACGTTATACGTTATACGTTATACGTTATACGTTATACGTTATACGTTATACGTTATACGTTATACGTTATACGTTATACGTTATACGTTATACGTTATACGTTATACGTTATTCGTTATACGTTATACGTTATACATTACATGTTATACGTTATGCGTTATACGTTATACGTTATTCGTTATACGTTATACGTTATTAGTTATACGTTATACGTTATACGTTATACGTCATAGGTTATACGTTATACGTTATGCGTTATACGTTATACGTTATACGTTATACGTTATACGTTATACGTTATACGTTATACGTCATAGGTTATACGTTATACGTTATACGTTATACGTTATACGTTATACGTTATACGTTATACGTTATACGTTATACGTTATACGTTATACGTTATACGTTATACGTTATACGATATACGTTATACGTTATACGTTATACGTTATACGTTATACGTTATACGTTATACGTTATACGTTATACGTTATACGTTATACGTTATACCTTATACGTTATACGTTATACGTTATACGTTATACGTTATACGTTATACGTTATACGTTATACGTTATACGTTATACGTTATACGTTATACGTTATACGTTATACGTTATACGTTATACGTTATACGTTGTACGTTATACGTTGTACGTTATACGTTGTACGTTATACGTTGTACGTTATACGTTATACGTTATACGTTATACGTTATACGTTATACGTTATACGTTATACGTTATACGTTATACGTTATACGTTATACGTTATACGTTATACGTTATACGTTATACGTTATACATTATACGTTATACGTCATACGTTATTCGTTATTCGTAATACGTTATACGTGATACGTTATACGTTGTACGTTATACGTTATTCGTTATTCGTAATACGTTATACGTGATACGTTATACGTTGTACGTTATACGTTATACGTTATACATTATAAGTTATACGTTATACGTCATAGGTTATACGTTATACGTTATTCGTTATACGTTATACGTTATGCGTTATACGTTATACGTTATACGTTATACGTTATACGTTATACGTTATACGTTATACGTTATACGTTATATGTTATACGTTATACGTTATACGTTATACGTTATACGTTATACGTTATACGTTAAACGTTATACGTTATACGTTATACGTTATACGTTATACGTTATACGTTATACGTTATACGTTATACGTTATACGTTATACGTTATACGTTATACGTTATACGTTATACGTTATACGTTATACGTAATACGTTATACGTTATACGTTTTACGTTATACGTTATACGTTATACGTTATACGTTATACGTTATACGTTATACGTTATACGTTATACGTTATACGTTATACGTTATACGTTGTACGTTATACGTTATAAGTTGTACGTTATACGATATACGTTATACGTTATTCGTTAAACGTACTTCGTTACACGTTATACGTTATACGTTATACGTTATACGTTTTACGATATACGATGTACGTTATACGTTATACGTTATACGTTATACATTATGCGTTATACTTTTTACGTTATTCGTTATGAGTTATACGTTATACGTTATACGTTATACGTTATACGTTATACGTTATACGTTATACGTTATACGTTATACGTTATACGTTATACGTTATACGTTATACGTTATACGTTATACGTTATACGTTATACGTTATACGTTATACGTTAAACGTTATACGTTATACGTTATACGTTATACGTTATACGTTATACGTTATACGTTATACGTTATACGTTATACGTTATACGTTATACGTTATACGTTATACGTTATACGTTATACGTTATACGTTATACGTTATACGTTATACGTTATACGTTATACGTTATACGTTATACGTCATAGGTAATACGTTATACGTTATGCGGTATACGTTATACATTATACGTTATACGTTATACGTTATACGTTTTACGTTATACGCTATACGTTATACGTTATACGTTATACGTTATACGTTATACGTTATACGTTATACGTTATACGTTATACGTTATACGTTATACGTTGTACGTTATACGTTATAAGTTGTAAGTTATACGATATACGTTATACGTTATTCTTTATACGTTATACGTTATACGTTATACGTTATACGTTATACGTTATACGTTATACGTTATACGTTATACGTTATACGTTATACGTTATACGTTATACGTTATACGTTATACGTTATACGTTATACGTTATACGTTATACATTATACGTTATACGTCATACGTTATACGTTATTCGTAATACGTTATACGTGATACGTTATACGTTGTACGTTATACGTTATACGTTATACATTATAAGTTATACGTTATACGTCATAGGTTATACGTTATACGTTATACGTTATACGTTATACGTTATACGTTATACGTTATACGTTATACGTTATACCTTATATGTTATACGTTATACGTTATACGTTATACGTTATACGTTATACGTTATACGTTATACGTTATACGTTATACGTTATACGTTATACGTTATACGTTATACGTTACACGTTATACGTTATACGTTACACGTTATACGTTATACGTTATACGTTATACGTTATACGTTATACGTTATACGTTATACGTTATACGTTATACGTTATACGTTATACGTTATACGTTATACGTTATACGTTATACGTTATACGTTATACGTTATACGTTATACGTTATACGTTATACGTTATACGTTATACGTTATACGTTATACGTCATAGGTTATACGATATACGTTATACGTTATACGTTATACGTTATACGTTATACGTCATATGTTATACGTTATACGTTATAACGTTATACGTTATACGTTATACGTTATACGTTATACGTTATACGTTATACGTTATACGTTATACGTTATACGTTATACGTTATACGTTATACGTTATACGTTATACGTTATACGTTATACGTTATACGTTAAACGTTATACGTTATACGTTATACGTTATACGTTATACGTTATACGTTATACGTTATACGTTATACGTTATACGTTATACGTTATACGTTATACGTTATACATTACATGTTATTCGTTATACGTTATACGTTATACGTTATACATTACATGTTATACGTTATACGTTATACGTCATACGTCATAGGTTATACGTTATACGTTATACGTTATACGTTATACGTTATACGTTATACGTTATACGTTATACGTTATACGTTATACGTTATACGTTATACGTTATACATTATACGTTATACGTTATACGTTATACGTTATACGTTATACGTTATACGTTATACGTTATACGTTATACGTTATACGTTATACGTTATACGTTATACGTTATACGTTATACGTTATACGTTATACGTTATACGTTATACGTTATACGTTATACGTTATACGTTATACGTTATACTTTATACGTTATACGTTATACGTTATACGTTATACGTTATACGTTATACGTTATACGTTATACGTTACACGTTATACGTCATAGGTTATACGTTATACGTTATACGTTATACGTTATACGTTATACGTTATACGTTATACGTTATACGTTATACGTCATACGTTATACGTTATACGTCCTACGATATTCGTTATACGTTATACGTTATTAGTGATACGTTATACGTTATACGTTATACGTTATACGTTATACGTTATACGTTCTTCGTTATACGTTATACGTCATACGTTATACGTTATACGTTTTACGTTATACGTTGTACGTTATACGTTATACGTTATACATTATAAGTTATACGTTATACGTCATAGGTTATACGTTCTACGTTATACGTTATACGTTATACGTTATGCGTTATATGTTATACGTTATGCGTTATACGTTATACGTTATACGTTATACGTTATACGTTATACGTTATACGTTATACGTTATACGTTATACGTTATACGTTATACGTTATACGTTATACGTTATACGTTATACGTTATACGTTATTAGTTATACGTTATACGTTGTACGTTATACGTTATACGTTATACGTTATTCGTTATACGTTATACGTTATACATTACATGTTATACGTTATACGTTATACGTTATACGTTATACGTTATACGTTATACGTTATACGTTATACGTTATTAGTTATACGTTATACGTTATACGTTATACGTCATAGGTTATACGATATACGTTATACGTTATACGTTATACGTTATACGTTATACGTCATATGTTATACGTTATACGTTATAACGTTATACGTTATACGTTATACGTTATACGTTATACGTTATACGTTATACGTTATACGTTATACGTTATACGTTATACGTTATACGTTATACGTTATACGTTATACGTTATACGTTATACGTTATACGTTATACGTTATACGTTATACGTTATACGTTATACGTTATACGTTATACGTTATACGTTATACGTTATACGTTATACGTTATACGTTATACGTTATACGTTATACGTTATACGTTATACGTTATACGTTATACGTTATACGTTATACGTTATACGTTATACGTTATACGTTATACGTTATACGTTATACGTTATACGTTATACGTTATACGTTATACATTATACGTTATACGTTATACGTTATACGTTATACGTTATTCGTTATTCGTAATACGTTATACGTGATACGTTATACGTTGTACGTTATACGTTATTCGTTATTCGTAATACGTTATACGTGATACGTTATACGTTGTACGTTATACGTTATACGTTATACATTATAAGTTATACGTTATACGTCATAGGTTATACGTTATACGTTATTAGTTATACGTTATACGTTATACGTTATACGTTATACGTTATACGTTATACGTTATTAGTTATACGTTATACGTTATACGTTATACGTCATAGGTTATACGATATACGTTATACGTTATACGTTATACGTTATACGTTATACGTCATATGTTATACGTTATACGTTATAACGTTATACGTTATACGTTATACGTTATACGTTATACGTTATACGTTATACGTTATACGTTATACGTTATACGTTATACGTTATACGTTATACGTTATACGTTATTAGTTATACGTTATACGTTATACGTTATACGTTATACGTTATACGTTATACGTTATTAGTTATACGTTATACGTTGTACGTTATACGTTATACGTTATACGTTATTCGTTATACGTTATACGTTATACATTACATGTTATACGTTATACGTTATACGTTATACGTTATACGTTATACGTTATACGTTATACGTTATACGTTATTAGTTATACGTTATACGTTATACGTTATACGTCATAGGTTATACGATATACGTTATACGTTATACGTTATACGTTATACGTTATACGTCATATGTTATACGTTATACGTTATAACGTTATACGTTATACGTTATACGTTATACGTTATACGTTATACGTTATACGTTATACGTTATACGTTATACGTTATACGTTATACGTTATACGTTATACGTTATACGTTATACGTTATACGTTATACGTTATACGTTATACGTTAAACGTTATACGTTATACGTTATACGTTATACGTTATACGTTATACGTTATACGTTATACGTTATACGTTATACGTTATACGTTATACGTTATACGTTATACGTTATACGTTATACATTACATGTTATACGTTATACGTTATACGTTATACCTTATACATTACATGTTATACGTTATACGTTATACGTTATACGTTATACGTCATAGGTTATACGTTATACGTTATACGTTATACGTTATACGTTATACGTTATACGTTATACGTTATACGTTATACGTTATACGTTATACGTTTTACGTTATACGTTATACGTTATACGTTATACGTTATACGTTATACGTTATACGTTATACGTTATACGTTATACGTTATACGTTATACGTTATACGTTATACGTTATACGTTATACGTTATACGTTATACGTTATACGTTATACGTTATACGTTATACGTTATACGTTATACGTTATACGTTATACGTTATACGTTATACGTTATACGTTATACGTTATACTTTATACGTTATACGTTATACGTTATACGTTATACGTTATACGTTATACGTTATACGTCATAGGTTATACGATATACGTTATACGTTATACGTTATACGTTATACGTTATACGTCATATGTTATACGTTATACGTTATAACGTTATACGTTATACGTTATACGTTATACGTTATACGTTATACGTTATACGTTATACGTTATACGTTATACGTTATACGTTATACGTTATACGTTATACGTTATACGTTATACGTTAAACGTTATACGTTATACGTTATACGTTATACGTTATACGTTATACGTTATACGTTATACGTTATACGTTATACGTTATACGTTATACGTTATACGTTATACGTTATACGTTATACATTACATGTTATTCGTTATACGTTATACGTTATACGTTATACATTACATGTTATACGTTATACGTTATACGTTATACGTCATAGGTTATACGTTATACGTTATACGTTATACGTTATACGTTATACGTTATACGTTATACGTTATACGTTATACGTTATACGTTATACGTTATACGTTATACGTTATACGTTATACGTTATACGTTATACGTTATACGTTATACGTTATACGTTATACGTTATACGTTATACGTTATACGTTATACGTTATACGTTATACGTTATACGTTATACGTTATACGTTATACGTTATACGTTATACGTTATACGTTATACGTTATACGTTATACGTTATACGTTGTGCGTTATACGTTATACGTTATACGTTATTCGTTATACGTTATACGTTATACATTACATGTTATACGTCATAGGTTATACGTTATACGTTATACGTTATACGTTATACGTTATACGTTATACGTTATACGTTATACGTTATACGTCATACGTTATACGTTATACGTCCTACGATATTCGTTATACGTTATACGTTATTAGTGATACGTTATACGTTATACGTTATACGTTATACGTTATACGTTCTTCGTTATACGTTATACGTCATACGTTATACGTTATACGTTTTACGTTATACGTTGTACGTTATACGTTATACGTTATACATTATAAGTTATACGTTATACGTCATAGGTTATACGTTCTACGTTATACGTTATACGTTATACGTTATGCGTTATATGTTATACGTTATGCGTTATACGTTATACGTTATACGTTATACGTTATACGTTATACGTTATACGTTATACGTTATACGTTATACGTTATACGTTATACGTTATACGTTATACGTTATACGTTATACGTTATTAGTTATACGTTATACGTTGTACGTTATACGTTATACGTTATACGTTATTCGTTATACGTTATACGTTATACATTACATGTTATACGTTATACGTTATACGTTATACGTTATACGTTATACGTTATACGTTATACGTTATACGTTATTAGTTATACGTTATACGTTATACGTTATACGTCATAGGTTATACGATATACGTTATACGTTATACGTTATACGTTATACGTTATACGTCATATGTTATACGTTATACGTTATAACGTTATACGTTATACGTTATACGTTATACGTTATACGTTATACGTTATACGTTATACGTTATACGTTATACGTTATACGTTATACGTTATACGTTATACGTTATACGTTATACGTTATACGTTATACGTTATACGTTAAACGTTATACGTTATACGTTATACGTTATACGTTATACGTTATACGTTATACGTTATACGTTATACGTTATACGTTATACGTTATACGTTATACGTTATACGTTATACGTTATACATTACATGTTATACGTTATACGTTATACGTTATACCTTATACATTACATGTTATACGTTATACGTTATACGTTATACGTTATACGTCATAGGTTATACGTTATACGTTATACGTTATACGTTATACGTTATACGTTATACGTTATACGTTATACGTTATACGTTATACGTTATACGTTATACGTTATACGTTATACGTTATACGTTATACGTTATACGTTATACGTTATACGTTATACGTTATACGTTATACGTTATACGTTATACGTTATACGTTATACGTTATACGTTATACGTTATACGTTATACGTTATACGTTATACGTTATACGTTATACGTTATACGTTATACGTTATACGTTATACGTTATACGTTATACGTTATACGTTATACTTTATACGTTATACGTTATACGTTATACGTTATACGTTATACGTTATACGTTATACGTCATAGGTTATACGATATACGTTATACGTTATACGTTATACGTTATACGTTATACGTCATATGTTATACGTTATACGTTATAACGTTATACGTTATACGTTATACGTTATACGTTATACGTTATACGTTATACGTTATACGTTATACGTTATACGTTATACGTTATACGTTATACGTTATACGTTATACGTTATACGTTATACGTTAAACGTTATACGTTATACGTTATACGTTATACGTTATACGTTATACGTTATACGTTATACGTTATACGTTATACGTTATACGTTATACGTTATACGTTATACGTTATACGTTATACATTACATGTTATTCGTTATACGTTATACGTTATACGTTATACATTACATGTTATACGTTATACGTTATACGTTATACGTCATAGGTTATACGTTATACGTTATACGTTATACGTTATACGTTATACGTTATACGTTATACGTTATACGTTATACGTTATACGTTATACGTTATACGTTATACGTTATACGTTATACGTTATACGTTATACGTTATACGTTATACGTTATACGTTATACGTTATACGTTATACGTTATACGTTATACGTTATACGTTATACGTTATACGTTATACGTTATACGTTATACGTTATACGTTATACGTTATACGTTATACGTTATACGTTGTGCGTTATACGTTATACGTTATACGTTATTCGTTATACGTTATACGTTATACATTACATGTTATACGTTATACGTTATACGTTATACGTTATACGTTATACGTTATACGTTATACGTTATACGTTATACGTTATACGTTATACGTTATACGTCATACGTTATACGTTATTCGTAATACGTTATACGTGATACGTTATACGTTGTACGTTATACGTTATACGTTATACGTTATACGTTATACGTTATACGTTATACGTTATACGTTATACGTTATACATTACATGTTATACGTTATACGTTATACGTTATACCTTATACATTACATGTTATACGTTATACGTTATACGTTATACGTCATAGGTTATACGTTATACGTTATACGTTATACGTTATACGTTATACGTTATACGTTATACGTTATACGTTATACGTTATACGTTACACGTTATACGTCATAGGTTATACGTTATACGTTATACGTTGTACGTTATACGTTATACGTTATACGTTATACGTTATACGTTATACGTCATACGTTATACGTTATACGTCCTACGATATTCGTTATACGTTATACGTTATTAGTGATACGTTATACGTTATACGTTATACGTTATACGTTATACGTTCTTCGTTATACGTTATACGTCATACGTTATACGTTATACGTTTTACGTTATACGTTGTACGTTATACGTTATACGTTATACATTATAAGTTATACGTTATACGTCATAGGTTATACGTTCTACGTTATACGTTATACGTTATACGTTATGCGTTATATGTTATACGTTATGCGTTATACGTTATACGTTATACGTTATACGTTATACGTTATACGTTATACGTTATACGTTATACGTTATACGTTATACGTTATACGTTATACGTTATACGTTATACGTTATACGTTATACGTTATACGTTATACGTTATACGTTATACGTTATACGTTATACGTTATACGTTATACGTTATTCGTTATACGTTATAGGTTATACATTACATGTTATACGTTATGCGTTATACGTTATACGTTATACGTTATACGTTATACGTTATTAGTTATACGTTATACGTTATACGTTATACGTCATAGGTTATACGTTATACGTTATGCGTTATACGTTATACGTTATACGTTATACGTTATACGTTATACGTTATACGTCATAGGTTATACGTTATACGTTATACGTTATACGTTATACGTTATACGTTATACGTTATACGTTATACGTTATACGTTATACGTTATACGTTATACGTTATACGTTATACGATATACGTTATACGTTATACGTTATACGTTATACGTTATACGTTATACGTTATACGTTATACGTTATTCGTTATACGTTATAGGTTATACATTACATGTTATACGTTATGCGTTATACGTTATACGTTATACGTTATACGTTATACGTTATACGTTATACGTTATACGTTATACGTTATACGTTATACGTTATACGTTATACGTTATACGTTATACGTTATACGTTATTCGTTATACGTTATAGGTTATACATTACATGTTATACGTTATGCGTTATACGTTATACGTTATACGTTATACGTTATACGTTATTAGTTATACGTTATACGTTATACGTTATACGTCATAGGTTATACGTTATACGTTATGCGTTATACGTTATACGTTATACGTTATACGTTATACGTTATACGTTATACGTCATAGGTTATACGTTATACGTTATACGTTATACGTTATACGTTATACGTTATACGTTATACGTTATACGTTATACGTTATACGTTATACGTTATACGTTATACGTTATACGATATACGTTATACGTTATACGTTATACGTTATACGTTATACGTTATACGTTATACGTTATACGTTATACGTTATACGTTATACGTTATACCTTATACGTTATACGTTATACGTTATACGTTATACGTTATACGTTATACGTTATACGTTATACGTTATACGTTATACGTTATACGTTATACGTTATACGTTATACGTTGTACGTTATACGTTGTACGTTATACGTTATACGTTATACGTTATACGTTATACGTTATACGTTATACGTTATACGTTATACGTTATACGTTATACGTTATACATTATACGTTATACGTCATACGTTATTCGTTATTCGTAATACGTTATACGTGATACGTTATACGTTGTACGTTATACGTTATTCGTTATCGTAATACGTTATACGTGATACGTTATACGTTGTACGTTATACGTTATACGTTATACATTATAAGTTATACGTTATACGTCATAGGTTATACGTTATACGTTATTCGTTATTCGTTATACGTTATACGTAATACATTACATGTTATACGTTATACGTTATACGTTATACGTTATACGTTATATGTTATACGTTATACGTTATACGTTATACGTTATACGTTATACGTTAAACGTTATACGTTATACGTTAAACGTTATACGTTATACGTTATACGTTATACGTTATACGTTATACGTTATACGTTATACGTTATACGTTATACGTTATACGTTGTACGTTATACGTTATAAGTTGTACGTTATACGATATACGTTATACGTTATTCGTTATACGTACTTCGTTACACGTTATACGTTATACGTTATACGTTATACGTTTTACGATATACGATGTACGTTATATGTTATACGTTATACGTTATACATTATGCGTTATACTTTTTACGTTATTCGTTATACGTTATACGTTATACGTTATACGTAATACGTTATACGTTATACGTTTTACGTTATACGTTATACGTTATACGTTAAACGTTATACGTTATACGTTATACGTTATACGTTATACGTTATACGTTATACGTTATACGTTATACGTTATACGTTATACGTTATACGTTATACGTTATACGTTATACGTTATACGTTATACGTTATACGTAATACGTTATACGTTATACGTTTTACGTTATACGTTATACGTTATACGTTATACGTTATACGTTATACGTTATACGTTATACGTTATACGTTATACGTTATACGTTATACGTTGTACGTTATACGTTATAAGTTGTACGTTATACGATATACGTTATACGTTATTCGTTATACGTACTTCGTTACACGTTATACGTTATACGTTATACGTTATACGTTTTACGATATACGATGTACGTTATATGTTATACGTTATACGTTATACATTATGCGTTATACTTTTTACGTTATTCGTTATGAGTTATACGTTATACGTTATACGTTATACGTTATACGTTATACGTTATACGTTATACGTTATATGTTATACGTTATACGTTATACGTTATACGTTATACGTTATACGTTATACGTTATACGTTAAACGTTATACGTTATACGTTATACGTTATACGTTATACGTTATACGTTATACGTTATACGTTATACGTTATACGTTATACGTTATACGTTATACGGTATACGTTATACGTTATACGTTATACGTTATACGTTATACGTCATAGGTAATACGTTATACGTTATGCGGTATACGTTATACATTATACGTTATACGTTATACGTTATACGTTTTACGTTATACGTTATACGTTATACGTTATACGTTATACGTTATACGTTATACGTTATACGTTATACGTTATACGTTATACGTTATACGTTGTACGTTATACGTTATAAGTTGTAAGTCATACGATATACGTTATACGTTATTCTTTGTACGTTATACGTTATACGTTATACGTTATACGTTATACGTTATACGTTATACGTTATACGTTATACGTTATACGTTATACGTTATACGTTATACGTTATACGTTATACGTTATACGTTATACGTTATACGTTATACGTTATACGTTATACGTTATACATTATACGTTATACGTCATACGTTATACGTTATTCGTAATACGTTATACGTGATACGTTATACGTTGTACGTTATACGTTATACGTTATACATTATAAGTTATACGTTATACGTCATAGGTTATACGTTATACGTTATACGTTATACGTTATACGTTATACGTTATACGTTATACGTTATACGTTATACCTTATACGTTATACGTTATACGTTATACGTTATACGTTATACGTTATACGTTATACGTTATACGTTATACGTTATACGTTATACGTTATACGTTATACGTTATACGTTATACGTTACACGTTATACGTTACACGTTATACGTTATACGTTATACGTTATACGTTATACGTTATACGTTATACGTTATACGTTATACGTTATACGTTATACGTTATACGTTATACGTTATACGTTATACGTTATACGTTATACGTTATACGTCATAGGTTATACGTTATACGTTATGCGGTATACGTTATACATTATACGTTATACGATATACGTTATACGTTATGCGATATGCATTCTTCGTTACACGTTATACGTTATTCGGTATGCGTTATACGTTATACGTTATACGTTATACGTTATACGTTATACGTCATACGTTATACGTTATACGTTATACGTTATACGTTATACGTTATACGTTATACGTTATACGTTATACGTTATACGTTATACGTTATACGTTATACGTTATACGTTATACGTTATACGTTATACGTTATACGTTATACGTTATACGTTATACGTTATACGTTATACGTTATACGTTATACGTTATACGTTATACGTTATACGTTATACGTTATACGTTATACGTTATACGTCATAGGTTATACGTTATACGTTATGCGGTATACGTTATACATTATACGTTATACGTTATACGTTATACGTTTTACGTTATACGTTATACGTTATACGTTATACGTTATACGTTATACGTTATACGTTATACGTTATACGTTATACGTTATACGTTATACGTTATACGTTATACGTTATACGTTATATGTTATACGTTATACGTTATACGTTATACGTTATACGTTATACGTTATACGTTATACGTTATACGTTATACGTTATACGTTATACGTTATACGTTATACGTTATACGTTATACGTTATACGTTATACGTTATACGTTTTACGTTATACGTTATACGTTATACGTTATACGTTATACGTTATACGTTATACGTTATACGTTATACGTTATACGTCATAGGTCATACGTTATACGTTATGCGGTATACGTTATACATTATACGTTATACGATATACGTTATACGTTATGCGTTATGCATTCTTCGTTACACGTTATACGTTATTCGTTATGCGTTATACGTTATACGTTATACGTTATACGTTATACGTTATACGTCATACGTTATACGTTATACGTTATACGTTATACGTTATACGTTATACGTTATACGTTATATGTTATACGTTATACGTTATACGTTATACGTTATACGTTATACGTTATACGTTATACGTTATACGTTATACGTTATACGTTATACGTTATACGTTATACGTTATACGTTATACGTTATACGTTATACGTTATACGTTATACGTTATACGTCATAGGTTATACGTTATACGTTATGCGGTATACGTTATACATTATACGTTATACGATATACGTTATACGTTATGCGTTATGCGTTCTTCGTTACACGTTATACGTTATTCGGTATGCGTTATACGTTATACGTTATACGTTATACGTTATACGTTATACGTTATACGTTATACGTTATACGTTATACGTTATACGTTATACGTTATACGTTATACGTTATACGTTATACGTTATACGTTATACGTTATACGTTATACGTTATATTTTATACGTTATACGTTATACGTTATACGTTGTACGTTATACGTTACACGTTACACGTTATACCTCATAGGTTATACCTTATACGTTATACGTTATACGTTATACGTTATACGTTATACGTTATACGTTATACGTTATACGTTATACGTTATACGTTATACTTCATAGGTTATACGTTATACGTTATACGTTATGCGTTATACGTTATAAGTTGTACGTTATACGTTATGCGTTATACGTTGTACGATATTCGTTATACGTTATACGTTATTAGTTATACGTTATACGCTATACGTTATACGTTGTACGTTACATGTTATACGTTATACGTTATACGTTATACGATATACTTTATACGTTATACGTTATACGTTATACGTTATACGTTATACGTTATACGTTATACGTTATACGCTATACGTTACATGTTATACGTTATACATTATACGTTATACGTTATACGTTATACGTTATACGTTATACGTTATACGTTATACGTCATAGGTTATACGTTATACGTTATACGTTATACGTTATACGTTATACGTCATACGTTATACGTTATACGTTATACGTTATACGTTATACGTTATACTTTATACGTTATACGTTATATGTTATACGTTATACGTTATACGTTATACGTTATACGTTATACGTTATACTTTATACGTTATACGTTATACGTTATACGTTATACGTTTTACGATATACGATGTACGTTATACGTTATACGTTATACGTTATACATTATGCGTTATACGTTATACGTTATACGTTATACGTTATACGTCATAGGTAATACGTTATACGTTATGCGGTATACGTTATACATTATACGTTATACGTTATACGTTATACGTTATACGTTATACGTTATACGTTATACGTTATACGTTATACGTTATACGTTATACGTTATACGTTATACGTTATACGTTATACGTTATACGTTATACGTTATACGTTATACGTTATACGTTATACGTTATACGTTATACGTTATACGTTATACGTTATACGTTATACGTTATACGTTATACGTTATACGTTATACGTTATACGTTATACGTTATACGTTATACGTTATACGTTATACGTTATACGTTATACGTTATACGTTATACGTTATACGTTATACGTTATACGTTATACGTTATACGTTATACGTTATACGTTATACGTTATACGTTATACGTTATACGTTATACGTTATACGTTATACGTTATACGTTATACGTTATACGTTATACGTTATACGTTATACGTTATACGTTATACGTTATACGTTATACGTTACGCGTTATACGTTATACGTTATACGTTATACGTTATACGTTATACGATATACGTTGTACGTTATACGTTATACGTTATACGTTATACGTTGTACGTTATACGTTATACGTTATACGTTATACGTTATACGTTATACGTTATACGTTATACGTTATACGTCAAACGTTATACGTTATACGTTATACGTTATACGTTATACGTTATACGTTATACGTTATACGTTATACGTTATACGTTATACGTTTTACGTTATACGTTATACGTTACACGTTATACGTTATACGTTATACGTTATACGTTATACGTTATACGTTATACGTTATACGTTATACGTTATACGTTTTACGTTATACGTTATACGTTATACGTTATACATTATACGTTATACGTTGTACGTTATACGTTATAAGATGTACGCTATACGTTATACGTTATACGTTATACGTTATACGTTATACGTTATACGATATACGTTATACGTTATACGTTATACGTTATACGTTATACGTTGTACGTTATACGTTATACGTTATACGTTATACGTTATACGTTAAACGTTATACGTTATACGTTACATGTTATACGTTATACATTATACGTTATACGTTATACGTTATACGTTATACGTTATACGTTATACGTTATACGTTATACGTTGTACGTTATACGTTATACGTTATACGTTATACGTTATACGTTATACGTTATACGTTATACGTTATACGTTATACGTTATACGTTATACGTTATACGTTATACGTTATACGTTATACGTTATACGTCATAGGTTATACGTTATACGTTATGCGTTATACGTTATACATTATACGTTATACGATATACGTTATACGTTATGCGTTATGCGTTCTTCGTTACACGTTATACGTTATTCGGTATGCGTTATACGTTATACGTTATACGTTATACGGTATACGTTATTCGTTATACGTTATACGTTATACGTTATACGATATACGTTATACGTTATACGTTATACGTTATACGTTATACGTTGTACGTTATACGTTATTCGTTATACGTTATACGTTAAACGTTATACGTTATACGTTATACGTTATACGTTATACGTTATACGTTATACGTTATACGTTATACGTTATACGTTATACGTTATACGCTATACGTTACATGTTATACGTTATACGTAGTATGTAATGCGTCATACGTTTTACGTTATACGTTATACGGCATACGTTATACGTCATAGGTTATACATTATACATTATACGTTATGCGTTATACGTTGTACGTTATGCGTTATACGTTATGCGTTATGCTTTATACGTTGTACGATATTCGTTATACGTTATACGTTATTAGTTATACGTTATACGGTATACGTTATACGTTGAACGTTACATGTTGAACGTTACATGTTATACGTTATACGTTATACGTTATACGATATACGTTATACGTTATACGTTAAACGTTATACGTTATACGTTACATGTTATACGTTATACATTATACGTTATACGTTATACGTTATACGTTATACGTTATACGTTATACGTTATACGTTATACGTTGTACGTTATACGTTATACGTTATACGTTATACGTTATACGTTATACGTTATACGTTATACGTTATACGTTATACGTTATACGTTATACGTTATACGTCATAGGTTATACGTTATACGTTATGCGTTATACGTTATACATTATACGTTATACGATATACGTTATACGTTATGCGTTATGCGTTCTTCGTTACACGTTATACGTTATTCGGTATGCGTTATACGTTATACGTTATACGTTATACGGTATACGTTATTCGTTATACGTTATACGTTATACGTTATACGATATACGTTATACGTTATACGTTATACGTTATACGTTATACGTTGTACGTTATACGTTATTCGTTATACGTTATACGTTAAACGTTATACGTTATACGTTATACGTTATACGTTATACGTTATACGTTATACGTCATAGGTTATACATTATACGTTATACGTTATGCGTTATACGTTGTACGTTATACGTTATACGTTATACGTTATGCGTTATACGTTATACATTATACGTTATACGATATACGTTATACGTTATGCGTTATGCGTTCTTCGTTACACGTTATACGTTATTCGGTATGCGTTATACGTTATACGTTATACGTTATACGTTATACGTTATACGTTATACGTTATACGTTATACGTTATACGTTATACGTTATACGTTATACGTTATACGTTATACGTTATACGTTATACGTTACGCGTTATACGTTATACGTTATACGTTATACGTTATACGTTATACGATATACGTTATACGTTATACGTTATACGTTATACGTTATACGTTGTACGTTATACGTTATACGTTATACGTTATACGTTATACGTTATACGTTATACGTTATACGTTATACGTCAAACGTTATACGTTATACGTTATACGTTATACGTTATACGTTATACGTTATACGTTATACGTTATACGTTATACGTTATACGTTTTACGTTATACGTTATACGTTACACGTTATACGTTATACGTTATACGTTATACGTTATACGTTATACGTTATACGTTATACGTTATACGTTATACGTTTTACGTTATACGTTATACGTTATACGTTATACATTATACGTTATACGTTGTACGTTATACGTTATAAGATGTACGCTATACGTTATACGTTATACGTTATACGTTATACGTTATACGTTATACGATATACGTTATACGTTATACGTTATACGTTATACGTTATACGTTGTACGTTATACGTTATACGTTATACGTTATACGTTATACGTTAAACGTTATACGTTATACGTTACATGTTATACGTTATACATTATACGTTATACGTTATACGTTATACGTTATACGTTATACGTTATACGTTATACGTTATACGTTGTACGTTATACGTTATACGTTATACGTTATACGTTATACGTTATACGTTATACGTTATACGTTATACGTTATACGTTATACGTTATACGTTATACGTTATACGTTATACGTTATACGTTATACGTCATAGGTTATACGTTATACGTTATGCGTTATACGTTATACATTATACGTTATACGATATACGTTATACGTTATGCGTTATGCGTTCTTCGTTACACGTTATACGTTATTCGGTATGCGTTATACGTTATACGTTATACGTTATACGGTATACGTTATTCGTTATACGTTATACGTTATACGTTATACGATATACGTTATACGTTATACGTTATACGTTATACGTTATACGTTGTACGTTATACGTTATTCGTTATACGTTATACGTTAAACGTTATACGTTATACGTTATACGTTATACGTTATACGTTATACGTTATACGTTATACGTTATACGTTATACGTTATACGTTATACGCTATACGTTACATGTTATACGTTATACGTAGTATGTAATGCGTCATACGTTTTACGTTATACGTTATACGGCATACGTTATACGTCATAGGTTATACATTATACATTATACGTTATGCGTTATACGTTGTACGTTATGCGTTATACGTTATGCGTTATGCTTTATACGTTGTACGATATTCGTTATACGTTATACGTTATTAGTTATACGTTATACGGTATACGTTATACGTTGAACGTTACATGTTATACGTTATACGTTATACGTTATACGATATACGTTATACGTTATACGTTATACGTTATACGTTATACGTTATACGTCATAGGTTATACATTATACGTTATACGTTATGCGTTATACGTTGTACGTTATACGTTATACGTTATACGTTATGCGTTATACGTTATACATTATACGTTATACGATATACGTTATACGTTATGCGTTATGCGTTCTTCGTTACACGTTATACGTTATTCGGTATGCGTTATACGTTATACGTTATACGTTATACGTTATACGTTATACGTTATACGTTATACGTTATACTTTATACGTTATACGTTATACGTTATACGATATACGTTATACGTTATACGTTATACGTTATACGTTATACGTTGTACGTCATACGTTATACGTTATACGTTATACGTTAAACGTTATACGTTATACGTTATACGTTATACGTTATACGTTATACGTTATACGTTATACGTTATACGTTATACGTTATACGTTATACGCTATACGTTACATGTTATACGTTATACGTAGTATGTAATGCGTCATACGTTTTACGTTATACGTTATACGGTATACGTTATACGTTGTACGTTACATGTTATACGTTATACGTTATACGTTATACGGTATACGTTATACGTTGTACGTTACATGTTATACGTTATACGTTATACGTTATACGATATACGTTATACGTTATACGTTATACGTTATACGTTATACGTTATACGTTATACGCTATACGTTACATGTTATACGTTATACATTATACGTTATACGTTATACGTTATACGTTATACGTTATACGTTATACGTTATACGTTATACGTTATACGTCATAGGCTATACGTTATACGATACACGTTATACGTTATACGTTATACGTTATATGTTATACGTTATACGTTATACGTTATACATTATACGTTATACGTTATACGTTATACGTTATACGTTATAAGTCATAGGTTATACGTTATACGTTATGCGGTATACGTTATACATTGTACGTTATACGTTATACGTTATACATTATACGTTATACGTCATACGTTATACGTTATACGTTATAGGTGTTACGTTATAGGTTATACGTTATACGTTATACGTTATACGTTATACGTTATACGTTATTTGTTATACGTTATATTTTATACATTATACGTTATACGTTATACGTTATACGTTATACGTTATACGTTATACGTCATAGGTTATACGTTATACGTTATGCGGTACACGTTATACATTATACGTTATACGATATACGTTATACGTTATGCGTTATGCGTTCTTCGTTACACGTTATACGTTATTCGGCATGCGTTATACGTTATACGTTATACGTTATACGTTATACGTTATACGTTATACGTTATACGTTATACGTTATACGTTATACGTTATACGTTATACGTTATACGTTATTTGTTATACGTTATATTTTATACCTTATACGTTGTACGTTATACGTTATAAGTTGTACGTTATACGATATACGTTATACGTTATTCTTTATACGTTATTCGTTACACGTTATACGTCATACGTTATACGTTATACGTTTTACGTTATTCGTTATACGTTATACGTTATACGATATACGTTATACGTTATACGTTATACGTTATACGTTATACGTTATACGTTATACGTTATACGTTATACGTTATACGTTACACGTTATACGTTATACGTTGTACGTTATACGTTATGAGTTGTACGTTTTACGTTATTCGTTATACGTTATACGTTATACGATATACGTTATACGTTATACGTTATACGTTATACGTTATACGCTATACGTTATACGTTATACGTTTTACGTTATACGTTATACGTTATACGTTATACGTTATACGTTATACGTTATACGTTATACGTTATACGTTATACGTTATACGTCATAAGTTATACGTTATACGTTATACGTTATACGTTATACGTTATACGTTATACGTTATACGTTATACGTTATGCGTTATACGTTCTACGATATTCGTTGTACGTCATACGTTATACGTTATACGTTTTACGTTATTCGTTATACGTTATACGTTATACGATATACGTTATACGTTATACGTTATACGTTATACGTTATACGTTATACGTTATACGTTATACGTTATACGTTATACGTTATACGTTATACGTTATACGTTATACGTTATACGTTATAAGTTATACGTTATACGTTATACGTTATACGTTGTACGTTATACGTTATACGTTATACATTATACGTTATACGTTATACGTTATACGTTATACGTTATACGTCATAGGTTATACGTTATACGTTATGCGGTATACGTTATACATTATACGTTATACGATATACGTTATACGTTATGCGTTATGCGTTCTTCGTTACACGTTGTACGTTATTCGGTATGCGTTATACGTTATACGTTATACGTTATACGTTATACGTTATACGTTATACGTTAGACGTTATACGTTATACGTTATACGTTATACGTTATACGTTATACGTTATACGTTATATTTTATACGTTATACGTTATACGTTATACGTTATACGTTATACGTTATACGTTATACGTTATACGTTATACGTTATACGTTATACGTTATACGTTATACGTTATACGTTATACGTTATATTTTATAAGTTATACGTTATACGTTATACATTATACGTTATACGTTATACGTTATACGTTATACGTTATACGTTATACGTTATACGTGATAGGTTATACGTTATACGTTATGCGGTATACGTTATACATTATACGTTATACGATATACGTTATACGTTATGCGTTATGCGTTCTTCGTTACACGTTATACGTTATTCGGTATGCGTTATACGTTATACGTTATACGTTATACGTTATACGTTATACGTTATACGTTATACGTTATACGTTATACGTTATACGTTATACGTTATACGTTATACGTTATACGTTATACGTTATACGTTATACGTTATACGTTATACGTTATACGTTATACGTTATACGTTATACGTTATATTTTATACGTTATACGTTATACGTTATACGTTATACGTTATACGTTATACGTTATACGTTATACGTTATACGTTATACGTTATACGTTATACGTTATACGTTATATTTTATAAGTTATACGTTATACGTTATACGTTATACGTTATACGTTATACGTTACACGTTACACGTTATACCTCATAGGTTATACGTTATACGTTATACGTTACACGTAATACGTTATACGTTGTACGTTATACGTTATACGTTATACGTTATACGTTATACGTTAAACGTTATACGTTATACGTTATACGTTATACGTTATACGTTGCACGTTATACGTTATTCGTTATACGTTATACGTTAAACGTTATACGTTATACGTTATACGTTATACGTTATACGTTATACGTTATACGTTATACGTTATACGTTATACGTTATACGTTATACGTTATGCGTTATGCGTTCTTCGTTACACGTTATACGTTATTCGGTATGCGTTATACGTTATACGTTATACGTCATACGTTATACGTTATACGTTATACGTTATACGTTATACGTTATACGCTATACGTTACATGTTATACGTTATACGTAGTATGTAATGCGTCATACGTTTTACGTTATTCGTTATTCGGTATGCGTTATACGTTATACGTTATACGTTATACGTTACACGTTATACGTTATACGTCATAAGTTATACGTTATACGTTATACGTTATACGTTATACGTTATACGTTATACGTTATACGTTATGCGTTATACGTTCTACGATATTCGTTATACGTTATACGTTATTAGTTATACGTTATACGTTATACGTTATACGTCATAGGGTATACGTTATACGTTATGCGTTATACGTTATACATTATACGTTATACGATATACGTTATACGTTATGCGTTATGCGTTCTTCGTTACACGTTATACGTTATTCGGTATGCGTTATACGTTATACGTTATACGTTATACGTTATACGTTATACGTTATACGTTATACGTTATACGATATACGTTATACGTTATACGTTATACGTTATACGTTATACGTTGTACGTTATACGTTATACGTTATACGTTATACGTTATACGTTAAACGTTATACGTTATACGTTACATGTTATACGTTATACATTATACATATACGTTATACGTTATACGTTATACGTTATACGTTATACGTTATACGTTATACGTTATACGTTGTACGTTATACGTTATACGTTATACGTTATACGTTATACGTTATACGTTATACGTTATACGTTATACGTCATAGGTTATACGTTATACGTTATGCGTTATACGTTATACATTATACGTTATACGATATACGTTATACGTTATGCGTTATGCGTTCTTCGTTACACGTTATACGTTATTCGGTATGCGATATACGTTATACGTTATACGTTATACGGTATACGTTATACGTTATACGTTATACGTTATACGCTATACGATATACGTTATACGTTATACGTTATACGTTATACGTTATACGTCATAGGTTATACGTTATACGTTATGCGTTATACGTTATACATTATACGTTATACGATATACGTTATCCGTTATACGTTATACGTTATACGTTGCACGTTATACGTTATTCGTTATACGTTATACGTTAAACGTTATACGTTATACGTTATACGTTATACGTTATACGTTATACGTTATACGTTATACGTTATACGTTATACGTTATACGATATGCGTTATGCGTTCTTCGTTACACGTTATACGTTATTCGGTATGCGTTATACGTTATACGTTATACGTCATACGTTATACGTTATACGTTATACGTTATACGTTATACGTTATACGCTATACGTTACATGTTATACGTTATACGTAGTATGTAATGCGTCATACGTTTTACGTTATTCGTTATTCGGTATGCGTTATACGTTATACGTTATACGTTATACGTTACACGTTATACGTTATACGTCATAAGTTATACGTTATACGTTATACGTTATACGTTATACGTTATACGTTATACGTTATACGTTATGCGTTATACGTTCTACGATATTCGTTATACGTTATACGTTATTAGTTATACGTTATACGTTATACGTTATACGTCATAGGGTATACGTTATACGTTATGCGTTATACGTTATACATTATACGTTATACGATATACGTTATACGTTATGCGTTATGCGTTCTTCGTTACACGTTATACGTTATTCGGTATGCGTTATACGTTATACGTTATACGTTATACGTTATACGTTATACGTTATACGTTATACGTTATACGATATACGTTATACGTTATACGTTATACGTTATACGTTATACGTTGTACGTTATACGTTATACGTTATACGTTATACGTTATACGTTGTACGTTATACGTTATACGTTATACGTTATACGTTATACGTTATACGTTATACGTTATACGTTATACGTCATAGGTTATACGTTATACGTTATGCGTTATACGTTATACATTATACGTTATACGATATACGTTATACGTTATGCGTTATGCGTTCTTCGTTACACGTTATACGTTATTCGGTATGCGTTATACGTTATACGTTATACGTTATACGGTATACGTTATACGTTATACGTTATACGTTATACGCTATACGATATACGTTATACGTTATACGTTATACGTTATACGTTATACGTTGCACGTTATACGTTATTCGTTATACGTTATACGTTAAACGTTATACGTTATACGTTATACGTTATACGTTATACGTTATACGTTATACGTTATACGTTATACGTTATACGTTATACGTTATACGTTATACGTTATACGTTATACGCTATACGTTACATGTTATACGTTATACGTAGTATGCAATGCGTCATACGTTTTACGTTATACGCTATACGGTATACGTTATACGTTGTACGTTACATGTTATACGTTATACGTTATACGTTATACGGTATACGTTATACGTTGTACGTTACATGTTATACGTTATACGTTATACGTTATACGATATACGTTATACGTTATACGTTATACGTTATACGTTATACGTTATACGTTATACGTTATACGCTATACGTTACATGTTATACGTTATACATCATACGTTATACGTTATACGTTATACGTTATACGTTATACGTTATACGTTATACGTTATACGTTATACGTCATAGGTTATACGTTATACGATATACGTTATACGTTATACGTTATACTTTATACGTTATACGTTATACGTTATACGTTATACATTATACGTTATACGTTATACGTTATACGTTATACGTTATACGTTATACGTCATAGGTTATACGTTATACGTTATGCGGTATACGTTATACATTATATGTTATACGATATACGTTATACGTTATACGTTATGCGTTCTTCGTTACACGTTATACGTTATTGGGTATGCATTATACGTTATACGTTATGCGTTATACGTTATACGTTATACGTTATACGTTATATTTTATACGTTATACGTTATACGTTATACGTTGTACGTTATACGTTACACGTTACACGTTATACCTCATAGGTTATACCTTATACGTTATACGTTATACGTTATACGTTATACGTTATACGTTATACGTCATAGGTTGTACGTTATACGTTATACGTTGTACGTTATACGTTATACGTTATACGTTATACGTTATACGTTATACGTTTTACGTTATACGTTATACGTTATACGTTATACGTTATATGTTATACGTTATACGTTATACGTTATACGTTATACGTTATACGTTATACGTTATACGTTATACGTTATACGATATACGTTATACGTTATACGTTATACGTTATACGTTATACGTTATACGTTATACTTTATACGTTATACGTTATACGTTATACGTTATACGTTATACGTTATACGTTACACGTTATACGTTATACGTTATACGTTATACGTTATACGTTATACGTTACGCGTTATACGTTATACGTCATAGGTTATACGTTATACGTTATGCGTTATACGTTATACATTATACGCTATACGTTATACGTTATACGTTATACGTTATACGTTATACGTTATACGTTATACGTTATACGTTATACGTTATACGTTACACGTTATACGTCATAGGTTATACGTTGTACGTTATACGTTATACGTTATACGTTATACGTTATACGTTATACGTTTTACGTTATACGTTATACGTTATACGTTATACGTTATACGTTATACGTTATACGTTATACGTTATACGTTATACGTTATACGTTATACGTTATACGTTATACGTTATACGTTATACGTTATACGTTATACGTTATACGTTATACATTATACGTTACACGTTATACGTTATACGTTGTACGTTATACGTTATGAGTTGTACGTTATACGTTATACGTTATACGTTATACGTTGTACGTTATACGTTATACGTTATACGTTATACGTTATACGTTATACGTTTTACGTTATACGTTATACGTTATACGTTATACGTTATATGTTATACGTTATACGTTATACGTTATACGTTATACGTTATACGTTATACGTTATACGTTATACGATATACGTTATACGTTATACGTTATACGTTATACGTTATACGTTATACGTTATACTTTATACGTTATACGTTATACGTTATACGTTATACGTTATACGTTATACGTTACACGTTATACGTTATACGTTATACGTTATACGTTATACGTTATACGTTACGCGTTATACGTTATACGTCATAGGTTATACGTTATACGTTATGCGTTATACGTTATACATTATACGCTATACGATATACGTTATACGTTATGCGTTATGCGTTCTTCGTTACACGTTATACGTTATTCGGTATGCGTTATACGTTATACGTTATACGTTATACGTTATACGTTACGCGTTATACGTTATACGTCATAGGTTATACGTTATACGTTATGCGTTATACGTTATACATTATACGTTATACGATATACGTTATACGTTATGCGTTATGCGTTCTTCGTTACACGTTATACGTTATTCGGTATGCGTTATACGTTATACGTTATACGTTATACGTTATACGTTATACGTTATACGTTATACGTTATACGTTATACGTTATACGATATACGTTATACGTTATACGTTATACGTTATACGTTATACGTTATACGTTATACGTTACACTTTATACGTTATACGTTATACGTTATACGTTATACGTTATACGTTATACGTTATACGTTACACGTTATACGTCATAGGTTATACGTTGTACGTTATACGTTATACGTTATACGTTATACGTTATACGTTATACGTTTTACGTTATACGTTATACGTTATACGTTATACGTTATACGTTATACGTTATACGTTATACGTTATACGTTATACGTTATACGTTATACGTTATACGTTATACGATATACGTTATACGTTATACGTTATACGTTATACGTTATACGTTATACGTTATACGTTATACTTTATACGTTATACGTTATACGTTATACGTTATACGTTATACGTTATACGTTACACGTTATACGTTATACGTTATACGTTATACGTTATACGTTATACGTTACGCGTTATACGTTATACGTCATAGGTTATACGTTATACGTTATACGTTATGCGTTATACGTTATACATTATACGTTATACGATATACGTTATACGTTATACGTTATACGTTATACGTTATACGTTATACGTTATACGTTATACGTTATACGTTATACGTTATACGTTATACGTTATACGTTATACTTTATACGTTATACATTATACGTTATACGTTATGCGTTATACGTTGTACGTTATGCGTTATACGTTATGCGTTATGCTGTATACGTTGTACGATATTCGTTATACGTTATACGTTATTAGTTATACGTTATACGGTATACGTTATACGTTGTACGTTACATGTTATAAGTTATACGTTATACGTTATACGATATACGTTATACGTTAAACGTTATACGTTATACGTTATACGTTATATGTTATACGTTATACATTATACGTTATACGTTATACGTCATACGTTATACGTTATACGTTATACGTTATACGTTATACGTTATACGTTATACGTTATACGTTATACGTTATATGTTATACGTTATACGTTATACGTTATACGTTATACGTTATACATTACATGTTATGCGTTATACGTTATGCGTTATACGTTATACGTTATACGTTATACGTTATACGTTATACGTTATACGTTATACGTTATACGTTATACGTTATACGTTATACGCTATACGTTATACGTTATACGTTATACGTTATACGTTATACGTTATACGTTATACATTATACGTTACACGTTATACGTTATACGTTGTACGTTATACGTTATGAGTTGTACGTTATACGTTATACGTTATACGTTATACGTTGTACGTTATACGTTATACGTTATACGTTATACGTTATACGTTATACGTTTTACGTTATACGTTATACGTTATACGTTATACGTTATACGTTATACGTTATACGTTATACGTTATACGTTATACGTTATACGTTATACGTTATACGTTATACGATATACGTTATACGTTATACGTTATACGTTATACGTTATACGTTACACGTTATACTTTATACGTTATACGTTATACGTTATACGTTATACGTTATACGTTATACGTTACACGTTATACGTTATACGTTATACGTTATACGTTATACGTTATACGTTACGCGTTATACGTTATACGTCATAGGTTATACGTTATACGTTATACGTTATGCGTTATACGTTATACATTATACGTTATACGATATACGTTATACGTTATGCGTTATGCGTTCTTCGTTACACGTTATACGTTATTCGGTATGTGTTATACGTTATACGTCATAGGTTATACGTTATACGTTATGCGTTATACGTTATACGTTATACATTATACGTTATACGATATACGTTATACGTTATGCGTTATGCGTTCTTCGTTACACGTTATACGTTATTCGGTATGCGTTATACGTTATACGTTATACGTTATACGGTATACGTTATACGTTATACGTTATACGTTATACGTTATACGATATACGTTATACGTTATACGTTATACGTTATACGTTATACATTATACGTTATACGATATACGTTATACGTTATGCGTTATGCGTTCTTCGTTACACGTTATACGTTATTCGGTATGCGTTATACGTTATACGTTATACGTTATATGGTATACGTTATACGTTATACGTTATACGTTATACGTTATACGATATACGTTATACGTTATACGTTATGCGTAATAAGTTATACGTTATACGTTATGCGTTATACGTTATACATTATACGTTATACGATATACGTTATACGTTATGCGTTATGCGTTCTTCGTTACACGTTATACGTTATTCGGTATGCGTTATACGTTATACGTTATACGTTATACGTTATACGCTATACGTTACACGTTATACGTTATACGTAGTATGTAATGCGTCATACGTTTTACGTTATACGTTATACGGTATACGTTATACGTTGTACGTTACATGTTATACGTTATACATTATACGTTATACGCTATACGTTATACGTTATACGTTATACGTTATACGTTATACGTTATACATTATACGTTATACGTTATACGTTATATGTTATACGTTATACGTCATAGGTTATACGTTATACGTTATGCGGTATACGTTATACGTTATACGTTATACGTTATACGTTATACGTTATACGTTATACGTTATACGTTACACGTTATACGTTATGCGTTATACGTTATACGTTATACGTTATACGTTATACGTTATACGTTATACGTTATACGTTATACGTTATACGTTATACGTTATACGTTATACGTTATACGTTATACGTTATACGTTATACGTTATACGTTATACGTTATACGTTGTACGTTATACGTTATACGTTATACGTTGTACGTTATACGTTATACGTGATACGTTATACGTTATACGTTATACGTTATACGTTATACGTTATACGTCATAGGTTATACGTTATACGTTATATGTTATACGTTATACGTTATACGTTATACGTTATACGTTATACGTTATACGTTATACGTTATACGATATACGTTATACGTTATACGTTATACGTTATACGTTATACGTTATACGTTATACTTTATACGTTATACGTTATACGTTATACGTTATACGTTATACGTTATACGTTATACATTATACGTTATACGTTATACGTTATACGTTATACGTTATACGTTATACGTTATACGTTATACGTTATATGTTATACGTTATACGTTATACGTTATACGTTATACATTACATGTTATGCGTTATACGTTATGCGTTATACGTTATACGTTATACGTTATACGTTATACGTTATACGTTATACGTTATACGTTATACGTTATACGTTATACGTTATACGTTATACGTTATACGTTATACGTTATACGTTATACGTTATACGTTATACGTTATACATTATACGTTACACGTTATACGTTATACGTTGTACGTTATACGTTATGAGTTGTACGTTATACGTTATACGTTATACGTTATACGTTGTACGTTATACGTTATACGTTATACGTTATACGTTATACGTTATACGTTATACTTTATACGTTATACGTTATACGTTATACGTTATACGTTATACGTTATACATTATACGTTATACGTTATACGTTATACGTTATACGTTATACGTTATACGTTATACGTTATACGTTATTCTTTATACGTTATACATTATACGTTATACGTTATGCGTTATACGTTGTACGTTATGCGTTATACGTTATGCGTTATGCTGTATACGTTGTACGATATTCGTTATACGTTATACGTTATTAGTTATACGTTATACGGTATACGTTATACGTTGTACGTTACATGTTATAAGTTATACGTTATACGTTATACGATATACGTTATACGTTAAACGTTATACGTTATACGTTATACGTTATATGTTATACGTTATACATTATACGTTATACGTTATACGTCATACGTTATACGTTATACGTTATACGTTATACGTTATACGTTATACGTTATACGTTATACGTTATACGTTATATGTTATACGTTATACGTTATACGTTATACGTTATACGTTATACATTACATGTTATGCGTTATACGTTATGCGTTATACGTTATACGTTATACGTTATACGTTATACGTTATACGTTATACGTTATACGTTATACGTTATACGTTATACGTTATACGCTATACGTTATACGTTATACGTTATACGTTATACGTTATACGTTATACGTTATACATTATACGTTACACGTTATACGTTATACGTTGTACGTTATACGTTATGAGTTGTACGTTATACGTTATACGTTATACGTTATACGTTGTACGTTATACGTTATACGTTATACGTTATACGTTATACGTTATACGTTTTACGTTATACGTTATACGTTATACGTTATACGTTATAGGTTATACGTTATACGTTATACGTTATACGTTATACGTTATACGTTATACGTTATACGTTATACGTTATACGTTATACGATATACGTTATACGTTATACGTTATACGTTATACGTTATACGTTACACGTTATACTTTATACGTTATACGTTATACGTTATACGTTATACGTTATACGTTATACGTTACACGTTATACGTTATACGTTATACGTTATACGTTATACGTTATACGTTACGCGTTATACGTTATACGTCATAGGTTATACGTTATACGTTATACGTTATGCGTTATACGTTATACATTATACGTTATACGATATACGTTATACGTTATGCGTTATGCGTTCTTCGTTACACGTTATACGTTATTCGGTATGTGTTATACGTTATACGTTATACGTTATACGTTATACGTTATACGTTATACGTTATACGTTATACGTTATACGTTATACGTTATACGTTATACGTTATACGTTATACGTTATACGTTATACGTTACACGTTACACGTTATACCTCATAGGTTATACGTTATACGTTATACGTTACACGTTATACGTTATACGTTATACGTTATACGTTATACGTTATACGTTACACGTTATACGTTATACGTTATACGTTATACGTTATACGTTATACGTTATACGTTATACGTTATACGTTATACATTATACGTTATACGTTATACATTATACGTTACACGTTATACGTTATACGTTATACGTTATACGTTTTACGATATACGATGTACGTTATACTTTATACGTTATACGTTATACGTTATACTTTATACGTTATAGGTGTTACGTTATACGTTATACGTTATACGTTATTCGTAATACGTTATACGTTATACGTTATACGTTATTCGTAATACGTTATACGTTATACGTTATACTTTGTACGTTATACGTTATACGTTATACGTTATACATTATACGTTATACGTTATACATTACATGTTATGCGTTATACGTTATGCGTTATACGTTATACGTTATACGTTATACGTTATACGTTATACGTTATACGTTATACGTTATACGTTATACGTTATACGTTATACGTTATACGTTATACGTTATACGTTATACGTTATACGTTATACGTTATACGTCATACGTTATACGTTATACATTATACGTTACACGTTATACGTTATACGTTATACGTTATACGTTATACGTTATACGCTATACGTTATACGTTATACGTAATACGTTGTACGTTATACGTTATACGTTATACGTTATACGTTATACGTTATACGTTACAGGTTACACGTTATACCTCATAGGTTATACGTTATACGTTATACGTTATACGTTATACGTTATACGTTATACGTTATACGTCATAGGTTATACGTTATACGTTATACGTTATGCGTTATACGTTATGCGTTATACGTTATACGTTATACGTTATGCGTTATACGTTGTACGATATTCGTTATACGTTATACGTTATTAGTTATACGTTATACGGTATACGTTATACGTTGTACGTTACATGTTATAAGTTATACGTTATACGTTATACGATATACGTTATACGTTAAACGTTATACGTTATACGTTATACGTTATATGTTATACGTTATACATTATACGTTATACGTTATACGTTATACGTTATACGTTATACGTTATACGTTATACGTTATACGTTATACGTTATACGTTATACGTTATACGTTATACGTTATACGTTATACGTTATACGTTATACGTTATACGTTATGCGTTATACGTTGTACGATATTCGTTATACGTTATACGTTATTAGTTATACGTTATACGGTATACGTTATACGTTGTACGTTACATGTTATAAGTTATACGTTATACGTTATACGATATACGTTATACGTTAAACGTTATACGTTATACGTTATACGTTATATGTTATACGTTATACATTATACGTTATACGTTATACGTTATACGTTATACGTTATACGTTATACGTTATACGTTATACGTTATACGTTATACGTTATATGTTATACGTTATACGTTATACGTTATACGTTATACATTACATGTTATGCGTTATACGTTATGCGTTATACGTTATACGTTATACGTTATACGTTATACGTTATACGTTATACGTTATACGTTATACGTTATACGTTATACGTTATACGTTATACGTTATACGTTATACGTTATACGTTATACGTTATACGTTATACATTATACGTTACACGTTATACGTTATACGTTGTACGTTATACGTTATGAGTTGTACGTTATACGTTATACGTTATACGTTATACGCTGTGCGTTATACGTTATACGTTATACGTTATACGTTATACGTTATACGTTTTACGTTATACGTTATACGTTATACGTTATACGTTATACGTTATACGTTATACGTTATACGTTATACGTTATACGTTATACGTTATACGTTATACGTTATACGTTATACGAAATACGTTATACGTTATACGTTATACGTTATACGTTATACGTTATACGTTATACTTTATACGTTATACGTTATACGTTATACGTTATACGTTATACGTTATACGTTACACGTTATACGTTATACGTTATACGTTATACGTTATACGTTATACGTTACGCGTTATACGTTATACGTCATAGGTTATACGTTATACGTTATACGTTATACGTTATACGTTATATGTTATACGTTATACGTTATACGTTATACGTTATACGTTATACATTACATGTTATGCGTTATACGTTATGCGTTATACGTTATACGTTATACGTTATACGTTATACGTTATACGTTATACGTTATACGTTATACGTTATACGTTATACGTTATACGCTATACTTTATACGTTATACGTTATACGTTATACGTTATACGTTATACGTTATACGTTATACATTATACGTTACACGTTATACGTTATACGTTGTACGTTATACGTTATGAGTTGTACGTTATACGTTATACGTTATACGTTATACGTTGTACGTTATACGTTATACGTTATACGTTATACGTTATACGTTATACGTTTTACGTTATACGTTATACGTTATACGTTATACGTTATACGTTATACGTTATACGTTATACGTTATACGTTATACGTTATACGTTATACGTTATACGTTATACGATATACGTTATACGTTATTCGTTATACGTTATACGTTATACGTTATACGTTATACTTTATACGTTATACGTTATACGTTATACGTTATACGTTATACGTTATACGTTACACGTTATACGTTATACGTTATACGTTATACGTTATACGTTATACGTTACGCGTTATACGTTATACGTCATAGGTTATACGTTATACGTTATACGTTATGCGTTATACGTTATACATTATACGTTATACGATATACGTTATACGTTATGCGTTATGCGTTCTTCGTTACACGTTATACGTTATTCGGTATGTGTTATACGTTATACGTTATACGTTATACGTTATACGTTATACGTTATACGTTATACGTTATACGTTATACGATATACGTTATACGTTATACGTTATACGTTATACGTTATACGTTATACGTTACACTTTATACGTTATACGTTATACGTTATACGTTATACGTTATACGTTATACGTTACACGTTATACGTCATAGGTTATACGTTATACGATATACGTTATACGTTATGCGTTATACGTTGTACGTTATACGTTATACGTTATACGTCATAGGTTATACATTATACGTTATACGTTATGCGTTATACGTTGTACGTTATGCGTTATACGTTATGCGTTATGCTGTATACGTTGTACGATATTCGTTATACGTTATACGTTATTAGTTATACGTTATACGGTATACGTTATACGTTGAACGTTACATGTTATACGTTATACGTTATACGTTATACGTTATACGTTATACGTTATACGTTGTACGTTATACGTTATACGCTATACGATATACGTTATACGTTATACGTTATACGTTATACGTTATACGTTGCACGTTATACGTTATTCGTTATACGTTATACGTTAAACGTTATACGTTATACGTTATACGTTATACGTTATACGTTATACGTTATACGTTATACGTTATACGTTATACGTTATACGTTATACGTTATACGTTATACGCTATACGTTACATGTTATACGTTATACGTAGTATGCAATGCGTCATACGTTTTACGTTATACGTTATACGGTATACGTTATACGTTGTACGTTACATGTTATACGTTATACGTTATACGTTATACGGTATACGTTATACGTTGTACGTTACATGTTATACGTTATACGTTATACGTTATACGATATACGTTATACGTTATACGTTATACGTTATACGTTATACGTTATACGTTATACGTTATACGCTATACGTTACATGTTATACGTTATACATCATACGTTATACGTTATACGTTATACGTTATACGTTATACGTTATACGTTATACGTTATACGTTATACGTTATACGTCATAGGTTATACGTTATACGATATACGTTATACGTTATACGTTATACTTTATACGTTATACGTTATACGTTATACGTTATACATTATACGTTATACGTTATACGTTATACGTTATACGTTATACGTCATAGGTTATACGTTATACGTTATGCGGTATACGTTATACATTATACGTTATACGATATACGTTATACGTTATACGTTATGCGTTCTTCGTTACACGTTATACGTTATTGGGTATGCATTATACGTTATACGTTATGCGTTATACGTTATACGTTATACGTTATACGTTATATTTTATACGTTATACGTTATACGTTATACGTTGTACGTTATACGTTACACGTTACACGTTATACCTCATAGGTTATACCTTATACGTTATACGTTATACGTTATACGTTATACGTTATACGTTATACGTCATAGGTTGTACGTTATACGTTATACGTTATGCGTTATACGTTATACGTTATACGTTATACGTTATGCGTTATACGTTGTACGATATTCGTTATACGTTATACGTTATTAGTTATACGTTATACGGTATACGTTATACGTTGTACGTTACATGTTATACGTTATACGTTATACGTTATACGATATACGTTATACGTTATACGTTATACGTTATACGTTATACGTTATACGTTATACGTTATACGCTATACGTTATACGTTATACGTTATACGTCATAGGTTATACGTTATACGTTATACGTTATACGTTATACGTTATACGTTATACGTCATAGGTTATACGTTATACGTTATACGTTATACGTTATACGTTATACGTTATACGTCATACGTTATACGTTATACGTTATACGTTATACGTTATACGTTATACGTTATACGTTATATGTTTTACGTTATACGTTATACGTTATACGTTATACGTTGTACGTTATACGTTATACGTTATACGTTATACGTTATACGTTATACGTTATACGTTATACGTTATACGTCATAGGTTATACGTTATACGTTATGCGTTATACGTTATACATTATACGTTATACGATATACGTTATACGTTATGCGTTATGCGTTCTTCGTTACACGTTATACGTTAAACGTTATACGTTATACGTTACATGTTATACGTTATACATTATACATATACGTTATACGTTATACGTTATACGTTATACGTTATACGTTATACGTTATACGTTATACGTTATACGTTATACGTTATACGTTATACGTTATACGTTATACGTCATAGGTTATACGTTATACGTTATGCGTTATACGTTATACATTATACGTTATACGATATACGTTATACGTTATGCGTTATGCGTTCTTCGTTACACGTTATACGTTATTCGGTATGCGTTATACGTTATACGTTATACGTTATACGGTATACGTTATACGTTATACGTTATACGTTATACGCTATACGATATACGTTATACGTTATACGTTATACGTTATACGTTATACGTTGCACGTTATACGTTATTCGTTATACGTTATACGTTAAACGTTATACGTTATACGTTATACGTTATACGTTATACGTTATACGTTATACGTTATACGTTATACGTTATACGTTATACGTTATACGTTATACGTTATACGCTATACGTTACATGTTATACGTTATACGTAGTATGCAATGCGTCATACGTTTTACGTTATACGTTATACGGTATACGTTATACGTTGTACGTTACATGTTATACGTTATACGTTATACGTTATACGGTATACGTTATACGTTGTACGTTACATGTTATACGTTATACGTTATACGTTATACGATATACGTTATACGTTATACGTTATACGTTATACGTTATACGTTATACGTTATACGTTATACGCTATACGTTACATGTTATACGTTATACATCATACGTTATACGTTATACGTTATACGTTATACGTTATACGTTATACGTTATACGTTATACGTTATACGTCATAGGTTATACGTTATACGATATACGTTATACGTTATACGTTATACTTTATACGTTATACGTTATACGTTATACGTTATACATTATACGTTATACGTTATACGTTATACGTTATACGTTATACGTCATAGGTTATACGTTATACGTTATGCGGTATACGTTATACATTATACGTTATACGATATACGTTATACGTTATACGTTATGCGTTCTTCGTTACACGTTATACGTTATTGGGTATGCATTATACGTTATACGTTATGCGTTATACGTTATACGTTATACGTTATACGTTATATTTTATACGTTATACGTTATACGTTATACGTTGTACGTTATACGTTACACGTTACACGTTATACCTCATAGGTTATACCTTATACGTTATACGTTATACGTTATACGTTATACGTTATACGTTATACGTCATAGGTTGTACGTTATACGTTATACGTTATGCGTTATACGTTATACGTTATACGTTATACGTTATGCGTTATACGTTGTACGATATTCGTTATACGTTATACGTTATTAGTTATACGTTATACGGTATACGTTATACGTTGTACGTTACATGTTATACGTTATACGTTATACGTTATACGATATACGTTATACGTTATACGTTATACGTTATACGTTATACGTTATACGTTATACGTTATACGCTATACGTTACATGTTATACGTTATACATTATACGTTATACGTTATACGTTATACGTTATACGTTATACGTTATACGTTATACGTCATAGGTTATACGTTATACGTTATACGTTATACGTTATACGTTATACGTTATACGTCATACGTTATACGTTATACGTTATACGTTATACGTTATACGTTATACGTTATACGTTATACGTTATATGTTTTACGTTATACGTTATACGTTATACGTTATACGTTATACGTTATACGTTATACGTTAAACGTTATACGTTATACGTTATACGTTATACGTTATACGTTATACGCTATACGTTACATGTTATACGTTATACGCTATACGTTACATGTTATACGTTATACGTAGTATGTAATGCGTCATACGTTTTACGTTATTCGTTATACGTTTTTCGTTACAAGTTATACGTTATACGTTATACGTTATACGTCATAGGTTATACGTTATACGTTATACGTTATACGTTATACATTATGCGTTATACGTTTTGCGTTATTCGTTATACGTTATACGTTATACGTTATACGTTATACGTTATACGTTATACGTTATACGTTATACGTTATACGTTATACGTTATACGTTATACGTTATACGTTGTACGTTATACGTTATATGTTAAACGTTATACGTTATACGTTATACGTTATACGTTATACGTTATACGTTATACGTTATACGTTATACGTTATACGTTATACGTTATACGTTATACGTTATACGTTATACGTTATACGTTATACGTTATACGTTATACGTTACACGTTATACGTTATACGCTATACGTTATACGTTATACGTTATACGTTATACGTTATACGTTATACGTTATACGTTATACGTTATACGTTATACGTTATACGTTGTACGTTATACGTTATATGTTAAACGTTATACGTTATACGTTATACGTTATACGTTATACGTTATACGTTATACGTTATACGTTATACGTTATACGTTATACGTTATACGTTATACGTTATACGTTGTACGTTATACGTTATAAGTTGTACGTTATACGATATACGTTATACGTTATTCGTTATACGTACTTCGTTACACTTTATACGTTATACGTTATACGTTATACGTTATACGTTATACGTTATACGTTGTACGTTATACGTTATAAGTTGTACGTTATACGATATACGTTATACGTTATTCGTTTTACGTACTTCGTTACACTTTATACGTTATACGTTATACGTTATACGTTTTACGATATACGATATACGTTATACGTTAAACGTTATACGTTATACGTTATACTTTATACGTTATAGGTGTTACGTTATACGTTATACGTTATACGTTATTCGTAATACGTTATACGTGATACGTTATACTCTGTACGTTATACGTTATACGTTATACGTTATACATTATACGTCATACGTTATACATTACATGTCATGCGCTATACGTTATACGTTATACGTTATACGCTATACGTTACATGTTATACGTTATACGTTATACGTTATACGTTATACGTTATACGTTATACGTTATACGTTATACGTTATACGTTATACGTTATACGTTATACGTTATACGTTATACGTTATACGTTATACGTTATACGTTATACGTTATACGTTATACGTTATACGTTATGCGTTATACGTTCTACGATATTCGTTATACGTTATACGTTATTAGTTATACGGTATACGTTATACGTTATACGTTATACGTTATACGTTATACGTTATGCGTTATACGTTCTACGATATTCGTTATACGTTATACGTTATTAGTTATAC
This sequence comes from Ptiloglossa arizonensis, assembly GCF_051014685.1. NCBI lineage: Eukaryota > Metazoa > Arthropoda > Insecta > Hymenoptera > Colletidae > Ptiloglossa > Ptiloglossa arizonensis. The sequence continues at coordinate 432,507 of NW_027478408.1, read as the reverse complement.
GGTATACGTTATACGTTATACGTCATAGGTTATACGTTATACGTTATGCGTTATACGTTATACATTATACGTTATATGATATACGTTATACGTTATGCGTTATGCGTTCTTCGTTACACGTTATACGTTATTCGGTATGCGTTATACGTTATACGTTATACGTTATACGTTATACGTTATACGATATACGTTATACGTTATACGTTATACGATATACGTTATACGTTATACGTTATACGTTATACGTTATACGTTATACTTTGTACGTTATGCGTTATACGTTATACGTTATACGTTCTACGATATTCGTTATACGTTATACGTTATTAGTTATACGTTATACGTTATACGTTATACGTCATAGGGTATACGTTATACGTTATGCGTTATATGTTATACATTATACGTTATACGATATGCGTTATGCGTTCTCCGTTACACGTTATACGTTATTCGGTATGCGTTATACGTTATACGTTATACGTTATACGGTATACGTTATACGTTATACGTTATACGTTATACGTTATACGATATACGTTATACGTTATACGTTATACGTTGTACGTTATACGTTATACGTTATACGTTATACGTTATACGTTATACGTTATACGTTATACGTTATACGTTATACGTTATACGTTATACGTTATACGTTGTACGTTATACGTTATACGTTATACGTTGTACGTTATACGTTATACGTGATACGTTATACGTTATACGTTATACGTTATACGTTATACGTTATACGTCATAGGTTATACGTTATACGTTATGCGTTATACGTTATACGTTATACATTATACGTTATACGATATACGTTATACGTTATGCGTTATGCGTTCTTCGTTACACGTTATACGTTATTCGGTATGCGTTATACGTTATACGTTATACGTTATACGGTATACGTTATACGTTATACGTTATACGTTATACGTTATACGATATACGTTATACGTTATACGTTATACGTTATACGTTATACATTATACGTTATACGATATACGTTATACGTTATGCGTTATGCGTTCTTCGTTACACGTTATACGTTATTCGGTATGCGTTATACGTTATACGTTATACGTTATATGGTATACGTTATACGTTATACGTTATACGTTATACGTTATACGATATACGTTATACGTTATACGTTATGCGTAATAGGTTATACGTTATACGTTATGCGTTATACGTTATACATTATACGTTATACGATATACGTTATACGTTATGCGTTATGCGTTCTTCGTTACACGTTATACGTTATTCGGTATGCGTTATACGTTATACGTTATACGTTATACGTTATACGCTATACGTTACACGTTATACGTTATACGTAGTATGTAATGCGTCATACGTTTTACGTTATACGTTATACGGTATACGTTATACGTTGTACGTTACATGTTATACGTTATACATTATACGTTATACGCTATACGTTATACGTTATACGTTATACGTTATACGTTATACGTTATACATTATACGTTATACGTTATACGTTATATGTTATACGTTATACGTCATAGGTTATACGTTATACGTTATGCGGTATACGTTATACGTTATACGTTATACGTTATACGTTATACGTTATACGTTATACGTTATACGTTACACGTTATACGTTATGCGTTATACGTTATACGTTATACGTTATACGTTATACGTTATACGTTATACGTTATACGTTATACGTTATACGTTATACGTTATACGTTATACGTTATACGTTATACGTTATACGTTATACGTTATACGTTATACGTTATACGTTATACGTTGTACGTTATACGTTATACGTTATACGTTGTACGTTATACGTTATACGTTATACGTTATACGTTATACGTTATACGTTATACGTCATAGGTTATACGTTATACGTTATATGTTATACGTTATACGTTATACGTTATACGTTATACGTTATACGTTGTACGTTATACGTTATACATTATACGTTATACGCTATACGTTATACGTTATACGTTATACGTTATACGTTATACGTTATACATTATACGTTATACGTTATACGTTATATGTTATACGTTATACGTCATAGGTTATACGTTATACGTTATGCGGTATACGTTATACGTTATACGTTATACGTTATACGTTATACGTTATACGGTATACGTTATACGTTATACGTTATACGTTATACGTTATACGATATACGTTATACGTTATACGTTATACGTTGTACGTTATACGTTATACGTTATACGTTATACGTTATACGTTATACGTTATACGTTATACGTTATACGTTATACGTTATACGTTATACGTTATACGTTGTACGTTATACGTTATACGTTATACGTTGTACGTTATACGTTATACGTGATACGTTATACGTTATACGTTATACGTTATACGTTATACGTTATACGTCATAGGTTATACGTTATACGTTATGCGTTATACGTTATACGTTATACATTATACGTTATACGATATACGTTATACGTTATGCGTTATGCGTTCTTCGTTACACGTTATACGTTATTCGGTATGCGTTATACGTTATACGTTATACGTTATACGGTATACGTTATACGTTATACGTTATACGTTATACGTTATACGATATACGTTATACGTTATACGTTATACGTTATACGTTATACATTATACGTTATACGATATACGTTATACGTTATGCGTTATGCGTTCTTCGTTACACGTTATACGTTATTCGGTATGCGTTATACGTTATACGTTATACGTTATATGGTATACGTTATACGTTATACGTTATACGTTATACGTTATACGTTATACGATATACGTTATACGTTATACGTTATGCGTAATAGGTTATACGTTATACGTTATGCGTTATACGTTATACATTATACGTTATACGATATACGTTATACGTTATGCGTTATGCGTTCTTCGTTACACGTTATACGTTATTCGGTATGCGTTATACGTTATACGTTATACGTTATACGTTATACGCTATACGTTACACGTTATACGTTATACGTAGTATGTAATGCGTCATACGTTTTACGTTATACGTTATACGGTATACGTTATACGTTGTACGTTACATGTTATACGTTATACATTATACGTTATACGTTATACGTTATACGTTATACGTTATACGTTATACGTTATACGTTATACATTATACGTTATACGTTATACGTTATATGTTATACGTTATACGTCATAGGTTATACGTTATACGTTATGCGGTATACGTTATACGTTATACGTTATACGTTATACGTTATACGTTATACGTTATACGTTATACGTTACACGTTATACGTTATGCGTTATACGTTATACGTTATACGTTATACGTTATACGTTATACGTTATACGTTATACGTTATACGTTATACGTTATACGTTATACGTTATACGTTATACGTTATACGTTATACGTTATACGTTATACGTTATACGTTATACGTTGTACGTTATACGTTATACGTTATACGTTGTACGTTATACGTTATACGTTATACGTTATACGTTATACGTTATACGTTATACGTCATACGTTATACGTTATACGTTGTACGTTATACGTTATACGTTATACGTTATACGTTATACGTTATACGTTATACGTCATACGTTATACGTTATACGTTATACGTTATACGTTATACGTTATACGTTATACGTTATACGTTATACGTTATACGTTATACGTTATACGTTATATGTTATACGTTATACGTTATACGTTATACGTTATACATTACATGTTATGCGTTATACGTTATGCGTTATACGTTATACGTTATACGTTATACGTTATACGTTATACGTTATACGTTATACGTTATACGTTATACGTTATACGTTATACGTTATACGTTATACGTTATACGTTATACGTTATACGTTATACGTTATACGTTATACGTTATACGTTATACATTATACGTTACACGTTATACGTTATACGTTGTACGTTATACGTTATGAGTTGTACGTTATACGTTATACGTTATACGTTATACGTTGTACGTTATACGTTATACGTTATACGTTATACGTTATACGTTATACGTTTTACGTTATACGTTATACGTTATACGTTATACGTTATATGTTATACGTTATACGTTATACGTTATACGTTATACGTTATACGTTATACGTTATACGTTATACGATATACGTTATACGTTATACGTTATACGTTATACGTTATACGTTATACGTTATACTTTATACGTTATACGTTGTACGTTATACGTTATACGTTATACGTTATACGTTACACGTTATACGTTATACGTTATACGTTATACGTTATACGTTATACGTTACGCGTTATACGTTATACGTCATAGGTTATACGTTATACGTTATGCGTTATACGTTATACATTATACGCTATACGATATACGTTATACGTTATGCGTTATGCGTTCTTCGTTACACGTTATACGTTATTCGGTATGCGTTATACGTTATACGTTATACGTTATACGTTATACGTTACGCGTTATACGTTATACGTCATAGGTTATACGTTATACGTTATGCGTTATACGTTATACATTATACGTTATACGATATACGTTATACGTTATGCGTTATGCGTTTTTCGTTACACGTTATACGTTATTCGGTATGCGTTATACGTTATACGTTATACGTTATACGTTATACGTTATATGGTATACGTTATACGTTATACGTTATACGTTATACGTTATACGATATACGTTATACGTTATACGTTATGCGTAATAGGTTATACGTTATACGTTATGCGTTATACGTTATACATTATACGTTATACGATATACGTTATACGTTATACGTTATACGTTATACGTTATACATTATACGTTATACGATATACGTTATACGTTATGCGTTATGCGTTCTTCGTTACACGTTATACGTTATTCGGTATGCGTTATACGTTATACGTTATACGTTATATGGTATACGTTATACGTTATACGTTATACGTTATACGTTATACGTTATACGTTATACGTTGTACGTTATACGTTATACGTTATACGTTACACGTTATACGTTATGCGTTATACGTTATACGTTATACGTTATACGTTATACGTTATACGTTATACGTTATACGTTATACGGTATACGTTATACGTTATACGTTATACGTTATACGTTATACGATATACGTTATACGTTATACGTTATACGTTATACGTTATACATTATACGTTATACGATATACGTTATACGTTATGCGTTATGCGTTCTTCGTTACACGTTATACGTTATTCGGTATGCGTTATACGTTATACGTTATACGTTATATGGTATACGTTATACGTTATACGTTATACGTTATACGTTATACGATATACGTTATACGTTATACGTTATGCGTAATAGGTTATACGTTATACGTTATGCGTTATACGTTATACATTATACGTTATACGATATACGTTATACGTTATGCGTTATGCGTTCTTCGTTACACGTTATACGTTATTCGGTATGCGTTATACGTTATACGTTATACGTTATACGTTATACGCTATACGTTACACGTTATACGTTATACGTAGTATGTAATGCGTCATACGTTTTACGTTATACGTTATACGGTATACGTTATACGTTGTACGTTACATGTTATACGTTATACATTATACGTTATACGCTATACGTTATACGTTATACGTTATACGTTATACGTTATACGTTATACATTATACGTTATACGTTATACGTTATATGTTATACGTTATACGTCATAGGTTATACGTTATACGTTATGCGGTATACGTTATACGTTATACGTCATAGGTTATACGTTATACGTTATACGTTATGCGTTATACGTTATGCGTTATACATTATACGTTATACGTTATGCGTTATACGTTGTACGATATTCGTTATACGTTATACGTTATTAGTTATACGTTATACGGTATACGTTATACGTTGTACGTTACATGTTATAAGTTATACGTTATACGTTATACGATATACGTTATACGATATACGTTATACGTTAAACGTTATACGTTATACGTTATACGTTATATGTTATACGTTATACATTATACGTTATACGTTATACGTTATACGTTATACGTTATACGTTATACGTTATACGTTATACGTTATACGTTATACGTTATACGTTATACGTTATGCGTTATACGTTGTACGATATTCGTTATACGTTATACGTTATTAGTTATACGTTATACGGTATACGTTATACGTTGTACGTTATACGTTATACATTATACGTTACACGTTATACGTTATACGTTATACGTTATACGTTATACGTTATACGCTATACGTTATACGTTATACGTAATACGTTGTACGTTATACGTTATACGTTATACGTTATACGTTATACGTTATACGTTACAGGTTACACGTTATACCTCATAGGTTATACGTTATACGTTATACGTTATACGTTATACGTTATACGTTATACGTTATACGTTATACGTCATAGGTTATACGTTATACGTTATACGTTATGCGTTATACGTTATGCGTTATACATTATACGTTATACGTTATGCGTTATACGTTGTACGATATTCGTTATACGTTATACGTTATTAGTTATACGTTATACGGTATACGTTATACGTTGTACGTTACATGTTATAAGTTATACGTTATACGTTATACGATATACGTTATACGTTAAACGTTATACGTTATACGTTATACGTTATATGTTATACGTTATACATTATACGTTATACGTTATACGTTATACGTTATACGTTATACGTTATACGTTATACGTTATACGTTATACGTTATACGTTATACGTTATACGTTATGCGTTATACGTTGTACGATATTCGTTATACGTTATACGTTATTAGTTATACGTTATACGGTATACGTTATACGTTGTACGTTACATGTTATAAGTTATACGTTATACGTTATACGATATACGTTATACGTTAAACGTTATACGTTATACGTTATACGTTATATGTTATACGTTATACATTATACGTTATACGTTATACGTTATACGTTATACGTTATACGTTATACGTTATACGTTATACGTTATACGTTATACGTTATACGTTATACGTTATACGTTATACGTTATACGTTATACGTTATATGTTATACGTTATACGTTATACGTTATACGTTATACATTACATGTTATGCGTTATACGTTATGCGTTATACGTTATACGTTATACGTTATACGTTATACGTTATACGTTATACGTTATGCGTTATACGTTATACGTTATACGTTATACGTTATACGTTATACGTTATACGTTATGCGTTATACGTTATACATTATACGTTACACGTTATACGTTATACGTTGTACGTTATACGTTATGAGTTGTACGTTATACGTTATACGTTATACGTTATACGCTGTGCGTTATACGTTATACGTTATACGTTATACGTTATACGTTATACGTTTTACGTTATACGTTATACGTTATACGTTATACGTTATACGTTATACGTTATACGTTATACGTTATACGTTATACGTTATACGTTATACGTTATACGTTATACGTTATACGATATACGTTATACGTTATACGTTATACGTTATACGTTATACGTTATACGTTATACTTTATACGTTATACGTTATACGTTATACGTTATACGTTATACGTTATACGTTACACGTTATACGTTATACGTTATACGTTATACGTTATACGTTATACGTTACGCGTTATACGTTATACGTCATAGGTTATACGTTATACGTTATGCGTTATACGTTATACATTATACGTTATACGTTATACGTTATACGTTATGCGTTATGCGTTCTTCGTTACACGTTATACGTTATTCGGTATGCGTTATACGTTATACGTTATACGTTATACGTTATACGTTATACGTTATACGTTATACGTTATACGTTATACGATATACGTTATACGTTATACGTTATACGTTATACGTTATACGTTATACGTTATACGTTATACGTTATACGTTATACGTTATACGTTATACGTTATGCGTTATACGTTGTACGATATTCGTTATACGTTATACGTTATTAGTTATACGTTATACGGTATACGTTATACGTTGTACGTTACATGTTATAAGTTATACGTTATACGTTATACGATATACGTTATACGTTAAACGTTATACGTTATACGTTATACGTTATATGTTATACGTTATACATTATACGTTATACGTTATACGTTATACGTTATACGTTATACGTTATACGTTATACGTTATACGTTATACGTTATACGTTATGCGTTATACGTTGTACGATATTCGTTATACGTTATACGTTATTAGTTATACGTTATACGGTATACGTTATACGTTGTACGTTACATGTTATAAGTTATACGTTATACGTTATACGATATACGTTATACGTTAAACGTTATACGTTATACATTATACGTTATACGTTATACGTTATACGTTATACGTTGTACATTATACGTTACACGTTATACGTTATACGTTGTACGTTATACGTTATGAGTTGTACGTTATACGTTATACGTTATACGTTATACGCTGTGCGTTATACGTTATACGTTATACGTTATACGTTATACGTTATACGTTTTACGTTATACGTTATACGTTATACGTTATACGTTATACGTTATACGTTATACGTTATACGTTATACGTTATACGTTATACGTTATACGTTATACGTTATACGTTATACGATATACGTTATACGTTATACGTTATACGTTATACGTTATACGTTATACGTTATACTTTATACGTTATACGTTATACGTTATACGTTATACGTTATACGTTATACGTTACACGTTATACGTTATACGTTATACGTTATACGTTATACGTTATACGTTACGCGTTATACGTTATACGTCATAGGTTATACGTTATACGTTATGCGTTATACGTTATACATTATACGTTATACGTTATACGTTATACGTTATGCGTTATGCGTTTTTCGTTACACGTTATACGTTATTCGGTATGCGTTATACGTTATACGTTATACGTTATACGTTATACGTTATACGTTATACGTTATACGTTATACGTTATACGATATACGTTATACGTTATACGTTATACGTTATACGTTATACGTTATACGTTATACGTTATACGTTATACGTCATAGGTTATACATTATACGTTATACGTTATGCGTTATACGTTGTACGTTATGCGTTATACGTTATGCGTTATGCTGTATACGTTGTACGATATTCGTTATACGTTATACGTTATTAGTTATACGTTATACGGTATACGTTATACGTTGTACGTTACATGTTATAAGTTATACGTTATACGTTATACGATATACGTTATACGTTAAACGTTATACGTTATACGTTATACGTTATATGTTATACGTTATACATTATACGTTATACGTTATACGTCATACGTTATACGTTATACGTTATACGTTATACGTTATACGTTATACGTTATACGTTATACGTTATATGTTATACGTTATACGTTATACGTTATACGTTATACATTACATGTTATGCGTTATACGTTATGCGTTATACGTTATACGTTATACGTTATACGTTATACGTTATACGTTATACGTTATACGTTATACGTTATACGTTATACGCTATACGTTATACGTTATACGTTATACGTTATACGTTATACGTTATACGTTATACGTTATACGTTATACATTATACGTTACACGTTATACGTTATACGTTGTACGTTATACGTTATGAGTTGTACGTTATACGTTATACGTTATACGTTATACGTTGTACGTTATACGTTATACGTTATACGTTATACGTTATACGTTATACGTTTTACGTTATACGTTATACGTTATACGTTATACGTTATACGTTATACGTTATACGTTATACGTTATACGTTATACGTTATACGTTATACGTTATACGATATACGTTATACGTTATTCGTTATACGTTATACGTTATACGTTATACGTTATACTTTATACGTTGTACGTTATACGTTATACGTTATACGTTATACGTTATACGTTACACGTTATACGTTATACGTTATACGTTATACGTTATACGTTATACGTTACGCGTTATACGTTATACGTCATAGGTTATACGTTATACGTTATACGTTATGCGTTATACGTTATACATTATACGTTATACGATATACGTTATACGTTATGCGTTATGCGTTCTTCGTTACAAGTTATACGTTATTCGGTATGTGTTATACGTTATACGTTATACGTTATACGTTATACGTTATACGTTATACGTTATACGTTATACGTTATACGATATACGTTATACGTTATACGTTATACGTTATACGTTATACGTTATACGTTACACTTTATACGTTATACGTTATACGTTATACGTTATACGTTATACGTTATACGTTACACGTTATACGTCATAGGTTATACGTTATACGATATACGTTATACGTTATGCGTTATACGTTGTACGTTATACGTTATACGTTATACGTCATAGGTTATACATTATACGTTATACGTTATGCGTTATACGTTGTACGTTATGCGTTATACGTTATGCGTTATGCTGTATACGTTGTACGATATTCGTTATACGTTATACGTTATTAGTTATACGTTATACGGTATACGTTATACGTTGAACGTTACATGTTATACGTTATACGTTATACGTTATACGATATACGTTATACGTTATACGTTATACGTTATATGTTATACGTTATACGTTATACGTTATACGCTATACGTTACATGTTATACGTTATACGTAGTATGTAATGCGTCATACGTTTTACGTTATTCGTTATACGTTTTTCGTTACAAGTTATACGTTATACGTTATACGTTATACGTCATAGGTTATACGTTATACGTTATACGTTATACGTTATACATTATGCGTTATACGTTTTACGTTATTCGTTATACGTTTTTCGTTACAAGTTATACGTTATACGTTATACGTTATACGTTATACGATATACGTTATACGTTATACGTTATACGTTATACGTTATACGTTATACGTTATACGTTATACGTTATACGTTATACGTTATACTTTATACGTTATGCGTTATACGTTATACATTATACGTTATACGATATACGTTATACGTTATACGTTATACGTTATACGTTATACGATATACGTTATACGTTATACGTTATACGTTATACGTTATACGTTATACGTTATACGTTATACGTTATACGTTATACGTTATACTTTATACGTTATGCGTTATACGTTATACATTATACGTTATACGATATACGTTATACGTTATGCGTTATGCGTTCTTCGTTACACGTTATACGTTATTCGGTATGCGTTATACGTTATACGTTATACGTTATACGTTATACGTTATACGTTATACGTTATACGTTATACGTTATACGTTATACGTTATACGTTATACGTTATACGTTATACGTTATATTTATACGTTATACGATATACGTTATACGTTATACGTTATACGTTATACGTTATACGTTATACGTTATACTTTATACGTTATACGTTATACGTTATACGTTATACGTTATACGTTATACGTTACACGTTATACGTTATACGTTATACGTTATACGTTATACGTTATACGTTACGCGTTATACGTTATACGTCATAGGTTATACGTTATACGTTATGCGTTATACGTTATACATTATACGTTATACGATATACGTTATACGTTATGCGTTATGCGTTCTTCGTTACACGTTATACGTTATTCGGTATGCGTTATACGTTATACGTTATACGTTATACGTTATACGTTATACGTTATACGTTATACGTTATACGTTATACGATATACGTTATACGTTATACGTTATACGTTATACGTTATACGTTATACGTTACACTTTATACGTTATACGTTATACGTTATACGTTATACGTTATACGTTATACGTTACACGTTATACGTCATAGGTTATACGTTATACGTTATACGTTATACGTTATACGTAATACGTTGTACGTTATACGTTATACGTTATACGTCATAGGTTATACATTATACGTTATACGTTATGCGTTATACGTTGTACGTTATGCGTTATACGTTATGCGTTATGCTGTATACGTTGTACGATATTCGTTATACGTTATACGTTATTAGTTATACGTTATACGGTATACGTTATACGTTATACGTTATACGTTATACGTTACACGTTATACGTTATACGTTATACGTTATACGTTATACGTTATACGTTACGCGTTATACGTTATACGTCATAGGTTATACGTTATACGTTATGCGTTATACGTTATACATTATACGTTACACGTTATACGTTATACGTTGTACGTTATACGTTATGAGTTGTACGTTATACGTTATACGTTATACGTTATACGTTATACGTTATACGTTATACGTTATACGTTATACGTTATACATTATACGTTATACGATATACGTTATACGTTATACGTTATACGTTATACGTTATACGTTATACGTTATACGTTATACGTTATACGTTATACGTTATACGTTATACGTTATACGTTATACTTTATACGTTATACATTATACGTTATACGTTATGCGTTATACGTTGTACGTTATGCGTTATACGTTATGCGTTATGCTGTATACGTTGTACGATATTCGTTATACGTTATACGTTATTAGTTATACGTTATACGGTATACGTTATACGTTGTACGATACATGTTATAAGTTATACGTTATACGTTATACGATATACGTTATACGTTAAACGTTATACGTTATACGTTATACGTTATATGTTATACGTTATACATTATACGTTATACGTTATACGTCATACGTTATACGTTATACGTTATACGTTATACGTTATACGTTATACGTTATACGTTATACGTTATATGTTATACGTTATACGTTATACGTTATACGTTATACGTTATACATTACATGTTATGCGTTATACGTTATGCGTTATACGTTATACGTTATACGTTATACGTTATACGTTATACGTTATACGTTATACGTTATACGTTATACGTTATACGTTATACGCTATACGTTATACGTTATACGTTATACGTTATACGTTATACGTTATACGTTATACATTATACGTTACACGTTATACGTTATACGTTGTACGTTATACGTTATGAGTTGTACGTTATACGTTATACGTTATACGTTGTACGTTATACGTTATACGTTATACGTTATACGTTATACGTTATACGTTTTACGTTATACGTTATACGTTATACGTTATACGTTATACGTTATACGTTATACGTTATACGTTATACGTTATACGTTATACGTTATACGTTATACGTTATACGATATACGTTATACGTTATACGTTATACGTTATACGTTATACGTTACACGTTATACTTTATACGTTATACGTTATACGTTATACGTTATACGTTATACGTTATACGTTACACGTTATACGTTATACGTTATACGTTATACGTTATACGTTATACGTTACGCGTTATACGTTATACGTCATAGGTTATACGTTATACGTTATACGTTATGCGTTATACGTTATACATTATACGTTATACGATATACGTTATACGTTATGCGTTATGCGTTCTTCGTTACACGTTATACGTTATTCGGTATGTGTTATACGTTATACGTTATACGTTATACGTTATACGTTATACGTTATACGTTATACGTTATACGTTATACGTTATACGTTATACGTTATACGTTATACGTTATACGTTACACGTTACACGTTATACCTCATAGGTTATACGTTATACGTTATACGTTACACGTTATACGTTATACGTTATACGTTATACGTTATACGTTATACGTTACACGTTATACGTTATACGTTATACGTTATACGTTATACGTTATACGTTATACGTTATACGTTATACGTTATACATTATACGTTATACGTTATACATTATACGTTACACGTTATACGTTATACGTTATACGTTATACGTTTTACGATATACGATGTACGTTATACTTTATACGTTATACGTTATACGTTATACTTTATACGTTATATGTGTTACGTTATACGTTATACGTTATACATTATTCGTAATACGTTATACGTTATACGTTATACGTTATTCGTAATACGTTATACGTTATACGTTATACTTTGTACGTTATACGTTATACGTTATACGTTATACATTATACGTTATACGTTATACATTACATGTTATGCGTTATACGTTATGCGTTATACGTTATACGTTATACGTTATACGTTATACGTTATACGTTATACGTTATACGTTATACGTTATACGTTATACGTTATACGTTATACGTTATACGTTATACGTTATACGTTATACGTTATACGTTATACGTTATACGTTATACATTATACGTTACACGTTATACGTTATACGTTATACGTTATACGTTATACGTTATACGCTATACGTTATACGTTATACGTAATACGTTGTACGTTATACGTTATACGTTATACGTTATACGTTATACGTTATACGTTACAGGTTACACGTTATACCTCATAGGTTATACGTTATACGTTATACGTTATACGTTATACGTTATACGTTATACGTTATACGTCATAGGTTATACGTTATACGTTATACGTTATGCGTTATACGTTATGCGTTATACGTTATACGTTATACGTTATGCGTTATACGTTGTACGATATTCGTTATACGTTATACGTTATTAGTTATACGTTATACGGTATACGTTATACGTTGTACGTTACATGTTATAAGTTATACGTTATACGTTATACGATATACGTTATACGTTAAACGTTATACGTTATACGTTATACGTTATATGTTATACGTTATACATTATACGTTATACGTTATACGTTATACGTTATACGTTATACGTTATACGTTATACGTTATACGTTATACGTTATACGTTATACGTTATACGTTATACGTTATACGTTATACGTTATACGTTATACGTTATGCGTTATACGTTGTACGATATTCGTTATACGTTATACGTTATTAGTTATACGTTATACGGTATACGTTATACGTTGTACGTTACATGTTATAAGTTATACGTTATACGTTATACGATATACGTTATACGTTAAACGTTATACGTTATACGTTATACGTTATATGTTATACGTTATACATTATACGTTATACGTTATACGTTATACGTTATACGTTATACGTTATACGTTATACGTTATACGTTATACGTTATACGTTATATGTTATACGTTATACGTTATACGTTATACGTTATACATTACATGTTATGCGTTATACGTTATGCGTTATACGTTATACGTTATACGTTATACGTTATACGTTATACGTTATACGTTATACGTTATACGTTATACGTTATACGTTATACGTTATACGTTATACGTTATACGTTATACGTTATACGTTATACGTTATACATTATACGTTACACGTTATACGTTATACGTTGTACGTTATACGTTATGAGTTGTACGTTATACGTTATACGTTATACGTTATACGCTGTGCGTTATACGTTATACGTTATACGTTATACGTTATACGTTATACGTTTTACGTTATACGTTATACGTTATACGTTATACGTTATACGTTATACGTTATACGTAATACGTTATACGTTATACGTTATACGTTATACGTTATACGTTATACGTTATACGATATACGTTATACCTTATACGTTATACGTTATACGTTATACGTTATACGTTATACTTTATACGTTATACGTTATACGTTATACGTTATACGTTATACGTTATACGTTACACGTTATACGTTATACGTTATACGTTATACGTTATACGTTATACGTTACGCGTTATACGTTATACGTCATAGGTTATACGTTATACGTTATGCGTTATACGTTATACATTATACGTTATACGTTATACGTTATACGTTATGCGTTATGCGTTCTTCGTTACACGTTATACGTTATTCGGTATGCGTTATACGTTATACGTTATACGTTATACGTTATACGTTATACGTTATACGTTATACGTTATACGTTATACGATATACGTTATACGTTATACGTTATACGTTATACGTTATACGTTATACGTTATACGTTATACGTCATAGGTTATACATTATACGTTATACGTTATGCGTTATACGTTGTACGTTATGCGTTATACGTTATGCGTTATGCTGTATACGTTGTACGATATTCGTTATACGTTATACGTTATTAGTTATACGTTATACGGTATACGTTATACGTTGTACGTTACATGTTATAAGTTATACGTTATACGTTATACGATATACGTTATACGTTAAACGTTATACGTTATACGTTATACGTTATATGTTATACGTTATACATTATACGTTATACGTTATACGTCATACGTTATACGTTATACGTTATACGTTATACGTTATACGTTATACGTTATACGTTATACGTTATACATTACATGTTATGCGTTATACGTTATACGTTATACGTTATACATTACATGTTATGCGTTATACGTTATGCGTTATACGTTATACGTTATACGTTATACGTTATACGTTATACGTTATACGTTATACGTTATACGTTATACGTTATACGCTATACGTTATACGTTATACGTTATACGTTATACGTTATACGTTATACGTTATACGTTATACATTATACGTTACACGTTATACGTTATACGTTGTACGTTATACGTTATGAGTTGTACGTTATACGTTATACGTTATACGTTATACGTTGTACGTTATACGTTATACGTTATACGTTATACGTTATACGTTATACGTTTTACGTTATACGTTATACGTTATACGTTATACGTTATACGTTATACGTTATACGTTATACGTTATACGTTATACGTTATACGTTATACGTTATACGTTATACGATATACGTTATACGTTATTCGTTATACGTTATACGTTATACGTTATACGTTATACTTTATACGTTATACGTTATACGTTATACGTTATACGTTATACGTTATACGTTACACGTTATACGTTATACGTTATACGTTATACGTTATACGTTATACGTTACGCGTTATACGTTATACGTCATAGGTTATACGTTATACGTTATACGTTATGCGTTATACGTTATACATTATACGTTATACGATATACGTTATACGTTATGCGTTATGCGTTCTTCGTTACACGTTATAGGTTATTCGGTATGTGTTATACGTTATACGTTATACGTTATACGTTATACGTTATACGTTATACGTTATACGTTATACGTTATACGTTATACGATATACGTTATACGTTATACGTTATACGTTATACGTTATACGTTATACGTTACACTTTATACGTTATACGTTATACGTTATACGTTATACGTTATACGTTATACGTTACACGTTATACGTCATAGGTTATACGTTATACGATATACGTTATACGTTATGCGTTATACGTTGTACGTTATACGTAATACGTTATACGTCATAGGTTATACATTATACGTTATACGTTATGCGTTATACGTTGTACGTTATGCGTTATACGTTATGCGTTATGCTGTATACGTTGTACGATATTCGTTATACGTTATACGTTATTAGTTATACGTTATACGGTATACGTTATACGTTGAACGTTACATGTTATACGTTATACGTTATACGTTATACGATATACGTTATACGTTATACGTTATACGTTATACGTTATACGTTATACGTTATACGTTATACGCTATACGTTACATGTTATACGTTATACGTAGTATGTAATGCGTCATACGTTTTACGTTATTCGTTATACGTTTTTCGTTACAAGTTATACGTTATACGTTATACGTTATACGTCATAGGTTATACGTTATACGTTATACGTTATACGTTATACATTATGCGTTATACGTTTTACGTTATTCGTTATACGTTTTTCGTTACAAGTTATACGTTATACGTTATACGTTATACGTTATACGATATACGTTATACGTTATACGTTATACGTTATACGTTATACGTTATACGTTATACGTTATACGTTATACGTTATACGTTATACTTTATACGTTATGCGTTATACGTTATACATTATACGTTATACGATATACGTTATACGTTATGCGTTATGCGTTCTTCGTTACACGTTATACGTTATTCGGTATGCGTTATACGTTATACGTTATACGTTATACGTTATACGTTATACGTTATACGTTATACGTTATACGTTATACGTTATACGTTATACGTTATACGTTATACGTTATACGTTATACGTTATACGTTATACGTTATACGATATACGTTATACGTTATACGTTATACGTTATACGTTATACGTTATACGTTATACGTTATACTTTATACGTTATACGTTATACGTTATACGTTATACGTTATACGTTATACGTTACACGTTATACGTTATACGTTATACGTTATACGTTATACGTTATACGTTACGCGTTATACGTTATACGTCATAGGTTATACGTTATACGTTATGCGTTATACGTTATACATTATACGTTATACGATATACGTTATACGTTATGCGTTATGCGTTCTTCGTTACACGTTATACGTTATTCGGTATGCGTTATACGTTATACGTTATACGTT
Organism: Ptiloglossa arizonensis; assembly: GCF_051014685.1. Taxonomy (NCBI): domain Eukaryota; kingdom Metazoa; phylum Arthropoda; class Insecta; order Hymenoptera; family Colletidae; genus Ptiloglossa; species Ptiloglossa arizonensis. The sequence continues at coordinate 413,878 of NW_027478408.1, read as the reverse complement.
ATACGTTATACGTTATACGTTATACGTTATACGTTATACGTTATACGTTATACGATATACGTTATACGTTATACGTTATACGTTATACGTTATACGTTATACGTTACACTTTATACGTTATACGTTATACGTTATACGTTATACGTTATACGTTATACGTTACACGTTATACGTCATAGGTTATACGTTATACGTTATACGTTATACGTTATACGTAATACGTTGTACGTTATACGTTATACGTTATACGTCATAGGTTATACATTATACGTTATACGTTATGCGTTATACGTTGTACGTTATGCGTTATACGTTATGCGTTATGCTGTATACGTTGTACGATATTCGTTATACGTTATACGTTATTAGTTATACGTTATACGGTATACGTTATACGTTATACGTTATACGTTATACGTTACACGTTATACGTTATACGTTATACGTTATACGTTATACGTTATACGTTACGCGTTATACGTTATACGTCATAGGTTATACGTTATACGTTATACGTTGTACGTTATACGTTATACGTTATACGTTATACGTTATACGTTATACGTTTTACGTTATACGTTATACGTTATACGTTATACGTTATATGTTATACGTTATACGTTATACGTTATACGTTATACGTTATACGTTATACGTTATACGTTATACGATATACGTTATACGTTATACGTTATACGTTATACGTTATACGTTATACGTTATACTTTATACGTTATACGTTTTACGTTATACGTTATACGTTATACGCTATACGTTATATGTTATACGTTATACGTTATACGTTATACGTTATACGTTATACGTTATACGTTATACGTTATACGATATACGTTATACGTTATACGTTATACGTTATACGTTATACGTAATACGTTGTACGTTATACGTTATACGTTATACGTCATAGGTTATACATTATACGTTATACGTTATGCGTTATACGTTGTACGTTATGCGTTATACGTTATGCGTTATGCTGTATACGTTGTACGACATTCGTTATACGTTATACGTTATTAGTTATACGTTATACGGTATACGTTATACGTTATACGTTATACGTTATACGTTACACGTTATACGTTATACGTTATACGTTATACGTTATACGTTATACGTTACGCGTTATACGTTATACGTCATAGGTTATACGTTATACGTTATACGTTGTACGTTATACGTTATACGTTATACGTTATACGTTATACGTTATACGTTTTACGTTATACGTTATACGTTATACGTTATACGTTATATGTTATACGTTATACGTTATACGTTATACGTTATACGTTATACGTTATACGTTATACGTTATACGATATACGTTATACGTTATACGTTATACGTTATACGTTATACGTTATACGTTATACTTTATACGTTATACGTTATACGTTATACGTTATACGTTATACGTTATACGTTACACGTTATACGTTATACGTTATACGTTATACGTTATACGTTATACGTTACGCGTTATACGTTATACGTCATAGGTTATACGTTATACGTTATGCGTTATACGTTATACATTATACGCTATACGATATACGTTATACGTTATGCGTTATGCGTTCTTCGTTACACGTTATACGTTATTCGGTATGCGTTATACGTTATACGTTATACGTTATACGTTATACGTTACGCGTTATACGTTATACGTCATAGGTTATACGTTATACGTTATGCGTTATACGTTATACATTATACGTTATACGATATACGTTATACGTTATGCGTTATGCGTTCTTCGTTACACGTTATACGTTATTCGGTATGCGTTATACGTTATACGTTATACGTTATACGTTATACGTTATACGTTATACGTTATACGTTATACGTTATACGTTATACGATATACGTTATACGTTATACGTTATACGTTATACGTTATACGTTATACGTTACACTTTATACGTTATACGTTATACGTTATACGTTATACGTTATACGTTATACGTTATACGTTACACGTTATACGTCATAGGATATACGTTGTACGTTATACGTTATACGTTATACGTTATACGTTATACGTTATACGTTACGCGTTATACGTTATACGTCATAGGTTATACGTTATACGTTATACGTTATACGTTATACGTTATACGTTATACGATATACGTTATACGTTATACGTTATACGTTATACGTTATACGTTATACGTTATACTTTATACGTTATACGTTATACGTTATACGTTATACGTTATACGTTATACGTTACACGTTATACGTTATACGTTATACGTTATACGTTATACGTTATACGTTACGCGTTATACGTTATACGTCATAGGTTATACGTTATACGTTATGCGTTATACGTTATACATTATACGTTATACGATATACGTTATACGTTATGCGTTATGCGTTCTTCGTTACACGTTATACGTTATTCGGTATGCGTTATACGTTATACGTTATACGTTATACGTTATACGTTATACGTTATACGTTATACGTTATACGTTATACGTTATACGATATACGTTATACGTTATACGTTATACGTTATACGTTATACGTTATACGTTATACGTTACACTTTATACGTTATACGTTATACGTTATACGTTATACGTTATACGTTATACGTTACACGTTATACGTCATAGGTTATACGTTATACGTTATACGTTATACGTTATACGTAATACGTTGTACGTTATACGTTATACGTTATACGTCATAGGTTATACATTATACGTTATACGTTATGCGTTATACGTTGTACGTTATGCGTTATACGTTATGCGTTATGCTGTATACGTTGTACGATATTCGTTATACGTTATACGTTATTAGTTATACGTTATACGGTATACGTTATACGTTATACGTTATACGTTATACGTTACACGTTATACGTTATACGTTATACGTTATACGTTATACGTTATACGTTACGCGTTATACGTTATACGTCATAGGTTATACGTTATACGTTATACGTTGTACGTTATACGTTATACGTTATACGTTATACGTTATACGTTTTACGTTATACGTTATACGTTATACGTTATACGTTATATGTTATACGTTATACGTTATACGTTATACGTTATACGTTATACGTTATACGTTATACGTTATACGATATACGTTATACGTTATACGTTATACGTTATACGTTATACGTTATACGTTATACTTTATACGTTATACGTTATACGTTATACGCTGTGCGTTATACGTTATACGTTATACGTTATACGTTATACGTTATACGTTTTACGTTATACGTTATACGTTATACGTTATACGTTATACGTTATACGTTATACGTTATACGTTATACGTTATACGTTATACGTTATACGTTATACGTTATACGTTATACGATATACGTTATACCTTATACGTTATACGTTATACGTTATACGTTATACGTTATACTTTATACGTTATACGTTATACGTTATACGTTATACGTTATACGTTATACGTTACACGTTATACGTTATACGTTATACGTTATACGTTATACGTTATACGTTACGCGTTATACGTTATACGTCATAGGTTATACGTTATACGTTATGCGTTATACGTTATACATTATACGTTATACGTTATACGTTATACGTTATGCGTTATGCGTTCTTCGTTACACGTTATACGTTATTCGGTATGCGTTATACGTTATACGTTATACGTTATACGTTATACGTTATACGTTATACGTTGTACGTTATACGTTATACGATATACGTTATACGTTATACGTTATACGTTATACGTTATACGTTATACGTTATACGTTATACGTCATAGGTTATACATTATACGTTATACGTTATGCGTTATACGTTGTACGTTATGCGTTATACGTTATGCGTTATGCTGTATACGTTGTACGATATTCGTTATACGTTATACGTTATTAGTTATACGTTATACGGTATACGTTATACGTTGTACGTTACATGTTATAAGTTATACGTTATACGTTATACGATATACGTTATACGTTAAACGTTATACGTTATACGTTATACGTTATATGTTATACGTTATACATTATACGTTATACGTTATACGTCATACGTTATACGTTATACGTTATACGTTATACGTTATACGTTATACGTTATACGTTATACGTTATACATTACATGTTATGCGTTATACGTTATACGTTATACGTTATACATTACATGTTATGCGTTATACGTTATGCGTTATACGTTATACGTTATACGTTATACGTTATACGTTATACGTTATACGTTATACGTTATACGTTATACGTTATACGCTATACGTTATACGTTATACGTTATACGTTATACGTTATACGTTATACGTTATACGTTATACATTATACGTTACACGTTATACGTTATACGTTGTACGTTATACGTTATGAGTTGTACGTTATACGTTATACGTTATACGTTATACGTTGTACGTTATACGTTATACGTTATACGTTATACGTTATACGTTATACGTTTTACGTTATACGTTATACGTTATACGTTATACGTTATACGTTATACGTTATACGTTATACGTTATACGTTATACGTTATACGTTATACGTTATACGTTATACGTTATACGATATACGTTATACGTTATTCGTTATACGTTATACGTTATACGTTATACGTTATACTTTATACGTTATACGTTATACGTTATACGTTATACGTTATACGTTATACGTTACACGTTATACGTTATACGTTATACGTTATACGTTATACGTTATACGTTACGCGTTATACGTTATACGTCATAGGTTATACGTTATACGTTATACGTTATGCGTTATACGTTATACATTATACGTTATACGATATACGTTATACGTTATGCGTTATGCGTTCTTCGTTACACGTTATAGGTTATTCGGTATGTGTTATACGTTATACGTTATACGTTATACGTTATACGTTATACGTTATACGTTATACGTTATACGTTATACGATATACGTTATACGTTATACGTTATACGTTATACGTTATACGTTATACGTTACACTTTATACGTTATACGTTATACGTTATACGTTATACGTTATACGTTATACGTTACACGTTATACGTCATAGGTTATACGTTATACGATATACGTTATACGTTATGCGTTATACGTTGTACGTTATACGTAATACGTTATACGTCATAGGTTATACATTATACGTTATACGTTATGCGTTATACGTTGTACGTTATGCGTTATACGTTATGCGTTATGCTGTATACGTTGTACGATATTCGTTATACGTTATACGTTATTAGTTATACGTTATACGGTATACGTTATACGTTGAACGTTACATGTTATACGTTATACGTTATACGTTATACGATATACGTTATACGTTATACGTTATACGTTATACGTTATACGTTATACGTTATACGTTATACGCTATACGTTACATGTTATACGTTATACGTAGTATGTAATGCGTCATACGTTTTACGTTATTCGTTATACGTTTTTCGTTACAAGTTATACGTTATACGTTATACGTTATACGTCATAGGTTATACGTTATACGTTATACGTTATACGTTATACATTATGCGTTATACGTTTTACGTTATTCGTTATACGTTTTTCGTTACAAGTTATACGTTATACGTTATACGTTATACGTTATACGATATACGTTATACGTTATACGTTATACGTTATACGTTATACGTTATACGTTATACGTTATACGTTATACGTTATACGTTATACTTTATACGTTATGCGTTATACGTTATACATTATACGTTATACGATATACGTTATACGTTATGCGTTATGCGTTCTTCGTTACACGTTATACGTTATTCGGTATGCGTTATACGTTATACGTTATACGTTATACGTTATACGTTATACGTTATACGTTATACGTTATACGTTATACGTTATACGTTATACGTTATACGTTATACGTTATACGTTATACGTTATACGTTATACGTTATACGATATACGTTATACGTTATACGTTATACGTTATACGTTATACGTTATACGTTATACGTTATACTTTATACGTTATACGTTATACGTTATACGTTATACGTTATACGTTATACGTTACACGTTATACGTTATACGTTATACGTTATACGTTATACGTTATACGTTATACATTACGCGTTATACGTTATACGTCATAGGTTATACGTTATACGTTATGCGTTATACGTTATACATTATACGTTATACGATATACGTTATACGTTATGCGTTATGCGTTCTTCGTTACACGTTATACGTTATTCGGTATGCGTTATACGTTATACGTTATACGTTATACGTTATACGTTATACGTTATACGTTATACGTTATACGTTATACGTTATACGATATACGTTATACGTTATACGTTATACGTTATACGTTATACGTTATACGTTACACTTTATACGTTATACGTTATACGTTATACGTTATACGTTATACGTTATACGTTACACGTTATACGTCATAGGTTATACGTTATACGTTATACGTTATACGTTATACGTAATACGTTGTACGTTATACGTTATACGTTATACGTCATAGGTTATACATTATACGTTATACGTTATGCGTTATACGTTGTACGTTATGCGTTATACGTTATGCGTTATGCTGTATACGTTGTACGATATTCGTTATACGTTATACGTTATTAGTTATACGTTATACGGTATACGTTATACGTTATACGTTATACGTTATACGTTACACGTTATACGTTATACGTTATACGTTATACGTTATACGTTATACGTTACGCGTTATACGTTATACGTCATAGGTTATACGTTATACGTTATACGTTGTACGTTATACGTTATACGTTATACGTTATACGTTATACGTTATACGTTTTACGTTATACGTTATACGTTATACGTTATACGTTATATGTTATACGTTATACGTTATACGTTATACGTTATACGTTATACGTTATACGTTATACGTTATACGATATACGTTATACGTTATACGTTATACGTTATACGTTATACGTTATACGTTATACGTTATACTTTATACGTTATACGTTTTACGTTATACGTTATACGTTATACGTTATACGTTATATGTTATACGTTATACGTTATACGTTATACGTTATACGTTATACGTTATACGTTATACGTTATACGTTATACGATATACGTTATACGTTATACGTTATACGTTATACGTTATACGTAATACGTTGTACGTTATACGTTATACGTTATACGTCATAGGTTATACATTATACGTTATACGTTATGCGTTATACGTTGTACGTTATGCGTTATACGTTATGCGTTATGCTGTATACGTTGTACGATATTCGTTATACGTTATACGTTATTAGTTATACGTTATACGGTATACGTTATACGTTATACGTTATACGTTATACGTTACACGTTATACGTTATACGTTATACGTTATACGTTATACGTTATACGTTACGCGTTATACGTTATACGTCATAGGTTATACGTTATACGTTATACGTTGTACGTTATACGTTATACGTTATACGTTATACGTTATACGTTATACGTTTTACGTTATACGTTATACGTTATACGTTATACGTTATATGTTATACGTTATACGTTATACGTTATACGTTATACGTTATACGTTATACGTTATACGTTATACGATATACGTTATACGTTATACGTTATACGTTATACGTTATACGTTATACGTTATACTTTATACGTTATACGTTATACGTTATACGTTATACGTTATACGTTATACGTTACACGTTATACGTTATACGTTATACGTTATACGTTATACGTTATACGTTACGCGTTATACGTTATACGTCATAGGTTATACGTTATACGTTATGCGTTATACGTTATACATTATACGCTATACGATATACGTTATACGTTATGCGTTATGCGTTCTTCGTTACACGTTATACGTTATTCGGTATGCGTTATACGTTATACGTTATACGTTATACGTTATACGTTACGCGTTATACGTTATACGTCATAGGTTATACGTTATACGTTATGCGTTATACGTTATACATTATACGTTATACGATATACGTTATACGTTATGCGTTATGCGTTCTTCGTTACACGTTATACGTTATTCGGTATGCGTTATACGTTATACGTTATACGTTATACGTTATACGTTATACGTTATACGTTATACGTTATACGTTATACGTTATACGATATACGTTATACGTTATACGTTATACGTTATACGTTATACGTTATACGTTACACTTTATACGTTATACGTTATACGTTATACGTTATACGTTATACGTTATACGTTATACGTTACACGTTATACGTCATAGGATATACGTTGTACGTTATACGTTATACGTTATACGTTATACGTTATACGTTATACGTTACGCGTTATACGTTATACGTCATAGGTTATACGTTATACGTTATACGTTATACGTTATACGTTATACGTTATACGATATACGTTATACGTTATACGTTATACGTTATACGTTATACGTTATACGTTATACTTTATACGTTATACGTTATACGTTATACGTTATACGTTATACGTTATACGTTACACGTTATACGTTATACGTTATACGTTATACGTTATACGTTATACGTTACGCGTTATACGTTATACGTCATAGGTTATACGTTATACGTTATGCGTTATACGTTATACATTATACGTTATACGATATACGTTATACGTTATGCGTTATGCGTTCTTCGTTACACGTTATACGTTATTCGGTATGCGTTATACGTTATACGTTATACGTTATACGTTATACGTTATACGTTATACGTTATACGTTATACGTTATACGTTATACGATATACGTTATACGTTATACGTTATACGTTATACGTTATACGTTATACGTTACACTTTATACGTTATACGTTATACGTTATACGTTATACGTTATACGTTATACGTTACACGTTATACGTCATAGGTTATACGTTATACGTTATACGTTATACGTTATACGTAATACGTTGTACGTTATACGTTATACGTTATACGTCATAGGTTATACATTATACGTTATACGTTATGCGTTATACGTTGTACGTTATGCGTTATACGTTATGCGTTATGCTGTATACGTTGTACGATATTCGTTATACGTTATACGTTATTAGTTATACGTTATACGGTATACGTTATACGTTATACGTTATACGTTATACGTTACACGTTATACGTTATACGTTATACGTTATACGTTATACGTTATACGTTACGCGTTATACGTTATACGTCATAGGTTATACGTTATACGTTATACGTTGTACGTTATACGTTATACGTTATACGTTATACGTTATACGTTATACGTTTTACGTTATACGTTATACGTTATACGTTATACGTTATATGTTATACGTTATACGTTATACGTTATACGTTATACGTTATACGTTATACGTTATACGTTATACGATATACGTTATACGTTATACGTTATACGTTATACGTTATACGTTATACGTTATACTTTATACGTTATACGTTATACGTTATACGTTATACGTTATACGTTATACGTTACACGCTATACGTTATACGTTATACGTTATACGTTATACGTTATACGTTACGCGTTATACGTTATACGTCATAGGTTATACGTTATACGTTATGCGTTATACGTTATACATTATACGCTATACGATATACGTTATACGTTATGCGTTATGCGTTCTTCGTTACACGTTATACGTTATTCGGTATGCGTTATACGTTATACGTTATACGTTATACGTTATACGTTACGCGTTATACGTTATACGTCATAGGTTATACGTTATACGTTATGCGTTATACGTTATACATTATACGTTATACGATATACGTTATACGTTATGCGTTATGCGTTCTTCGTTACACGTTATACGTTATTCGGTATGCGTTATACGTTATACGTTATACGTTATACGTTATACGTTATACGTTATACGTTATACGTTATACGTTATACGTTATACGATATACGTTATACGTTATACGTTATACGTTATACGTTATACGTTATACGTTACACTTTATACGTTATACGTTATACGTTATACGTTATACGTTATACGTTATACGTTATACGTTACACGTTATACGTCATAGGTTATACGTTGTACGTTATACGTTATACGTTATACGTTATACGTTATACGTTATACGTTATACGTTTTACGTTATACGTTATACGTTATACGTTATACGTTATACGTTATACGTTATACGTTATACGTTATACGTTATACGTTATACGTTATACGTTATACGTTATACGATATACGTTATACGTTATACGTTATACGTTATACGTTATACGTTATACGTTATACTTTATACGTTATACGTTATACGTTATACGTTATACGTTATACGTTATACGTTACACGTTATACGTTATACGTTATACGTTATACGTTATACGTTATACGTTACGCGTTATACGTTATACGTCATAGGTTATACGTTATACGTTATACGTTATGCGTTATACGTTATACATTATACGTTATACGATATACGTTATACGTTATACGTTATACGTTATACGTTATACGTTATACGTTATACGTTATACGTTATACGTTATACGTTATACGTTATACGTTATACGTTATACTTTATACGTTATACATTATACGTTATACGTTATGCGTTATACGTTGTACGTTATGCGTTATACGTTATGCGTTATGCTGTATACGTTGTACGATATTCGTTATACGTTATACGTTATTAGTTATACGTTATACGGTATACGTTATACGTTGTACGTTACATGTTATAAGTTATACGTTATACGTTATACGATATACGTTATACGTTAAACGTTATACGTTATACGTTATACGTTATATGTTATACGTTATACATTATACGTTATACGTTATACGTCATACGTTATACGTTATACGTTATACGTTATACGTTATACGTTATACGTTATACGTTATACGTTATATGTTATACGTTATACGTTATACGTTATACGTTATACGTTATACGTTATACATTACATGTTATGCGTTATACGTTATGCGTTATACGTTATACGTTATACGTTATACGTTATACGTTATACGTTATACGTTATACGTTATACGTTATACGTTATACGTTATACGCTATACGTTATACGTTATACGTTATACGTTATACGTTATACGTTATACGTTATACATTATACGTTACACGTTATACGTTATACGTTGTACGTTATACGTTATGAGTTGTACGTTATACGTTATACGTTATACGTTATACGTTGTACGTTATACGTTATACGTTATACGTTATACGTTATACGTTATACGTTTTACGTTATACGTTATACGTTATACGTTATACGTTATACGTTATACGTTATACGTTATACGTTATACGTTATACGTTATACGTTATACGTTATACGTTATACGATATACGTTATACGTTATACGTTATACGTTATACGTTATACGTTACACGTTATACTTTATACGTTATACGTTATACGTTATACGTTATACGTTATACGTTATACGTTACACGTTATACGTTATACGTTATACGTTATACGTTATACGTTATACGTTACGCGTTATACGTTATACGTCATAGGTTATACGTTATACGTTATACGTTATGCGTTATACGTTATACATTATACGTTATACGATATACGTTATACGTTATGCGTTATGCGTTCTTCGTTACACGTTATACGTTATTCGGTATGTGTTATACGTTATACGTTATACGTTATACGTTATACGTTATACGTTATACGTTATACGTTATACGTTATACGTTATACGTTAAACGTTATACGTTATACGTTATACGTTATACGTTATACGTTATACGTTATACGTTATACGTTATACGTTATACGTTATACGTTATACGTTATACGTTATACGTTATACGTTACACGTTACACGTTATACCTCATAGGTTATACGTTATACGTTATACGTTATACGTTATACGTTATATGTTATACGTTATACATTATACGTTATACGTTATACGTCATACGTTATACGTTATACGTTATACGTTATACGTTATACGTTATACGTTATACGTTATACGTTATATGTTATACGTTATACGTTATACGTTATACGTTATACGTTATACGTTATACATTACATGTTATGCGTTATACGTTATACGTTATACGTTATACGTTATACGTTATACGTTACGCGTTATACGTTATACGTCATAGGTTATACGTTATACGTTATACGTTATGCGTTATACGTTATACATTATACGTTATACGATATACGTTATACGTTATGCGTTATGCGTTCTTCGTTACACGTTATACGTTATTCGGTATGTGTTATACGTTATACGTTATACGTTATACGTTATACGTTATACGTTATACGTTATACGTTATACGTTATACGTTATACGTTATACGTTATACGTTATACGTTATACGTTATACGTTATACGTTATACGTTATACGTTACACGTTACACGTTATACCTCATAGGTTATACGTTATACGTTATACGTTATACGTTATACGTTAAACGTTATACGTTATGAGTTGTACGTTATACGTTATACGTTATACGTTATACGTTATACGTTACACGTTATACGTTATACGTCATACGTTATACGTTATACGTTATACGTTAAACGTTATACGTTATACGTTATACGTTATACATTATACGTTATACGTTATACATTATACGTTACACGTTATACGTTATATGTTATACGTTATACGTTTTACGATATACGATGTACGTTATACTTTATACGTTATACGTTATACGTTATACTTTATACGTTATAGGTGTTACGTTATACGTTATACGTTATACGTTATTCGTAATACGTTATACGTTATACGTTATACGTTATTCGTAATACGTTATACGTTATACGTTATACTTTGTACGTTATACGTTATACGTTATACGTTATACATTATACGTTATACGTTATACATTACATGTTATGCGTTATACGTTATGCGTTATACGTTATACGTTATACGTTATACGTTATACGTTATACGTTATACGTTATACGTTATACGTTATACGTTATACGTTATACGTTATACGTTATACGTTATACGTTATACGTTATACGTTATACGTTATACGTTATACATTATACGTTACACGTTATACGTTATACGTTATACGTTATACGTTATACGTTATACGCTATACGTTATACGTTATACGTAATACGTTGTACGTTATACGTTATACGTTATACGTTATACGTTATACGTTATACGTTACAGGTTACACGTTATACCTCATAGGTTATACGTTATACGTTATACGTTATACGTTATACGTTATACGTTATACGTTATACGTTATACGTCATAGGTTATACGTTATACGTTATACGTTATACGTTATGCGTTATACGTTATGCGTTATACGTTATACGTTATACGTTATGCGTTATACGTTGTACGATATTCGTTATACGTTATACGTTATTAGTTATACGTTATACGGTATACGTTATACGTTGTACGTTACATGTTATAAGTTATACGTTATACGTTATACGATATACGTTATACGTTAAACGTTATTCGTTATACGTTATACGTTATATGTTATACGTTATACATTATACGTTATACGTTATACGTTATACGTTATACGTTATACGTTATACGTTATACGTTATACGTTATACGTTATACGTTATACGTTATACGTTATACGTTATACGTTATACGTTATACGTTATACGTTATACGTTATACGTTATACGTTATGCGTTATACGTTGTACGATATTCGTTATACGTTATACGTTATTAGTTATACGTTATACGGTATACGTTATACGTTGTACGTTACATGTTATAAGTTATACGTTATACGTTATACGATATACGTTATACGTTAAACGTTATACGTTATACGTTATACGTTATATGTTATACGTTATACATTATACGTTATACGTTATACGTTATACGTTATACGTTATACGTTATACGTTATACGTTATACGTTATACGTTATACGTTATATGTTATACGTTATACGTTATACGTTATACGTTATACGTTATACGTTATACGTTATACGTTATACGTTATACGTTATACGATATACGTTATACGTTATACGTTATACGTTATACGTTATACGTTATACGTTATACTTTATACGTTATACGTTATACGTTATACGTTATACGTTATACGTTATACGTTACACGTTATACGTTATACGTTATACGTTATACGTTATACGTTATACGTTACGCGTTATACGTTATACGTCATAGGTTATACGTTATACGTTATGCGTTATACGTTATACATTATACGTTATACGTTATACGTTATACGTTATGCGTTATGCGTTCTTCGTTACACGTTATACGTTATTCGGTATGCGTTATACGTAATACGTTATACGTTATACGTTATACGTTATACGTTATACGTTATACGTTATACGTTATACGATATACGTTATACGTTATACGTTATACGTTATACGTTATACGTTATACGTTATACGTTATACGTCATAGGTTATACATTATACGTTATACGTTATGCGTTATACGTTGTACGTTATGCGTTATACGTTATGCGTTATGCTGTATACGTTGTACGATATTCGTTATACGTTATACGTTATTAGTTATACGTTATACGGTATACGTTATACGTTGTACGTTACATGTTATAAGTTATACGTTATACGTTATACGATATACGTTATACGTTAAACGTTATACGTTATACGTTATACGTTATATGTTATACGTTATATGTTATACGTTATACATTATACGTTATACGTTATACGTCATACGTTATACGTTATACGTTATACGTTATACGTTATACGTTATACGTTATACGTTATACGTTATATGTTATACGTTATACGTTATACGTTATACGTTATACGTTATACATTACATGTTATGCGTTATACGTTATGCGTTATACGTTATACGTTATACGTTATACGTTATACGTTATACGTTATACGTTATACGTTATACGTTATACGTTATACGCTATACGTTATACGTTATACGTTATACGTTATACGTTATACGTTATACGTTATACGTTATACATTATACGTTACACGTTATACGTTATACGTTGTACGTTATACGTTATGAGTTGTACGTTATACGTTATACGTTATACGTTATACGTTGTACGTTATACGTTATACGTTATACGTTATACGTTATACGTTATACGTTTTACGTTATACGTTATACGTTATACGTTATACGTTATACGTTATACGTTATACGTTATACGTTATACGTTATACGTTATACGTTATACGTTATACGTTATACGATATACGTTATACGTTATTCGTTATACGTTATACGTTATACGTTATACGTTATACTTTATACGTTGTACGTTATACGTTATACGTTATACGTTATACGTTATACGTTACACGTTATACGTTATACGTTATACGTTATACGTTATACGTTATACGTTACGCGTTATACGTTATACGTCATAGGTTATACGTTATACGTTATACGTTATGCGTTATACGTTATACATTATACGTTATACGATATACGTTATACGTTATGCGTTATGCGTTCTTCGTTACACGTTATACGTTATTCGGTATGTGTTATACGTTATACGTTATACGTTATACGTTATACGTTATACGTTATACGTTATACGTTATACGTTATACGTTATACGATATACGTTATACGTTATACGTTATACGTTATACGTTATACGTTATACGTTACACTTTATACGTTATACGTTATACGTTATACGTTATACGTTATACGTTATACGTTACACGTTATACGTCATAGGTTATACGTTATACGATATACGTTATACGTTATGCGTTATACGTTGTACGTTATACGTTATACGTTATACGTCATAGGTTATACATTATACGTTATACGTTATGCGTTATACGTTGTACGTTATGCGTTATACGTTATGCGTTATGCTGTATACGTTGTACGATATTCGTTATACGTTATACGTTATTAGTTATACGTTATACGGTATACGTTATACGTTGAACGTTACATGTTATACGTTATACGTTATACGTTATACGATATACGTTATACGTTATACGTTATACGTTATACGTTATACGTTATACGCTATACGTTACATGTTATACGTTATACGTAGTATGTAATGCGTCATACGTTTTACGTTATTCGTTATACGTTTTTCGTTACAAGTTATACGTTATACGTTATACGTTATACGTCATAGGTTATACGTTATACGTTATACGTTATACGTTATACATTATGCGTTATACGTTTTACGTTATTCGTTATACGTTTTTCGTTACAAGTTATACGTTATACGTTATACGTTATACGTTATACGATATACGTTATACGTTATACGTTATACGTTATACGTTATACGTTATACGTTATACGTTATACGTTATACGTTATACGTTATACTTTATACGTTATGCGTTATACGTTATACATTATACGTTATACGATATACGTTATACGTTATGCGTTATGCGTTCTTCGTTACACGTTATACGTTATTCGGTATGCGTTATACGTTATACGTTATACGTTATACGTTATACGTTATACGTTATACGTTATACGTTATACGTTATGCGTTATACGTTATACGTTATACGTTATACGTTATACGTTATACGTTATACGTTATACGTTATACGATATACGTTATACGTTATACGTTATACGTTATACGTTATACGTTATACGTTATACTTTATACGTTATACGTTATACGTTATACGTTATACGTTATACGTTATACGTTACACGTTATACGTTATACGTTATACGTTATACGTTATACGTTATACGTTACGCGTTATACGTTATACGTCATAGGTTATACGTTATACGTTATGCGTTATACGTTATACATTATACGTTATACGATATACGTTATACGTTATGCGTTATGCGTTCTTCGTTACACGTTATACGTTATTCGGTATGCGTTATACGTTATACGTTATACGTTACACGTTATACGTTATACGTTATACGTTATACGTTATACGTTATACGATATACGTTATACGTTATACGTTATACGTTATACGTTATACGTTATACGTTACACTTTATACGTTATACGTTATACGTTATACGTTATACGTTATACGTTATACGTTACACGTTATACGTCATAGGTTATACGTTATACGTTATACGTTATACGTTATACGTAATACGTTGTACGTTATACGTTATACGTTATACGTCATAGGTTATACATTATACGTTATACGTTATGCGTTATACGTTGTACGTTATGCGTTATACGTTATGCGTTATGCTGTATACGTTGTACGATATTCGTTATACGTTATACGTTATTAGTTATACGTTATACGGTATACGTTATACGTTATACGTTATACGTTATACGTTACACGTTATACGTTATACGTTATACGTTATACGTTATACGTTATACGTTACGCGTTATACGTTATACGTCATAGGTTATACGTTATACGTTATGCGTTATACGTTATACATTATACGTTATACGATATACGTTATACGTTATGCGTTATGCGTTCTTCGTTACACGTTATACGTTATTCGGTATGCGTTATACGTTATACGTTATACGTTATACGTTATACGTTATACGTTATACGTTATACGTTATACGTTATACGATATACGTTATACGTTATACGTTATACGTTATACGTTATACGTTATACGTTACACTTTATACGTTATACGTTATACGTTATACGTTATACGTTATACGTTATACGTTACACGTTATACGTCATAGGTTATACGTTATACGTTATACGTTATACGTTATACGTAATACGTTGTACGTTATACGTTATACGTTATACGTCATAGGTTATACATTATACGTTATACGTTATGCGTTATACGTTGTACGTTATGCGTTATACGTTATGCGTTATGCTGTATACGTTGTACGATATTCGTTATACGTTATACGTTATTAGTTATACGTTATACGGTATACGTTATACGTTGAACGTTACATGTTATACGTTATACGTTATACGTTATACGATATACGTTATACGTTATACGTTATACGTTATACGTTATACGTTATACGTTATACGCTATACGTTACATGTTATACGTTATACGTAGTATGTAATGCGTCATACGTTTTACGTTATTCGTTATACGTTTTTCGTTACAAGTTATACGTTATACGTTATACGTTATACGTTATACGTCATAGGTTATTCGTTATACGTTATACGTTATAAGTTATACATTATGCGTCATACGTTTTACGTTATTCGTTATACGTTTTTCGTTACAAGTTATACGTTATACGTTATACGTTATACGTTATACGTTATACGTTATACGTTATACGTTATACGTTATACTTTATACGTTATACGTTATACGTTATACGTAATACGTTGTACGTTATACGTTATACGTTATACGTCATAGGTTATACATTATACGTTATACGTTATGCGTTATACGTTGTACGTTATGCGTTATACGTTATGCGTTATGCTGTATACGTTGTACGATATTCGTTATACGTTATACGTTATTAGTTATACGTTATACGGTATACGTTATACGTTATACGTTATACGTTATACGTTACACGTTATACGTTATACGTTATACGTTATACGTTATACGTTATACGTTACGCGTTATACGTTATACGTCATAGGTTATACGTTATACGTTATGCGTTATACGTTATACATTATACGTTATACGATATACGTTATACGTTATGCGTTATGCGTTCTTCGTTACACGTTATACGTTATTCGGTATGCGTTATACGTTATACGTTATACGTTATACGTTATACGTTATACGTTATACGTTATACGTTATACGTTATACGATATACGTTATACGTTATACGTTATACGTTATACGTTATACGTTATACGTTATACGTTACACTTTATACGTTATACGTTATACGTTATACGTTATACGTTATACGTTATACGTTACACGTTATACGTCATAGGTTATACGTTATACGTTATACGTTATACGTTATACGTAATACGTTGTACGTTATACGTTATACGTTATACGTCATAGGTTATACATTATACGTTATACGTTATGCGTTATACGTTGTACGTTATGCGTTATACGTTATGCGTTATGCTGTATACGTTGTACGATATTCGTTATACGTTATACGTTATTAGTTATACGTTATACGGTATACGTTATACGTTGAACGTTACATGTTATACGTTATACGTTATACGTTATACGATATACGTTATACGTTATACGTTATACGTTATACGTTATACGTTATACGTTATACGCTATACGTTACATGTTATACGTTATACGTAGTATGTAATGCGTCATACGTTTTACGTTATTCGTTATACGTTTTTCGTTACAAGTTATACGTTATACGTTATACGTTATACGTTATACGTCATAGGTTATTCGTTATACGTTATACGTTATAAGTTATACATTATGCGTCATACGTTTTACGTTATTCGTTATACGTTTTTCGTTACAAGTTATACGTTATACGTTATACGTTATACGTTATACGATATACGTTATACGTTATACGTTATACGTTATACGTTATACGTTATACGTTATACGTTATACGTTATACGTTATACTTTATACGTTATACGTTATGCGTTATACGTTATACGTTATACGTTATACGTTACACGTTAAACGTCATAGGTTATACGTTATACGTTATACGTTATACGTTATACGTTATACGTTATACGTTATACGTTATACGTTATACGTTATACGTTATACGTTATACGTTATACGTTATACGTTATACGTCATAGGTTATACATTATACGTTATACGTTATGCGTTATACGTTGTACGTTATACGTTATACGTTATGCGTTATGCTTTATACGTTGTACGATATTCGTTATACGTTATACGTTATTAGTTATACATTATACGTTATACGTTATACGTTATACGTTATACGTTATACGTTATACGTTATACGTTATACGTTATACGTTATACGTTATACGTTATACGTCATAGGTTAAACGTTATACGTTATGCGTTATACGTTATACATTATACGTTATACGATATACGTTATACGTTATGCGTTATGCGTTCTTCGTTACACGTTATACGTTATACGTTATACGTTATACGTTATACGTTATACGTTATACGCTATACCTTACATGTTATACGTTATACGTAGTATGTAATGCGTCATACGTTTTACGTTATACGTTATACGGTATACGTTATACGTTGTACGTTACATGTTATACGTTATACGTTATACGTTATACGGTATACGTTATGCGTTGTACGTTACATGTTATACGTTATACGTTATACGTTATACGATATACGTTATACGTTATACGTTATACGTTATACGTTATACGTTATACGTTATACGTTATACGTTATACGCTATACGTTACATGTTATACGTTATACATTATACGTTATACGTTATACGTTATACGTAATACGTTATACGTTATACGTTATACGTCATAGGTTATACGTTATACGATATACGTTATACGTTATACGTTATACGTTATACGTTATACGTCATAGGTTATACGTTATACGTTATGCGGTATACGTTATACATTATACGTTAGACGATATACCTTATACGTTATGCGTTATGCGTTCTTCGTTACACGTTATGCGTTATTCGGTATGCGTTATACGTTATACGTTATACGTTATACGTTATACGTTATACGTTATACGTTATACGTTATACGTTATACGTTATACGTTATACGTTATACGTTATACGTTATACGTTGTACGTTATACGTTATACTTTATACGTTATACGTTATACGTTATACGTTATACGTTATACGTTATACGTTACACGTTATACGTTATACGTTATACGTTATACGTTATACGTTATACGTTACGCGTTATACGTTATACGTCATAGGTTATACGTTATACGTTATGCGTTATACGTTATACATTATACGTTATACGATATACGTTATACGTTATGCGTTATGCGTTCTTCGTTACACGTTATACGTTATTCGGTATGCGTTATACGTTATACGTTATACGTTATACGTTATACGTTATACGTTATACGTTATACGTTATACGTTATACGTTATACGATATACGTTATACGTTATACGTTATACGTTATACGTTATACGTTATACGTTACACTTTATACGTTATACGTTATACGTTATACGTTATACGTTATACGTTATACGTTACACGTTATACGTCATAGGTTATACGTTATACGTTATACGTTATACGTTATACGTAATACGTTGTACGTTATACGTTATACGTTATACGTCATAGGTTATACATTATACGTTATACGTTATGCGTTATACGTTGTACGTTATGCGTTATACGTTATGCGTTATGCTGTATACGTTGTACGATATTCGTTATACGTTATACGTTATTAGTTATACGTTATACGGTATACGTTATACGTTATACGTTATACGTTATACGTTACACGTTATACGTTATACGTTATACGTTATACGTTATACGTTATACGTTACGCGTTATACGTTATACGTCATAGGTTATACGTTATACGTTATACGTTGTACGTTATACGTTATACGTTATACGTTATACGTTATACGTTATACGTTTTACGTTATACGTTATACGTTATACGTTATACGTTATATGTTATACGTTATACGTTATACGTTATACGTTATACGTTATACGTTATACGTTATACGTTATACGATATACGTTATACGTTATACGTTATACGTTATACGTTATACGTTATACGTTATACTTTATACGTTATACGTTATACGTTATACGTTATACGTTATACGTTATACGTTACACGCTATACGTTATACGTTATACGTTATACGTTATACGTTATACGTTACGCGTTATACGTTATACGTCATAGGTTATACGTTATACGTTATGCGTTATACGTTATACATTATACGCTATACGATATACGTTATACGTTATGCGTTATGCGTTCTTCGTTACACGTTATACGTTATTCGGTATGCGTTATACGTTATACGTTATACGTTATACGTTATACGTTATACGTTATACGTTATACGTTATACGTTATACGTTATACGTTATACGTTATACGTTATACGTTATACGTTATACGTTATACGTTATACGTTATACGTTATACGTTATACGTTATACTTTATACGTTATACATTATACGTTATACGTTATGCGTTATACGTTGTACGTTATGCGTTATACGTTATGCGTTATGCTGTATACGTTGTACGATATTCGTTATACGTTATACGTTATTAGTTATACGTTATACGGTATACGTTATACGTTGTACGTTACATGTTATAAGTTATACGTTATACGTTATACGATATACGTTATACGTTAAACGTTATACGTTATACGTTATACGTTATATGTTATACGTTATACATTATACGTTATACGTTATACGTCATACGTTATACGTTATACGTTATACGTTATACGTTATACGTTATACGTTATACGTTATACGTTATATGTTATACGTTATACGTTATACGTTATACGTTATACGTTATACGTTATACATTACATGTTATGCGTTATACGTTATGCGTTATACGTTATACGTTATACGTTATACGTTATACGTTATACGTTATACGTTATACGTTATACGTTATACGTTATACGTTATACGCTATACGTTATACGTTATACGTTATACGTTATACGTTATACGTTATACGTTATACATTATACGTTACACGTTATACGTTATACGTTGTACGTTATACGTTATGAGTTGTACGTTATACGTTATACGTTATACGTTATACGTTGTACGTTATACGTTATACGTTATACGTTATACGTTATACGTTATACGTTTTACGTTATACGTTATACGTTATACGTTATACGTTATACGTTATACGTTATACGTTATACGTTATACGTTATACGTTATACGTTATACGTTATACGTTATACGATATACGTTATACGTTATACGTTATACGTTATACGTTATACGTTACACGTTATACTTTATACGTTATACGTTATACGTTATACGTTATACGTTATACGTTATACGTTACACGTTATACGTTATACGTTATACGTTATACGTTATACGTTATACGTTACGCGTTATACGTTATACGTCATAGGTTATACGTTATACGTTATACGTTATGCGTTATACGTTATACGTTATACGTTATACGTTATACGTTATACGTTATACGTTATACTTTATACGTTATACATTATACGTTATACGTTATGCGTTATACGTTGTACGTTATGCGTTATACGTTATGCGTTATGCTGTATACGTTGTACGATATTCGTTATACGTTATACGTTATTAGTTATACGTTATACGGTATACGTTATACGTTGTACGTTACATGTTATAAGTTATACGTTATACGTTATACGATATACGTTATACGTTAAACGTTATACGTTATACGTTATACGTTATACGTTATACGTTATACGTTATACGTTATACGTTATACGTTATACGTTATACGTTATACGTTATACGTTATACGTTATACGTTATACGATATACGTTATACGTTACGCGTTATACGTTATACGTCATAGGTTATACGTTATACGTTATGCGTTATACGTTATACATTATACGTTATACGATATACGTTATACGTTATGCGTTATGCGTTCTTCGTTACACGTTATACGTTATTCGGTATGCGTTATACGTTATACGTTATACGTTATACGTTATACGTTATACGTTATACGTTATACGTTATACGTTATACGTTATACGATATACGTTATACGTTATACGTTATACGTTATACGTTATACGTTATACGTTACACTTTATACGTTATACGTTATACGTTATACGTTATACGTTATACGTTATACGTTATACGTTACACGTTATACGTCATAGGTTATACGTTGTACGTTATACGTTATACGTTATACGTTATACGTTATACGTTATACGTTATACGTTTTACGTTATACGTTATACGTTATACGTTATACGTTATACGTTATACGTTATACGTTATACGTTATACGTTATACGTTATACGTTATACGTTATACGTTATACGATATACGTTATACGTTATACGTTATACGTTATACGTTATACGTTATACGTTATACTTTATACGTTATACGTTATACGTTATACGTTATACGTTATACGTTATACGTTACACGTTATACGTTATACGTTATACGTTATACGTTATACGTTATACGTTACGCGTTATACGTTATACGTCATAGGTTATACGTTATACGTTATACGTTATGCGTTATACGTTATACATTATACGTTATACGATATACGTTATACGTTATACGTTATACGTTATACGTTATACGTTATACGTTATACGTTATACGTTATACGTTATACGTTATACGTTATACGTTATACGTTATACTTTATACGTTATACATTATACGTTATACGTTATGCGTTATACGTTGTACGTTATGCGTTATACGTTATGCGTTATGCTGTATACGTTGTACGATATTCGTTATACGTTATACGTTATTAGTTATACGTTATACGGTATACGTTATACGTTGTACGTTACATGTTATAAGTTATACGTTATACGTTATACGATATACGTTATACGTTAAACGTTATACGTTATACGTTATACGTTATATGTTATACGTTATACATTATACGTTATACGTTATACGTCATACGTTATACGTTATACGTTATACGTTATACGTTATACGTTATACGTTATACGTTATACGTTATATGTTATACGTTATACGTTATACGTTATACGTTATACGTTATACGTTATACATTACATGTTATGCGTTATACGTTATGCGTTATACGTTATACGTTATACGTTATACGTTATACGTTATACGTTATACGTTATACGTTATACGTTATACGTTATACGTTATACGCTATACGTTATACGTTATACGTTATACGTTATACGTTATACGTTATACGTTATACATTATACGTTACACGTTATACGTTATACGTTGTACGTTATACGTTATGAGTTGTACGTTATACGTTATACGTTATACGTTATACGTTGTACGTTATACGTTATACGTTATACGTTATACGTTATACGTTATACGTTTTACGTTATACGTTATACGTTATACGTTATACGTTATACGTTATACGTTATACGTTATACGTTATACGTTATACGTTATACGTTATACGTTATACGTTATACGATATACGTTATACGTTATACGTTATACGTTATACGTTATACGTTACACGTTATACTTTATACGTTATACGTTATACGTTATACGTTATACGTTATACGTTATACGTTACACGTTATACGTTATACGTTATACGTTATACGTTATACGTTATACGTTACGCGTTATACGTTATACGTCATAGGTTATACGTTATACGTTATACGTTATGCGTTATACGTTATACATTATACGTTATACGATATACGTTATACGTTATGCGTTATGCGTTCTTCGTTACACGTTATACGTTATTCGGTATGTGTTATACGTTATACGTTATACGTTATACGTTATACGTTATACGTTATACGTTATACGTTATACGTTATACGTTATACGTTAAACGTTATACGTTATACGTTATACGTTATACGTTATACGTTATACGTTATACGTTATACGTTATACGTTATACGTTATACGTTATACGTTATACGTTATACGTTATACGTTATACGTTATACGTTACACGTTACACGTTATACCTCATAGGTTATACGTTATACGTTATACGTTATACGTTATACGTTATATGTTATACGTTATACATTATACGTTATACGTTATACGTCATACGTTATACGTTATACGTTATACGTTATACGTTATACGTTATACGTTATACGTTATACGTTATATGTTATACGTTATACGTTATACGTTATACGTTATACGTTATACGTTATACATTACATGTTATGCGTTATACGTTATACGTTATACGTTATACGTTATACGTTATACGTTACGCGTTATACGTTATACGTCATAGGTTATACGTTATACGTTATACGTTATGCGTTATACGTTATACATTATACGTTATACGATATACGTTATACGTTATGCGTTATGCGTTCTTCGTTACACGTTATACGTTATTCGGTATGTGTTATACGTTATACGTTATACGTTATACGTTATACGTTATACGTTATACGTTATACGTTATACGTTATACGTTATACGTTATACGTTATACGTTATACGTTATACGTTATACGTTATACGTTATACGTTATACGTTATACGTTATACGTTATACGTTACACGTTACACGTTATACCTCATAGGTTATACGTTATACGTTATACGTTATACGTTATACGTTAAACGTTATACGTTATGAGTTGTACGTTATACGTTATACGTTATACGTTATACGTTATACGTTACACGTTATACGTTATACGTCATACGTTATACGTTATACGTTATACGTTAAACGTTATACGTTATACGTTATACGTTATACATTATACGTTATACGTTATACATTATACGTTACACGTTATACGTTATATGTTATACGTTATACGTTTTACGATATACGATGTACGTTATACTTTATACGTTATACGTTATACGTTATACTTTATACGTTATAGGTGTTACGTTATACGTTATACGTTATACGTTATTCGTAATACGTTATACGTTATACGTTATACGTTATTCGTAATACGTTATACGTTATACGTTATACTTTGTACGTTATACGTTATACGTTATACGTTATACATTATACGTTATACGTTATACATTACATGTTATGCGTTATACGTTATGCGTTATACGTTATACGTTATACGTTATACGTTATACGTTATACGTTATACGTTATACGTTATACGTTATACGTTATACGTTATACGTTATACGTTATACGTTATACGTTATACGTTATACGTTATACGTTATACGTTATACATTATACGTTACACGTTATACGTTATACGTTATACGTTATACGTTATACGTTATACGCTATACGTTATACGTTATACGTAATACGTTGTACGTTATACGTTATACGTTATACGTTATACGTTATACGTTATACGTTACAGGTTACACGTTATACCTCATAGGTTATACGTTATACGTTATACGTTATACGTTATACGTTATACGTTATACGTTATACGTCATAGGTTATACGTTATACGTTATACGTTATACGTTATGCGTTATACGTTATGCGTTATACGTTATACGTTATACGTTATGCGTTATACGTTGTACGATATTCGTTATACGTTATACGTTATTAGTTATACGTTATACGGTATACGTTATACGTTGTACGTTACATGTTATAAGTTATACGTTATACGTTATACGATATACGTTATACGTTAAACGTTATTCGTTATACGTTATACGTTATATGTTATACGTTATACATTATACGTTATACGTTATACGTTATACGTTATACGTTATACGTTATACGTTATACGTTATACGTTATACGTTATACGTTATACGTTATACGTTATACGTTATACGTTATACGTTATACGTTATACGTTATACGTTATGCGTTATACGTTGTACGATATTCGTTATACGTTATACGTTATTAGTTATACGTTATACGGTATACGTTATACGTTGTACGTTACATGTTATAAGTTATACGTTATACGTTATACGATATACGTTATACGTTAAACGTTATACGTTATACGTTATACGTTATATGTTATACGTTATACATTATACGTTATACGTTATACGTTATACGTTATACGTTATACGTTATACGTTATACGTTATACGTTATACGTTATACGTTATATGTTATACGTTATACGTTATACGTTATACGTTATACGTTATACGTTATACGTTATACGTTATACGTTATACGTTATACGATATACGTTATACGTTATACGTTATACGTTATACGTTATACGTTATACGTTATACTTTATACGTTATACGTTATACGTTATACGTTATACGTTATACGTTATACGTTACACGTTATACGTTATACGTTATACGTTATACGTTATACGTTATACGTTACGCGTTATACGTTATACGTCATAGGTTATACGTTATACGTTATGCGTTATACGTTATACATTATACGTTATACGTTATACGTTATACGTTATGCGTTATGCGTTCTTCGTTACACGTTATACGTTATTCGGTATGCGTTATACGTAATACGTTATACGTTATACGTTATACGTTATACGTTATACGTTATACGTTATACGTTATACGATATACGTTATACGTTATACGTTATACGTTATACGTTATACGTTATACGTTATACGTTATACGTCATAGGTTATACATTATACGTTATACGTTATGCGTTATACGTTGTACGTTATGCGTTATACGTTATGCGTTATGCTGTATACGTTGTACGATATTCGTTATACGTTATACGTTATTAGTTATACGTTATACGGTATACGTTATACGTTGTACGTTACATGTTATAAGTTATACGTTATACGTTATACGATATACGTTATACGTTAAACGTTATACGTTATACGTTATACGTTATATGTTATACGTTATACATTATACGTTATACGTTATACGTCATACGTTATACGTTATACGTTATACGTTATACGTTATACGTTATACGTTATACGTTATACGTTATATGTTATACGTTATACGTTATACGTTATACGTTATACGTTATACATTACATGTTATGCGTTATACGTTATGCGTTATACGTTATACGTTATACGTTATACGTTATACGTTATACGTTATACGTTATACGTTATACGTTATACGTTATACGCTATACGTTATATGTTATACGTTATACGTTATACGTTATACGTTATACGTTATACGTTATACATTATACGTTACACGTTATACGTTATACGTTGTACGTTATACGTTATGAGTTGTACGTTATACGTTATACGTTATACGTTATACGTTGTACGTTATACGTTATACGTTATACGTTATACGTTATACGTTATACGTTTTACGTTATACGTTATACGTTATACGTTATACGTTATACGTTATACGTTATACGTTATACGTTATACGTTATACGTTATACGTTATACGTTATACGTTATACGATATACGTTATACGTTATTCGTTATACGTTATACGTTATACGTTATACGTTATACTTTATACGTTGTACGTTATACGTTATACGTTATACGTTATACGTTATACGTTACACGTTATACGTTATACGTTATACGTTATACGTTATACGTTATACGTTACGCGTTATACGTTATACGTCATAGGTTATACGTTATACGTTATACGTTATGCGTTATACGTTATACATTATACGTTATACGATATACGTTATACGTTATGCGTTATGCGTTCTTCGTTACACGTTATACGTTATTCGGTATGTGTTATACGTTATACGTTATACGTTATACGTTATACGTTATACGTTATACGTTATACGTTATACGTTATACGTTATACGATATACGTTATACGTTATACGTTATACGTTATACGTTATACGTTATACGTTACACTTTATACGTTATACGTTATACGTTATACGTTATACGTTATACGTTATACGTTACACGTTATACGTCATAGGTTATACGTTATACGATATACGTTATACGTTATGCGTTATACGTTGTACGTTATACGTTATACGTTATACGTCATAGGTTATACATTATACGTTATACGTTATGCGTTATACGTTGTACGTTATGCGTTATACGTTATGCGTTATGCTGTATACGTTGTACGATATTCGTTATACGTTATACGTTATTAGTTATACGTTATACGGTATACGTTATACGTTGAACGTTACATGTTATACGTTATACGTTATACGTTATACGATATACGTTATACGTTATACGTTATACGTTATACGTTATACGTTATACGCTATACGTTACATGTTATACGTTATACGTAGTATGTAATGCGTCATACGTTTTACGTTATTCGTTATACGTTTTTCGTTACAAGTTATACGTTATACGTTATACGTTATACGTCATAGGTTATACGTTATACGTTATACGTTATACGTTATACATTATGCGTTATACGTTTTACGTTATTCGTTATACGTTTTTCGTTACAAGTTATACGTTATACGTTATACGTTATACGTTATACGATATACGTTATACGTTATACGTTATACGTTATACGTTATACGTTATACGTTATACGTTATACGTTATACGTTATACGTTATACTTTATACGTTATGCGTTATACGTTATACATTATACGTTATACGATATACGTTATACGTTATGCGTTATGCGTTCTTCGTTACACGTTATACGTTATTCGGTATGCGTTATACGTTATACGTTATACGTTATACGTTATACGTTATACGTTATACGTTATACGTTATACGTTATGCGTTATACGTTATACGTTATACGTTATACGTTATACGTTATACGTTATACGTTATACGTTATACGATATACGTTATACGTTATACGTTATACGTTATACGTTATACGTTATACGTTATACTTTATACGTTATACGTTATACGTTATACGTTATACGTTATACGTTATACGTTACACGTTATACGTTATACGTTATACGTTATACGTTATACGTTATACGTTACGCGTTATACGTTATACGTCATAGGTTATACGTTATACGTTATGCGTTATACGTTATACATTATACGTTATACGATATACGTTATACGTTATGCGTTATGCGTTCTTCGTTACACGTTATACGTTATTCGGTATGCGTTATACGTTATACGTTATACGTTATACGTTATACGTTATACGTTATACGTTATACGTTATACGTTATACGATATACGTTATACGTTATACGTTATACGTTATACGTTATACGTTATACGTTACACTTTATACGTTATACGTTATACGTTATACGTTATACGTTATACGTTATACGTTACACGTTATACGTCATAGGTTATACGTTATACGTTATACGTTATACGTTATACGTAATACGTTGTACGTTATACGTTATACGTTATACGTCATAGGTTATACATTATACGTTATACGTTATGCGTTATACGTTGTACGTTATGCGTTATACGTTATGCGTTATGCTGTATACGTTGTACGATATTCGTTATACGTTATACGTTATTAGTTATACGTTATACGGTATACGTTATACGTTATACGTTATACGTTATACGTTACACGTTATACGTTATACGTTATACGCTATACGTTATACGTTATACGTTACGCGTTATACGTTATACGTCATAGGTTATACGTTATACGTTATGCGTTATACGTTATACATTATACGTTATACGATATACGTTATACGTTATGCGTTATGCGTTCTTCGTTACACGTTATACGTTATTCGGTATGCGTTATACGTTATACGTTATACGTTATACGTTATACGTTATACGTTATACGTTATACGTTATACGTTATACGATATACGTTATACGTTATACGTTATACGTTATACGTTATACGTTATACGTTACACTTTATACGTTATACGTTATACGTTATACGTTATACGTTATACGTTATACGTTACACGTTATACGTCATAGGTTATACGTTATACGTTATACGTTATACGTTATACGTAATACGTTGTACGTTATACGTTATACGTTATACGTCATAGGTTATACATTATACGTTATACGTTATGCGTTATACGTTGTACGTTATGCGTTATACGTTATGCGTTATGCTGTATACGTTGTACGATATTCGTTATACGTTATACGTTATTAGTTATACGTTATACGGTATACGTTATACGTTGAACGTTACATGTTATACGTTATACGTTATACGTTATACGATATACGTTATACGTTATACGTTATACGTTATACGTTATACGTTATACGTTATACGCTATACGTTACATGTTATACGTTATACGTAGTATGTAATGCGTCATACGTTTTACGTTATTCGTTATACGTTTTTCGTTACAAGTTATACGTTATACGTTATACGTTATACGTTATACGTCATAGGTTATTCGTTATACGTTATACGTTATAAGTTATACATTATGCGTCATACGTTTTACGTTATTCGTTATACGTTTTTCGTTACAAGTTATACGTTATACGTTATACGTTATACGTTATACGTTATACGTTATACGTTATACGTTATACGTTATACTTTATACGTTATACGTTATACGTTATACGTAATACGTTGTACGTTATACGTTATACGTTATACGTCATAGGTTATACATTATACGTTATACGTTATGCGTTATACGTTGTACGTTATGCGTTATACGTTATGCGTTATGCTGTATACGTTGTACGATATTCGTTATACGTTATACGTTATTAGTTATACGTTATACGGTATACGTTATACGTTATACGTTATACGTTATACGTTACACGTTATACGTTATACGTTATACGTTATACGTTATACGTTATACGTTACGCGTTATACGTTATACGTCATAGGTTATACGTTATACGTTATGCGTTATACGTTATACATTATACGTTATACGATATACGTTATACGTTATGCGTTATGCGTTCTTCGTTACACGTTATACGTTATTCGGTATGCGTTATACGTTATACGTTATACGTTATACGTTATACGTTATACGTTATACGTTATACGTTATACGTTATACGATATACGTTATACGTTATACGTTATACGTTATACGTTATACGTTATACGTTACACTTTATACGTTATACGTTATACGTTATACGTTATACGTTATACGTTATACGTTACACGTTATACGTCATAGGTTATACGTTATACGTTATACGTTATACGTTATACGTAATACGTTGTACGTTATACGTTATACGTTATACGTCATAGGTTATACATTATACGTTATACGTTATGCGTTATACGTTGTACGTTATGCGTTATACGTTATGCGTTATGCTGTATACGTTGTACGATATTCGTTATACGTTATACGTTATTAGTTATACGTTATACGGTATACGTTATACGTTGAACGTTACATGTTATACGTTATACGTTATACGTTATACGATATACGTTATACGTTATACGTTATACGTTATACGTTATACGTTATACGTTATACGCTATACGTTACATGTTATACGTTATACGTAGTATGTAATGCGTCATACGTTTTACGTTATTCGTTATACGTTTTTCGTTACAAGTTATACGTTATACGTTATACGTTATACGTTATACGTCATAGGTTATTCGTTATACGTTATACGTTATAAGTTATACATTATGCGTCATACGTTTTACGTTATTCGTTATACGTTTTTCGTTACAAGTTATACGTTATACGTTATACGTTATACGTTATACGATATACGTTATACGTTATACGTTATACGTTATACGTTATACGTTATACGTTATACGTTATACGTTATACGTTATACTTTATACGTTATACGTTATGCGTTATACGTTATACGTTATACGTTATACGTTACACGTTAAACGTCATAGGTTATACGTTATACGTTATACGTTATACGTTATACGTTATACGTTATACGTTATACGTTATACGTTATACGTTATACGTTATACGTTATACGTTATACGTTATACGTTATACGTCATAGGTTATACATTATACGTTATACGTTATGCGTTATACGTTGTACGTTATACGTTATACGTTATGCGTTATGCTTTATACGTTGTACGATATTCGTTATACGTTATACGTTATTAGTTATACATTATACGTTATACGTTATACGTTATACGTTATACGTTATACGTTATACGTTATACGTTATACGTTATACGTTATACGTTATACGTTATACGTCATAGGTTAAACGTTATACGTTATGCGTTATACGTTATACATTATACGTTATACGATATACGTTATACGTTATGCGTTATGCGTTCTTCGTTACACGTTATACGTTATACGTTATACGTTATACGTTATACGTTATACGTTATACGCTATACCTTACATGTTATACGTTATACGTAGTATGTAATGCGTCATACGTTTTACGTTATACGTTATACGGTATACGTTATACGTTGTACGTTACATGTTATACGTTATACGTTATACGTTATACGGTATACGTTATGCGTTGTACGTTACATGTTATACGTTATACGTTATACGTTATACGATATACGTTATACGTTATACGTTATACGTTATACGTTATACGTTATACGTTATACGTTATACGTTATACGCTATACGTTACATGTTATACGTTATACATTATACGTTATACGTTATACGTTATACGTAATACGTTATACGTTATACGTTATACGTCATAGGTTATACGTTATACGATATACGTTATACGTTATACGTTATACGTTATACGTTATACGTCATAGGTTATACGTTATACGTTATGCGGTATACGTTATACATTATACGTTAGACGATATACCTTATACGTTATGCGTTATGCGTTCTTCGTTACACGTTATGCGTTATTCGGTATGCGTTATACGTTATACGTTATACGTTATACGTTATACGTTATACGTTATACGTTATACGTTATACGTTATACGTTATACGTTATACGTTATACGTTATACGTTATACGTTATACGTTATACGTTATAGGTTATACATTATACGTTATACGTTATACGTTATACGTTATACGTTATACGTTATACGTTATACGTTATACGTTAAACGTTATACGTTATACGTTATACATTGTACGTTCTTCGTTATACGTTATACGTTATTCGGTATGCGTTATACGTTATACGTTATACGTTATACGTTATACGTTATACGTTATACGTTATACGTTATACGTCATACGTTATACGTTATACGTTATACGTTATACGTTATACGTTATACGTTATACGTTATACGTTATACGTTATACGTTATACGTTATACGTTATACGTTATACGTTATACGCTATACGTTATACGTTATACGTTATATTTTATACGTTATACGTTATACGTTATACGTTATACGTTATACGCTATACGTTACACGTTACACGTTATACCTCATAGGTTATACATT
Organism: Ptiloglossa arizonensis; assembly: GCF_051014685.1. Taxonomy (NCBI): domain Eukaryota; kingdom Metazoa; phylum Arthropoda; class Insecta; order Hymenoptera; family Colletidae; genus Ptiloglossa; species Ptiloglossa arizonensis. Next base: position 378,654 of record NW_027478408.1, on the reverse strand, counting down.
ATACGTTATACGTTATACGTTATACGTTATACGTTATACGTTATACGTCATAGGTTATACGTTATACGTTATACGTTATGCGTTATACGTTATGCGTTATACGTTATACGTTATACGTTATGCGTTATACGTTGTACGATATTCGTTATACGTTATACGTTATTAGTTATACGTTATACCGTATACGTTATACGTTATACGTTATACGTTATACGTTATACGTTATACGTTATACGTTATACGTTATACGTTATACGTTATACGTTATACATTATACGTTATACGTTATACATTATACGTTAGACGTTATACGTTATACGTTATACGTTATACGTTTTACGATATACGATGTACGTTATACTTTATACGTTATACGTTATACGTTATACTTTATACGTTATAGGTGTTACGTTATACGTTATACGTTATACGTTATACGTTATTCGTAATACGTTATACGTTATACGTTATACGTTATGCGTTATACGTTGTACGATATTCGTTATACGTTATACGTTATTAGTTATACGTTATACGGTATACGTTATACGTTGTACGTTACATGTTATAAGTTATACGTTATACGTTATACGATATACGTTATACGTTATACGTTATACGTTATACGTTATACGTTATACGTTATACGCTATACGTTACATGTTATACGTTATACATTATACGTTATACGTTATACGTTATACGTTATACGTTATACGTTATACGTTATACGTCATAGGTTATACGTTATACGATATACGTTATACGTTATACGTTATACGTTATGCGTTATGCTTTATACGTTGTACGATATTCGTTATACGTTATACGTTATTAGTTATACATTATACGTTATACGTTATACGTTATACGTTATACGTTATACGTTATACGTTATACGTTATACGTTATACGTTATACGTTATACGTTATACGTTATACGTCATAGGTTATACGTTATACGTTATACGTTATGCGTTATACGTTATGCGTTATACGTTATACGTTATACGTTATGCGTTATACGTTGTACGATATTCGTTATACGTTATACGTTATTAGTTATACGTTATACGGTATACGTTATACGTTGTACGTTATATGTTATAAGTTATACGTTATACGTTATACGATATACGTTATACGTTAAACGTTATACGTTATACGTTATACGTTATATGTTATACGTTATACATTATACGTTATACGTTATACGTTATACGTTATACGTTATACGTTATACGTTATACGTTATACGTTATACGTTATACGTTATACGTTACACGTTAGACGTTATATCTCATAGGTTATACGTTATACGTTATACGTTATACGTTATACGTTATACGTTATACGTTATACGTTATACGTTATACGTTATACGTTATATTTTATACGTTATACGTTATACGTTATACGTTATACGTTATACGTTATACGTTATACGTTATACGTTACACGTTACACGTTATACCTCATAGGTTATACGTCATACGTTATACGTTATACGTTATACGTTATACGTTATACGTTATACGTCATAGGTTATACGTTATACGTTATACGTTATGCGTTATACGTTATGCGTTATACGTTATACGTTATACGTTATGCGTTATACGTTGTACGATATTCGTTATACGTTATACGTTATTAGTTATACGTTATACGGTATACGTTATACGTTGTACGCTACATGTTATAAGTTATACGTTATACGTTATACGATATACGTTATACGTTAAACGTTATACGTTATACGTTATACGTTATACGTTATATGTTATACGTTATACATTATACGTTATACGTTATACGTTATACGTTATACGTTACTCGTTATACGTTATACGTTATACGTTATACGTTATACGTTACACGTTACACGTTATACCTCATAGGTTATACGTTATACGTTATACGTTATACGTTATACGTTATACGTTATACGTTATACGTTATACGTTATACGTTATACGTTATACGTTATACGTTATACGTCATACGTTATACGTTATACGTTTTACGTTATACGTTATACGTTACACGTTATACGTTATACGTTATACGTTATACGTTATACGTTATACGTTTTACGATATACGATGTACGTTATACTTTATACGTTATACGTTATACGTTATACTTTATACGTTATAGGTGTTACGTTATACGTTATACGTTATACGTTATTCGTAATACGTTATACGTTATACGTTATACTTTGTACGTTATACGTTATACGTTATACGTTATACATTATACGTTATACGTTATACATTACATGTTATGCGTTATACGTTATGCGTTATACGTTATACCTTATACGTTATACGTTATACGTTATACGTTATACGTTATACGTTATACGTTATACGTTATACGTTATACGATATACGTTATACGTTATACGTTATACGTTATACGTTATACGTTATACGTTATACGTTATACGTTATACGTTATACGTTATACTTTATACGTTATACGTTATGCGTTATACGTTATACGTTATACGTTATACGTTATACGTTATACGTTATACGTTATACGTTATACGTTATACGTTATACGTTATACGTTATACGTTATACGTTATACGTTATACGTCATAGGTTATACATTATACGTTATACGTTATGCGTTATACGTTGTACGTTATACGTTATACGTTATGCGTTATGCTTTATACGTTGTACGATATTCGTTATACGTTATACGTTATTAGTTATACATTATACGTTATACGTTATACGTTATACGTTATACGTTATACGTTATACGTTATACGTTATACGTTATACGTTATACGTTATACGTTATACGTTATACGTTATACGTTATACGTTATACGTTATACGTTATACGTTATACGTTATACGTTATACGTTATACGCTATACGTTACATGTTATACGTTATACGTAGTATGTAATGCGTCATACGTTTTACGTTATACGTTATACGGTATACGTTATACGTTGTACGTTACATGTTATACGTTATACGTTATACATTATACGGTATACGTTATGCGTTGTACGTTACATGTTATACGTTATACGTTATACGTTATACGATATGCTTTATACGTTGTACGATATTCGTTATACGTTATACGTTATTAGTTATACATTATACGTTATACGTTATACGTTATACGTTATACGTTATACGTTATACGTTATACGTTATACGTTATACGTTATACGTTATACGTTATACGTTATACGTTATACGTTATACGTTATACGTTATACGTTATACGTTATACGTTATACGTTATACGTTATACGTCATACGTTATACGTTATACGTTTTACGTTATACGTTATACGTTACACGTTATACGTTATACGTTATACGTTATACGTTATACGTTATACGTTTTACGATATACGATGTACGTTATACTTTATACGTTATACGTTATACGTTATACTTTATACGTTATAGGTGTTACGTTATACGTTATACGTTATACGTTATTCGTAATACGTTATACGTTATACGTTATACTTTGTACGTTATACGTTATACGTTATACGTTATACATTATACGTTATACGTTATACATTACATGTTATGCGTTATACGTTATGCGTTATACGTTATACCTTATACGTTATACGTTATACGTTATACGTTATACGTTATACGTTATACGTTATACGTTATACGTTATACGATATACGTTATACGTTATACGTTATACGTTATACGTTATACGTTATACGTTATACGTTATACGTTATACGTTATACGTTATACTTTATACGTTATACGTTATGCGTTATACGTTATACGTTATACGTTATACGTTATACGTTATACGTTATACGTTATACGTTATACGTTATACGTTATACGTTATACGTTATACGTTATACGTTATACGTTATACGTCATAGGTTATACATTATACGTTATACGTTATGCGTTATACGTTGTACGTTATACGTTATACGTTATGCGTTATGCTTTATACGTTGTACGATATTCGTTATACGTTATACGTTATTAGTTATACATTATACGTTATACGTTATACGTTATACGTTATACGTTATACGTTATACGTTATACGTTATACGTTATACGTTATACGTTATACGTTATACGTTATACGTTATACGTTATACGTTATACGTTATACGTTATACGTTATACGTTATACGTTATACGTTATACGTTATACGCTATACGTTACATGTTATACGTTATACGTAGTATGTAATGCGTCATACGTTTTACGTTATACGTTATACGGTATACGTTATACGTTGTACGTTACATGTTATACGTTATACGTTATACATTATACGGTATACGTTATGCGTTGTACGTTACATGTTATACGTTATACGTTATACGTTATACGATATACGTTATACGTTATACGTTATACGTTATACGATATACGTTATACGTTATACGTTATACGATATACGTTATACGTTATACGTTATAGGTTATACGTTAAACGTTATACGTTGTACGTTATACGTTACACGTTATACGTTATACGTTGTACGTTATACGTTATGAGTTGTACGTTATACGTTATACGTTATACGTTATACGTTATACGTTATTCGGATGCGTTATACGTTATACGTTATACGTTATACGTTATACGTTATACGATATACGTTATACGTTATACGTTATACGTTATACGTTATACGTTATACGCTATACGTTACATGTTATACGTTATACGTAGTATGTAATGCGTCATACGTTTTACGTTATACGTTATACGGTATACGTTATACGTTGTACGTTACATGTTATACGTTATACGTTATACATTATACGGTATACGTTATGCGTTGTACGTTACATGTTATACGTTATACGTTATACGTTACACGATATACGTTATACGTTATACGTTATACGTTATACGTTATACGTTATACGTTATACGCTATACGTTACATGTTATATGTTATACATTATACGTTATACGTTATACGTTATACGTTATACGTTATACGTTATACGTTATACGTCATGGGTTATACGTTATACGATGTACGTTATACGTTATACGTTATACGTTATACGTTATACGTTATACGTTATACGTTATACGTTGTACGTTATACATTATACGTTATACGTTATACGTTATACGTTATACGTTATACGTCATAGGTTATACGTTATACGTTATGCGGTATACGTTATACATTATACGTTATACGATATACCTTATACGTTATGCGTTATGCGTTCTTCGTTACACGTTATGCGTTATTCGGTATGCGTTATACGTTATACGTTATACGTTATACGCTATACGTTATACGTTATACGTTATACGTTATACGTTATACGTTATACGTTATACGTTATATTTTATACGTTATACGTTATACGTTATACGTTATACGTTATACGTTATACGTTATACGATATACGTTATACGTTATACGTTATAGGTTATACGTTAAACGTTATACGTTGTACGTTATACGTTACACGTTATACGTTATACGTTGTACGTTATACGTTATGAGTTGTACGTTATACGTTATACGTTATACGTTATACGTTATACGTTATTCGGATGCGTTATACGTTATACGTTATACGTTATACGTTATTCGGATGCGTTATACGTTATACGTTATACGTTATACGTTATACGTTATACGATATACGTTATACGTTATACGTTATACGTTATACGTTATACGTTATACGCTATACGTTACATGTTATACGTTATACGTAGTATGTAATGCGTCATACGTTTTACGTTATACGTTATACGGTATACGTTATACGTTGTACGTTACATGTTATACGTTATACGTTATACATTATACGGTATACGTTATGCGTTGTACGTTACATGTTATACGTTATACGTTATACGTTACACGATATACGTTATACGTTATACGTTATACGTTATACGTTATACGTTATACGTTATACGCTATACGTTACATGTTATATGTTATACATTATACGTTATACGTTATACGTTATACGTTATACGTTATACGTTATACGTTATACGTCATAGGTTATACGTTATACGATGTACGTTATACGTTATACGTTATACGTTATACGTTATACGTTATACGTTATACGTTATACGTTGTACGTTATACATTATACGTTATACGTTATACGTTATACGTTATACGTTATACGTCATAGGTTATACGTTATACGTTATGCGGTATACGTTATACATTATACGTTATACGATATACCTTATACGTTATGCGTTATGCGTTCTTCGTTACACGTTATGCGTTATTCGGTATGCGTTATACGTTATACGTTATACGTTATACGCTATACGTTATACGTTATACGTTATACGTTATACGTTATACGTTATACGTTATACGTTATACGTTATACGTTATACGTTATACGTTATACGTTATACGTTATACGTTATACGTTATACGTTATACGTTATACGCTATACGTTATACGTTATACGTTATATTTTATACGTTATACGTTATACGTTATACGTTATACGTTATACGTTATACGTTATACGTTATACGTTATACGATATACGTTATACGTTATACGTTATACGATATACGTTATACGTTATACGTTATAGGTTATACGTTAAACGTTATACGTTGTACGTTATACGTTATACGTTATACGCTATACGTTACATGTTATACGTTATACGTAGTATGTAATGCGTCATACGTTTTACGTTATACGTTATACGGTATACGTTATACGTTGTACGTTACATGTTATACGTTATACGTTATACATTATACGGTACACGTTATGCGTTGTACGTTACATGTTATACGTTATACGTTATACATTATACGATATACGTTATACGTTATACGTTATACGTTATACGTTATACGTTATACGTTATACGTTATACGTTATACGTTATACGTTATACGTTATACGTTATACGCTATACGTTACATGTTATACGTTATACGTAGTATGTAATGCGTCATACGTTTTACGTTATACGTTATACGGTATACGTTATACGTTGTACGTTACATGTTATACGTTATACGTTATACATTATACGGTATACGTTATGCGTTGTACGTTACATGTTATACGTTATACGTTATACGTTATACGCTATACGTTACATGTTATACGTTATACGTAGTATGTAATGCGTCATACGTTTTACGTTATACGTTATACGGTATACGTTATACGTTGTACGTTACATGTTATACGTTATACGTTATACATTATACGGTATACGTTATGCGTTGTACGTTACATGTTATACGTTATACGTTATACGTTATACGATATACGTTATACGTTATACGTTATACGTTATGCGTTATACGTTATGCGTTATACGTTATACGTTATACGTTATGCGTTATACGTTGTATGATATTCGTTATACGTTATACGTTACACGTTATACGTTATACGTTATACGTTATACGTTATACGTTATACGTTACGCGTTATACATTACATGTTATGCGTTATACGTTATGCGTTATACGTTATACGTTATACGTTATACGTTATACGTTATACGTTATACGTTATACGTTATACGTTATACGTTATACGTTATACATTATACGTTATACGTTATACGTTATACGTTATACGTTACGCGTTATACATTACATGTTATGCGTTATACGTTATGCGTTATACGTTATACGTTATACGTTATACGTTATACGTTATACGTTATACGTTATACGTTACGCGTTATACATTACATGTTATGCGTTATACGTTATGCGTTATACGTTATACGTTATACGTTATACGTTATACGTTATACGTTATACGTTATACGTTATACGTTATACGTTATACGTTATACATTATACGTTATACGTTATACGTTATACGTTATACGTTATACGTTATACGTTATACGTTATACGTTATACGTTATACGTTATACGCTATACGTTATACGTTATACGTTATATTTTATACGTTATACGTTATACGTTATACGTTATACGTTATACGTTATACGTTATACGTTATACGTTATACGATATACGTTATACGTTATACGTTATACGATATACGTTATACGTTATACGTTATAGGTTATACGTTAAACGTTATACGTTGTACGTTATACGTTATACGTTATACGCTATACGTTACATGTTATACGTTATACGTAGTATGTAATGCGTCATACGTTTTACGTTATACGTTATACGGTATACGTTATACGTTGTACGTTACATGTTATACGTTATACGTTATACATTATACGGTACACGTTATGCGTTGTACGTTACATGTTATACGTTATACGTTATACATTATACGTTATACGTTATACGTTATACGTTATACGTTATACGTTATACGTTATACGTTATACGTTATACGTTATACGTTATACGTTATACGTTATACGTTATACGTTATACGTTATACGCTATACGTTACATGTTATACGTTATACGTAGTATGTAATGCGTCATACGTTTTACGTTATACGTTATACAGTATACGTTATACGTTGTACGTTACATGTTATACGTTATACGTTATACATTATACGGTATACGTTATGCGTTGTACGTTACATGTTATACGTTATACGTTATACGTTATACGCTATACGTTACATGTTATACGTTATACGTAGTATGTAATGCGTCATACGTTTTACGTTATACGTTATACGGTATACGTTATACGTTGTACGTTACATGTTATACGTTATACGTTATACATTATACGGTATACGTTATGCGTTGTACGTTACATGTTATACGTTATACGTTATACGTTATACGATATACGTTATACGTTATACGTTATACGTTATGCGTTATACGTTATGCGTTATACGTTATACGTTATACGTTATGCGTTATACGTTGTATGATATTCGTTATACGTTATACGTTACACGTTATACGTTATACGTTATACGTTATACGTTATACGTTATACGTTACGCGTTATACATTACATGTTATGCGTTATACGTTATGCGTTATACGTTATACGTTATACGTTATACGTTATACGTTATACGTTATACGTTATACGTTATACGTTATACGTTATACGTTATACATTATACGTTATACGTTATACGTTTTACGTTATACGTTATACATTATACGTTACACGTTATACGTTATACGTTGTACGTTATACGTTATGAGTTGTACGTTATACGTTATACGTTATACGTTATACGTTATACGTTATTCGGATGCGTTATACGTTATACGTTATACGTTATACGTTATGCGTTATACGATATACGTTATACGTTATACGTTATACGATATACGTTATACGTTATACGTTATAGGTTATACGTTAAACGTTATACGTTGTACGTTATACGTTATACGTTATACGTTATACGTTATACGTTATACGTTATACGTTATACGTTATACGTTATACGTTATACGTTATACGTTATACGTTATACGTTATACGCTATACGTTACATGTTATACGTTATACGTAGTATGTAATGCGTCATACGTTTTACGTTATACGTTATACGGTATACGTTATACGTTGTACGTTACATGTTATACGTTATACGTTATACATTATACGGTACACGTTATGCGTTGCACGTTACATGTTATACGTTATACGTTATACGTTATACAATATACGTTATACGTTATACGTTATACGTTATACGTTATACGTTATGCGTTATTCGGTATGCGTTATACGTTATACGTTATACGTTATACGTTATACGTTATACGTCATAGGTTATACGTTATACGTTATACGTTATACGTTATACGTTATACGTTATACGTTATACGTTATACGTTACACGTTACACGTTATACCTCATAGGTTATACGTTATACGTTATACGTTATACGTTATACGTTATACGTTATACGTTATACGTCATAGGTTATACGTTATACGTTATACGTTATGCGTTATACGTTATGCGTTATACGTTATACGTTATACGTTATGCGTTATACGTTGTACGATATTCGTTATACGTTATACGTTATTAGTTATACGTTATACGGTATACGTTATACGTTGTACGTTACATGTTATAAGTTATACGTTATACGTTATACGATATACGTTATACGTTAAACGTTATACGTTATACGTTATACGTTATATGTTATACGTTATACATTATACGTTATACGTTATACATTATACGTTATACGTTATTCGTTATACGTTATACGTTATACGTTATACGTTATACGTTACACGTTACACGTTATACCTCATAGGTTATACGTTATACGTTATACGTTATACGTTATACGTTATACGTTATACGTTATACGTTATACGTTATACGTTATACGTTATACGTTATACGTTATACGTTATGCGTTATACGTTATGCGTTATACGTTATACGTTACACGTTATACGTTATACGTTGTACGTTATACGTTATACGTTATACGTTATACGTTATACGTTATACGTTATACGTTTTACGATATACGATGTACGTTATACTTTATACGTTATACGTTATACGTTATACTTTATACGTTATAGGTGTTACGTTATACGTTATACGTTATACGTTATTCGTAATACGTTATACGTTATACGTTATACTTTGTACGTTATACGTTATACGTTATACGTTATACATTATACGTTATACGTTATACATTACATGTTATGCGTTATACGTTATGCGTTATACGTTATACCTTATACGTTATACGTTATACGTTATACGTTATACGTTATACGTTATACGTTCTACGTTATACGTTATACGTTATACGTTATACGTTATACGTTATACGTTATACGTTATACGTTATACATTATACGTTACACGTTATACGTTATACGTTGTACGTTATACGTTATGAGTTGTACGTTATACGTTATACGTTATACGTTATACGTTGTACGTTATACGTTATACGTTATACGTTATACGTTATACGTTATACGTTATACGTTATACGTTATACGTTATACGTTATACGTCATAGGTTATACATTATACGTTATACGTTATGCGTTATACGTTGTACGTTATACGTCATACGTTATGCGTTATGCTTTATACGTTGTACGATATTCGTTATACGTTATACGTTATTAGTTATACATTATACGTTATACGTTATACGTTATACGTTATACGTTATACGTTATACGTTATACGTTATACGTCATAGGTTATACGTTATACGTTATACGTTATGCGTTATACGTTATGCGTTATACGTTATACGTTACACGTTATACGTTATACGTTGTACGTTATACGTTATACGTTATACGTTATACGTTATACGTTATACGTTATACGTTATACGTTATACGTTATACGTTATACGATATACGTTATACGTTATACGTTATACGTTATACGTTATACGTTATACGTTATACTTTATACTTTATACGTTATACGTTATACGTTATACGTTATACGTTATACGTTATACGTTATACGTTATACGTTATACGTTATACGTTATACGTCATAGGTTATACATTATACGTTATACGTTATGCGTTATACGTTGTACGTTATACGTCATACGTTATGCGTTATGCTTTATACGTTGTACGACATTCGTTATACGTTATACGTTATTAGTTATACATTATACGTTATACGTTATACGTTATACGTTATACGTTATACGTTATACGTTATACGTTATACGATATACGTTATACGTTATACGTTATAGGTTATACGTTAAACGTTATACTTTGTACGTTATACGTTATACGTTATACGTTATACGTTATACGTTATACGTTATACGTTATACGTTATACGTTATACGTTATACGTTATACGTTATACGTTATACGTTATACGTTATACGCTATACGTTACATGTTATACGTTATACGTAGTATGTAATGCGTCATACGTTTTACGTTATACGTTATACGGTATACGTTATACGTTGTACGTTACATGTTATACGTTATACGTTATACATTATACGGTATACGTTATGCGTTGTACGTTACATGTTATACGTTATACGTTATACGTTATACGATATACGTTATACGTTATACGTTATACGTTATACGATATACGTTATACGTTATACGTTATACGATATACGTTATACGTTATACGTTATAGGTTATACGTTAAACGTTATACGTTGTACGTTATACGTTACACGTTATACGTTATACGTTGTACGTTATACGTTATGAGTTGTACGTTATACGTTATACGTTATACGTTATACGTTATACGTTATTCGGATGCGTTATACGTTATACGTTATACGTTATACGTTATACGTTATACGATATACGTTATACGTTATACGTTATACGTTATACGATATACGTTATACGTTATACGTTATAGGTTATACGTTAAACGTTATACGTTGTACGTTATACGTTATACGTTATACGTTATACGTTATACGTTATACGTTATACGTTATACGTTATACGTTATACGTTATACGTTATACGTTATACGTTATACGCTATACGTTACATGTTATACGTTATACGTAGTATGTAATGCGTCATACGTTTTACGTTATACGTTATACGGTATACGTTATACGTTGTACGTTACATGTTATACGTTATACGTTATACATTATACGGTATACGTTATGCGTTGTACGTTACATGTTATACGTTATACGTTATACGTTACACGATATACGTTATACGTTATACGTTATACGTTATACGTTATACGTTATACGTTATACGCTATACGTTACATGTTATATGTTATACATTATACGTTATACGTTATACGTTATACGTTATACGTTATACGTTATACGTTATACGTCATAGGTTATACGTTATACGATGTACGTTATACGTTATACGTTATACGTTATACGTTATACGTTATACGTTATACGTTATACGTTATACGTTGTACGTTATACGTTATACGTTATACGTTATACGTTATACGTTATACGTTATACGTTATACGTTATACGCTATACGTTATACGTTATACGTTATATTTTATACGTTATACGTTATACGTTATACGTTATACGTTATACGTTATACGTTATACGTTATACGTTATACGTTATACGATATACGTTATACGTTATACGTTATACGATATACGTTATACGTTATACGTTATAGGTTATACGTTAAACGTTATACGTTGTACGTTATACGTTATACGTTATACGCTATACGTTACATGTTATACGTTATACGTAGTATGTAATGCGTCATACGTTTTACGTTATACGTTATACGGTATACGTTATACGTTATACGTTACATGTTATACGTTATACGTTATACATTATACGGTACACGTTATGCGTTGTACGTTACATGTTATACGTTATACGTTATACATTATACGATATACGTTATACGTTATACGTTATACGTTATACGTTATACGTTATACGTTATACGTTATACGTTATACGTTATACGTTATACGTTATACGCTATACGTTACATGTTATACGTTATACGTAGTATGTAATGCGTCATACGTTTTACGTTATACGTTATACGGTATACGTTATACATTATACGGTATACGTTATGCGTTGTACGTTACATGTTATACGTTATACGTTATACGTTATACGATATACGTTATACGTTATACGTTATACGTTATGCGTTATACGTTATGCGTTATACGTTATACGTTATACGTTATGCGTTATACGTTGTATGATATTCGTTATACGTTATACGTTACACGTTATACGTTATACGTTATACGTTATACGTTATACGTTATACGTTACGCGTTATACATTACATGTTATGCGTTATACGTTATGCGTTATACGTTATACGTTATACGTTATACGTTATACGTTATACGTTATACGTTATACGTTATACGTTATACGTTATACGTTATACATTATACGTTATACGTTATACGTTTTACGTTATACGTTATACATTATACGTTACACGTTATACGTTATACGTTGTACGTTATACGTTATGAGTTGTACGTTATACGTTATACGTTATACGTTATACGTTATACGTTATTCGGATGCGTTATACGTTATACGTTATACGTTATACGTTATGCGTTATACGATATACGTTATACGTTATACGTTATACGATATACGTTATACGTTATACGTTATAGGTTATACGTTAAACGTTATACGTTGTACGTTATGAGTTGTACGTTATACGTTATACGTTATACGTTATACGTTATACGTTATTCGGATGCGTTATACGTTATACGTTATACGTTATACGTTATGCGTTATACGATATACGTTATACGTTATACGCTATACGTTACATGTTATACGTTATACGTAGTATGTAATGCGTCATACGTTTTACGTTATACGTTATACGGTATACGTTATACGTTGTACGTTACATGTTATACGTTATACGTTATACATTATACGGTACACGTTATGCGTTGTACGTTACATGTTATACGTTATACGTTATACGTTATACAATATACGTTATACGTTATACGTTATACGTTATACGTTATACGTTATACGTTATACGCTATACGTTACATGTTATATGTTATACATTATACGTTATACGTTATACGTTATACGTTATACGTTATACGTTATACGTTATACGTCATAGGTTATACGTTATACGATATACGTTATACGTTATACGTTATACGTTATACGTTATACGTTATACGTTATACGTTATACATTATACGTTATACGTTATACGTTATACGTTATACGTTATACGTCATAGGTTATACGTTATACGTTATGCGGTATACGTTATACATTATACGTTATACGATATACCTTATACGTTATGCGTTATGCGTTCTTCGTTACACGTTATGCGTTATTCGGTATGCGTTATACGTTATACGTTATACGTTATACGTTATTCGGATGCGTTATACGTTATACGTTATACGTTATACGTTATACGTTATACGATATACGTTATACGTTATACGTTATACGTTATACGTTATACGTTATACGCTATACGTTACATGTTATACGTTATACGTAGTATGTAATGCGTCATACGTTTTACGTTATACGTTATACGGTATACGTTATACGTTGTACGTTACATGTTATACGTTATACGTTATACATTATACGGTATACGTTATGCGTTGTACGTTACATGTTATACGTTATACGTTATACGTTACACGATATACGTTATACGTTATACGTTATACGTTATACGATATACGTTATACGTTATACGTTATACGATATACGTTATACGTTATACGTTATAGGTTATACGTTAAACGTTATACGTTGTACGTTATACGTTATACGTTATACGCTATACGTTACATGTTATACGTTATACGTAGTATGTAATGCGTCATACGTTTTACGTTATACGTTATACGGTATACGTTATACGTTATACGTTACATGTTATACGTTATACGTTATACATTATACGGTACACGTTATGCGTTGTACGTTACATGTTATACGTTATACGTTATACATTATACGATATACGTTATACGTTATACGTTATACGTTATACGTTATACGTTATACGTTATACGTTATACGTTATACGTTATACGTTATACGTTATACGCTATACGTTACATGTTATACGTTATACGTAGTATGTAATGCGTCATACGTTTTACGTTATACGTTATACGGTATACGTTATACGTTGTACGTTACATGTTATACGTTATACGTTATACATTATACGGTATACGTTATGCGTTGTACGTTACATGTTATACGTTATACGTTATACGTTATACGCTATACGTTACATGTTATACGTTATACGTAGTATGTAATGCGTCATACGTCTTACGTTATACGTTATACGGTATACGTTATACGTTGTACGCTACATGTTATACGTTATACGTTATACATTATACGGTATACGTTATGCGTTGTACGTTACATGTTATACGTTATACGTTATACGTTATACGATATACGTTATACGTTATACGTTATACGTTATGCGTTATACGTTATGCGTTATACGTTATACGTTATACGTTATGCGTTATACGTTGTATGATATTCGTTATACGTTATACGTTACACGTTATACGTTATACGTTATACGTTATACGTTATACGTTATACGTTACGCGTTATACATTACATGTTATGCGTTATACGTTATGCGTTATACGTTATACGTTATACGTTATACGTTATACGTTATACGTTATACGTTATACGTTATACGTTATACGTTATACGTTATACATTATACGTTATACGTTATACGTTTTACGTTATACGTTATACATTATACGTTACACGTTATACGTTATACGTTGTACGTTATACGTTATGAGTTGTACGTTATACGTTATACGTTATACGTTATACGTTATACGTTATTCGGATGCGTTATACGTTATACGTTATACGTTATACGTTATGCGTTATACGATATACGTTATACGTTATACGTTATACGATATACGTTATACGTTATACGTTATAGGTTATACGTTAAACGTTATACGTTGTACGTTATACGTTATACGTTATACGTTATACGTTATACGTTATACGTTATACGTTATACGTTATACGTTATACGTTATACGTTATACGTTATACGTTATACGTTATACGTTATACGCTATACGTTACATGTTATACGTTATACGTAGTATGTAATGCGTCATACGTTTTACGTTATACGTTATACGGTATACGTTATACGTTGTACGTTACATGTTATACGTTATACGTTATACATTATACGGTACACGTTATGCGTTGTACGTTACATGTTATACGTTATACGTTATACGTTATACAATATACGTTATACGTTATACGTTATACGTTATACGTTATACGTTATACGTTATACGCTATACGTTACATGTTATATGTTATACATTATACGTTATACGTTATACGTTATACGTTATACGTTATACGTTATACGTTATACGTCATAGGTTATACGTTATACGATATACGTTATACGTTATACGTTATACGTTATACGTTATACGTTATACGTTATACGTTATACATTATACGTTATACGTTATACGTTATACGTTATACGTTATACGTCATAGGTTATACGTTATACGTTATGCGGTATACGTTATACATTATACGTTATACGATATACCTTATACGTTATGCGTTATGCGTTCTTCGTTACACGTTATGCGTTATTCGGTATGCGTTATACGTTATACGTTATACGTTATACGTTATTCGGATGCGTTATACGTTATACGTTATACGTTATACGTTATACGTTATACGATATACGTTATACGTTATACGTTATACGTTATACGTTATACGTTATACGCTATACGTTACATGTTATACGTTATACGTAGTATGTAATGCGTCATACGTTTTACGTTATACGTTATACGGTATACGTTATACGTTGTACGTTACATGTTATACGTTATACGTTATACATTATACGGTATACGTTATGCGTTGTACGTTACATGTTATACGTTATACGTTATACGTTACACGATATACGTTATACGTTATACGTTATACGTTATACGTTATACGTTATACGTTATACGCTATACGTTACATGTTATATGTTATACATTATACGTTATACGTTATACGTTATACGTTATACGTTATACGTTATACGTTATACGTCATAGGTTATACGTTATACGATGTACGTTATACGTTATACGTTATACGTTATACGTTATACGTTATACGTTATACGTTATACGTTGTACGTTATACATTATACGTTATACGTTATACGTTATACGTTATACGTTATACGTCATAGGTTATACGTTATACGTTATGCGGTATACGTTATACATTATACGTTATACGATATACCTTA
Organism: Ptiloglossa arizonensis; assembly: GCF_051014685.1. Classification (NCBI taxonomy): domain Eukaryota; kingdom Metazoa; phylum Arthropoda; class Insecta; order Hymenoptera; family Colletidae; genus Ptiloglossa; species Ptiloglossa arizonensis. The sequence goes on along the minus strand of NW_027478408.1, from coordinate 360,820 downwards.
TACGTTATGCGTTATGCGTTCTTCGTTACACGTTATGCGTTATTCGGTATGCGTTATACGTTATACGTTATACGTTATACGCTATACGTTATACGTTATACGTTATACGTTATACGTTATACGTTATACGTTATACGTTATACGTTATACGTTATACGTTATACGTTATACGTTATACGTTATACGTTATACGTTATACGTTATACGTTATACGCTATACGTTATACGTTATACGTTATATTTTATACGTTATACGTTATACGTTATACGTTATACGTTATACGTTATACGTTATACGTTATACGTTATACGATATACGTTATACGTTATACGTTATACGATATACGTTATACGTTATACGTTATAGGTTATACGTTAAACGTTATACGTTGTACGTTATACGTTATACGTTATACGCTATACGTTACATGTTATACGTTATACGTAGTATGTAATGCGTCATACGTTTTACGTTATACGTTATACGGTATACGTTATACGTTGTACGTTACATGTTATACGTTATACGTTATACATTATACGGTACACGTTATGCGTTGTACGTTACATGTTATACGTTATACGTTATACATTATACGATATACGTTATACGTTATACGTTATACGTTATACGTTATACGTTATACGTTATACGTTATACGTTATACGTTATACGTTATACGCTATACGTTACATGTTATACGTTATACGTAGTATGTAATGCGTCATACGTTTTACGTTATACGTTATACGGTATACGTTATACGTTGTACGTTACATGTTATACGTTATACGTTATACATTATACGGTATACGTTATGCGTTGTACGTTACATGTTATACGTTATACGTTATACGTTATACGATATACGTTATACGTTATACGTTATACGTTATGCGTTATACGTTATGCGTTATACGTTATACGTTATACGTTATGCGTTATACGTTGTATGATATTCGTTATACGTTATACGTTACACGTTATACGTTATACGTTATACGTTATACGTTATACGTTATACGTTACGCGTTATACATTACATGTTATGCGTTATACGTTATGCGTTATACGTTATACGTTATACGTTATACGTTATACGTTATACGTTATACGTTATACGTTATACGTTATACGTTATACGTTATACGTTGTACGTTATACGTTATGAGTTGTACGTTATACGTTATACGTTATACGTTATACGTTATACGTTATTCGGATGCGTTATACGTTATACGTTATACGTTATACGTTATGCGTTATACGATATACGTTATACGTTATACGTTATACGATATACGTTATACGTTATACGTTATAGGTTATACGTTAAACGTTATACGTTGTACGTTATACGTTATACGTTATACGTTATACGTTATACGTTATACGTTATACGTTATACGTTATACGTTATACGTTATACGTTATACGTTATACGTTATACGTTATACGTTATACGCTATACGTTACATGTTATACGTTATACGTAGTATGTAATGCGTCATACGTTTTACGTTATACGTTATACGGTATACGTTATACGTTGTACGTTACATGTTATACGTTATACGTTATACATTATACGGTACACGTTATGCGTTGTACGTTACATGTTATACGTTATACGTTATACGTTATACAATATACGTTATACGTTATACGTTATACGTTATACGTTATACGTTATGCGTTATTCGGTATGCGTTATACGTTATACGTTATACGTTATACGTTATACGTTATACGTCATAGGTTATACGTTATACGTTATACGTTATACGTTATACGTTATACGTTATACGTTATACGTTATACGTTACACGTTACACGTTATACCTCATAGGTTATACGTTATACGTTATACGTTATACGTTATACGTTATACGTTATACGTTATACGTCATAGGTTATACGTTATACGTTATACGTTATGCGTTATACGTTATGCGTTATACGTTATACGTTATACGTTATGCGTTATACGTTGTACGATATTCGTTATACGTTATACGTTATTAGTTATACGTTATACGGTATACGTTATACGTTGTACGTTACATGTTATAAGTTATACGTTATACGTTATACGATATACGTTATACGTTAAACGTTATACGTTATACGTTATACGTTATATGTTATACGTTATACATTATACGTTATACGTTATACGTTATACGTTATACGTTATTCGTTATACGTTATACGTTATACGTTATACGTTATACGTTATACGTTACACGTTACACGTTATACCTCATAGGTTATACGTTATACGTTATACGTTATACGTTATACGTTATACGTTATACGTTATACGTTATACGTTATACGTTATACGTTATACGTTATACGTTATACGTTATACGTTATACGTTATACGTTTTACGTTATACGTTATACGTTACACGTTATACGTTATACGTTATACGTTATACGTTATACGTTATACGTTATACGTTTTACGATATACGATGTACGTTATACTTTATACGTTATACGTTATACGTTATACTTTATACGTTATAGGTGTTACGTTATACGTTATACGTTATACGTTATTCGTAATACGTTATACGTTATACGTTATACTTTGTACGTTATACGTTATACGTTATACGTTATACATTATACGTTATACGTTATACATTACATGTTATGCGTTATACGTTATGCGTTATACGTTATACCTTATACGTTATACGTTATACGTTATACGTTATACGTTATACGTTATACGTTCTACGTTATACGTTATACGTTATACGTTATACGTTATACGTTATACGTTATACGTTATACGTTATACATTATACGTTACACGTTATACGTTATACGTTGTACGTTATACGTTATGAGTTGTACGTTATACGTTATACGTTATACGTTATACGTTGTACGTTATACGTTATACGTTATACGTTATACGTTATACGTTATACGTTATACGTTATACGTTATACGTTATACGTTATACGTCATAGGTTATACATTATACGTTATACGTTATGCGTTATACGTTGTACGTTATACGTCATACGTTATGCGTTATGCTTTATACGTTGTACGATATTCGTTATACGTTATACGTTATTAGTTATACATTATACGTTATACGTTATACGTTATACGTTATACGTTATACGTTATACGTTATACGTTATACGTCATAGGTTATACGTTATACGTTATACGTTATGCGTTATACGTTATGCGTTATACGTTATACGTTACACGTTATACGTTATACGTTGTACGTTATACGTTATACGTTATACGTTATACGTTATACGTTATACGTTATACGTTATACGTTATACGTTATACGTTATACGATATACGTTATACGTTATACGTTATACGTTATACGTTATACGTTATACGTTATACTTTATACTTTATACGTTATACGTTATACGTTATACGTTATACGTTATACGTTATACGTTATACGTTATACGTTATACGTTATACGTTATACGTCATAGGTTATACATTATACGTTATACGTTATGCGTTATACGTTGTACGTTATACGTCATACGTTATGCGTTATGCTTTATACGTTGTACGACATTCGTTATACGTTATACGTTATTAGTTATACATTATACGTTATACGTTATACGTTATACGTTATACGTTATACGTTATACGTTATACGTTATACGATATACGTTATACGTTATACGTTATAGGTTATACGTTAAACGTTATACTTTGTACGTTATACGTTATACGTTATACGTTATACGTTATACGTTATACGTTATACGTTATACGTTATACGTTATACGTTATACGTTATACGTTATACGTTATACGTTATACGTTATACGTTATACGCTATACGTTACATGTTATACGTTATACGTAGTATGTAATGCGTCATACGTTTTACGTTATACGTTATACGGTATACGTTATACGTTGTACGTTACATGTTATACGTTATACGTTATACATTATACGGTATACGTTATGCGTTGTACGTTACATGTTATACGTTATACGTTATACGTTATACGATATACGTTATACGTTATACGTTATACGTTATACGATATACGTTATACGTTATACGTTATACGATATACGTTATACGTTATACGTTATAGGTTATACGTTAAACGTTATACGTTGTACGTTATACGTTACACGTTATACGTTATACGTTGTACGTTATACGTTATGAGTTGTACGTTATACGTTATACGTTATACGTTATACGTTATACGTTATTCGGATGCGTTATACGTTATACGTTATACGTTATACGTTATACGTTATACGATATACGTTATACGTTATACATTATACGTTATACGATATACGTTATACGTTATACGTTATAGGTTATACGTTAAACGTTATACGTTGTACGTTATACGTTATACGTTATACGTTATACGTTATACGTTATACGTTATACGTTATACGTTATACGTTATACGTTATACGTTATACGTTATACGTTATACGCTATACGTTACATGTTATACGTTATACGTAGTATGTAATGCGTCATACGTTTTACGTTATACGTTATACGGTATACGTTATACGTTGTACGTTACATGTTATACGTTATACGTTATACATTATACGGTATACGTTATGCGTTGTACGTTACATGTTATACGTTATACGTTATACGTTACACGATATACGTTATACGTTATACGTTATACGTTATACGTTATACGTTATACGTTATACGCTATACGTTACATGTTATATGTTATACATTATACGTTATACGTTATACGTTATACGTTATACGTTATACGTTATACGTTATACGTCATAGGTTATACGTTATACGATGTACGTTATACGTTATACGTTATACGTTATACGTTATACGTTATACGTTGTACGTTATACATTATACGTTATACGTTATACGTTATACGTTATACGTTATACGTCATAGGTTATACGTTATACGTTATGCGGTATACGTTATACATTATACGTTATACGATATACCTTATACGTTATGCGTTATGCGTTCTTCGTTACACGTTATGCGTTATTCGGTATGCGTTATACGTTATACGTTATACGTTATACGCTATACGTTATACGTTATACGCTATACGTTATACGTTATACGTTATATTTTATACGTTATACGTTATACGTTATACGTTATACGTTATACGTTATACGTTATACGTTATACGTTATACGTTATACGATATACGTTATACGTTATACGTTATACGATATACGTTATACGTTATACGTTATAGGTTATACGTTAAACGTTATACGTTGTACGTTATACGTTATACGTTATACGCTATACGTTACATGTTATACGTTATACGTAGTATGTAATGCGTCATACGTTTTACGTTATACGTTATACGGTATACGTTATACGTTATACGTTACATGTTATACGTTATACGTTATACATTATACGGTACACGTTATGCGTTGTACGTTACATGTTATACGTTATACGTTATACATTATACGATATACGTTATACGTTATACGTTATACGTTATACGTTATACGTTATACGTTATACGTTATACGTTATACGTTATACGTTATACGTTATACGCTATACGTTACATGTTATACGTTATACGTAGTATGTAATGCGTCATACGTTTTACGTTATACGTTATACGGTATACGTTATACGTTGTACGTTACATGTTATACGTTATACGTTATACATTATACGGTATACGTTATGCGTTGTACGTTACATGTTATACGTTATACGTTATACGTTATACGCTATACGTTACATGTTATACGTTATACGTAGTATGTAATGCGTCATACGTCTTACGTTATACGTTATACGGTATACGTTATACGTTGTACGTTACATGTTATACGTTATACGTTATACATTATACGGTATACGTTATGCGTTGTACGTTACATGTTATACGTTATACGTTATACGTTATACGATATACGTTATACGTTATACGTTATACGTTATGCGTTATACGTTATGCGTTATACGTTATACGTTATACGTTATGCGTTATACGTTGTATGATATTCGTTATACGTTATACGTTACACGTTATACGTTATACGTTATACGTTATACGTTATACGTTATACGTTACGCGTTATACATTACATGTTATGCGTTATACGTTATGCGTTATACGTTATACGTTATACGTTATACGTTATACGTTATACGTTATACGTTATACGTTATACGTTATACGTTATACGTTATACGTTATACATTATACGTTATACGTTATACGTTTTACGTTATACGTTATACATTATACGTTACACGTTATACGTTATACGTTGTACGTTATACGTTATGAGTTGTACGTTATACGTTATACGTTATACGTTATACGTTATACGTTATTCGGATGCGTTATACGTTATACGTTATACGTTATACGTTATGCGTTATACGATATACGTTATACGTTATACGTTATACGATATACGTTATACGTTATACGTTATAGGTTATACGTTAAACGTTATACGTTGTACGTTATACGTTATACGTTATACGTTATACGTTATACGTTATACGTTATACGTTATACGTTATACGTTATACGTTATACGTTATACGTTATACGTTATACGTTATACGTTATACGCTATACGTTACATGTTATACGTTATACGTAGTATGTAATGCGTCATACGTTTTACGTTATACGTTATACGGTATACGTTATACGTTGTACGTTACATGTTATACGTTATACGTTATACATTATACGGTATACGTTATGCGTTGTACGTTACATGTTATACGTTATACGTTATACGTTATACGATATACGTTATACGTTATACGCTATACGTTATACGTTATACGTTATACGTTATACGCTATACGTTACATGTTATATGTTATACATTATACGTTATACGTTATACGTTATACGTTATACGTTATACGTTATACGTTATACGTTATACGTCATAGGTTATACGTTATACGATATACGTTATACGTTATACGTTATACGTTATACGTTATACGTTATACGTTATACGTTATACGTTATACATTATACGTTATACGATATACGTTATACGTTATACGTTATAGGTTATACGTTAAACGTTATACGTTGTACGTTATACGTTATACGTTATACGTTATACGTTATACGTTATACGTTATACGTTATACGTTATACGATATACGTTATACGTTATACGTTATAGGTTATACGTTAAACGTTATACGTTGTACGTTATACGTTATACGTTATACGTTATACGTTATACGTTATACGTTATACGTTATACGTTATACGTTATACGTTATACGTTATACGTTATACATTATACGGTATACGTTATGCGTTGTACGTTACATGTTATACGTTATACGTTATACGTTATACGATATACGTTATACGTTATACGCTATACGTTATACGTTATACGTTATACGTTATACGTTATACGTTATGCGTTATACGATATACGTTATACGTTATACGTTATACGATATACGTTATACGTTATACGTTATAGGTTATACGTTAAACGTTATACGTTGTACGTTATACGTTATACGTTATACGTTATACGTTATACGTTATACGTTATACGTTATACGTTATACGTTATACGTTATACGTTATACGTTATAGGTTATACGTTAAACGTTATACGTTGTACGTTATACGTTATACGTTACATGTTATATGTTATACATTATACGTTATACGTTATACGTTATACGTTATACGTTATACGTTATACGTCATAGGTTATACGTTATACGATATACCTTATACGTTATGCGTTATGCGTTCTTCGTTACACGTTATGCGTTATTCGGTATGCGTTATACGTTATACGTTATACGATATACGTTATACGTTATACGTTATACGATATACGTTATACGTTATACGTTATAGGTTATACGTTAAACGTTATACGTTGTACGTTATACGTTATACGTTATACGTTATACGTTATACGTTATACGTTATACGTTATACGTTATACGTTATACGTTATACGTTATACGTTATACGTTATACGCTATACGTTATACGTTATACGTTATATTTTATACGTTATACGTTATACGTTATACGTTATACGTTATACGTTATACGTTATACGTTATACGTTATACGTTATACGATATACGTTATACGTTATACGTTATACGATATACGTTATACGTTATACGTTATAGGTTATACGTTAAACGTTATACGTTGTACGTTATACGTTATACGTTATACGTTATACGTTATACGTTATACGTTATACGTTATACGTTATACGTTATACGTTATACGTTATACGTTATACGTTATACGTTATACGCTATACGTTACATGTTATACGTTATACGTAGTATGTAATGCGTCATACGTTTTACGTTATACGTTATACGGTATACGTTATACGTTGTACGTTACATGTTATACGTTATACGTTATACATTATACGGTATACGTTATGCGTTGTACGTTACATGTTATACGTTATACGTTATACGTTATACGATATACGTTATACGTTATACGCTATACGTTATACGTTATACGTTATACGTTATACGCTATACGTTACATGTTATATGTTATACATTATACGTTATACGTTATACGTTATACGTTATACGTTATACGTTATACGTTATACGTTATACGTTATACGTCATAGGTTATACGTTATACGATATACGTTATACGTTATACGTTATACGTTATACGTTATACGTTATACGTTATACGTTATACGTTATACATTATACGTTATACGTTATACGTTATACGTTATACGTTATACGTCATAGGTTATACGTTATACGTTATGCGGTATACGTTATACATTATACGTTGTACGATATACGTTTTACGTTATACGTTATACATTATACGTTACACGTTATACGTTATACGTTGTACGTTATACGTTATGAGTTGTACGTTATACGTTATACGTTATACGTTATACGTTATACGTTATTCGGATGCGTTATACGTTATACGTTATACGTTATACGTTATGCGTTATACGATATACGTTATACGTTATACGTTATACGATATACGTTATACGTTATACGTTATAGGTTATACGTTAAACGTTATACGTTGTACGTTATACGTTATACGTTATACGTTATACGTTATACGTTATACGTTATACGTTATACGTTATACGTTATACGTTATACGTTATACGTTATACGTTATACGTTATACGCTATACGTTACATGTTATACGTTATACGTAGTATGTAATGCGTCATACGTTTTACGTTATACGTTATACGGTATACGTTATACGTTGTACGTTACATGTTATACGTTATACGTTATACATTATACGGTACACGTTATGCGTTGTACGTTACATGTTATACGTTATACGTTATACGTTATACAATATACGTTATACGTTATACGTTATACGTTATACGTTATACGTTATACGTTATACGCTATACGTTACATGTTATATGTTATACATTATACGTTATACGTTATACGTTATACGTTATACGTTATACGTTATACGTTATACGTCATAGGTTATACGTTATACGATATACGTTATACGTTATACGTTATACGTTATACGTTATACGTTATACGTTATACGTTATACATTATACGTTATACGTTATACGTTATACGTTATACGTTATACGTCATAGGTTATACGTTATACGTTATGCGGTATACGTTATACATTATACGTTATACGATATACCTTATACGTTATGCGTTATGCGTTCTTCGTTACACGTTATGCGTTATTCGGTATGCGTTATACGTTATACGTTATACGTTATACGTTATACGTTATACGTTATACGTTATACGTTATACGTTATACGTTATACGTTATACGTTATACGTTATACGTTATACGTTATACGTTATACGTTATACGTTATACGTTATACGTTATACGTTATACGCTATACGTTATACGTTATACGTTATATTTTATACGTTATACGTTATACGTTATACGTTATACGTTATACGTTATACGTTATACGTTATACGTTATACGTTATACGATATACGTTATACGTTATACGTTATACGATATACGTTATACGTTATACGTTATAGGTTATACGTTAAACGTTATACGTTGTACGTTATACGTTATACGTTATACGTTATACGTTATACGTTATACGTTATACGTTATACGTTATACGTTATACGTTATACGTTATACGTTATACGCTATACGTTACATGTTATACGTTATACGTAGTATGTAATGCGTCATACGTTTTACGTTATACGTTATACGGTATACGTTATACGTTGTACGTTACATGTTATACGTTATACGTTATACATTATACGGTATACGTTATGCGTTGTACGTTACATGTTATACGTTATACGTTATACGTTATACGATATACGTTATACGTTATACGCTATACGTTATACGTTATACGTTATACGTTATACGCTATACGTTACATGTTATATGTTATACATTATACGTTATACGTTATACGTTATACGTTATACGTTATACGTTATACGTTATACGTTATACGTCATAGGTTATACGTTATACGATATACGTTATGCGTTATACGTTATACGTTATACGTTATACGTTATACGTTATACGTTATACGTTATACATTATACGTTATACGTTATACGTTATACGTTATACGTTATACGTCATAGGTTATACGTTATACGTTATGCGGTATACGTTATACATTATACGTTGTACGATATACCTTATACGTTATGCGTTATGCGTTCTTCGTTACACGTTATGCGTTATTCGGTATGCGTTATACGTTATACGTTATACGTTATACGTTATACGTTATACGTTATACGTTATACGTTATACGTTATACGTTATACGTTATACGTTATACGTTATACGTTATACGTTATACGTTATACGTTATACGCTATACGTTATACGTTATACGTTATATTTTATACGTTATACGTTATACGTTATACGTTATACGTTATACGTTATACGTTATACGTTACACGTTACACGTTATACCTCATAGGTTATACGTTATACGTTATACGTTATACGTTATACGTTATACGTTATACGTTATACGTTATACGTCATAGGTTATACGTTATACGTTATACGTTATGCGTTATACGTTATGCGTTATACGTTATACGTTATACGTTATGCGTTATACATTGTACGATATTCGTTATACGTTATACGTTATTAGTTATACGTTATACGGTATACGTTATACGTTGTACGTTACATGTTATAAGTTATACGTTATACGTTATACGATATACGTTATACGTTAAACGTTATACGTTATACGTTATACGATATACGTTATATGTTATACGTTATACATTATACGTTATACGTTATACGTTATACGTTATACGTTATACGTTATACGTTATACGTTATACGTTATACGTTATACGTTATACGTTATACGTTATACGTTATACGTTATACGTTATACGTTATACGTTATACGTCATAGGTTATACGTTATACGTTATGCGTTATACGTTATACATTATACGTTATACGATATACGTTATACGTTATGCGTTATGCGTTCTTCGTTACACGTTATACGTTATTCGGTATGCGTTATACGTTATACGTTATACGTTATACGTTATACGTTATACGTTATACGTTATACGTTATACGTTATACGTTATACGATATACGTTATACGTTATACGTTATACGTTATACGTTATACGTTGTACGTCATACGTTATACGTTATACGTTATACGTTATACGTTATACGTTATACGTTATACGTTATACGTTATACGTTATACGCTATACGTTACATGTTATACGTTATACGTAGTATGTAATGCGTCATACGTTTTACGTTATACGTTATACGGTATACGTTATACGTTGTACGTTACATGTTATACGTTATACGTTATACGTTATACGGTATACGTTATGCGTTGTACGTTACATGTTATACGTTATACGTTATACGTTATACGATATACGTTATACGTTATACGTTATACGTTATATGTTATACGTTATACGTTATACGTTATACGCTATACGTTACATGTTATACGTTATACATTATACGTTATACGTTATACGTTATACGTTATACGTTATACGTTATACGTTATACGTTATACGTCATAGGTTATACGTTATACGATATACGTTATACGTTATACGCTATACGTTACATGTTATACGTTATACGTAGTATGTAATGCGTCATACGTTTTACGTTATACGTTATACGGTATACGTTATACGTTGTACGTTACATGTTATACGTTATACGTTATACATTATACGGTATACGTTATGCGTTGTACGTTACATGTTATACGTTATACGTTATACGTTATACGATATACGTTATACGTTATACGCTATACGTTATACGTTATACGTTATACGTTATACGCTATACGTTGCATGTTATATGTTATACATTATACGTTATACGTTATACGTTATACGTTATACGTTATACGTTATACGTTATACGTTATACGTCATAGGTTATACGTTATACGATATACGTTATGCGTTATACGTTATACGTTATACGTTATACGTTATACGTTATACGTTATACGTTATACATTATACGTTATACGTTATACGTTATACGTTATACGTTATACGTCATAGGTTATACGTTATACGTTATGCGGTATACGTTATACATTATACGTTGTACGATATACCTTATACGTTATGCGTTATGCGTTCTTCGTTACACGTTATGCGTTATTCGGTATGCGTTATACGTTATACGTTATACGTTATACGTTATACGTTATACGTTATACGTTATACGTTATACGTTATACGTTATACGTTATACGTTATACGTTATACGTTATACGTTATACGTTATACGTTATACGTTATACGTTATACGCTATACGTTATACGTTATACGTTATATTTTATACGTTATACGTTATACGTTATACGTTATACGTTATACGTTATACGTTATACGTTACACGTTACACGTTATACCTCATAGGTTATACGTTATACGTTATACGTTATACGTTATACGTTATACGTTATACGTTATACGTTATACGTCATAGGTTATACGTTATACGTTATACGTTATGCGTTATACGTTATGCGTTATACGTTATACGTTATACGTTATGCGTTATACATTGTACGATATTCGTTATACGTTATACGTTATTAGTTATACGTTATACGGTATACGTTATACGTTGTACGTTACATGTTATAAGTTATACGTTATACGTTATACGATATACGTTATACGTTAAACGTTATACGTTATACGTTATACGTTATACGTTATATGTTATACGTTATACATTATACGTTATACGTTATACGTTATACGTTATACGTTATACGTTATACGTTATACGTTATACGTTATACGTTATACGTTATACGTTATACGTTATACGTTATACGTTATACGTTATACGTTATACGTAATACGTCATAGGTTATACGTTATACGTTATGCGTTATACGTTATACATTATACGTTATACGATATACGTTATACGTTATGCGTTATGCGTTCTTCGTTACACGTTATACGTTATTCGGTATGCGTTATACGTTATACGTTATACGTTATACGTTATACGTTATACGTTATACGTTATACGTTATACGTTATACGTTATACGTTATACGATATACGTTATACGTTATACGTTATACGTTATACGTTATACGTTGTACGTCATACGTTATACGTTATACGTTATACGTTATACGTTATACGTTATACGTTATACGTTATACGTTATACGTTATACGCTATACGTTACATGTTATACGTTATACGTAGTATGTAATGCGTCATACGTTTTACGTTATACGTTATACGGTATACGTTATACGTTGTACGTTACATGTTATACGTTATACGTTATACGTTATACGGTATACGTTATGCGTTGTACATAACATGTTATACGTTATACGTTATACGTTATACGATATACGTTATACGTTATACGTTATACGTTATATGTTATACGTTATACGTTATACGTTATACGCTATACGTTACATGTTATACGTTATACATTATACGTTATACGTTATACGTTATACGTTATACGTTATACGTTATACGTTATACGTTATACGTCATAGGTTATACGTTATACGATATACGTTATACGTTATACGTTATACGTTATACGTTATACGTCATAGGTTATACGTTATACGTTATGCGGTATACGTTATACATTATACGTTATACGATATACCTTATACGTTATGAGTTATGCGTTCTTCGTTACACGTTATGCGTTATTCGGTATGCGTTATACGTTATACGTTATACGTTATACGTTATACGTTATACGTTATACGTTATACGTTATACGTTATACGTTATACGTTACACGTTATACGTTATACGTTATACGTTATACGTTATACGTTATACGTTATACGTTATACGTTATACGTTATACGTTATACGCTATACGTTACATGTTATACGTTATACGTAGTATGTAATGCGTCATACGTTTTACGTTATACGTTATACGGTATACGTTATACGTTGTACGTTACATGTTATACGTTATACGTTATACATTATACGGTATACGTTATGCGTTGTACGTTACATGTTATACGTTATACGTTATACGTTATACGATATACGTTATACGTTATACGCTATACGTTATACGTTATACGTTATACGTTATACGCTATACGTTACATGTTATATGTTATACATTATACGTTATACGTTATACGTTATACGTTATACGTTATACGTTATACGTTATACGTTATACGTCATAGGTTATACGTTATACGATATACGTTATACGTTATACGTTATACGTTATACGTTATACGTTATACGTTATACGTTATACGTTATACATTATACGTTATACGTTATACGTTATACGTTATACGTTATACGTCATAGGTTATACGTTATACGTTATGCGGTATACGTTATACATTATACGTTGTACGATATACGTTTTACGTTATACGTTATACATTATACGTTACACGTTATACGTTATACGTTGTACGTTATACGTTATGAGTTGTACGTTATACGTTATACGTTATACGTTATACGTTATACGTTATACGTTATTCGGATGCGTTATACGTTATACGTTATACGTTATACGTTATACGTTATGCGTTATACGATATACGTTATACGTTATACGTTATACGATATACGTTATACGTTATACGTTATAGGTTATACGTTAAACGTTATACGTTGTACGTTATACGTTATACGTTATACGTTATACGTTATACGTTATACGTTATACGTTATACGTTATACGTTATACGTTATACGTTATACGTTATACGTTATACGTTATACGCTATACGTTACATGTTATACGTTATACGTAGTATGTAATGCGTCATACGTTTTACGTTATACGTTATACGGTATACGTTATACGTTGTACGTTACATGTTATACGTTATACGTTATACATTATACGGTACACGTTATGCGTTGTACGTTACATGTTATACGTTATACGTTATACGTTATACAATATACGTTATACGTTATACGTTATACGTTATACGTTATACGTTATACGTTATACGCTATACGTTACATGTTATATGTTATACATTATACGTTATACGTTATACGTTATACGTTATACGTTATACGTTATACGTTATACGTCATAGGTTATACGTTATACGATATACGTTATACGTTATACGTTATACGTTATACGTTATACGTTATACGTTATACGTTATACATTATACGTTATACGTTATACGTTATACGTTATACGTTATACGTCATAGGTTATACGTTATACGTTATGCGGTATACGTTATACATTATACGTTATACGATATACCTTATACGTTATGCGTTATGCGTTCTTCGTTACACGTTATGCGTTATTCGGTATGCGTTATACGTTATACGTTATACGTTATACGTTATACGTTATACGTTATACGTTATACGTTATACGTTATACGTTATACGTTATACGTTATACGTTATACGTTATACGTTATACGTTATACGTTATACGTTATACGTTATACGTTATACGTTATACGTTATACGCTATACGTTATACGTTATACGTTATATTTTATACGTTATACGTTATACGTTATACGTTATACGTTATACGTTATACGTTATACGTTATACGTTATACGTTATACGATATACGTTATACGTTATACGTTATACGATATACGTTATACGTTATACGTTATAGGTTATACGTTAAACGTTATACGTTGTACGTTATACGTTATACGTTATACGTTATACGTTATACGTTATACGTTATACGTTATACGTTATACGTTATACGTTATACGTTATACGTTATACGCTATACGTTACATGTTATACGTTATACGTAGTATGTAATGCGTCATACGTTTTACGTTATACGTTATACGGTATACGTTATACGTTGTACGTTACATGTTATACGTTATACGTTATACATTATACGGTATACGTTATGCGTTGTACGTTACATGTTATACGTTATACGTTATACGTTATACGATATACGTTATACGTTATACGCTATACGTTATACGTTATACGTTATACGTTATACGCTATACGTTACATGTTATATGTTATACATTATACGTTATACGTTATACGTTATACGTTATACGTTATACGTTATACGTTATACGTTATACGTCATAGGTTATACGTTATACGATATACGTTATACGTTATACGTTATACGTTATACGTTATACGTTATACGTTATACGTTATACGTTATACATTATACGTTATACGTTATACGTTATACGTTATACGTTATACGTCATAGGTTATACGTTATACGTTATGCGGTATACGTTATACATTATACGTTGTACGATATACCTTATACGTTATGCGTTATGCGTTCTTCGTTACACGTTATGCGTTATTCGGTATGCGTTATACGTTATACGTTATACGTTATACGTTATACGTTATACGTTATACGTTATACGTTATACGTTATACGTTATACGTTATATGTTATACGTTATACGTTATACGTTATACGTTATACGTTATACGTTATACGTTATACGCTATACGTTATACGTTATACGTTATATTTTATACGTTATACGTTATACGTTATACGTTATACGTTATACGTTATACGTTATACGTTACACGTTACACGTTATACCTCATAGGTTATACGTTATACGTTATACGTTATACGTTATACGTTATACGTTATACGTTATACGTTATACGTCATAGGTTATACGTTATACGTTATACGTTATGCGTTATACGTTATGCGTTATACGTTATACGTTATACGTTATGCGTTATACATTGTACGATATTCGTTATACGTTATACGTTATTAGTTATACGTTATACGGTATACGTTATACGTTGTACGTTACATGTTATAAGTTATACGTTATACGTTATACGATATACGTTATACGTTAAACGTTATACGTTATACGTTATACGTTATACGTTATATGTTATACGTTATACATTATACGTTATACGTTATACGTTATACGTTATACGTTATACGTTATACGTTATACGTTATACGTTATACGTTATACGTTATACGTTATACGTTATACGTTATACGTTATACGTTATACGTTATACGTTATACGTCATAGGTTATACGTTATACGTTATGCGTTATACGTTATACATTATACGTTATACGATATACGTTATACGTTATGCGTTATGCGTTCTTCGTTACACGTTATACGTTATTCGGTATGCGTTATACGTTATACGTTATACGTTGTACGTTATACGTTATACGTTATACGTTATACGTTATACGTTATACGTTATACGATATACGTTATACGTTATACGTTATACGTTATACGTTATACGTTGTACGTCATACGTTATACGTTATACGTTATACGTTATACGTTATACGTTATACGTTATACGTTATACGTTATACGTTATACGCTATACGTTACATGTTATACGTTATACGTAGTATGTAATGCGTCATACGTTTTACGTTATACGTTATACGGTATACGTTATACGTTGTACGTTACATGTTATACGTTATACGTTATACGTTATACGGTATACGTTATGCGTTGTACGTTACATGTTATACGTTATACGTTATACGTTATACGATATACGTTATACGTTATACGTTATACGTTATATGTTATACGTTATACGTTATACGTTATACGCTATACGTTACATGTTATACGTTATACATTATACGTTATACGTTATACGTTATACGTTATACGTTATACGTTATACGTTATACGTTATACGTCATAGGTTATACGTTATACGATATACGTTATACGTTATACGTTATACGTTATACGTTATACGTCATAGGTTATACGTTATACGTTATGCGGTATACGTTATACATTATACGTTATACGATATACCTTATACGTTATGAGTTATGCGTTCTTCGTTACACGTTATGCGTTATTCGGTATGCGTTATACGTTATACGTTATACGTTATACGTTATACGTTATACGTTATACGTTATACGTTATACGTTATACGTTATACGTTACACGTTATACGTTATACGTTATACGTTATACGTTATACGTTATACGTTATACGTTATACGTTATACGTTATACGTTATACGTTATACGTTATACGTTATACGTTATACGTTATACGTTATACATTGTACGTTATACGTTATACGTTATACGTTATACGTTATACGTCATAGATTATACGTTATACGTTATGCGGTATACGTTATACATTATACGTTATACGATAAACGTTATACGTTATGCGTTATGCGTTCTTCGTTACACGTTATACGTTATTCGGTATGCGTTATACGTTATACGTTATACGTTATACGTTATACGTTATACGTTATACGTTATACGTTATACGTTATACGTTATACGTTATACGTTATACGTTATACGTTATATGTTATACGTTATACGTTATACGTTATACGTTGTACGTTATACGTTATGAGTTGTACGTTATACGTTATACGATATACGTTATACGTTATACGTTATTCGGTATGCGTTATACGTTATACGTTATACGTTATACGTTATACGTTATACGTTATACGTTATACGTTATACGTTATACGTTATACGTTATACGTTATACATTATACGTTACACGTTATACGTTATACGTTGTACGTTATACGTTATGAGTTGTACGATATACGTTATACGTTATACGTTATACGTTGTACGTTATACGTTATACGTTATACGTTATACGTTATACGTTATACGTTATACGTTTTACGTTATACGTTATACGTTATACGTTATACGTTATACGTTATACGTTATACGTTATACGTTATACGTTATGCGGTATACGTTATACATTATACGTCATAGGTTATACGTTATACGTTATACGTTATGCGTTATACGTTATGCGTTATACGTTATACGTTATACGTTATGCGTTATACATTGTACGATATTCGTTATACGTTATACGTTATTAGTTATACGTTATACGGTATACGTTATACGTTGTACGTTACATGTTATAAGTTATACGTTATACGTTATACGATATACGTTATACGTTAAACGTTATACGTTATACGTTATACGTTATACGTTATATGTTATACGTTATACATTATACGTTATACGTTATACGTTATACGTTATACGTTATACGTTATACGTTATACGTTATACGTTATACGTTATACGTTATACGTTATACGTTATACGTTATACGTTATACGTTATACGTTATACGTAATACGTCATAGGTTATACGTTATACGTTATGCGTTATACGTTATACATTATACGTTATACGATATACGTTATACGTTATGCGTTATGCGTTCTTCGTTACACGTTATACGTTATTCGGTATGCGTTATACGTTATACGTTATACGTTATACGTTATACGTTATACGTTATACGTTATACGTTATACGTTATACGTTATACGTTATACGATATACGTTATACGTTATACGTTATACGTTATACGTTATACGTTGTACGTCATACGTTATACGTTATACGTTATACGTTATACGTTATACGTTATACGTTATACGTTATACGTTATACGTTATACGCTATACGTTACATGTTATACGTTATACGTAGTATGTAATGCGTCATACGTTTTACGTTATACGTTATACGGTATACGTTATACGTTGTACGTTACATGTTATACGTTATACGTTATACGTTATACGGTATACGTTATGCGTTGTACATAACATGTTATACGTTATACGTTATACGTTATACGATATACGTTATACGTTATACGTTATACGTTATATGTTATACGTTATACGTTATACGTTATACGCTATACGTTACATGTTATACGTTATACATTATACGTTATACGTTATACGTTATACGTTATACGTTATACGTTATACGTTATACGTTATACGTCATAGGTTATACGTTATACGATATACGTTATACGTTATACGTTATACGTTATACGTTATACGTCATAGGTTATACGTTATACGTTATGCGGTATACGTTATACATTATACGTTATACGATATACCTTATACGTTATGAGTTATGCGTTCTTCGTTACACGTTATGCGTTATTCGGTATGCGTTATACGTTATACGTTATACGTTATACGTTATACGTTATACGTTATACGTTATACGTTATACGTTATACGTTATACGTTACACGTTATACGTTATACGTTATACGTTATACGTTATACGTTATACGTTATACGTTATACGTTATACGTTATACGCTATACGTTACATGTTATACGTTATACGTAGTATGTAATGCGTCATACGTTTTACGTTATACGTTATACGGTATACGTTATACGTTGTACGTTACATGTTATACGTTATACGTTATACATTATACGGTATACGTTATGCGTTGTACGTTACATGTTATACGTTATACGTTATACGTTATACGATATACGTTATACGTTATACGCTATACGTTATACGTTATACGTTATACGTTATACGCTATACGTTACATGTTATATGTTATACATTATACGTTATACGTTATACGTTATACGTTATACGTTATACGTTATACGTTATACGTTATACGTCATAGGTTATACGTTATACGATATACGTTATACGTTATACGTTATACGTTATACGTTATACGTTATACGTTATACGTTATACGTTATACATTATACGTTATACGTTATACGTTATACGTTATACGTTATACGTCATAGGTTATACGTTATACGTTATGCGGTATACGTTATACATTATACGTTGTACGATATACCTTATACGTTATGCGTTATGCGTTCTTCGTTACACGTTATGCGTTATTCGGTATGCGTTATACGTTATACGTTATACGTTATACGTTATACGTTATACGTTATACGTTATACGTTATACGTTATACGTTATACGTTATATGTTATACGTTATACGTTATACGTTATACGTTATACGTTATACGTTATACGTTATACGCTATACGTTATACGTTATACGTTATATTTTATACGTTATACGTTATACGTTATACGTTATACGTTATACGTTATACGTTATACGTTACACGTTACACGTTATACCTCATAGGTTATACGTTATACGTTATACGTTATACGTTATACGTTATACGTTATACGTTATACGTTATACGTCATAGGTTATACGTTATACGTTATACGTTATGCGTTATACGTTATGCGTTATACGTTATACGTTATACGTTATGCGTTATACATTGTACGATATTCGTTATACGTTATACGTTATTAGTTATACGTTATACGGTATACGTTATACGTTGTACGTTACATGTTATAAGTTATACGTTATACGTTATACGATATACGTTATACGTTAAACGTTATACGTTATACGTTATACGTTATACGTTATATGTTATACGTTATACATTATACGTTATACGTTATACGTTATACGTTATACGTTATACGTTATACGTTATACGTTATACGTTATACGTTATACGTTATACGTTATACGTTATACGTTATACGTTATACGTTATACGTTATACGTTATACGTCATAGGTTATACGTTATACGTTATGCGTTATACGTTATACATTATACGTTATACGATATACGTTATACGTTATGCGTTATGCGTTCTTCGTTACACGTTATACGTTATTCGGTATGCGTTATACGTTATACGTTATACGTTGTACGTTATACGTTATACGTTATACGTTATACGTTATACGTTATACGTTATACGATATACGTTATACGTTATACGTTATACGTTATACGTTATACGTTGTACGTCATACGTTATACGTTATACGTTATACGTTATACGTTATACGTTATACGTTATACGTTATACGTTATACGTTATACGCTATACGTTACATGTTATACGTTATACGTAGTATGTAATGCGTCATACGTTTTACGTTATACGTTATACGGTATACGTTATACGTTGTACGTTACATGTTATACGTTATACGTTATACGTTATACGGTATACGTTATGCGTTGTACGTTACATGTTATACGTTATACGTTATACGTTATACGATATACGTTATACGTTATACGTTATACGTTATATGTTATACGTTATACGTTATACGTTATACGCTATACGTTACATGTTATACGTTATACATTATACGTTATACGTTATACGTTATACGTTATACGTTATACGTTATACGTTATACGTTATACGTCATAGGTTATACGTTATACGATATACGTTATACGTTATACGTTATACGTTATACGTTATACGTCATAGGTTATACGTTATACGTTATGCGGTATACGTTATACATTATACGTTATACGATATACCTTATACGTTATGAGTTATGCGTTCTTCGTTACACGTTATGCGTTATTCGGTATGCGTTATACGTTATACGTTATACGTTATACGTTATACGTTATACGTTATACGTTATACGTTATACGTTATACGTTATACGTTACACGTTATACGTTATACGTTATACGTTATACGTTATACGTTATACGTTATACGTTATACGTTATACGTTAT
Source organism: Ptiloglossa arizonensis (assembly GCF_051014685.1). Taxonomy (NCBI): domain Eukaryota; kingdom Metazoa; phylum Arthropoda; class Insecta; order Hymenoptera; family Colletidae; genus Ptiloglossa; species Ptiloglossa arizonensis. The sequence continues at coordinate 337,717 of NW_027478408.1, read as the reverse complement.
ACGTTATACGTTATACGTTATACGTTATACGTTATACGTTATACGTTATACATTGTACGTTATACGTTATACGTTATACGTTATACGTTATACGTCATAGATTATACGTTATACGTTATGCGGTATACGTTATACATTATACGTTATACGATAAACGTTATACGTTATGCGTTATGCGTTCTTCGTTACACGTTATACGTTATTCGGTATGCGTTATACGTTATACGTTATACGTTATACGTTATACGTTATACGTTATACGTTATACGTTATACGTTATACGTTATACGTTATACGTTATACGTTATACGTTATATGTTATACGTTATACGTTATACGTTATACGTTGTACGTTATACGTTATGAGTTGTACGTTATACGTTATACGATATACGTTATACGTTATACGTTATTCGGTATGCGTTATACGTTATACGTTATACGTTATACGTTATACGTTATACGTTATACGTTATACGTTATACGTTATACGTTATACGTTATACGTTATACATTATACGTTACACGTTATACGTTATACGTTGTACGTTATACGTTATGAGTTGTACGATATACGTTATACGTTATACGTTATACGTTGTACGTTATACGTTATACGTTATACGTTATACGTTATACGTTATACGTTATACGTTTTACGTTATACGTTATACGTTATACGTTATACGTTATACGTTATACGTTATACGTTATACGTTATACGTTATGCGGTATACGTTATACATTATACGTCATAGGTTATACGTTATACGTTATACGTTATGCGTTATACGTTATGCGTTATACGTTATACGTTATACGTTATGCGTTATACATTGTACGATATTCGTTATACGTTATACGTTATTAGTTATACGTTATACGGTATACGTTATACGTTGTACGTTACATGTTATAAGTTATACGTTATACGTTATACGATATACGTTATACGTTAAACGTTATACGTTATACGTTATACGTTATACGTTATATGTTATACGTTATACATTATACGTTATACGTTATACGTTATACGTTATACGTTATACGTTATACGTTATACGTTATACGTTATACGTTATACGTTATACGTTATACGTTATACGTTATACGTTATACGTTATACGTTATACGTAATACGTCATAGGTTATACGTTATACGTTATGCGTTATACGTTATACATTATACGTTATACGATATACGTTATACGTTATGCGTTATGCGTTCTTCGTTACACGTTATACGTTATTCGGTATGCGTTATACGTTATACGTTATACGTTATACGTTATACGTTATACGTTATACGTTATACGTTATACGTTATACGTTATACGTTATACGATATACGTTATACGTTATACGTTATACGTTATACGTTATACGTTGTACGTCATACGTTATACGTTATACGTTATACGTTATACGTTATACGTTATACGTTATACGTTATACGTTATACGTTATACGCTATACGTTACATGTTATACGTTATACGTAGTATGTAATGCGTCATACGTTTTACGTTATACGTTATACGGTATACGTTATACGTTGTACGTTACATGTTATACGTTATACGTTATACGTTATACGGTATACGTTATGCGTTGTACATAACATGTTATACGTTATACGTTATACGTTATACGATATACGTTATACGTTATACGTTATACGTTATATGTTATACGTTATACGTTATACGTTATACGCTATACGTTACATGTTATACGTTATACATTATACGTTATACGTTATACGTTATACGTTATACGTTATACGTTATACGTTATACGTTATACGTCATAGGTTATACGTTATACGATATACGTTATACGTTATACGTTATACGTTATACGTTATACGTCATAGGTTATACGTTATACGTTATGCGGTATACGTTATACATTATACGTTATACGATATACCTTATACGTTATGAGTTATGCGTTCTTCGTTACACGTTATGCGTTATTCGGTATGCGTTATACGTTATACGTTATACGTTATACGTTATACGTTATACGTTATACGTTATACGTTATACGTTATACGTTATACGTTACACGTTATACGTTATACGTTATACGTTATACGTTATACGTTATACGTTATACGTTATACGTTATACGTTATACGCTATACGTTACATGTTATACGTTATACGTAGTATGTAATGCGTCATACGTTTTACGTTATACGTTATACGGTATACGTTATACGTTGTACGTTACATGTTATACGTTATACGTTATACATTATACGGTATACGTTATGCGTTGTACGTTACATGTTATACGTTATACGTTATACGTTATACGATATACGTTATACGTTATACGCTATACGTTATACGTTATACGTTATACGTTATACGCTATACGTTACATGTTATATGTTATACATTATACGTTATACGTTATACGTTATACGTTATACGTTATACGTTATACGTTATACGTTATACGTCATAGGTTATACGTTATACGATATACGTTATACGTTATACGTTATACGTTATACGTTATACGTTATACGTTATACGTTATACGTTATACATTATACGTTATACGTTATACGTTATACGTTATACGTTATACGTTATACGTTGTACGTCATACGTTATACGTTATACGTTATACGTTATACGTTATACGTTATACGTTATACGTTATACGTTATACGTTATACGCTATACGTTACATGTTATACGTTATACGTAGTATGTAATGCGTCATACGTTTTACGTTATACGTTATACGGTATACGTTATACGTTGTACGTTACATGTTATACGTTATACGTTATACGTTATACGGTATACGTTATGCGTTGTACATAACATGTTATACGTTATACGTTATACGTTATACGATATACGTTATACGTTATACGTTATACGTTATATGTTATACGTTATACGTTATACGTTATACGCTATACGTTACATGTTATACGTTATACATTATACGTTATACGTTATACGTTATACGTTATACGTTATACGTTATACGTTATACGTTATACGTCATAGGTTATACGTTATACGATATACGTTATACGTTATACGTTATACGTTATACGTTATACGTCATAGGTTATACGTTATACGTTATGCGGTATACGTTATACATTATACGTTATACGATATACCTTATACGTTATGAGTTATGCGTTCTTCGTTACACGTTATGCGTTATTCGGTATGCGTTATACGTTATACGTTATACGTTATACGTTATACGTTATACGTTATACGTTATACGTTATACGTTATACGTTATACGTTACACGTTATACGTTATACGTTATACGTTATACGTTATACGTTATACGTTATACGTTATACGTTATACGTTATACGCTATACGTTACATGTTATACGTTATACGTAGTATGTAATGCGTCATACGTTTTACGTTATACGTTATACGGTATACGTTATACGTTGTACGTTACATGTTATACGTTATACGTTATACATTATACGGTATACGTTATGCGTTGTACGTTACATGTTATACGTTATACGTTATACGTTATACGATATACGTTATACGTTATACGCTATACGTTATACGTTATACGTTATACGTTATACGCTATACGTTACATGTTATATGTTATACATTATACGTTATACGTTATACGTTATACGTTATACGTTATACGTTATACGTTATACGTTATACGTCATAGGTTATACGTTATACGATATACGTTATACGTTATACGTTATACGTTATACGTTATACGTTATACGTTATACGTTATACGTTATACATTATACGTTATACGTTATACGTTATACGTTATACGTTATACGTCATAGGTTATACGTTATACGTTATGCGGTATACGTTATACATTATACGTTGTACGATATACGTTTTACGTTATACGTTATACATTATACGTTACACGTTATACGTTATACGTTGTACGTTATACGTTATGAGTTGTACGTTATACGTTATACGTTATACGTTATACGTTATACGTTATTCGGATGCGTTATACGTTATACGTTATACGTTATACGTTATACGTTATGCGTTATACGATATACGTTATACGTTATACGTTATACGATATACGTTATACGTTATACGTTATAGGTTATACGTTAAACGTTATACGTTGTACGTTATACGTTATACGTTATACGTTATACGTTATACGTTATACGTTATACGTTATACGTTATACGTTATACGTTATACGTTATACGTTATACGTTATACGTTATACGCTATACGTTACATGTTATACGTTATACGTAGTATGTAATGCGTCATACGTTTTACGTTATACGTTATACGGTATACGTTATACGTTGTACGTTACATGTTATACGTTATACGTTATACATTATACGGTACACGTTATGCGTTGTACGTTACATGTTATACGTTATACGTTATACGTTATACAATATACGTTATACGTTATACGTTATACGTTATACGTTATACGTTATACGTTATACGCTATACGTTACATGTTATATGTTATACATTATACGTTATACGTTATACGTTATACGTTATACGTTATACGTTATACGTTATACGTCATAGGTTATACGTTATACGATATACGTTATACGTTATACGTTATACGTTATACGTTATACGTTATACGTTATACGTTATACATTATACGTTATACGTTATACGTTATACGTTATACGTTATACGTCATAGGTTATACGTTATACGTTATGCGGTATACGTTATACATTATACGTTATACGATATACCTTATACGTTATGCGTTATGCGTTCTTCGTTACACGTTATGCGTTATTCGGTATGCGTTATACGTTATACGTTATACGTTATACGTTATACGTTATACGTTATACGTTATACGTTATACGTTATACGTTATACGTTATACGTTATACGTTATACGTTATACGTTATACGTTATACGTTATACGTTATACGTTATACGTTATACGTTATACGATATACGCTATACGTTATACGTTATACGTTATATTTTATACGTTATACGTTATACGTTATACGTTATACGTTATACGTTATACGTTATACGTTATACGTTATACGTTATACGATATACGTTATACGTTATACGTTATACGATATACGTTATACGTTATACGTTATAGGTTATACGTTAAACGTTATACGTTGTACGTTATACGTTATACGTTATACGTTATACGTTATACGTTATACGTTATACGTTATACGTTATACGTTATACGTTATACGTTATACGTTATACGCTATACGTTACATGTTATACGTTATACGTAGTATGTAATGCGTCATACGTTTTACGTTATACGTTATACGGTATACGTTATACGTTGTACGTTATACGTTATACGTTATACGTTATACGTTATACGTTATACGTTATACGTTATACGTTATATGTTATACGTTATACGTTATACGTTATACGTTGTACGTTATACGTTATGAGTTGTACGTTATACGTTATACGATATACGTTATACGTTATACGTTATTCGGTATGCGTTATACGTTATACGTTATACGTTATACGTTATACGTTATACGTTATACGTTATACGTTATACGTTATACGTTATACGTTATACGTTATACATTATACGTTACACGTTATACGTTATACGTTGTACGTTATACGTTATGAGTTGTACGATATACGTTATACGTTATACGTTATACGTTGTACGTTATACGTTATACGTTATACGTTATACGTTATACGTTATACGTTATACGTTTTACGTTATACGTTATACGTTATACGTTATACGTTATACGTTATACGTTATACGTTATACGTTATACGTTATGCGGTATACGTTATACATTATACGTCATAGGTTATACGTTATACGTTATACGTTATGCGTTATACGTTATGCGTTATACGTTATACGTTATACGTTATGCGTTATACATTGTACGATATTCGTTATACGTTATACGTTATTAGTTATACGTTATACGGTATACGTTATACGTTGTACGTTACATGTTATAAGTTATACGTTATACGTTATACGATATACGTTATACGTTAAACGTTATACGTTATACGTTATACGTTATACGTTATATGTTATACGTTATACATTATACGTTATACGTTATACGTTATACGTTATACGTTATACGTTATACGTTATACGTTATACGTTATACGTTATACGTTATACGTTATACGTTATACGTTATACGTTATACGTTATACGTTATACGTAATACGTCATAGGTTATACGTTATACGTTATGCGTTATACGTTATACATTATACGTTATACGATATACGTTATACGTTATGCGTTATGCGTTCTTCGTTACACGTTATACGTTATTCGGTATGCGTTATACGTTATACGTTATACGTTATACGTTATACGTTATACGTTATACGTTATACGTTATACGTTATACGTTATACGTTATACGATATACGTTATACGTTATACGTTATACGTTATACGTTATACGTTGTACGTCATACGTTATACGTTATACGTTATACGTTATACGTTATACGTTATACGTTATACGTTATACGTTATACGTTATACGCTATACGTTACATGTTATACGTTATACGTAGTATGTAATGCGTCATACGTTTTACGTTATACGTTATACGGTATACGTTATACGTTGTACGTTACATGTTATACGTTATACGTTATACGTTATACGGTATACGTTATGCGTTGTACATAACATGTTATACGTTATACGTTATACGTTATACGATATACGTTATACGTTATACGTTATACGTTATATGTTATACGTTATACGTTATACGTTATACGCTATACGTTACATGTTATACGTTATACATTATACGTTATACGTTATACGTTATACGTTATACGTTATACGTTATACGTTATACGTTATACGTCATAGGTTATACGTTATACGATATACGTTATACGTTATACGTTATACGTTATACGTTATACGTCATAGGTTATACGTTATACGTTATGCGGTATACGTTATACATTATACGTTATACGATATACCTTATACGTTATGAGTTATGCGTTCTTCGTTACACGTTATGCGTTATTCGGTATGCGTTATACGTTATACGTTATACGTTATACGTTATACGTTATACGTTATACGTTATACGTTATACGTTATACGTTATACGTTACACGTTATACGTTATACGTTATACGTTATACGTTATACGTTATACGTTATACGTTATACGTTATACGTTATACGCTATACGTTACATGTTATACGTTATACGTAGTATGTAATGCGTCATACGTTTTACGTTATACGTTATACGGTATACGTTATACGTTGTACGTTACATGTTATACGTTATACGTTATACATTATACGGTATACGTTATGCGTTGTACGTTACATGTTATACGTTATACGTTATACGTTATACGATATACGTTATACGTTATACGCTATACGTTATACGTTATACGTTATACGTTATACGCTATACGTTACATGTTATATGTTATACATTATACGTTATACGTTATACGTTATACGTTATACGTTATACGTTATACGTTATACGTTATACGTCATAGGTTATACGTTATACGATATACGTTATACGTTATACGTTATACGTTATACGTTATACGTTATACGTTATACGTTATACGTTATACATTATACGTTATACGTTATACGTTATACGTTATACGTTATACGTCATAGGTTATACGTTATACGTTATGCGGTATACGTTATACATTATACGTTGTACGATATACGTTTTACGTTATACGTTATACATTATACGTTACACGTTATACGTTATACGTTGTACGTTATACGTTATGAGTTGTACGTTATACGTTATACGTTATACGTTATACGTTATACGTTATTCGGATGCGTTATACGTTATACGTTATACGTTATACGTTATACGTTATGCGTTATACGATATACGTTATACGTTATACGTTATACGATATACGTTATACGTTATACGTTATAGGTTATACGTTAAACGTTATACGTTGTACGTTATACGTTATACGTTATACGTTATACGTTATACGTTATACGTTATACGTTATACGTTATACGTTATACGTTATACGTTATACGTTATACGTTATACGTTATACGCTATACGTTACATGTTATACGTTATACGTAGTATGTAATGCGTCATACGTTTTACGTTATACGTTATACGGTATACGTTATACGTTGTACGTTACATGTTATACGTTATACGTTATACATTATACGGTACACGTTATGCGTTGTACGTTACATGTTATACGTTATACGTTATACGTTATACAATATACGTTATACGTTATACGTTATACGTTATACGTTATACGTTATACGTTATACGCTATACGTTACATGTTATATGTTATACATTATACGTTATACGTTATACGTTATACGTTATACGTTATACGTTATACGTTATACGTCATAGGTTATACGTTATACGATATACGTTATACGTTATACGTTATACGTTATACGTTATACGTTATACGTTATACGTTATACATTATACGTTATACGTTATACGTTATACGTTATACGTTATACGTCATAGGTTATACGTTATACGTTATGCGGTATACGTTATACATTATACGTTATACGATATACCTTATACGTTATGCGTTATGCGTTCTTCGTTACACGTTATGCGTTATTCGGTATGCGTTATACGTTATACGTTATACGTTATACGTTATACGTTATACGTTATACGTTATACGTTATACGTTATACGTTATACGTTATACGTTATACGTTATACGTTATACGTTATACGTTATACGTTATACGTTATACGTTATACGTTATACGTTATACGATATACGCTATACGTTATACGTTATACGTTATATTTTATACGTTATACGTTATACGTTATACGTTATACGTTATACGTTATACGTTATACGTTATACGTTATACGTTATACGATATACGTTATACGTTATACGTTATACGATATACGTTATACGTTATACGTTATAGGTTATACGTTAAACGTTATACGTTGTACGTTATACGTTATACGTTATACGTTATACGTTATACGTTATACGTTATACGTTATACGTTATACGTTATACGTTATACGTTATACGTTATACGCTATACGTTACATGTTATACGTTATACGTAGTATGTAATGCGTCATACGTTTTACGTTATACGTTATACGGTATACGTTATACGTTGTACGTTACATGTTATACGTTATACGTTATACATTATACGGTATACGTTATGCGTTGTACGTTACATGTTATACGTTATACGTTATACGTTATACGATATACGTTATACGTTATACGCTATACGTTATACGTTATACGTTATACGTTATACGCTATACGTTACATGTTATATGTTATACATTATACGTTATACGTTATACGTTATACGTTATACGTTATACGTTATACGTTATACGTTATACGTCATAGGTTATACGTTATACGATATACGTTATACGTTATACGTTATACGTTATACGTTATACGTTATACGTTATACGTTATACGTTATACATTATACGTTATACGTTATACGTTATACGTTATACGTTATACGTCATAGGTTATACGTTATACGTTATGCGGTATACGTTATACATTATACGTTGTACGATATACCTTATACGTTATGCGTTATGCGTTCTTCGTTACACGTTATGCGTTATTCGGTATGCGTTATACGTTATACGTTATACGTTATACGTTATACGTTATACGTTATACGTTATACGTTATACGTTATACGTTATACGTTATATGTTATACGTTATACGTTATACGTTATACGTTATACGTTATACGTTATACGTTATACGCTATACGTTATACGTTATACGTTATATTTTATACGTTATACGTTATACGTTATACGTTATACGTTATACGTTATGCGTTATACGTTACACGTTACACGTTATACCTCATAGGTTATACGTTATACGTTATACGTTATACGTTATACGTTATACGTTATACGTTATACGTTATACGTCATAGGTTATACGTTATACGTTATACGTTATGCGTTATACGTTATGCGTTATACGTTATACGTTATACGTTATGCGTTATACATTGTACGATATTCGTTATACGTTATACGTTATTAGTTATACGTTATACGGTATACGTTATACGTTGTACGTTACATGTTATAAGTTATACGTTATACGTTATACGATATACGTTATACGTTAAACGTTATACGTTATACGTTATACGTTATACGTTATATGTTATACGTTATACATTATACGTTATACGTTATACGTTATACGTTATACGTTATACGTTATACGTTATACGTTATACGTTATACGTTATACGTTATACGTTATACGTTATACGTTATACGTTATACGTTATACGTTATACGTTATACGTCATAGGTTATACGTTATACGTTATGCGTTATACGTTATACATTATACGTTATACGATATACGTTATACGTTATGCGTTATGCGTTCTTCGTTACACGTTATACGTTATTCGGTATGCGTTATACGTTATACGTTATACGTTGTACGTTATACGTTATACGTTATACGTTATACGTTATACGTTATACGTTATACGATATACGTTATACGTTATACGTTATACGTTATACGTTATACGTTGTACGTCATACGTTATACGTTATACGTTATACGTTATACGTTATACGTTATACGTTATACGTTATACGTTATACGTTATACGCTATACGTTACATGTTATACGTTATACGTAGTATGTAATGCGTCATACGTTTTACGTTATACGTTATACGGTATACGTTATACGTTGTACGTTACATGTTATACGTTATACGTTATACGTTATACGGTATACGTTATGCGTTGTACGTTACATGTTATACGTTATACGTTATACGTTATACGATATACGTTATACGTTATACGTTATACGTTATATGTTATACGTTATACGTTATACGTTATACGCTATACGTTACATGTTATACGTTATACATTATACGTTATACGTTATACGTTATACGTTATACGTTATACGTTATACGTTATACGTTATACGTCATAGGTTATACGTTATACGATATACGTTATACGTTATACGTTATACGTTATACGTTATACGTCATAGGTTATACGTTATACGTTATGCGGTATACGTTATACATTATACGTTATACGATATACCTTATACGTTATGAGTTATGCGTTCTTCGTTACACGTTATGCGTTATTCGGTATGCGTTATACGTTATACGTTATACGTTATACGTTATACGTTATACGTTATACGTTATACGTTATACGTTATACGTTATACGTTACACGTTATACGTTATACGTTATACGTTATACGTTATACGTTATACGTTATACGTTATACGTTATACGTTATACGTTATACGTTATACGTTATACGTTATACGTTATACGTTATACGTTATACATTGTACGTTATACGTTATACGTTATACGTTATACGTTATACGTCATAGATTATACGTTATACGTTATGCGGTATACGTTATACATTATACGTTATACGATAAACGTTATACGTTATGCGTTATGCGTTCTTCGTTACACGTTATACGTTATTCGGTATGCGTTATACGTTATACGTTATACGTTATACGTTATACGTTATACGTTATACGTTATACGTTATACGTTATACGTTATACGTTATACGTTATACGTTATACGTTATATGTTATACGTTATACGTTATACGTTATACGTTGTACGTTATACGTTATGAGTTGTACGTTATACGTTATACGATATACGTTATACGTTATACGTTATTCGGTATGCGTTATACGTTATACGTTATACGTTATACGTTATACGTTATACGTTATACGTTATACGTTATACGTTATACGTTATACGTTATACGTTATACATTATACGTTACACGTTATACGTTATACGTTGTACGTTATACGTTATGAGTTGTACGATATACGTTATACGTTATACGTTATACGTTGTACGTTATACGTTATACGTTATACGTTATACGTTATACGTTATACGTTATACGTTTTACGTTATACGTTATACGTTATACGTTATACGTTATACGTTATACGTTATACGTTACACGTTAAACGTCATAGGTTATACGTTATACGTTATACGTTATACGTTATACGTTATACGTTATACGTTATACGTTATACGTTATACGTTATACGTTATACGTTATACGTTATACGTTATACGTTATACGTTATACGTTATACGTCATAGGTTATACATTATACGTTATACGTTATGCGTTATACGTTGTACGTTATACGTTATACGTTATGCGTTATGCTTTATACGTTGTACGATATTCGTTATACGTTATACGTTATTAGTTATACATTATACGTTATACGTTATACGTTATACGTTATACGTTATACGTTATACGTTATACGTTATACGTTATACGTTATACGTCATAGGTTATACGTTATACGTTATGCGTTATACGTTATACATTATACGTTATACGATATACGTTATACGTTATGCGTTATGCGTTCTTCGTTACACGTTATACGTTATTCGGTATGCGTTATACGTTATACGTTATACGTTATACGTTATACGTTATACGTTATACGTTATACGTTATACGTTATACGTTATACGATATACGTTATACGTTATACGTTATAGGTTATACGTTAAACGTTATACGTTATACGTTATACGTTATACGTTATACGTTATACGTTATACGTTATACGTTATACGTTATACGTTATACGTTATACGCTATACGTTACATGTTATACGTTATACGTAGTATGTAATGCGTCATACGTTTTACGTTATACGTTATACGGTATACGTTATACGTTGTACGTTACATGTTATACGTTATACGTTATACGTTATACGGTATACGTTATGCGTTGTACGTTACATGTTATACGATATACGTTATACGTTATACGATATACGTTATACGCTATACGTTACATGTTATACGTTATACATTATACGTTATACGTTATACGTTATACGTTATACGTTATACGTTATACGTTATACGTCATAGGTTATACGTTATACGATATACGTTATACGTTATACGTTATACGTTATACGTTATACGTTATACGTTATACGTTATACATTATACGTTATACGTTATACGTTATACGTTATACGTTATACGTCATAGGTTATACGTTATACGTTATACGTTATACGTTATACGTTATACGTTATACGTTATACGTTATACGTTATACGTTATACGTTATACGTTATACGTTATACGTTATACGTTATACGTTATACGTCATAGGTTATACATTATACGTTATACGTTATGCGTTATACGTTGTACGTTATACGTTATACGTTATGCGTTATGCTTTATACGTTGTACGATATTCGTTATACGTTATACGTTATTAGTTATACATTATACGTTATACGTTATACGTTATACGTTATACGTTATACGTTATACGTTATACGTTATACGTTATACGTTATACGTTATACGTTATACGTCATAGGTTATACGTTATACGTTATGCGTTATACGTTATACATTATACGTTATACGATATACGTTATACGTTATGCGTTATGCGTTCTTCGTTACACGTTATACGTTATTCGGTATGCGTTATACGTTATACGTTATACGTTATACGTTATACGTTATACGTTATACGTTATACGTTATACGTTATACGATATACGTTATACGTTATACGTTATATGTTATACGTTAAACGTTATACGTTATACGTTATACGTTATACGTTATACGTTATACGTTATACGTTCTTCGTTACACGTTATGCGTTATTCGGTATGCGTTATACGTTATACGTTATACGTTATACGTTATACGTTATACGTTATACGTTATACGTTATACGTTATACGTTATACGTTATACGTTATACGTTATACGTTATACGTCATACGTTATACGTTATACGTTATACGTTATACGTTATACGTTATACGTTATACGTTATACGTTATACATTGTACGTTATACGTTATACGTTATACGTTATACGTTATACGTTATACGTCATAGATTATACGTTATACGTTATGCGGTATACGTTATACATTATACGTTTTACGATAAACGTTATACGTTATGCGTTATGCGTTCTTCGTTACACGTTATACGTTATTCGGTATGCGTTATACGTTATACGTTATACGTTATACGTTATACGTTATACGTTATACGTTATACGTTATACGTTATACGTTATACGTTATACGTTATACGTTATACGTTATACGTTATACGTTATACGTTATACGTTATACGTTGTACGTTATACGTTATGAGTTGTACGTTATACGTTATACGTTATACGTTATACGTTATACGTTATTCGGTATGCGTTATACGTTATACGTTATACGTTATACGTTATACGTTATACGTTATACGTTATACGTTATACGTTATACGTTATACGTTATACGTTATACATTATACGTTATACGTTATACGTTATACGTTATACGTTATACGTTATACGTTATACATTGTACGTTATACGTTATACGTTATACGTTATACGTTATACGTCATAGATTATACGTTATACGTTATGCGGTATACGTTATACATTATACGTTATACGTTATACGTTATACGTTATACGTTATACGTTATACGTTATACGTTATACGTTATACATTGTACGTTATACGTTATACGTTATACGTTATACGTTATACGTTATACGTTATACGTTATACGTTATACGTTATACGTTATACGTTATACGTTATACGTTATACGTTATACGTTATACGTTATACGTTATACGTTATACGTTATACGCTATACGTTACATGTTATACGTTATACGTAGTATGTAATGCGTCATACGTTTTACGTTATACGTTATACGGTATACGTTATACGTTGTACGTTACATGTTATACGTTATACGTTATACGTTATACGGTATACGTTATGCGTTGTACGTTACATGTTATACGTTATACGTTATACGTTATACGATATACGTTATACGTTATACGTTATATGTTATACGTTATACGTTATACGTTATACGTTACATGTTATACGTTATACATTATACGTTATACGTTATACGTTATACGTTATACGTTATACGTTATACGTTATACGTTATACGTCATAGGTTATACGTTATACGATATACGTTATACGTTATACGTTATACGTTATACGTTATACGTCATAGGTTATACGATATACGTTATGCGGTAAACGTTATACATTATACGTTATACGATATACCTTATACGTTATGAGTTATGCGTTCTTCGTTACACGTTATGCGTTATTAGGTATGCGTTATACGTTATACGTTATACGTTATACGTTATACGTTATACGTTATACGTTATACGTTATACGTTATACGTTATACGTTATACGTTATACATTATACGTTATACGTTATACGTTATACGTTATACGTTATACGTTATACGTTATACATTGTACGTTATACGTTATACGTTATACGTTATACGTTATACGTCATAGATTATACGTTATACGTTATGCGGTATACGTTATACATTATACGTTATACGATAAACGTTATACGTTATGCGTTATGCGTTCTTCGTTACACTTTATACGTTATTCGGTATGCGTTATACGTTATACGTTATACGCTGTACGTTATACGTTATACGTTATACGTTATACGTTATACGTTATACGTTATACGTTATACGTTATACGTTATACGTTATACGTTATACGTCATAGGTTATACGTTATACGTTATACGTTATGCGTTATACGTTATGCGTTATACGTTATACGTTATACGTTATGCGTTATACGTTATACGTTATACGTTATACGTTATACGTTATACGCTATACGTTATACGTTACACGTTACACGTTATACCTCATAGGTTATACGTTATACGTTATACGTTACACGTTATACGTTATACGTTATACGTTATACGTTATACGTTATACGTTATACGTTATACGTTATACGTCATACGTTATACGTTATACGTTATACGTTATACGTTATACGTTATACGTTATACGTTATACATTATACGTTATACGTTATACATTACATGTTATGCGTTATACGTTATGCGTTATACGTTATACGTTATACGTTATACGTTATACGTTATACGTTATACGTTATACGTTATACGTTATACGTTATACGTTATACGTTATACGTTATACGTTATACGTTATACGTTATACGTTATACGTTATACGTTATACGTTATATGTTATACGTTATACATTATACGTTATACGTTATACGTTATACGTTATACGTTATACGTTATACGTTATACGTTATGCGTTATACGTTATGCGTTATACGTTATACGTTATACGTTATGCGTTATACGTTATACGTTATACGTTATAAGTTATACTTTATACGTTATACATTATACGTTATACGTCAAACGTTATACCTCATAGGTTATACGTTATACGTTATACGTTATACGTTATACGTTATACGTTATACGTTATACGTTATACGTCATAGGTTATACGTTATACGTTATACGTTATGCGTTATACGTTATGCGTTATACGTTATACGTTATACGTTCTGCGTTATACGTTGTACGATATTCGTTATACGTTATACGTTATTAGTTATACGTTATACGGTATACGTTATACGTTGTACGTTACATGTTATAAGTTATACGTTATACGTTATACGATATACGTTATACGTCAAACGTTATACGTTATACGTTATACGTTATATGTTATACGTTATACATTATACGTTATACGTTATACGTTATACGTTATACGTTATACGTTACACGTTATACGTTGTACGTTATACGTTATACGTTATACGTTATACGTTATACGTTATACGTTATACGTTATACGTTATACGTTATACGTTATACGTTTTACGTTATACGTTATACGTTACACGTTATACGTTATACGTTATACGTTATACGTTATACGTTATACGTTATACGTTATACGTTATACGTTATACGTTATACGTTATACGTTATACGTTATACGTTATACGTTATACATTATACGTTATACGTTATACGTTATACGTTATACATTATACGTTACACGTTATACGTTATACGTTATACGTTATACGTTATACGTTATACGCTATACGTTATACGTTATACGTTATACGTTGTACGTTATACGTTATACGTTATACGTTATACGTTATACGTTATACGTTATACGTTATACGTCATAATTTATACGTTATACGTTATACGTTATGCGTTATACGTTATGCGTTATACGTTATACGTTATACGTTATGCGTTATATGTTGTACGATATTCGTTATACGTTATACGTTATTAGTTATACGTTATACGGTATACGTTATACGTTGTACGTTACATGTTATATGTTATACGTTATACGTTATACGATATACGTTATACGTTAAACGTTATACGTTATACGTTATACGTTATATGTTATACGTTATACATTATATGTTATACGTTATACGTTATACGTTATACGTTATACGTTATACATTATAAGTTATACGTTATACGTTATACGTTATACGTTACACGTTATACCTCATAGGTTATACGTTATACGTTATACGTTATACGTTATACGTTATACGTTATACGTTATACGTTATACGTTATACGTTATACGTTATACGTTATACGTTATACGTTATACGTTATACGTTATACGTTATACGTTGTACGTTATACGTTATGTGTTGTACGTTATACGTTATACGTTATACGTTATACGTTATACGTTATTCGGTATGCGTTATACGTTATACGTTATACGTTATACGTTATACGTTATACGTCATAGGTTATACGTTATACGATATACGTTATACGTTATACGTTATACGTTATACGTTATACGTCATAGGTTATACGTTATACGTTATGCGGTAAACGTTATACATTATACGTTATACGATATACCTTATACGTTATGAGTTATGCGTTCTTCGTTACACGTTATGCGTTATTAGGTATGCGTTATACGTTATACGTTATACGTTATACGTTATACGTTATACGTTATACGTTATACGTTATACGTTATACGTTATACGTTATACGTTATACGTTATACGTTATACGTTATACGTTATACGTTATACGTTATACGTTATACGTTATACGTTATACGTTATACGTTATACGTTATACGTTATACGTTATACGTTATACGTTATACGTTATACGTTATACGTTATACATTGTACGTTATACGTTATACGTTATACGTTATACGTTATACGTCATAGATTATACGTTATACGTTATGCGGTATACGTTATACATTATACGTTATACGATAAACGTTATACGTTATACGTTATACGTTATACGTTATACGTTATACGTCATAATTTATACGTTATACGTTATACGTTATGCGTTATACGTTATGCGTTATACGTTATACGTTATACGTTATGCGTTATATGTTGTACGATATTCGTTATACGTTATACGTTATTAGTTATACGTTATACGGTATACGTTATACGTTGTACGTTACATGTTATATGTTATACGTTATACGTTATACGATATACGTTATACGTTGAACGTTATACGTTATACGTTATACGTTATATGTTATACGTTATACATTATACGTTATACGTTATACGTTATACGTTATACGTTATACGTTATACGTTATACGTTATACATTATACGTTATACGTTATACGTTATACGTTATACATTATACGTTACACGTTATACGTTATACGTTATACGTTTTACGTTATACGTTATACGGTATACGTTATACGTTGTACGTTACATGTTATACGTTATACGTTATACGTTATACGGTATACGTTATGCGTTGTACGTTACATGTTATACGTTATACGTTATACGTTATACGATATACGTTATACGTTATACGTTATATGTTATACGTTATACGTTATACGTTATACGCTATACGTTACATGTTATACGTTATACATTATACGTTATACGTTATACGTTATACGTTATACGTTATACGTTATACGTTATACGTTATACGTCATAGGTTATACGTTATACGATATACGTTATACGTTATACGTTATACGTTATACGTTATACGTCATAGGTTATACGTTATACGTTATGCGGTAAACGTTATACATTATACGTTATACGATATACCTTATACGTTATGAGTTATGCGTTCTTCGTTACACGTTATGCGTTATTAGGTATGCGTTATACGTTATACGTTATACGTTATACGTTATACGTTATACGTTATACGTTATACGTTATACGTTATACGTTATACGTTATACGTTATACGTTATACGTTATACGTTATACGTTATACGTTATACGTTATACGTTATACGTTATACGTTATACGTTATACGTTATACGTTATACGTTATACGTTATACGTTATACGTTATACGTTATACATTGTACGTTATACGTTATACGTTATACGTTATACGTTATACGTCATAGATTATACGTTATACGTTATGCGGTATACGTTATACATTATACGTTATACGATAAACGTTATACGTTATGCGTTATGCGTTCTTCGTTACACGTTATACGTTATTCGGTATGCGTTATACGTTATACGTTATACGTTATACGTTATACGTTATACGTTATACGTTATACGTTATACGTTATACGTTATACGTTATACGTTATACGTTATACGTTATACGTTATACGTTATACGTTATACGTTATACGTTATACGTTATACGTTGTACGTTATACGTTATGAGTTGTACGTTATACGTTATACGTTATACGTTATACGTTATACGTTATTCGGTATGCGTTATACGTTATACGTTATACGTTATACGTTATACGTTATACGTTATACGTTATACGTTATACGTTATACGTTATACGTTATACGTCATAGGTTATACATTATACGTTATACGTTATGCGTTATACGTTGTACGTTATACGTTATACGTTATGCGTTATGCTTTATACGTTGTACGATATTCGTTATACGTTATACGTTATTAGTTATACATTATACGTTATACGTTATACGTTATACGTTATACGTTATACGTTATACGTTATACGTTATACGTTATACGTTATACGTCATAGGTTATACGTTATACGTTATGCGTTATACGTTATACATTATACGTTATACGATATACGTTATACGTTATGCGTTATGCGTTCTTCGTTACACGTTATACGTTATACGTTATACGTTATACGATATACGTTATACGCTATACGTTACATGTTATACGTTATACATTATACGTTATACGTTATACGTTATACGTTATACGTTATACGTTATACGTTATACGTTATACGTTATACGTTATACGTTATACGTCATAGGTTATACGTTATACGATATACGTTATACGTTATACGTTATACGTTATACGTTATACGTTATACGTTATACGTTATACGTTATACATTATACGTTATACGTTATACGTTATACGTTATACGTTATACGTCATAGGTTATACGTTATACGTTATGCGGTATACGTTATACATTATACGTTATACGATATACCTTATACGTTATGCGTTATGCGTTCTTCGTTACACGTTATGCGTTATTCGGTATGCGTTATACGTTATACGTTATACGTTATACGTTATACGTTATACGTTATACGTTATACGTTATACGTTATACGTTATACGTTATACGTTATACGTTATACGTTATACGTTATACGTTATACGTTATACGTTATACGTTATACGTTATACGTTATACGTTATACGTTATACGTTATACGTTATACGTTATACGTTATACGTTATACGTTATACGTTATACGTTATACGTTATACATTGTACGTTATACGTTATACGTTATACGTTATACGTTATACGTCATAGATTATACGTTATACGTTATGCGGTATACGTTATACATTATACGTTATACGATAAACGTTATACGTTATGCGTTATGCGTTCTTCGTTACACGTTATACGTTATTCGGTATGCGTTATACGTTATACGTTATACGTTATACGTTATACGTTATACGTTATACGTTATACGTTATACGTTATACGTTATACGTTATACGTTATACGTTATACGTTATACGTTATACGTTATACGTTATACGTTATACGTTATACGTTATACGTTGTACGTTATACGTTATGAGTTGTACGTTATACGTTATACGTTATACGTTATACGTTATACGTTATTCGGTATGCGTTATACGTTATACGTTATACGTTATACGTTATACGTTATACGTTATACGTTATACGTTATACGTTATACGTTATACGTTATACGTCATAGGTTATACATTATACGTTATACGTTATGCGTTATACGTTGTACGTTATACGTTATACGTTATGCGTTATGCTTTATACGTTGTACGATATTCGTTATACGTTATACGTTATTAGTTATACATTATACGTTATACGTTATACGTTATACGTTATACGTTATACGTTATACGTTATACGTTATACGTTATACGTTATACGTCATAGGTTATACGTTATACGTTATGCGTTATACGTTATACATTATACGTTATACGATATACGTTATACGTTATGCGTTATGCGTTCTTCGTTACACGTTATACGTTATACGTTATACGTTATACGATATACGTTATACGCTATACGTTACATGTTATACGTTATACATTATACGTTATACGTTATACGTTATACGTTATACGTTATACGTTATACGTTATACGTTATACGTTATACGTTATACGTTATACGTCATAGGTTATACGTTATACGATATACGTTATACGTTATACGTTATACGTTATACGTTATACGTTATACGTTATACGTTATACGTTATACATTATACGTTATACGTTATACGTTATACGTTATACGTTATACGTCATAGGTTATACGTTATACGTTATGCGGTATACGTTATACATTATACGTTATACGATATACCTTATACGTTATGCGTTATGCGTTCTTCGTTACACGTTATGCGTTATTCGGTATGCGTTATACGTTATACGTTATACGTTATACGTTATACGTTATACGTTATACGTTATACGTTATACGTTATACGTTATACGTTATACGTTATACGTTATACGTTATACGTTATACGTTATACGTTATACGTTATACGTTATACGTTATACGTTATACGTTATACGTTATACGTTATACGTTATACGTTATACATTGTACGTTATACGTTATACGTTATACGTTATACGTTATACGTCATAGATTATACGTTATACGTTATGCGGTATACGTTATACATTATACGTTATACGATAAACGTTATACGTTATGCGTTATGCGTTCTTCGTTACACTTTATACGTTATTCGGTATGCGTTATACGTTATACGTTATACGTTATACGTTATACGTTATACGTTATACGTTATACGTTATACGTTATACGTTATACGTTATACGTTATACGTTATACGTTATACGTTATACGTTATACGTTATACGTTATACGTTATACGTTATACGTTATACGCTATACGTTATACGTTATACATTATATTTTATACGTTATACGTTATACGTTATACGTTATACGTTATACGTTATACGTTACACGTTACACGTTATACCTCATAGGTTATACGTTATACGTTATACGTTATACGTTATACGTTATACGTTATACGTTATACGTCATAGGTTATACGTTATACGTTATACGTTATGCGTTATACGTTATGCGTTATACGTTATACGTTATACGTTATGCGTTATACGTTATACGTTATACGTTATACGTTATACGTTATACGCTATACGTTATACGTTACACGTTACACGTTATACCTCATAGGTTATACGTTATACGTTATACGTTACACGTTATACGTTATACGTTATACGTTATACGTTATACGTTATACGTTATACGTTATACGCTATACGTTATACGTTACACGTTACACGTTATACCTCATAGGTTATACGTTATACGTTATACGTTACACGTTATACGTTATACGTTATACGTTATACGTTATACATTATACGTTATACGTTATACATTACATGTTATGCGTTATACGTTATGCGTTATACGTTATACGTTATACATTATACGTTATACGTTATACGTTATACGTTATACGTTATACGTTATACGTTATACGTTATACGTTATACGTTATACGTTATACGTTATACGTTATACGTTATACGTTATACGTTATACGTTATACGTTATATGTTATACGTTATACCTTATACGTTATACGTTATACGTTATACGTTATACGTTATACGTTATACGTTATACGTTATGCGTTATACGTTATGCGTTATACGTTATACGTTATACGTTATGCGTTATACGTTGTACGATATTCGTTATACGTTATACGATATTAGTTATACGTTATACGGTATACGTTATACGTTGTACGTTACATGTTATAAGTTATACGTTATACGTTATACGATATACGTTATACGTCAAACGTTATACCTCATAGGTTATACGTTATACGTTATACGTTATACGTTATACGTTATACGTTATACGTTATACGTTATACGTTATACGTCATAGGCTATACGTTATACGTTATACGTTATGCGTTATACGTTATGCGTTATACGTTATACGTTATACGTTATGCGTTATACGTTGTACGATATTCGTTATACGTTATACGTTATACGTTATACGTTATACGTTATACGTTATACGTTATACGTTATACGTTATACGTTATACGTTATACGTTATACGTTATACGTTATACATTATACGTTATACGTTATACGTTATACGTTATACATTATACGTTACACGTTATACGTTATACGTTATACGTTATACGTTATACGTTATACGCTATACGTTATACGTTATACGTTATACGTTGTACGTTATACGTTATACGTTATACGTTATACGTTATACGTTATACGTTATACGTTATACGTCATAATTTATACGTTATACGTTATACGTTATGCGTTATACGTTATGCGTTATACGTTATACGTTATACGTTATGCGTTATATGTTGTACGATATTCGTTATACGTTATACGTTATTAGTTATACGTTATACGGTATACGTTATACGTTGTACGTTACATGTTATAAGTTATACGTTATACGTTATACGATATACGTTATACGTCAAACGTTATACGTTATACGTTATAAGTTATATGTTATACGTTATACATTATACGTTATACGTTATACGTTATACGTTATACGTTATACGTTATACGTTATACGTTATACGTTATACGTTATACGTTATACGTTATACGTTATACGTTATACGTTATACGTTATACGTTATACGTTATACGTTATACGTTATACGTCATAGATTATACGTTATACGTTATGCGGTATACGTTATACATTATACGTTATACGATAAACGTTATACGTTATGCGTTATGCGTTCTTCGTTACACGTTATACGTTATTCGGTATGCGTTATACGTTATACGTTATACGTTATACGTTATACGTTATACGTTATACGTTATACGTTATACGTTATACGTTATACGTTATACGTTATACGTTATACGTTATACGTTATACGTTATACGTTATACGTTATACGTTGTACGTTATACGTTATGAGTTGTACGTTATACGTTATACGTTATACGTTATACGTTATACGTTATTCGGTATGCGTTATACGTTATACGTTATACGTTATACGTTATACGTTATACGTTATACGTTATACGTTATACGTTATACGTTATACGTTATACGTTATACGTCATAGGTTATACATTATACGTTATACGTTATGCGTTATACGTTGTACGTTATACGTTATACGTTATGCGTTATGCTTTATACGTTGTACGATATTCGTTATACGTTATACGTTATTAGTTATACATTATACGTTATACGTTATACGTTATACGTTATACGTTATACGTTATACGTTATACGTTATACGTTATACGTTATACGTCATAGGTTATACGTTATACGTTATGCGTTATACGTTATACATTATACGTTATACGATATACGTTATACATTACATGTTATGCGTTATACGTTATGCGTTATACGTTATACGTTATACATTATACGTTATACGTTATACGTTATACGTTATACGTTATACGTTATACGTTATACGTTATACGTTATACGTTATACGTTATACGTTATACGTTATACGTTATACGTTATACGTTATACGTTATACGTTATACGTTATACGTTATACGTTATATGTTATACGTTATACATTATACGTTATACGTTATACGTTATACGTTATACGTTATACGTTATACGTTATACGTTATGCGTTATACGTTATGCGTTATACGTTATACGTTATACGTTATGCGTTATACGTTGTACGATATTCGTTATACGTTATACGATATTAGTTATACGTTATACGTTATACGTTATACGTTATACGTTATACGTTATACGTTATACGTTATACGTTATACGTTATACGTTATACGTTATACGTTATACGTTATACGTTATACGTTATACGTTATATGTTATACGTTATACATTATACGTTATACGTTATACGTTATACGTTATAGGTTATACGTTATACGTTATACGTTATGCGTTATACGTTATGCGTTATACGTTATACGTTATACGTTATGCGTTATACGTTGTACGATATTCGTTATACGTTATACGATATTAGTTATACGTTATACGGTATACGTTATACGTTGTACGTTACATGTTATAAGTTATACGTTATACGTTATACGATATACGTTATACGTCAAACGTTATACCTCATAGGTTATACGTTATACGTTATACGTTATACGTTATACGTTATACGTTATACGTTATACGTTATACGTCATAGGTTATACGTTATACGTTATACGTTATGCGTTATACGTTATGCGTTATACGTTATACGTTATACGTTATGCGTTATACGTTGTACGATATTCGTTATACGTTATACGTTATACGTTATACGTTATACGTTATACGTTATACGTTATACGTTATACGTTATACGTTATACGTTATACGTTATACGTTATACGTTATACGTTATACGTTATACGTTATACATTATACGTTATACATTATACGTTACACGTTATACGTTATACGTTATACGTTATACGTTATACGTTATACGCTATACGTTATACGTTATACGTTATACGTTGTACGTTATACGTTATACGTTATACGTTATACGTTATACGTTATACGTTATACGTTATACGTCATAATTTATACGTTATACGTTATACGTTATGCGTTATACGTTATGCGTTATACGTTATACGTTATACGTTATGCGTTATATGTTGTACGATATTCGTTATACGTTATACGTTATTAGTTATACGTTAAACGGTATACGTTATACGTTGTACGTTACATGTTATAAGTTATACGTTATACGTTATACGATATACGTTATACGTCAAACGTTATACGTTATACGTTATACGTTATATGTTATACGTTATACATTATACGTTATACGTTATACGTTATACGTTATACGTTATACGTTATACGTTATACGTTATACGTTATACGTTATACGTTATACGTTATACGTTATACGTTATACGTTATACGTTATACGTTATACGTTATACATTATACGTTACACGTTATACGTTATACGTTATACGTTATACGTTATACGTTATACGCTATACGTTATACGTTATACGTTACACGTTGTACGTTATACGTTATACGTTATACGTTATACGTTATACGTTATACGTTATACGTTATACGTCATAATTTATACGTTATACGTTATACGTTATGCGTTATACGTTATGCGTTATACGTTATACGTTATACGTTATGCGTTATATGTTGTACGATATTCGTTATACGTTATACGTTATTAGTTATACGTTATACGGTATACGTTATACGTTGTACGTTACATGTTATATGTTATACGTTATACGTTATACGATATACGTTATACGTTAAACGTTATACGTTATACGTTATACGTTATATGTTATACGTTATACATTATACGTTATACGTTATACGTTATACGTTATACGTTATACGTTATACGTTATAAGTTATACGTTATACGTTATATGTTATACGTTACACGTTATACCTCATAGGTTATACGTTATACGTTATACGTTATACGTTATACGTTATACGTTATACGTTATACGTTATACGTTATACGTTATACGTTATACGTTATACGTTATACGTTTTACGTTATACGTTATACGTTACACGTTACACGTTATACCTCATAGGTTATACGTTATACGTTATACGTTATACGTTATACGTTATACATTATACGTTATACGTTATACGTTATACGTTATACGTTATACGTTATACGTTATACGTCATAGGTTATACGTTATACGTTATACGTTATGCGTTATACGTTATGCGTTATACGTTATACGTTATACGTTATGCGTTATACGTTGTACGATATTCGTTATACGTTATACGTTATTAGTTATACGTTATACGGTATACGTTATACGTTGTACGTTACATGTTATAAGTTATACGTTATACGTTATACGATATACGTTATACGTTAAACGTTATACGTTATACGTTATACGTTATATGTTATACGTTATACATTATACGTTATACGTTATACGTTATACGTTATACGTTATACGTTACACGTTATACGTTATACGTTATACGTTATACGTTATACGTTATACGTTACACGTTACACGTTATACCTCATAGGTTATACGTTATACGTTATACGTTATACGTTATACGTTATACGTTATACGTTATACGTTATACGTTATACGTTATACGTTATATGTTATACGTTATACATTATACGTTATACGTTATACGTTATACGTTATACGTTATACGTTATACGTTATACGTTATACGTTATACGTTATACGTTATACGTTATACGTTATACGTTATACGTTATACGTTATACGTTATACGTTATACATTATACGTTACACGTTATACGTTATACGTTATACGTTATACGTTATACGTTATACGCTATACGTTATACGTTATACGTTACACGTTGTACGTTATACGTTATACGTTATACGTTATACGTCATAGGTTATACGTTATACGTTATACGTTATGCGTTATACGTTATGCGTTATACGTTATACGTTATACGTTATGCGTTATACGTTGTACGATATTCGTTATACGTTATACGTTATACGTTATACGTTATACGTTATACGTTATACGTTATACGTTATACGTTATACGTTATACGTTATACGTTATACGTTATACGTTATACGTTATACGTTATACGTTATACATTATACGTTATACATTATACGTTACACGTTATACGTTATACGTTATACGTTATACGTTATACGTTATACGCTATACGTTATACGTTATACGTTATACGTTGTACGTTATACGTTATACGTTATACGTTATACGTTATACGTTATACGTTATACGTTATACGTCATAATTTATACGTTATACGTTATACGTTATGCGTTATACGTTATGCGTTATACGTTATACGTTATACGTTATGCGTTATATGTTGTACGATATTCGTTATACGTTATACGTTATTAGTTATACGTTAAACGGTATACGTTATACGTTGTACGTTACATGTTATAAGTTATACGTTATACGTTATACGATATACGTTATACGTCAAACGTTATACGTTATACGTTATACGTTATATGTTATACGTTATACATTATACGTTATACGTTATACGTTATACGTTATACGTTATACGTTATACGTTATACGTTATACGTTATACGTTATACGTTATACGTTATACGTTATACGTTATACGTTATACGTTATACGTTATACGTTATACATTATACGTTACACGTTATACGTTATACGTTATACGTTATACGTTATACGTTATACGCTATACGTTATACGTTATACGTTACACGTTGTACGTTATACGTTATACGTTATACGTTATACGTTATACGTTATACGTTATACGTTATACGTCATAATTTATACGTTATACGTTATACGTTATGCGTTATACGTTATGCGTTATACGTTATACGTTATACGTTATGCGTTATATGTTGTACGATATTCGTTATACGTTATACGTTATTAGTTATACGTTATACGGTATACGTTATACGTTGTACGTTACATGTTATATGTTATACGTTATACGTTATACGATATACGTTATACGTTAAACGTTATACGTTATACGTTATACGTTATATGTTATACGTTATACATTATACGTTATACGTTATACGTTATACGTTATACGTTATACGTTATACGTTATAAGTTATACGTTATACGTTATATGTTATACGTTACACGTTATACCTCATAGGTTATACGTTATACGTTATACGTTATACGTTATACGTTATACGTTATACGTTATACGTTATACGTTATACGTTATACGTTATACGTTATACGTTATACGTTTTACGTTATACGTTATACGTTACACGTTACACGTTATACCTCATAGGTTATACGTTATACGTTATACGTTATACGTTATACGTTATACATTATACGTTATACGTTATACGTTATACGTTATACGTTATACGTTATACGTTATACGTCATAGGTTATACGTTATACGTTATACGTTATGCGTTATACGTTATGCGTTATACGTTATACGTTATACGTTATGCGTTATACGTTGTACGATATTCGTTATACGTTATACGTTATTAGTTATACGTTATACGGTATACGTTATACGTTGTACGTTACATGTTATAAGTTATACGTTATACGTTATACGATATACGTTATACGTTAAACGTTATACGTTATACGTTATACGTTATATGTTATACGTTATACATTATACGTTATACGTTATACGTTATACGTTATACGTTATACGTTACACGTTATACGTTATACGTTATACGTTATACGTTATACGTTATACGTTACACGTTACACGTTATACCTCATAGGTTATACGTTATACGTTATACGTTATACGTTATACGTTATACGTTATACGTTATACGTTATACGTTATACGTTATACGTTATACGTTATACGTTATACGTTATACGTTTTACGTTATACGTTATACGTTACACGTTATACGTTATACGTTATACGTTACATGTTATAAGTTATACGTTATACGTTATACGATATACGTTATACGTTAAACGTTATACGTTATACGTTATACGTTATACGTTATATGTTATACGTTATACATTATACGTTATACGTTATACGTTATACGTTATACGTTATACGTTATACGTTATACGTTGTACGTTATACGTTATACGTTATACGTTATACGTTATACGTTACACGTTACACGTTATACCTCATAGGTTATTCGTTATATGTTATACGTTATACGTTATACGTTATACGTTATACGTTATACGTTATACGTTATACGTTATACGTTATACGTTATACGTTATACGTTTTACGTTATACGTTATACGTTACACGTTATACGTTATACGTTATACGTTATACGTTATACGTTATACGTTATACGTTATACGTTATACGTTATACGTTATACGTTATACGTTATACGTTATACGTTATACATTATACGTTATACGTTATACATTATACGTTACACGTTATACGTTATACGTTATACGTTATACGTTTTACGATATACGATGTACGTTATACTTTATACGTTATACGTTATACGTTATACTTTATACGTTATAGGTGTTACGTTATACGTTATACGTTATACGTTATTCGTAATACGTTATACTTTATACGTTATACTTTGTACGTTATACGTTATACGTTATACGTTATACATTATACGTTATACGTTATACATTACATGTTATGCGTTATACGTTATGCGTTATACGTTATACGTTATACGTTATACGTTATACGTTATACGTTATACGTTATACGTTATACGTTATACGTTATACGTTATACGTTATACGTTATACGTTATACGTTATACGTTATACGTTATACGTTATACGTTATACGTTATACGATATACGTTATACGTTATACGTTATAGGTTATACGTTAAACGTTAAACGTTATACGTTATACGTTATACGTTATACGTTATACGTTATACGTTATACGTTATACGTTATACGTTATACGTTATACGTTATACGCTATACGTTACATGTTATACGTTATACGTAGTATGTAATGCGTCATACGTTTTACGTTATACGTTATACGGTATACGTTATACGTTGTACGTTACATGTTATACGTTATACGTTATACGTTATACGGTATACGTTATGCGTTGTACGTTACATGTTATACGTTATACGTTATACGTTATGCGATATACGTTATACGCTATACGTTACATGTTATACGTTATACATTATACGTTATACGTTATACGTTATACGTTATACGTTATACGTTATACGTTATACGTCATAGGTTATACGTTATACGATATACGTTATACGTTATACGTTATACGTTATACGTTATACGTTATACGTTATACGTTATACGTTATACGTTATACATTATCCGTTATACGTTATACGTTATACGTTATACGTTATACGTCATAGGTTATACGTTATACGTTATGCGGTATACGTTATACATTATACGTTATACGATATACGTTATACGTTATGCGTTATGCGTTCTTCGTTACACGTTATTCGTTATTCGGTATGCGTTATACGTTATGCGTTATACGTTATGCGTTATACGTTATACGTTATACGTTATGCGTTATACGTTGTACGATATTCGTTATACATTATACGTTATTAGTTATACGTTATACGGTATACGTTCTTCGTTACACGTTATGCGTTATTCGGTATGCGTTATACGTTATACGTTATACGTTATACGTTAGACGTTATACGTTATACGTTATACGTTATACGTTATACATTATACGTTATACGTTATACGTTATACGTTATACGTTATACGTCATAGGTTATACGTTATACGTTATGCGGTATACGTTATACATTATACGTTATACGATATACGTTATACGTTATGCGTTATGCGTTCTTCGTTACACGTTATACGTTATTCGGTATGCGTTATACGTTATGCGTTATACGTTATGCGTTATACGTTATACGTTATACGTTATGCGTTATACGTTGTACGATATTCGTTATACATTATACGTTATTAGTTATACGTTATACGGTATACGTTATACGTTGTACGTTACATGTTATAAGTTATACGTTATACGTTATACGATATACGTTATACGTTAAACGTTATACGTTATACGTTATACGTTATTCGTTATATGTTATACGTTATACATTATACGTTATACGTTATACGTTATACGTTATTCGTTATACGTTATACGTTATACGTTATACGTTATACGTTATACGTTATACGTTACACGTTACACGTTATACCTCATAGGTTATACGTTATACGTTATACGTTATACGTTATACGTTATACGTTATACGTTATACGTTATACGTTATACGTTATACGTTATACGTTATACGTTATACGTTATACGTTTTACGTTATACGTTATACGTTACACGTTATACGATATACGTTATACGTTATACGTTATTCGTTATACGTTATACGTTATACGTTATACTTTATACGTTATACGTTATACGTTTTACGTTATACGTAATACGTTATACGTTATACGTTATACGTTATACGTTATACGTTATACGTTATGCATTATTCGCTATACGTTATGCGTTATACGATATACGTTATGCGTTATAGTATATATGTTATACGTTTTACGTTCTTCGTTATACGTTCTTCGTTACACGTTATACGTTATACGTTATACGTTATACGTTATACGTTATACGTTATACGTTATACGTTATACTTTATACGTTATACGTTATACGTTATACGTTATACGTTATACGTTATACGTTATACGTAATACGTTATACGTTATACGTTATACGTTATACGTTATACGTTATACGTTATGCATTATTCGCTATACGTTATGCGTTATACGATATACGTTATGCGTTATAGTATATATGTTATACGTTTTACGTTCTTCGTTATACGTTCTTCGTTACACGTTATACGTTATACGTTATACGTTATACGTTATACGTTATACGTTATACGTTATACGTTATACGTTATACGTTATACGTTATACGCTATACGTTACATGTTATACGTTATACGTAGTATGTAATGCGTCATACGTTTTACGTTATACGTTATACGGTATACGTTATACGTTGTACGTTACATGTTATACGTTATACGTTATACGTTATACGGTATACGTTATGCGTTGTACGTTACATGTTATACGTTATACGTTATACGTTATGCGATATACGTTATACGCTATACGTTACATGTTATACGTTATACATTATACGTTATACGTTATACGTTATACGTTATACGTTATACGTTATACGTTATACGTCATAGGTTATACGTTATACGATATACGTTATACGTTATACGTTATACGTTATACGTTATACGTTATACGTTATACGTTATACGTTATACATTATCCGTTATACGTTATACGTTATACGTTATACGTTATACGTCATAGGTTATACGTTATACGTTATGCGGTATACGTTATACATTATACGTTATACGATATACGTTATACGTTATGCGTTATGCGTTCTTCGTTACACGTTATACGTTATTCGGTATGCGTTATACGTTATGCGTTATACGTTATGCGTTATACGTTATACGTTATACGTTATGCGTTATACGTTGTACGATATTCGTTATACATTATACGTTATTAGTTATACGTTATACGGTATACGTTCTTCGTTACACGTTATGCGTTATTCGGTATGCGTTATACGTTATACGTTATACGTTATACGTTAGACGTTATACGTTATACGTTATACGTTATACGTTATACATTATACGTTATACGTTATACGTTATACGTTATACGTTATACGTCATAGGTTATACGTTATACGTTATGCGGTATACGTTATACATTATACGTTATACGATATACGTTATACGTTATGCGTTATGCGTTCTTCGTTACACGTTATACGTTATTCGGTATGCGTTATACGTTATGCGTTATACGTTATGCGTTATACGTTATACGTTATACGTTATGCGTTATACGTTGTACGATATTCGTTATACATTATACGTTATTAGTTATACGTTATACGGTATACGTTATACGTTGTACGTTACATGTTATAAGTTATACGTTATACGTTATACGATATACGTTATACGTTAAACGTTATACGTTATACGTTATACGTTATTCGTTATATGTTATACGTTATACATTATACGTTATACGTTATACGTTATACGTTATTCGTTATACGTTATACGTTATACGTTATACGTTATACGTTATACGTTATACGTTACACGTTACACGTTATACCTCATAGGTTATACGTTATACGTTATACGTTATACGTTATACGTTATACGTTATACGTTATACGTTATACGTTATACGTTATACGTTATACGTTATACGTTATACGTTATACGTTATACGTTACGTTATACGTTATACGTTACACGTTATACGATATACGTTATACGTTATACGTTATTCGTTATACGTTATACGTTATACGTTATACTTTATACGTTATACGTTATACGTTTTACGTTATACGTAATACGTTATACGTTATACGTTATACGTTATACGTTATACGTTATACGTTATGCATTATTCGCTATACGTTATGCGTTATACGATATACGTTATGCGTTATAGTATATATGTTATACGTTTTACGTTCTTCGTTATACGTTCTTCGTTACACGTTATACGTTATACGTTATACGTTATACGTTATACGTTATACGTTATACGTTATACGTTATACTTTATACGTTATACGTTATACGTTATACGTTATACGTTATACGTTATACGTTATACGTAATACGTTATACGTTATACGTTATACGTTATACGTTATACGTTATACGTTATGCATTATTCGCTATACGTTATGCGTTATACGATATACGTTATGCGTTATAGTATATATGTTATACGTTTTACGTTCTTCGTTATACGTTCTTCGTTACACGTTATACGTTATACGTTATACGTTATACGTTATACGTTATACGTTATGCATTATTCGCTATACGTTATGCGTTATACGATATACGTTATGCGTTATAGTATATATGTTATACGTTTTACGTTCTTCGTTATACGTTCTTCGTTACACGTTATACGTTATACGTTATACGTTATACGTTATACGTTATACGTTATACGTTATACGTTATACTTTATACGTTATACGTTATACGTTATACGTTATACGTTATACGTTATACGTTATACGTTATACGTTATACGTTATACGTTTTACGTTATACGTTATACGTTACACGCTATACGATATACGTTATACGTTATACGTTATTCGTTATAC
Organism: Ptiloglossa arizonensis; assembly: GCF_051014685.1. Classification (NCBI taxonomy): domain Eukaryota; kingdom Metazoa; phylum Arthropoda; class Insecta; order Hymenoptera; family Colletidae; genus Ptiloglossa; species Ptiloglossa arizonensis. The sequence goes on along the minus strand of NW_027478408.1, from coordinate 302,180 downwards.
GTTATACGTTATACGTTATACTTTATACGTTATACGTTATACGTTTTACGTTATACGTAATACGTTATACGTTATACGTTATACGTTATACGTTATACGTTATACGTTATGCATTATTCGCTATACGTTATGCGTTATACGATATACGTTATGCGTTATAGTATATATGTTATACGTTTTACGTTCTTCGTTATACGTTCTTCGTTACACGTTATACGTTATACGTTATACGTTATACGTTATACGTTATACGTTATACGTTATACGTTATACTTTATACGTTATACGTTATACGTTATACGTTATACGTTATACGTTATACGTTATACGTAATACGTTATACGTTATACGTTATACGTTATACGTTATACGTTATACGTTATACGTTATACGTTATACGTTATGCATTATTCGCTATACGTTATGCGTTATACGATATACGTTATGCGTTATAGTATATATGTTATACGTTTTACGTTCTTCGTTATACGTTCTTCGTTACACGTTATACGTTATACGTTATACGTTATACGTTATACGTTATACGTTATACGTTATACGTTATACGTTATACGTTATACGTTATACTTTATACGTTATAGGTGTTACGTTATACGTTATACGTTATACGTTATACGTTATACGTTATACGTTATACGTCATAGGTTATACGTTATACGTTATACGTTATGCGTTATACGTTATGCGTTATACGTTATACGTTATACGTTATGCGTTATACGTTGTACGATATTCGTTATACGTTATACGTTATACGTTATACGTTATACGTTATGCATTATTCGCTATACGTTATGCGTTATACGATATACGTTATGCGTTATAGTATATATGTTATACGTTTTACGTTCTTCGTTATACGTTCTTCGTTACACGTTATACGTTATACGTTATACGTTATACGTTATACGTTATACGTTATACGTTATACGTTATACGTTATACGTTATACGTTATACGTTATACGTTATACGTTATACGTTATACGTTATACGTTATACGTTATACGTTATACGTTATACGTTATACGTCTTACGTTATACGTTTTACGTTACACGTTATACGTTATACGTTATACGTTATACGTTATACGTTATACGTTATACGTTATACGTTATACGTTATACGTTATACGTTATACGTTATACGTTATACGTTATACGTTATACGTTATACGTTATACGTTATACGTTATACGTTATACGTTATACGTTATACATTATACGTTACACGTTATACGTTATACGTTATACGTTATACGTTATACGTTATACGCTATACGTTATACGTTATACGTTAAACGTTGTACGTTATACGTTATACGTTATACGTTATACGTTATACGTTATACGTTACACGTTACACGTTATACCTCATAGGTTATACGTTATACGTTATACGTTATACGTTATACGTTATACGTTATACGTTATACGTTATACGTTATACGTCATAATTTATACGTTATACGTTATACGTTATGCGTTATACGTTATGCGTTATACGTTATACGTTATACGTTATGCGTTATATGTTGTACGATATTCGTTATACGTTATACGTTATTAGTTATACGTTATACGGTATACGTTATACGTTGTACGTTACATGTTATATGTTATACGTTATACGTTATACGTTATACGTTATACGTTATACGTTATACGTTACATGTTATAAGTTATACGTCATACGTTATACGATATACGTTATACGTTAAACGTTATACGTTATACGTTATACGTTATATGTTATACGTTATACATTATACGTTATACGTTATACGTTATACGTTATACGTTATACGTTATACGTTATACGTTATACGTTATACGTTATACGTTATACGTTATACGTTATACGTTATACGTTATACGTTACACGTTACACGTTATACCTCATAGGTTATACGTTATACGTTATACGCTATACGTTATACGTTATACGTTATACGTTATACGTTATACGTTATACGTTATACGTTATACGTTATACGTCATAGGTTATACGTTATACGTTATACGTTATGCGTTATACGTTATGCGTTATACGTTATACGTTATACGTTATGCGTTATACGTTGTACGATATTCGTTATACGTTATACGTTATTAGTTATACGTTATACGGTATACGTTATACGTTGTACGTTACATGTTATAAGTTATACGTTATACGTTATACGATATACGTTATACGTTAAACGTTATACGTTATACGTTATACGTTATATGTTATACGTTATACATTATACGTTATACGTTATACGTTATACGTTACACGTTATACGTTACACGTTATACGTTATACGTTATACGTTATACGTTATACGTTATACGTTACACGTTACACGTTATACCTCATAGGTTATACGTTATACGTTATACGTTATACGTTATACGTTATACGTTATACGTTATACGTTATACGTTATACGTTATACGTTATACGTTATACGTTATACGTTATACGTTATACGTTATACGTTATACGTTTTACGTTATACGTTATACGTTACACGTTATACGTTACACGTTATACGTTATACGTTATACGTTATACGTTATACGTTATACGTTATACGTTATACGTTATACGTTATACGTTATACGTTATACGTTATACGTTATACGTTATACGTTATACATTATACGTTATACGTTATACATTATACGTTACACGTTGTACGTTATACGTTATACGTTATACGTTTTACGATATACGATGTACGTTATACATTATACGTTATACGTTATACGTTATACTTTATACGTTATAGGTGTTACGTTATACGTTATACGTTATACGTTATTCGTAATACGTTATACTTTATACGTTATACTTTGTACGTTATACGTTATACGTTATACGTTATACATTATACGTTATACGTTATACGTTATACGTTATACGTTATACGTTATACGTTATGCATTATTCGCTATACGTTATGCGTTATACGATATACGTTATGCGTTATAGTATATATGTTATACGTTTTACGTTCTTCGTTATACGTTCTTCGTTACACGTTATACGTTATACGTTATACGTTATACGTTATACGTTTTACGTTATACGTAATACGTTATACGTTATACGTAATACGTTATACGTTATACGTTATACGTTATACGTTATACGTTATACGTTATGCATTATTCGCTATACGTTATGCGTTATACGATATACGTTATGCGTTATAGTATATATGTTATACGTTTTACGTTCTTCGTTATACGTTCTTCGTTACACGTTATACGTTATACGTTATACGTTATACGTTATTCGTTATACGTTATACGTTATACGTTATACTTTATACGTTATACGTTATACGTTATACGTTATACGTTATACGTTATACGTAATACGTTATACGTTATACGTTATACGTTATACGTTATACGTTATACGTTATGCATTATTCGCTATACGTTATGCGTTATACGATATACGTTATGCGTTATAGTATATATGTTATACGTTTTACGTTCTTCGTTATACGTTCTTCGTTACACGTTATACGTTATACGTTATACGTTATACGTTATACGTTATACGTTATACGTTATACGTTATACTTTATACGTTATAGGTGTTACGTTATACGTTATACGTTATACGTTATACGTTATACGTTATACGTTATACGTCATAGGTTATACGTTATACGTTATACGTTATGCGTTATACGTTATGCGTTATACGTTATACGTTATACGTTATGCGTTATACGTTGTACGATATTCGTTATACGTTATACGTTATTAGTTATACGTTATACGGTATACGTTATACGTTGTACGTTACATGTTATAAGTTATACGTTATACGTTATACGATATACGTTATACGTCAAACGTTATACGTTATACGTTATACGTTATACGTTATACGTTATACGTTATACGTTATACATTATACGTTATACGTTATACGTTATACGTTATACGTCATACGTTATACGTTATACGTTATACGTTATACGTTATACGTTATACGTTATACGTTATACGTTATACGTTATACGTTATACGTTATACGTTATACGTTATACGTTATACGTTTTACGTTATACGTTTTACGTTACACGTTATACGTTATACGTTATACGTTATACGTTATACGTTATACATTATACGTTACACGTTATACGTTATACGTTATACGTTATACGTTATACGTTATACGCTATACGTTATACGTTATACGTTATACGTTGTACGTTATACGTTATACGTTATACGTTATACGTTATACGTTATACGTTACACGTTACACGTTATACCTCATAGGTTATACGTTATACGTTATACGTTATACGTTATACGTTATACGTTATACGTTATACGTTATACGTCATAATTTATACGTTATACGTTATACGTTATGCGTTATACGTTATGCGTTATACGTTATACGTTATACGTTATGCGTTATATGTTGTACGATATTCGTTATACGTTATACGTTATTAGTTATACGTTATACGGTATACGTTATACGTTGTACGTTACATGTTATATGTTATACGTTATACGTTATACGATATACGTTATACGTTAAACGTTATACGTTATACGTTATACGTTATATGTTATACGTTATACATTATACGTTATACGTTATACGTTATACGTTATACGTTATACGTTATACGTTATAAGTTATACGTTATACGTTATACGTTATACGTTACACGTTATACCTCATAGGTTATACGTTATACGTTATACGTTATACGTTATACGTTATACGTTATACGTTATACGTTATACGTTATACGTTATACGTTATACGTTATACGTTATACGTTACACGTTACACGTTATACCTCATAGGTTATACGTTATACGTTATACGCTATACGTTATACGTTATACGTTATACGTTATACGTTATACGTTATACGTTATACGTTATACGTTATACGTTATACGTTATACGTTATACGTTATACGTTATACGTTATACGTTATACGTTGTACGTTATACGTTATACGTTATACGTTATACGTTATACGTTATACGTTTTACGTTATACGTTATACGTTATACGTTATACGTTATACGTTATACGTTATACGTTATACGTTATACGCTATACGTCATAAGTTATACGTTATACGTTATACGTTATACGTTATACGTTATACGTTATACGTTATACGTTATGCGTTATACGTTCTACGATATTCGTTATACGTTATACGTTATACGTTATTAGTTATAAGTTATACGTTATACGTTATACGTCATAGGTTATACGTTATACGTTATACGTTATACGTTATACGTTATACGTTATACGTTATACGTTATACGTTATACGTTATACGTTATACGTTATACGTTATACGTTATACGTTATACGTTGTACGTTATACGTTATAAGTTGTACGTTATACGATATACGTTATACGTTATTCTTTATACGTTATTCGTTACACGTTATACGTCATACGTTATACGTTATACGTTTTGCGTTATTCGTTATACGTTATACGTTATACGTTATACGTTATACGTTATACGTTATACGTTATACGTTATACGTTATAAGTTATACGTTATACGTTATACGTTATGCGTTATACGTTGTACGTTATACGTTATACGTTATACATTATACGTTACACGTTATACGTTATTCGGTATGCGTTATACGTTATACGTTATACGTTATACGTTATATGTTATACGTTATACGTTATACGTTATACGTTATACGTTATACGTTATACGTTATACGTTATACGTTATACGTTATATTTTATACGTTATACGTTGTACGTTATACGTTATAAGTTGTACATTATACGATATACGTTATACGTTATTCTTTATACGTTATTCGTTACACGTTATAAGTTGTACGTTATACGATATACGTTATACGTTATTCTTTATACGTTATTCGTTACACGTTATACGTCATACGTTATACGTTATACGTTTTACGTTCTTCGTTATACGTTATACGTTATACGATATACGTTATACGTTATACGTTATACGTTATACGTTATACGTTATACGTTATACGTTATACGTTATACGTTATACGTTATACGTTATACGTTACACGTTATACGTTATTCGTTGTACGTTATACGTTATGAGTTGTACGTTATACGATATACGTTATACGTTATACATTACATGTTATGCGTTATACGTTATACGTTATACGTTATACGTTATACGTTATACGTTATACGGTATACGTTATACGTTATACGTTATACGTTATACGTTATACGTTATACGTTATACGTTGTACGTTATACGTTATACGTTATACGTTATACGTTATACGTTATACGTTTTACGTTATACGTTACACGTTATACGTTATACGTTATACGTTATACGTTATACGTTATACGTTATACGTTATACGTTATACGTTATACGTTATACGTTATACGTCATAAGTTATACGTTATACGTTATACGTTATACGTTATACGTTATACGTTATACGTCATACGTTATGCGTTATACGTTCTACGATATTCGTCATACGTTATACTTTATTAGTTATACGTTATACGTTATACGTTATACGTCATAGGTTATACGTTATACGTTATACGTTATACGTTATACGTTATACGTTACACGTTATACGTTATACGTTATACGTTATATGTTATACGTTATACGTTATACGTTATACGTTATACGTTATACGTTATACGTTATACGTTATACGTTATACGTTATACGTTATATTTTATACGTTATACGTTGTACGTTATACGTTATAAGTTGTACATTATACGATATATGTTATACGTTATTCTTTATACGTTATTCGTTACACGTTATAAGTTGTACGTTATACGATATACGTTATACGTTATTCTTTATACGTTATTCGTTACACGTTATACGTCATACGTTATACGTTATACGTTTTACGTTATTCGTTATACGTTATACGTTATACGATATACGTTATACGTTATACGTTATACGTTATACGTTATACGTTATACGTTATACGTTATACGTTATACGTTATACGTTATACGTTACACGTTATACGTTATACGTTGTACGTTATACGTTATGAGTTGTACGTTATACGATATACGTTATACGTTATACATTACATGTTATGCGTTATACGTTATACGTTATACGTTATACGTTATACGTTATACGTTATACGTTATACGTTATACGTTATACGTTATACGTTATACGTTATACGTTATACGTTATACGTTATACGTTGTACGTTATACGTTATACGTTATACGTTATACGATATACGTTATACGTTTTACGTTATACGTTACACGTTATACGTTATACGTTATACGTTATACGTTATACGTTATACGTTATACGTTATACGTTATACGTTATACGTCATAAGTTATACGTTATACGTTATACGTTATACGTTATACGTTATACGTTATGCGTTATACGTTCTACGATATTCGTTATACGTTATACTTTATTAGTTATACGTTATACGTTATACGTTATACGTCATAGGTTATACGTTATACGTTATACGTTATACGTTATACGTTATACGTTATACGTTATACGTTATAAGTTGTACATTATACGATATACGTTATACGTTATTCTTTATACGTTATTCGTTACACGTTATAAGTTGTACGTTATACGATATACGTTATACGTTATTCTTTATACGTTATTCGTTACACGTTATACGTCATACGTTATACGTTATACGTTTTACGTTATACGTTATACGTTATACGTTATACGTTATACGTTATACGTTGTACGTTATACGTTATAAGTTGTACGTTATACGATATACGTTATACGTTATTCTTTATACGTTATTCGTTACACGTTATACGTCATACGTTATACGTTATACGTTTTGCGTTATTCGTTATACGTTATACGTTATACGTTATACGTTATACGTTATACGTTATACGTTATACGTTATACGTTATAAGTTATACGTTATACGTTATACGTTATGCGTTATACGTTGTACGTTATACGTTATACGTTATACATTATACGTTACACGTTATACGTTATTCGGTATGCGTTATACGTTATACGTTATACGTTATACGTTATATGTTATACGTTATACGTTATACGTTATACGTTATACGTTATACGTTATACGTTATACGTTATACGTTATACGTTATACGTTATATTTTATACGTTATACGTTGTACGTTATACGTTATAAGTTGTACATTATACGATATACGTTATACGTTATTCTTTATACGTTATTCGTTACACGTTATAAGTTGTACGTTATACGATATACGTTATACGTTATTCTTTATACGTTATTCGTTACACGTTATACGTCATACGTTATACGTTATACGTTTTACGTTCTTCGTTATACGTTATACGTTATAGGATATACGTTATACGTTATACGTTATACGTTATACGTTATACGTTATACGTTATACGTTATACGTTATACGTTATACGTTACACGTTATACGTTACACGTTATACGTTATTCGTTGTACGTTATACGTTATGAGTTGTACGTTATACGATATACGTTATACGTTATACATTACATGTTATGCGTTATACGTTATACGTTATACGTTATACGTTATACGTTATACGTTATACGGTATACGTTATACGTTATACGTTATACGTTATACGTTATACGTTATACGTTATACGTTGTACGTTATACGTTATACGTTATACGTTATACGTTATACGTTATACGTTTTACGTTATACGTTACACGTTATACTTTATACGTTATACGTTATACGTTATACGTTATACGTTATACGTTATACGTTATACGTTATACGTTATACGTCATAAGTTATACGTTATACGTTATACGTTATACGTTATACGTTATACGTCATACGTTATGCGTTATACGTTCTACGATATTCGTTATACGTTATACTTTATTAGTTATACGTTATACGTTATACGTTATACGTCATAGGTTATACGTTATACGTTATACGTTATACGTTATACGTTATACGTTACACGTTATACGTTATACGTTATACGTTATATGTTATACGTTATACGTTATACGTTATACGTTATACGTTATACGTTATACGTTATACGTTATACGTTATACGTTATACGTTATATTTTATACGTTATACGTTGTACGTTATACGTTATAAGTTGTACATTATACGATATATGTTATACGTTATTCTTTATACGTTATTCGTTACACGTTATAAGTTGTACGTTATACGATATACGTTATACGTTATTCTTTATACGTTATTCGTTACACGTTATACGTCATACGTTATACGTTATACGTTTTACGTTATTCGTTATACGTTATACGTTATACGATATACGTTATACGTTATACGTTATACGTTATACGTTATACGTTATACGTTATACGTTATACGTTATACGTTATACGTTATACGTTACACGTTATACGTTATACGTTGTACGTTATACGTTATGAGTTGTACGTTATACGATATACGTTATACGTTATACATTACATGTTATGCGTTATACGTTATACGTTATACGTTATACGTTATACGTTATACGTTATACGTTATACGTTATACGTTATACGTTATACGTTATACGTTATACGTTATACGTTATACGTTATACGTTATACGTTGTACGTTATACGTTATACGTTATACGTTATACGATATACGTTATACGTTTTACGTTATACGTTACACGTTATACGTTATACGTTATACGTTATACGTTATACGTTATACGTTATACGTTATACGTTATACGTTATACGTCATAAGTTATACGTTATACGTTATACGTTATACGTTATACGTTATACGTTATGCGTTATACGTTCTACGATATTCGTTATACGTTATACTTTATTAGTTATACGTTATACGTTATACGTTATACGTCATAGGTTATACGTTATACGTTATACGTTATACGTTATACGTTATACGTTATACGTTATACGTTATACGTTATACGTTATACGTTATACGTTATACGTTGTACGTTGTACGTTATACGTTATAAGTTGAACGTTATACGATATACGTTGTACGTTATTCTTTATACGTTATTCGTTACACGTTATACGTCATACGTTATACGTTATACGTTTTACGTTATTCGTTATACGTTATACGTTATACGATATACGTTATACGTTATACGTTATACGTTATACGTTATACGTTATACGTTATACGTTATACGTTATACGTTATACGTTATACGTTATACGTTATACGTCATACGTTATACGTTATAAGTTATACGTTATACGTTATACGTTATACGTTATACGTCATAGGTTATACGTTATACGTTATGCGGTATACGTTATACATTATACGTTACACGATATACGTTATACGTTATGCGTTATGCGTTCTTCGTTACACGTTATACGTTATTCGGTATGCGTTATACGTTATACGTTATACGTTATACGTTATACGTTATACGTTATACGTTATACGTTATACGTTATACGTTATACGTTACACGTTATACGTTATACGTTGTACGTTATACGTTATGAGTTGTACGTTATACGATATACGTTATACGTTATACATTACATGTTATGCCTTATACGTTATACGTTATACGTTATACGTTATACGTTATACGCTATACGTTATACGTTATACGTTATACGTTATACGTTATACGTTATACGTTATACGTTATGCGTTATACGTTATACGTTATACGTTGTACGTTATACGTTATACGTTATACGTTATACGTTATACGTTATACGTTTTACGTTATACGTTATACGTTATACGTTATACGTTATACGTTATACGTTATACGTTATACGTTATACGCTATACGTCATAAGTTATACGTTATACGTTATACGTTATACGTTATACGTTATACGTTATGCGTTATACGTTCTACGATATTCGTTATACGTTATACGTTATACGTTATTAGTTATAAGTTATACGTTATACGTTATACGTCATAGGTTATACGTTATACGTTATACGTTATACGTTATACGTTATACGTTATACGTTATACGTTATACGTTATACGTTATACGTTATACGTTATACGTTATACGTTGTACGTTATACGTTATAAGTTGTACGTTATACGATATACGTTATACGTTATTCTTTATACGTTATTCGTTACACGTTATACGTCATACGTTATACGTTATACGTTTTGCGTTATTCGTTATACGTTATACGTTATACGTTATACGTTATACGTTATACGTTATACGTTATACGTTATACGTTATACGTTATAAGTTATACGTTATACGTTATGCGTTATACGTTGTACGTTATACGTTATACGTTATACATTATACGTTACACGTTATGCGTTATTCGGTATGCGTTATACGTTATACGATATACGTTATACGTTATTCTTTATACGTTATTCGTTACACGTTATACGTCATACGTTATACGTTATACGTTTTACGTTCTTCGTTATACGTTATACGTTATACGATATACGTTATACGTTATACATTACATGTTATGCGTTATACGTTATACGTTATACGTTATACGTTATACGTTATACGTTATACGTTATACGTTATACGTTATACGTTATACGTTATACGTCATAGGTTATACGTTATACGTTATACGTTATACGTTATACGTTATACGTTACACGTTATACGTTATTCGTTGTACGTTATACGTTATGAGTTGTACGTTATACGATATACGTTATACGTTATACATTACATGTTATGCGTTATACGTTATACGTTATACGTTATACGTTATACGTTATACGTTATACGTTATACGTTATACGTTATACGTTATCGTTAAACGTTATACGTTATACATTATACGTTATACGTTATACGTTATACGTTATACGTTATACGTTATACGTTATACATTGTACGTTACACGTTATACGTTATACGTTATACGTTATACGTCATAGATTATACGTTATACGTTATGCGGTATACGTTATACATTATACGTTATACGTTATACGTTATACGTTATACGTTATACGTTATACGTTATACGTTATACGTTATACGTTATACGTTATACGTTGTACGTTATACGTTATGAGTTGTACGTTATACGTTATACGTTATACGTTATACGTTATACGTTATTCGGTATGCGTTATACGTTATACGTTATACGTTATACGTTATACGTTATACGTTATACGTTATACGTTATACGTTATACGTTATACGTTATACGTTATACGTTATACATTATACGTTATACGTTATACGTTATACGTTATACGTTATACGTTATACGTTATACATTGTACGTTACACGTTATACGTTATACGTTATACGTTATACGTCATAGATTATACGTTATACGTTATGCGGTATACGTTATACATTATACGTTATACGATAAACGTTATACGTTATACGTTATACGTTATACGTTATACGTTATACGTTATACGTTATACGTTATACGTTATACGTTATACGTTATACGCTATACGTTACATGTTATACGTTATACGTAGTATGTAATGCGTCATACGTTTTACGTTATACGTTATACGGTATACGTTATACGTTGTACGTTACATGTTATACGTTATACGTTATACGTTATACGGTATACGTTATGCGTTGTACGTTACATGTTATACGTTATACGTTATACGTTATACGATATACGTTATACGTTATACGTTATATGGTATACGTTATACGTTATACGTTATACGCTATACGTTACATGTTATACGTTATACATTATACGTTATACGTTATACGTTATACGTTATACGTTATACGTTATACGTTATACGTTATACGTCATAGGTTATACGTTATACGATATACGTTATACGTTATACGTTACACGTTACACGTTATACCTCATAGGTTATACGTTATACGTTATACGTTATACGTCATAAGTTATACGTTATACGTTATACGTTATACGTTATACGTTATACGTTATGCGTTATACGTTCTACGATATTCGTTATACGTTATACTTTATTAGTTATACGTTATACGTTATACGTTATACGTCATAGGTTATACGTTATACGTTATACGTTATACGTTATACGTTATACGTTATACGTTATACGTTATACGTTATACGTTATACGTTATACGTTATACGTTGTACGTTGTACGTTATACGTTATAAGTTGAACGTTATACGATATACGTTGTACGTTATTCTTTATACGTTATTCGTTACACGTTATACGTCATACGTTATACGTTATACGTTTTACGTTATTCGTTATACGTTATACGTTATACGATATACGTTATACGTTATACGTTATACGTTATACGTTATACGTTATACGTTATACGTTATACGTTATACGTTATACGTTATACGTTATACGTTATACGTCATACGTTATACGTTATAAGTTATACGTTATACGTTATACGTTATACGTTATACGTCATAGGTTATACGTTATACGTTATGCGGTATACGTTATACATTATACGTTACACGATATACGTTATACGTTATGCGTTATGCGTTCTTCGTTACACGTTATACGTTATTCGGTATGCGTTATACGTTATACGTTATACGTTATACGTTATACGTTATACGTTATACGTTATACGTTATACGTTATACGTTATACGTTACACGTTATACGTTATACGTTGTACGTTATACGTTATGAGTTGTACGTTATACGATATACGTTATACGTTATACATTACATGTTATGCCTTATACGTTATACGTTATACGTTATACGTTATACGTTATACGCTATACGTTATACGTTATACGTTATACGTTATACGTTATACGTTATACGTTATACGTTATGCGTTATACGTTATACGTTATACGTTGTACGTTATACGTTATACGTTATACGTTATACGTTATACGTTATACGTTTTACGTTATACGTTATACGTTATACGTTATACGTTATACGTTATACGTTATACGTTATACGTTATACGCTATACGTCATAAGTTATACGTTATACGTTATACGTTATACGTTATACGTTATACGTTATGCGTTATACGTTCTACGATATTCGTTATACGTTATACGTTATACGTTATTAGTTATAAGTTATACGTTATACGTTATACGTCATAGGTTATACGTTATACGTTATACGTTATACGTTATACGTTATACGTTATACGTTATACGTTATACGTTATACGTTATACGTTATACGTTATACGTTATACGTTGTACGTTATACGTTATAAGTTGTACGTTATACGATATACGTTATACGTTATTCTTTATACGTTATTCGTTACACGTTATACGTCATACGTTATACGTTATACGTTTTGCGTTATTCGTTATACGTTATACGTTATACGTTATACGTTATACGTTATACGTTATACGTTATACGTTATACGTTATACGTTATAAGTTATACGTTATACGTTATGCGTTATACGTTGTACGTTATACGTTATACGTTATACATTATACGTTACACGTTATGCGTTATTCGGTATGCGTTATACGTTATACGATATACGTTATACGTTATTCTTTATACGTTATTCGTTACACGTTATACGTCATACGTTATACGTTATACGTTTTACGTTCTTCGTTATACGTTATACGTTATACGATATACGTTATACGTTATACATTACATGTTATGCGTTATACGTTATACGTTATACGTTATACGTTATACGTTATACGTTATACGTTATACGTTATACGTTATACGTTATACGTTATACGTCATAGGTTATACGTTATACGTTATACGTTATACGTTATACGTTATACGTTACACGTTATACGTTATTCGTTGTACGTTATACGTTATGAGTTGTACGTTATACGATATACGTTATACGTTATACATTACATGTTATGCGTTATACGTTATACGTTATACGTTATACGTTATACGTTATACGTTATACGTTATACGTTATACGTTATACGTTATCGTTAAACGTTATACGTTATACATTATACGTTATACGTTATACGTTATACGTTATACGTTATACGTTATACGTTATACATTGTACGTTACACGTTATACGTTATACGTTATACGTTATACGTCATAGATTATACGTTATACGTTATGCGGTATACGTTATACATTATACGTTATACGTTATACGTTATACGTTATACGTTATACGTTATACGTTATACGTTATACGTTATACGTTATACGTTATACGTTGTACGTTATACGTTATGAGTTGTACGTTATACGTTATACGTTATACGTTATACGTTATACGTTATTCGGTATGCGTTATACGTTATACGTTATACGTTATACGTTATACGTTATACGTTATACGTTATACGTTATACGTTATACGTTATACGTTATACGTTATACGTTATACATTATACGTTATACGTTATACGTTATACGTTATACGTTATACGTTATACGTTATACATTGTACGTTACACGTTATACGTTATACGTTATACGTTATACGTCATAGATTATACGTTATACGTTATGCGGTATACGTTATACATTATACGTTATACGATAAACGTTATACGTTATACGTTATACGTTATACGTTATACGTTATACGTTATACGTTATACGTTATACGTTATACGTTATACGTTATACGCTATACGTTACATGTTATACGTTATACGTAGTATGTAATGCGTCATACGTTTTACGTTATACGTTATACGGTATACGTTATACGTTGTACGTTACATGTTATACGTTATACGTTATACGTTATACGGTATACGTTATGCGTTGTACGTTACATGTTATACGTTATACGTTATACGTTATACGATATACGTTATACGTTATACGTTATATGGTATACGTTATACGTTATACGTTATACGCTATACGTTACATGTTATACGTTATACATTATACGTTATACGTTATACGTTATACGTTATACGTTATACGTTATACGTTATACGTTATACGTCATAGGTTATACGTTATACGATATACGTTATACGTTATACGTTACACGTTACACGTTATACCTCATAGGTTATACGTTATACGTTATACGTTATACGTTATACGTTATACGTTATACGTTATACGTTATACGTTATACGTTATACGTTATACGCTATACGTTATACGTTATACATTATATTTTATACGTTATACGTTATACGTTATACGTTATACGTTATACGTTATACGTTACACGTTACACGTTATACCTCATAGGTTATACGTTATACGTTATACGTTATACGTTATACGTTATACGTTATACGTTATACGTCATAGGTTATACGTTATACGTTATACGTTATGCGTTATACGTTATGCGTTATACGTTATACGTTATACGTTATGCGTTATACGTTATACGTTATACGTTATACGTTATACGTTATACGCTATACGTTATACGTTACACGTTACACGTTATACCTCATAGGTTATACGTTATACGTTATACGTTACACGTTATACGTTATACGTTATACGTTATACGTTATACGTTATACGTTATACGTTATACGTTATACGTCATACGTTATACGTTATACGTTATACGTTATACGTTATACGTTATACATTATACGTTATACGTTATACATTACATGTTATGCGTTATACGTTATGCGTTATACGTTATACGTTATACGTTATACGTTATACGTTATACGTTATACGTTATACGTTATACGTTATACGTTATACGTTATACGTTATACGTTATACGTTATACGTTATACGTTATACGTTATACGTTATACGTTATACGTTATATGTTATACGTTATACATTATACGTTATACGTTATACGTTATACGTTATACGTTATACGTTATACGTTATACGTTATGCGTTATACGTTATGCGTTATACGTTATACGTTATACGTTATGCGTTATACGTTGTACGATATTCGTTATACGTTATTCGTTATTAGTTATACGTTATACGGTATACGTTATACGTTGTACGTTACATGTTATAAGTTATACGTTATACGTTATACGATATACGTTATACGTCAAACGTTATACCTCATAGGTTATACGTTATACGTTATACGTTATACGTTATACGTTATACGTTATACGTTATACGTTATACGTCATAGGTTATACGTTATACGTTATACGTTATGCGTTATACGTTATGCGTTATACGTTATACGTTATACGTTATGCGTTATACGTTGTACGATATTCGTTATACGTTATACGTTATTAGTTATACGTTATACGGTATACGTTATACGTTGTACGTTACATGTTATAAGTTATACGTTATACGTTATACGATATACGTTATACGTCAAACGTTATACGTTATACGTTATACGTTATATGTTATACGTCATACATTATACGTTATACGTTATACGTTATACGTTATACGTTATACGTTATACGTTATACGTTATACGTTATACGTTATACGTTATACGTTATACGTTATACGTTATACGTTATACGTTATACGTTATACGTTATACGTTATACGTGATACGTTATACGTTATACGTTTTACGTTATACGTTATACGTTACACGTTATACGTTATACGTTATACGTTATACGTTATACGTTATACGTTATACGTTATACGTTATACGTTATACGTTATACGTTATACGTTATACGTTATACGTTATACGTTATACATTATACGTTATACGTTATACGTTATACGTTATACATTATACGTTACACGTTATACGTTATACGTTATACGTTATACGTTATACGTTATACGCTATACGTTATACGTTATACGTTATACGTTGTACGTTATACGTTATACGTTATACGTTATACGTTATACGTTATACGTTATACGTTATACGTCATAATTTATACGTTATACGTTATACGTTATGCGTTATACGTTATGCGTTATACGTTATACGTTATACGTTATGCGTTATATGTTGTACGATATTCGTTATACGTTATACGTTATTAGTTATACGTTATACGGTATACGTTATACGTTGTACGTTACATGTTATATGTTATACGTTATACGTTATACGATATACGTTATACGTTAAACGTTATACGTTATACGTTATACGTTATATGTTATACGTTATACATTATACGTTATACGTTATACGTTATACGTTATACGTTATACGTTATACGTTATACGTTATAAGTTATACGTTATACGTTATACGTTATACGTTACACGTTATACCTCATAGGTTATACGTTATACGTTATACGTTATACGTTATACGTTATACGTTATACGTTATACGTTATACGTTATACGTTATACGTTATACGTTATACGTTATACGTTATACGTTTTACGTTATACGTTATACGTTACACGTTATACGTTATACGTTATACGTTATACGTTATACGTTATACGTTATACGTTATACGTTATACGTTACATGTTATAAGTTATACGTTATACGTTATACGATATACGTTATACGTTAAACGTTATACGTTATACGTTATACGTTATATGTTATACGTTATACATTATACGTTATACGTTATACGTTATACGTTATACGTTATACGTTATACGTTATACGTTATACGTTATACGTTATACGTTATACGTTATACGTTATACGTTATACGTTATACGTTACACGTTACACGTTATACCTCATAGGTTATACGTTATACGTTATACGTTATACGTTATACGTTATACATTATACGTTATACGTTATACGTTATACGTTATACGTTATACGTTATACGTTATACGTCATAGGTTATACGTTATACGTTATACGTTATGCGTTATACGTTATGCGTTATACGTTATACGTTATACGTTATGCGTTATACGTTGTACGATATTCGTTATACGTTATACGTTATTAGTTATACGTTATACGGTATACGTTATACGTTGTACGTTACATGTTATAAGTTATACGTTATACGTTATACGATATACGTTATACGTTAAACGTTATACGTTATACGTTATACGTTATATGTTATACGTTATACATTATACGTTATACGTTATACGTTATACGTTATACGTTATACGTTACACGTTATACGTTATACGTTATACGTTATACGTTATACGTTATACGTTACACGTTACACGTTATACCTCATAGGTTATACGTTATACGTTATACGTTATACGTTATACGTTATACGTTATACGTTATACGTTATACGTTATACGTTATACGTTATACGTTATACGTTATACGTTTTACGTTATACGTTATACGTTACACGTTATACGTTATACGTTATACGTTATACGTTATACGTTATACGTTATACGTTATACGTTACATGTTATAAGTTATACGTTATACGTTATACGATATACGTTATACGTTAAACGTTATACGCTATACGTTATACGTTATATGTTATACGTTATACATTATACGTTATACGTTATACGTTATACGTTATACGTTATACGTTATACGTTATACGTTGTACGTTATACGTTATACGTTATACGTTATACGTTATACGTTACACGTTACACGTTATACCTCATAGGTTATACGTTATACGTTATACGTTATACGTTATACGTTATACGTTATACGTTATACGTTATACGTTATACGTTATACGTTATACGTTATACGTTATACGTTTTACGTTATACGTTATACGTTACACGTTATACGTTATACGTTATACGTTATACGTTATACGTTATACGTTATACGTTATACGTTATACGTTATACGTTATACGTTATACGTTATACGTTATACGTTATACGTTATACGTTATACGTTATACATTATACGTTATACGTTATACATTATACGTTACACGTTATACGTTATACGTTATACGTTATACGTTTTACGATATACGATGTACGTTATACTTTATACGTTATACGTTATACGTTATACTTTATACGTTATAGGTGTTACGTTATACGTTATACGTTATACGTTATTCGTAATACGTTATACTTTATACGTTATACTTTGTACGTTATACGTTATACGTTATACGTTATACATTATACGTTATACGTTATACATTACATGTTATGCGTTATACGTTATGCGTTATACGTTATACGTTATACGTTATACGTTATACGTTATACGTTATACGTTATACGTTATACGTTATACGTTATACGTTATACGTTATACGTTATACGTTATACGTTATACGTTATACGTTATACGTTATACGTTATACGTTATACGTTATACGTTATACGATATACGTTATACGTTATACGTTATAGGTTATACGTTAAACGTTAAACGTTATACGTTATACGTTATACGTTATACGTTATACGGTATACGTTATACGTTATACGTTATACGTTATACGTTATACGTTATACGTTATACGTTGTACGTTATACGTTATACGTTATACGTTATACGTTATACGTTATACGTTTTACGTTATACGTTACACGTTATACGTTATACGTTATACGTTATACGTTATACGTTATACGTTATACGTTATACGTTATACGTTATACGTTATACGTCATAAGTTATACGTTATACGTTATACGTTATACGTTATACGTTATACGTCATACGTTATGCGTTATACGTTCTACGATATTCGTTATACGTTATACTTTATTAGTTATACGTTATACGTTATACGTTATACGTCATAGGTTATACGTTATACGTTATACGTTATACGTTATACGTTATACGTTACACGTTATACGTTATACGTTATACGTTATATGTTATACGTTATACGTTATACGTTATACGTTATACGTTATACGTTATACGTTATACGTTATACGTTATACGTTATATTTTATACGTTATACGTTGTACGTTATACGTTATAAGTTGTACATTATACGATATATGTTATACGTTATTCTTTATACGTTATTCGTTACACGTTATAAGTTGTACGTTATACGATATACGTTATACGTTATTCTTTATACGTTATTCGTTACACGTTATACGTCATACGTTATACGTTATACGTTTTACGTTATTCGTTATACGTTATACGTTATACGATATACGTTATACGTTATACGTTATACGTTATACGTTATACGTTATACGTTATACGTTATACGTTATACGTTATACGTTACACGTTATACGTTATACGTTGTACGTTATACGTTATGAGTTGTACGTTATACGATATACGTTATACGTTATACATTACATGTTATGCGTTATACGTTATACGTTATACGTTATACGTTATACGTTATACGTTATACGTTATACGTTATACGTTATACGTTATACGTTATACGTTATACGTTATACGTTATACGTTATACGTTATACGTTGTACGTTATACGTTATACGTTATACGTTATACGATATACGTTATACGTTTTACGTTATACGTTACACGTTATACGTTATACGTTATACGTTATACGTTATACGTTATACGTTATACGTTATACGTTATACGTTATACGTCATAAGTTATACGTTATACGTTATACGTTATACGTTATACGTTATACGTTATGCGTTATACGTTCTACGATATTCGTTATACGTTATACTTTATTAGTTATACGTTATACGTTATACGTTATACGTCATAGGTTATACGTTATACGTTATACGTTATACGTTATACGTTATACGTTATACGTTATACGTTATACGTTATACGTTATACGTTATACGTTATACGTTGTACGTTGTACGTTATACGTTATAAGTTGAACGTTATACGATATACGTTGTACGTTATTCTTTATACGTTATTCGTTACACGTTATACGTCATACGTTATACGTTATACGTTTTACGTTATTCGTTATACGTTATACGTTATACGATATACGTTATACGTTATACGTTATACGTTATACGTTATACGTTATACGTTATACGTTATACGTTATACGTTATACGTTATACGTTATACGTTATACGTCATACGTTATACGTTATAAGTTATACGTTATACGTTATACGTTATACGTTATACGTCATAGGTTATACGTTATACGTTATGCGGTATACGTTATACATTATACGTTACACGATATACGTTATACGTTATGCGTTATGCGTTCTTCGTTACACGTTATACGTTATTCGGTATGCGTTATACGTTATACGTTATACGTTATACGTTATACGTTATACGTTATACGTTATACGTTATACGTTATACGTTATACGTTACACGTTATACGTTATACGTTGTACGTTATACGTTATGAGTTGTACGTTATACGATATACGTTATACGTTATACATTACATGTTATGCCTTATACGTTATACGTTATACGTTATACGTTATACGTTATACGCTATACGTTATACGTTATACGTTATACGTTATACGTTATACGTTATACGTTATACGTTATGCGTTATACGTTATACGTTATACGTTGTACGTTATACGTTATACGTTATACGTTATACGTTATACGTTATACGTTTTACGTTATACGTTATACGTTATACGTTATACGTTATACGTTATACGTTATACGTTATACGTTATACGCTATACGTCATAAGTTATACGTTATACGTTATACGTTATACGTTATACGTTATACGTTATGCGTTATACGTTCTACGATATTCGTTATACGTTATACGTTATACGTTATTAGTTATAAGTTATACGTTATACGTTATACGTCATAGGTTATACGTTATACGTTATACGTTATACGTTATACGTTATACGTTATACGTTATACGTTATACGTTATACGTAATACGTTATACGTTATACGTTATACGTTGTACGTTATACGTTATAAGTTGTACGTTATACGATATACGTTATACGTTATTCTTTATACGTTATTCGTTACACGTTATACGTCATACGTTATACGTTATACGTTTTGCGTTATTCGTTATACGTTATACGTTATACGTTATACGTTATACGTTATACGTTATACGTTATACGTTATACGTTATACGTTATAAGTTATACGTTATACGTTATGCGTTATACGTTGTACGTTATACGTTATACGTTATACATTATACGTTACACGTTATGCGTTATTCGGTATGCGTTATACGTTATACGATATACGTTATACGTTATTCTTTATACGTTATTCGTTACACGTTATACGTCATACGTTATACGTTATACGTTTTACGTTCTTCGTTATACGTTATACGTTATACGATATACGTTATACGTTATACATTATACGTTACACGATATACGTTATACGTTATGCGTTATGCGTTCTTCGTTACACGTTATACGTTATTCGGTATGCGTTATACGTTATACGTTATACGTTATACGTTATACGTTATACGTTATACGTTATACGTTATACGTTATACGTTATACGTTACACGTTATACGTTATACGTTGTACGTTATACGTTATGAGTTGTACGTTATACGATATACGTTATACGTTATACATTACATGTTATGCCTTATACGTTATACGTTATACGTTATACGTTATACGTTATACGCTATACGTTATACGTTATACGTTATACGTTATACGTTATACGTTATACGTTATACGTTATGCGTTATACGTTATACGTTATACGTTGTACGTTATACGTTATACGTTATACGTTATACGTTATACGTTATACGTTTTACGTTATACGTTATACGTTATACGTTATACGTTATACGTTATACGTTATACGTTATACGTTATACGCTATACGTCATAAGTTATACGTTATACGTTATACGTTATACGTTATACGTTATACGTTATGCGTTATACGTTCTACGATATTCGTTATACGTTATACGTTATACGTTATTAGTTATAAGTTATACGTTATACGTTATACGTCATAGGTTATACGTTATACGTTATACGTTATACGTTATACGTTATACGTTATACGTTATACGTTATACGTTATACGTAATACGTTATACGTTATACGTTATACGTTGTACGTTATACGTTATAAGTTGTACGTTATACGATATACGTTATACGTTATTCTTTATACGTTATTCGTTACACGTTATACGTCATACGTTATACGTTATACGTTTTGCGTTATTCGTTATACGTTATACGTTATACGTTATACGTTATACGTTATACGTTATACGTTATACGTTATACGTTATACGTTATAAGTTATACGTTATACGTTATGCGTTATACGTTGTACGTTATACGTTATACGTTATACATTATACGTTACACGTTATGCGTTATTCGGTATGCGTTATACGTTATACGATATACGTTATACGTTATTCTTTATACGTTATTCGTTACACGTTATACGTCATACGTTATACGTTATACGTTTTACGTTCTTCGTTATACGTTATACGTTATACGATATACGTTATACGTTATACATTACATGTTATGCGTTATACGTTATACGTTATACGTTATACGTTATACGTTATACGTTATACGTTATACGTTATACGTTATACGTTATACGTTATACGTCATAGGTTATACGTTATACGTTATACGTTATACGTTATACGTTATACGTTACACGTTATACGTTATTCGTTGTACGTTATACGTTATGAGTTGTACGTTATACGATATACGTTATACGTTATACATTACATGTTATTGCGTTATACGTTATACGTTATACGTTATACGTTATACGTTATACGTTATACGTTATACGTTATACGTTATACGTTATCGTTAAACGTTATACGTTATACATTATACGTTATACGTTATACGTTATACGTTATACGTTATACGTTATACGTTATACATTGTACGTTACACGTTATACGTTATACGTTATACGTTATACGTCATAGATTATACGTTATACGTTATGCGGTATACGTTATACATTATACGTTATACGTTATACGTTATACGTTATACGTTATACGTTATACGTTATACGTTATACGTTATACGTTATACGTTATACGTTGTACGTTATACGTTATGAGTTGTACGTTATACGTTATACGTTATACGTTATACGTTATACGTTATTCGGTATGCGTTATACGTTATACGTTATACGTTATACGTTATACGTTATACGTTATACGTTATACGTTATACGTTATACGTTATACGTTATACGTTATACGTTATACATTATACGTTATACGTTATACGTTATACGTTATACGTTATACGTTATACGTTATACATTGTACGTTACACGTTATACGTTATACGTTATACGTTATACGTCATAGATTATACGTTATACGTTATGCGGTATACGTTATACATTATACGTTATACGATAAACGTTATACGTTATACGTTATACGTTATACGTTATACGTTATACGTTATACGTTATACGTTATACGTTATACGTTATACGTTATACGCTATACGTTACATGTTATACGTTATACGTAGTATGTAATGCGTCATACGTTTTACGTTATACGTTATACGGTATACGTTATACGTTGTACGTTACATGTTATACGTTATACGTTATACGTTATACGGTATACGTTATGCGTTGTACGTTACATGTTATACGTTATACGTTATACGTTATACGATATACGTTATACGTTATACGTTATATGGTATACGTTATACGTTATACGTTATACGCTATACGTTACATGTTATACGTTATACATTATACGTTATACGTTATACGTTATACGTTATACGTTATACGTTATACGTTATACGTTATACGTCATAGGTTATACGTTATACGATATACGTTATACGTTATACGTTACACGTTACACGTTATACCTCATAGGTTATACGTTATACGTTATACGTTATACGTTATACGTTATACGTTATACGTTATACGTTATACGTTATACGTTATACGCTATACGTTATACGTTATACATTATATTTTATACGTTATACGTTATACGTTATACGTTATACGTTATACGTTATACGTTACACGTTACACGTTATACCTCATAGGTTATACGTTATACGTTATACGTTATACGTTATACGTTATACGTTATACGTTATACGTCATAGGTTATACGTTATACGTTATACGTTATGCGTTATACGTTATGCGTTATACGTTATACGTTATACGTTATGCGTTATACGTTATACGTTATACGTTATACGTTATACGTTATACGCTATACGTTATACGTTACACGTTACACGTTATACCTCATAGGTTATACGTTATACGTTATACGTTACACGTTATACGTTATACGTTATACGTTATACGTTATACGTTATACGTTATACGTTATACGTTATACGTTATACGTCATACGTTATACGTTATACGTTATACGTTATACGTTATACGTTATACATTATACGTTATACGTTATACATTACATGTTATGCGTTATACGTTATGCGTTATACGTTATACGTTATACGTTATACGTTATACGTTATACGTTATACGTTATACGTTATACGTTATACGTTATACGTTATACGTTATACGTTATACGTTATACGTTATACGTTATACGTTATACGTTATACGTTATACGTTATATGTTATACGTTATACATTATACGTTATACGTTATACGTTATACGTTATACGTTATACGTTATACGTTATACGTTATGCGTTATACGTTATGCGTTATACGTTATACGTTATACGTTATGCGTTATACGTTGTACGATATTCGTTATACGTTATTCGTTATTAGTTATACGTTATACGGTATACGTTATACGTTGTACGTTACATGTTATAAGTTATACGTTATACGTTATACGATATACGTTATACGTCAAACGTTATACCTCATAGGTTATACGTTATACGTTATACGTTATACGTTATACGTTATACGTTATACGTTATACGTTATACGTCATAGGTTATACGTTATACGTTATACGTTATGCGTTATACGTTATGCGTTATACGTTATACGTTATACGTTATGCGTTATACGTTGTACGATATTCGTTATACGTTATACGTTATTAGTTATACGTTATACGGTATACGTTATACGTTGTACGTTACATGTTATAAGTTATACGTTATACGTTATACGATATACGTTATACGTCAAACGTTATACGTTATACGTTATACGTTATATGTTATACGTCATACATTATACGTTATACGTTATACGTTATACGTTATACGTTATACGTTATACGTTATACGTTATACGTTATACGTTATACGTTATACGTTATACGTTATACGTTATACGTTATACGTTATACGTTATACGTTATACGTGATACGTTATACGTTATACGTTTTACGTTATACGTTATACGTTACACGTTATACGTTATACGTTATACGTTATACGTTATACGTTATACGTTATACGTTATACGTTATACGTTATACGTTATACGTTATACGTTATACGTTATACATTATACGTTATACGTTATACGTTATACGTTATACATTATACGTTACACGTTATACGTTATACGTTATACGTTATACGTTATACGTTATACGCTATACGTTATACGTTATACGTTATACGTTGTACGTTATACGTTATACGTTATACGTTATACGTTATACGTTATACGTTATACGTTATACGTCATAATTTATACGTTATACGTTATACGTTATGCGTTATACGTTATGCGTTATACGTTATACGTTATACGTTATGCGTTATATGTTGTACGATATTCGTTATACGTTATACGTTATTAGTTATACGTTATACGGTATACGTTATACGTTGTACGTTACATGTTATATGTTATACGTTATACGTTATACGATATACGTTATACGTTAAACGTTATACGTTATACGTTATACGTTATATGTTATACGTTATACATTATACGTTATACGTTATACGTTATACGTTATACGTTATACGTTATACGTTATACGTTATAAGTTATACGTTATACGTTATACGTTATACGTTACACGTTATACCTCATAGGTTATACGTTATACGTTATACGTTATACGTTATACGTTATACGTTATACGTTATACGTTATACGTTATACGTTATACGTTATACGTTATACGTTATACGTTTTACGTTATACGTTATACGTTACACGTTATACGTTATACGTTATACGTTATACGTTATACGTTATACGTTATACGTTATACGTTATACGTTACATGTTATAAGTTATACGTTATACGTTATACGATATACGTTATACGTTAAACGTTATACGTTATACGTTATACGTTATATGTTATACGTTATACATTATACGTTATACGTTATACGTTATACGTTATACGTTATACGTTATACGTTATACGTTATACGTTATACGTTATACGTTATACGTTATACGTTATACGTTATACGTTACACGTTACACGTTATACCTCATAGGTTATACGTTATACGTTATACGTTATACGTTATACGTTATACATTATACGTTATACGTTATACGTTATACGTTATACGTTATACGTTATACGTTATACGTCATAGGTTATACGTTATACGTTATACGTTATGCGTTATACGTTATGCGTTATACGTTATACGTTATACGTTATGCGTTATACGTTGTACGATATTCGTTATACGTTATACGTTATTAGTTATACGTTATACGGTATACGTTATACGTTGTACGTTACATGTTATAAGTTATACGTTATACGTTATACGATATACGTTATACGTTAAACGTTATACGTTATACGTTATACGTTATATGTTATACGTTATACATTATACGTTATACGTTATACGTTATACGTTATACGTTATACGTTACACGTTATACGTTATACGTTATACGTTATACGTTATACGTTATACGTTACACGTTACACGTTATACCTCATAGGTTATACGTTATACGTTATACGTTATACGTTATACGTTATACGTTATACGTTATACGTTATACGTTATACGTTATACGTTATACGTTATACGTTATACGTTTTACGTTATACGTTATACGTTACACGTTATACGTTATACGTTATACGTTATACGTTATACGTTATACGTTATACGTTATACGTTACATGTTATAAGTTATACGTTATACGTTATACGATATACGTTATACGTTAAACGTTATACGCTATACGTTATACGCTATACGTTATACGTTATATGTTATACGTTATACATTATACGTTATACGTTATACGTTATACGTTATACGTTATACGTTATACGTTATACGTTGTACGTTATACGTTATACGTTATACGTTATACGTTATACGTTACACGTTACACGTTATACCTCATAGGTTATACGTTATACGTTATACGTTATACGTTATACGTTATACGTTATACGTTATACGTTATACGTTATACGTTATACGTTATACGTTATACGTTATACGTTTTACGTTATACGTTATACGTTACACGTTATACGTTATACGTTATACGTTATACGTTATACGTTATACGTTATACGTTATACGTTATACGTTATACGTTATACGTTATACGTTATACGTTATACGTTATACGTTATACATTATACGTTATACGTTATACATTATACGTTACACGTTATACGTTATACGTTATACGTTATACGTTTTACGATATACGATGTACGTTATACTTTATACGTTATACGTTATACGTTATACTTTATACGTTATAGGTGTTACGTTATACGTTATACGTTATACGTTATTCGTAATACGTTATACTTTATACGTTATACTTTGTACGTTATACGTTATACGTTATACGTTATACATTATACGTTATACGTTATACATTACATGTTATGCGTTATACGTTATGCGTTATACGTTATACGTTATACGTTATACGTTATACGTTATACGTTATACGTTATACGTTATACGTTATACGTTATACGTTATACGTTATACGTTATACGTTATACGTTATACGTTATACGTTATACGTTATACGTTATACGTTATACGATATACGTTATACGTTATACGTTATAGGTTATACGTTAAACGTTAAACGTTATACGTTATACGTTATACGTTATACGTTACACGTTATACGTTATACGTTATACGTTATACGTTATACGTTATACGCTATACGTTACATGTTATACGTTATACGTAGTATGTAATGCGTCATACGTTTTACGTTATACGTTATACGGTATACGTTATACGTTGTACGTTACATGTTATACGTTATACGTTATACGTTATACGGTATACGTTATGCGTTGTACGTTACATGTTATACGTTATACGTTATACGTTATACGATATACGTTATACGCTATACGTTACATGTTATACGTTATACATTATACGTTATACGTTATACGTTATACGTTATACGTTATACGTTATACGTTATACGTTATACGTCATAGGTTATACGTTATACGATATACGTTATACGTTATACGTTATACGTTATACGTTATACGTTATACGTTATACGTTATACGTTATACATTATACGTTATACGTTATACGTTATACGTTATACGTTATACGTCATAGGTTATACGTTATACGTTATGCGGTATACGTTATACATTATACGTTATACGATATACGTTATACGTTATGCGTTATGCGTTCTTCGTTACACGTTATACGTTATTCGGTATGCGTTATACGTTATGCGTTATACGTTATGCGTTATACGTTATACGTTATACGTTATGCGTTATACGTTGTACGATATTCGTTATACATTATACGTTATTAGTTATACGTTATACGGTATACGTTCTTCGTTACACGTTATGCGTTATTCGGTATGCGTTATACGTTATACGTTATACGTTATACGTTATACGTTATACGTTATACGTTATACGTTATACGTTATACATTATACGTTATACGTTATACGTTATACGTTATACGTTATACGTCATAGGTTATACGTTATACGTTATGCGGTATACGTTATACATTATACGTTATACGATATACGTTATACGTTATGCGTTATGCGTTCTTCGTTACACGTTATACGTTATTCGGTATGCGTTATACGTTATGCGTTATACGTTATGCGTTATACGTTATACGTTATACGTTATGCGTTATACGTTGTACGATATTCGTTATACATTATACGTTATTAGTTATACGTTATACGGTATACGTTATACGTTGTACGTTACATGGTATAAGTTATACGTTATACGTTATACGATATACGTTATACGTTAAACGTTATACGTTATACGTTATACGTTATTCGTTATATGTTATACGTTATACATTATATGTTATACGTTATACGTTATACGTTATTCGTTATACGTTATACGTTATACGTTATACGTTATACGTTATACGTTATACGTTACACGTTACACGTTATACCTCATAGGTTATACGTTATACGTTATACGTTATACGTTATACGTTATACGTTATACGTTATACGTTATACGTTATACGTTATACGTTATACGTTATACGTTATACGTTATACGTTATACGTTTTACGTTATACGTTATACGTTACACGTTATACGATATACGTTATACGTTATACGTTATTCGTTATACGTTATACGTTATACGTTATACTTTATACGTTATACGTTATACGTTTTACGTTATACGTAATACGTTATACGTTATACGTTATACGTTATACGTTATGCATTATTCGCTATACGTTATGCGTTATACGATATACGTTATGCGTTATAGTATATATGTTATACGTTTTACGTTCTTCGTTATACGTTCTTCGTTACACGTTATACGTTATACGTTGTACGTTATACGTTATACGTTATACGTTATACGTTATACGTTATACGTTACACGTTACACGTTATACCTCATAGGTTATACGTTATACGTTATACGTTATACGTTATACGTTATACGTTATACGTTATACGTTATACGTTATACGTTATACGTTATGCATTATTCGCTATACGTTATGCGTTATACGATATACGTTATGCGTTATAGTATATATGTTATACGTTTTACGTTCTTCGTTATACGTTCTTCGTTACACGTTATACGTTATACGTTATACGTTATACGTTATACGTTATACGTTATACGTTATACGTTATACTTTATACGTTATAGGTGTTACGTTATACGTTATACGTTATACGTTATACGTTATACGTTATACGTTATACGTCATAGGTTATACGTTATACGTTATACGTTATGCGTTATACGTTATGCGTTATACGTTATACGTTATACGTTATGCGTTATACGTTGTACGATATTCGTTATACGTTATACGTTATTAGTTATACGTTATACGGTATACGTTATACGTTGTACGTTACATGTTATAAGTTATACGTTATACGTTATACGATATACGTTATACGTCAAACGTTATACGTTATACGTTATACGTTATTCGTTATACGTTATACATTATACGTTATACGTTATACGTTATACGTTATACGTTATACGTTATACGTTATACGTTATACGTTATACGTTATACGTTATACGTTATACGTTATACGTTATACGTTATACGTTATACGTTATACGTTATACGTTATACGTTATACGTTATACGTCTTACGTTATACGTTTTACGTTACACGTTATACGTTATACGTTATACGTTATACGTTATACGTTATACGTTATACGTTATACGTTATACGTTATACGTTATACGTTATACGTTATACGTTATACGTTATACGTTATACGTTATACGTTATACGTTATACGTTATACATTATACGTTACACGTTATACGTTATACGTTATACGTTATACGTTATACGTTATACGCTATACGTTATACGTTATACGTTAAACGTTGTACGTTATACGTTATACGTTATACGTTATACGTTATACGTTATACGTTACACGTTACAGGTTATACCTCATAGGTTATACGTTATACGTTATACGTTATACGTTATACGTTATACGTTATACGTTATACGTTATACTTTATACGTCATAATTTATACGTTATACGTTATACGTTATGCGTTATACGTTATGCGTTATACGTTATACGTTATACGTTATGCGTTATATGTTGTACGATATTCGTTATACGTTATACGTTATTAGTTATACGTTATACGGTATACGTTATACGTTGTACGTTACATGTTATATGTTATACGTTATACGTTATACGATATACGTTATACGTTAAACGTTATACGTTATACGTTATACGTTATATGTTATACGTTATACATTATACGTTATACGTTATACGTTATACGTTATACGTTATACGTTATACGTTATAAGTTATACGTTATACGTTATACGTTATACGTTACACGTTATACCTCATAGGTTATACGTTATACGTTATACGTTATACGTTATACGTTATACGTTATACGTTATACGTTATACGTTATACGTTATACGTTATACGTTATACGTTATACGTTTTACGTTATACGTTATACGTTACACGTTATACGTTATACGTTATACGTTATACGTTATACGTTATACGTTATACGTTATACGTTATACGTTACATGTTATAAGTTATACGTTATACGTTATACGATATACGTTATACGTTATACGTTATACGTTATACGTTATACGTTATACGTTATACGTTATACGTCATAGGTTATACGTTATACGTTATACGTTATGCGTTATACGTTATGCGTTATACGTTATACGTTATACGTTATGCGTTATACGTTGTACGATATTCGTTATACGTTATACGTTATTAGTTATACGTTATACGGTATACGTTATACGTTGTACGTTACATGTTATAAGTTATACGTTATACGTTATACGATATACGTTATACGTTATACGTCAAAGGTTATACGTTATACGTTATACGTTATGCGTTATACGTTATGCGTTATACGTTATACGTTATACGTTATGCGTTATACGTTGTACGATATTCGTTATACGTTATACGTTATTAGTTATACGTTATACGGTATACGTTATACGTTGTACGTTACATGTTAAAAGTTATACGTTATACGTTATACGATATACGTTATACGTTAAACGTTATACGTTATACGTTATACGTTATATGTTATACGTTATACATTATACGTTATACGTTATACGTTATACGTTATACGTTATACGTTACACGTTATACGTTATACGTTATACGTTATACGTTATACGTTATACGTTACACGTTACACGTTATACCTCATAGGTTATACGTTATACGTTATACGTTATACGTTATACGTTATACGTTATACGTTATACGTTATACGTTATACGTTATACGTTATACGTTATACGTTATACGTTATACGTTATACGTTTTACGTTATACGTTATACGTTACACGTTATACGTTATACGTTATACGTTATACGTTATACGTTGTACGTTATACGTTATACGTTATACGTTATACGTTATACGTTATACGTTACACGTTACACGTTATACCTCATAGGTTATACGTTATACGTTATACGTTATACGTTATACGTTATACGTTATACGTTATACGTTATACGTTATACGTTATACGTTATACGTTATACGTTATACGTTTTACGTTATACGTTATACGTTACACGTTATACGTTACACGTTATACGTTATACGTTATACGTTATACGTTATACGTTATACGTTATACGTTATACGTTATACGTTATACGTTATACGTTATACGTTATACATTATACGTTATACGTTATACATTATACGTTACACGTTATACGTTACACGTTATACGTTATACGTTTTACGATATACGATGTACGTTATACTTTATACGTTATACGTTATACGTTATACTTTATACGTTATAGGTGTTACGTTATACGTTATACGTTATACGTTATTCGTAATACGTTACACTTTATACGTTATACTTTGTACGTTATACGTTATACGTTATACGTTATACATTATACTTTATGCGTTATACGTTATACGTTATACTTTATACCTCATAGGTTATACGTTATACGTTATACGCTATACGTTATACGTTATACGTTATACGTTATACGTTATACGTTATACGTTATACGTTATACGTTATACGTTATACGTTATACGTTATACGTTACACGTTACACGTTATACCTCATAGGTTATACGTTATACGTTATACGCTATACGTTATACGTTATACGTTATACGTTATACGTTATACGTTATACGTTATACGTTATACGTTATACGTCATAGGTTATACGTTATACGTTATACGTTATGCGTTATACGTTATGCGTTATACGTTATACGTTATACGTTGTACGTTATACGTTATACGTTATACGTTATACGTTATACGTTACACGTTACACGTTATACCTCATAGGTTATACGTTATACGTTATACGTTATACGTTATACGTTATACGTCATAGGTTATACGTTATACGTTATACGTTATGCGTTATGCGTTCTTCGTTACACGTTATACGTTATTCGGTATGCGTTATACGTTATACGTTATACGTTATACGTTATACGTTATACGTTATACGTTATACGTTATACGTTATACGTTATACGTTATACGTTATACGCTATACGTTACATGTTATACGTTATACATTATACG
This sequence comes from Ptiloglossa arizonensis, assembly GCF_051014685.1. Lineage (NCBI taxonomy): Eukaryota > Metazoa > Arthropoda > Insecta > Hymenoptera > Colletidae > Ptiloglossa > Ptiloglossa arizonensis. The sequence goes on along the minus strand of NW_027478408.1, from coordinate 266,747 downwards.
TTATACGTTATACGTTATACGTTATACGTTTACGTTATACGTTATACGTCATAGGTTATACGTTATACGATATACGTTATACGTTATACGTTATACGTTATACGTTATACGTTATACGTTATACGTTATACATTATACGTTATACGTTATACGTTATACGTTATACGTTATACGTCATAGGTTATACGTTATACGTTACGCGGTATACGTTATACATTATACGTTATACGATATACGTTATACGTTATGCGTTATGCGTTCTTCGTTACACGTTATACGTTATTCGGTATGCGTTATACGTTATGCGTTATACGTTATGCGTTATACGTTATACGTTATACGTTATGCGTTATACGTTGTACGATATTCGTTATACATTATACGTTATTAGTTATACGTTATACGGTATACGTTATACGTTGTACGTTACATGTTATAAGTTATACGTTATACGTTATACGATATACGTTATACGTTAAACGTTATACGTTATACGTTATACGTTATTCGTTATATGTTATACGTTATACATTATACGTTATACGTTATACGTTATACGTTATTCGTTATACGTTATACGTTATACGTTATACGTTATACGTTATACGTTATACGTTACACGTTACACGTTATACCTCATAGGTTATACGTTATACGTTATACGTTATACGTTATACGTTATACGTTATACGTTATACGTTATACGTTATACGTTATACGTTATACGTTATACGTTATACGTTATACGTTTTACGTTATACGTTATACGTTACACGTTATACGATATACGTTATACGTTATACGTTATACGTTATACGTTATACGTTATACGTTATACGTTATACTTTATACGTTATACGTTATACGTTTTACGTTATACGTAATACGTTATACGTTATACGTTATACGTTATACGTTATACGTTATACGTTATGCATTATTCGCTATACGTTATGCGTTATACGATATACGTTATGCGTTATAGTATATATGTTATACGTTTTACGTTCTTCGTTATACGTTCTTCGTTACACGTTATACGTTATACGTTATACGTTATACGTTATACGTTATACGTTATACGTTATACGTTATACGTTATACTTTATACGTTATACGTTATACGTTATACGTTATACGTTATACGTTATACGTAATACGTTATACGTTATACGTTATACGTTATACGTTATACGTTATACGTTATGCATTATTCGCTATACGTTATGCGTTATACGTTTTACGTTCTGCGTTATAGTATATATGTTATACGTTTTACGTTATTCATTTAACGTTCTTCGTTACACGTTATACGTTATACGTTATACGTTATACGTTATACGTTATACGTTATACGTTATACGTTATACTTTATACGTTATAGGTGTTACGTTATACGTTATACGTTATACGTTATTCGTAATACGTTATACGTTATTCGTAATACGTTATACGTTATACTTTGTACGTTATACGTTATACGTTATACGTTATGCGTTATACGTTATACGTTATACGTTATACGTTATACGTTATACGTTATACGTTATACGTTATACGTTATACGTTATACGTTATACGTTATACGTTATACGTTATACGTTATACGTTATACGTTATACGTTACACGTTATACGTTATACGTTGTACGTTATACGTTATGAGTTGTACGTAATACGATATACGTTATACGTTATACATTACATGTTATGCCTTATACGTTATACGTTATACGTTATACGTTATACGTTATACGTTATACGTTATACGTTATACGTTATACGTTATACGTTATACGTTATACGTTATACGTTATACGTTATACGTTATACGTTATACGTTGTACGTTATACGTTATACGTTATACGTTATACGTTATACGTTATACGTTTTACGTTATACGTTATACGTTATACGTTATACGTTATACGTTATACGTTATACGTTATACGTTATACGCTATACGTCATAAGTTATACGTTATACGTTATACGTTATACGTTATACGTTATACGTTATGCGTTATACGTTCTACGATATTCGTTATACGTTATACGTTATACGTTATTAGTTATAAGTTATACGTTATACGTTATACGTCATAGGTTATACGTTATACGTTATACGTTATACGTTATACGTTATACGTTATACGTTATACGTTATACGTTATACGTTATACGTTATACGTTATACGTTATACGTTATACGTTGTACGTTATACGTTATAAGTTGTACGTTATACGATATACGTTATACGTTATTCTTTATACGTTATTCGTTACACGTTATACGTCATACGTTATACGTTATACGTTTTGCGTTATTCGTTATACGTTATACGTTATACGTTATACGTTATACGTTATACGTTATACGTTATACGTTATACGTTATACGTTATATTTTATACGTTATACGTTGTACGTTATACGTTATAAGTTGTACATTATACGATATACGTTATACGTTATTCTTTATACGTTATTCGTTACACGTTATAAGTTGTACGTTATACGATATACGTTATACGTTATTCTTTATACGTTATTCGTTACACGTTATACGTCATACGTTATACGTTATACGTTTTACGTTCTTCGTTATACGTTATACGTTATACGATATACGTTATACGTTATACGTTATACGTTATACGTTATACGTTATACGTTATACGTTATACGTTATACGTTAAACGTTATACGTTATACGTTACACGTTATACGTTATTCGTTGTACGTTATACGTTATGAGTTGTACGTTATACGATATACGTTATACGTTATACATTACATGTTATGCGTTATACGTTATACGTTATACGTTATACGTTATACGTTATACGTTATACGGTATACGTTATACGTTATACGTTATACGTTATACGTTATACGTTATACGTTATACGTTGTACGTTATACGTTATACGTTATACGTTATACGTTATACGTTATACGTTTTACGTTATACGTTACACGTTATACGTTATACGTTATACGTTATACGTTATACGTTATACGTTATACGTTATACGTTATACGTTATACGTTATACGTCATAAGTTATACGTTATACGTTATACGTTATACGTTATACGTTATACGTCATACGTTATGCGTTATACGTTCTACGATATTCGTTATACGTTATACTTTATTAGTTATACGTTATACGTTATACGTTATACGTCATAGGTTATACGTTATACGTTACACGTTATACGTCATACGTTATACGTTATACGTTTTACGTTATTCGTTATACGTTATACGTTATACGATATACGTTATACGTTATACGTTATACGTTATACGTTATACGTTATACGTTATACGTTATACGTTATACGTTATACGTTATACGTTATACGTTATACGTCATACGTTATACGTTATAAGTTATACGTTATACGTTATACGTTATACGTTATACGTTATACGTCATAGGTTATACGTTATACGTTATGCGGTATACGTTATACATTATACGTTACACGATATACGTTATACGTTATGCGTTATGCGTTCTTCGTTACACGTTATACGTTATTCGGTATGCGTTATACGTTATACGTTATACGTTATACGTTATACGTTATACGTTATACGTTATACGTTATACGTTATACGTTATACGTTATACGTTATACGTTATACGTTACACGTTATACGTTATACGTTGTACGTTATACGTTATGAGTTGTACGTTATACGATATACGTTATACGTTATACATTACATGTTATGCCTTATACGTTATACGTTATACGTTATACGTTATACGTTATACGTTATACGTTATACGTTATACGTTATACGTTATACGTTATACGTTATACGTTATACGTTATACGTTATACGTTATACGTTATACGTTATACGTTGTACGTTATACGTTATACGTTATACGTTATACGTTATACGTTATACGTTTTACGTTATACGTTATACGTTATACGTTATACGTTATACGTTATACGTTATACGTTATACGTTATACGCTATACGTCATAAGTTATACGTTATACGTTATACGTTATACGTTATACGTTATACGTTATGCGTTATACGTTCTACGATATTCGTTATACGTTATACGTTATACGTTATTAGTTATAAGTTATACGTTATACGTTATACGTCATAGGTTATACGTTATACGTTATACGTTATACGTTATACGTTATACGTTATACGTTATACGTTATACGTTATACGTTATACGTTATACGTTATACGTTATACGTTGTACGTTATACGTTATAAGTTGTACGTTATACGATATACGTTATACGTTATTCTTTATACGTTATTCGTTACACGTTATACGTCATACGTTATACGTTATACGTTTTGCGTTATTCGTTATACGTTATACGTTATACGTTATACGTTATACGTTATACGTTATACGTTATACGTTATACGTTATACGTTATAAGTTATACGTTATACGTTATGCGTTATACGTTGTACGTTATACGTTATACGTTATACATTATACGTTACACGTTATACGTTATTCGGTATGCGTTATACGTTATACGTTATACGTTATACGTTATATGTTATACGTTATACGTTATACGTTATACGTTATACGTTATACGTTATACGTTATACGTTATTCTTTATACGTTATTCGTTACACGTTATAAGTTGTACGTTATACGATATACGTTATACGTTATTCTTTATACGTTATTCGTTACACGTTATACGTCATACGTTATACGTTATACGTTTTACGTTCTTCGTTATACGTTATACGTTATACGATATACGTTATACGTTATACGTTATACGTTATACGTTATACGTTATACGTTATACGTTATACGTTATACGTTATACGTTATACGTTATACGTTATACGTTACACGTTATACGTTATTCGTTGTACGTTATACGTTATGAGTTGTACGTTATACGATATACGTTATACGTTATACATTACATGTTATGCGTTATACGTTATACGTTATACGTTATACGTTATACGTTATACGTTATACGTTATACGTTATACGTTATACGTTATACGTTATACGTTATACGTTATACGTTATACGTTGTACGTTATACGTTATACGTTATACGTTATACGTTATACGTTATACGTTTTACGTTATACGTTACACGTTATACGTTATACGTTATACGTTATACGTTATACGTTATACGTTATACGTTATACGTTATACGTTATACGTTATACGTTATACGTCATAAGTTATACGTTATACGTTATACGTTATACGTTATACGTTATACGTCATACGTTATGCGTTATACGTTCTACGATATTCGTTATACGTTATACTTTATTAGTTATACGTTATACGTTATACGTTATACGTTATATGTTATACGTTATACGTTATACGTTATACGTTATACGTTATACGTTATACGTTATACGTTATACGTTATACGTTATATTTTATACGTTATACGTGGTACGTTATACGTTATAAGTTGTACATTATACGATATATGTTATACGTTATTCTTTATACGTTATTCGTTACACGTTATAAGTTGTACGTTATACGATATACGTTATACGTTATTCTTTATACGTTATTCGTTACACGTTATACGTCATACGTTATACGTTATACGTTTTACGTTCTTCGTTATACGTTATACGTTATACGATATACGTTATACGTTATACGTTATACGTTATACGTTATACGTTATACGTTATACGTTATACGTTATACGTTATACGTTATACGTTATACGTTACACGTTATACGTTATTCGTTGTACGTTATACGTTATGAGTTGTACGTTATACGATATACGTTATACGTTATACATTACATGTTATGCGTTATACGTTATACGTTATACGTTATACGTTATACGTTATACGTTATACGTTATACGTTATACGTTATACGTTATACGTTATACGTTATACGTTGTACGTTATACGTTATACGTTATACGTTATACGTTATACGTTATACGTTTTACGTTATACGTTACACGTTATACGTTATACGTTATACGTTATACGTTATACGTTATACGTTATACGTTATACGTTATACGTTATACGTTAACGTTATACGTCATAAGTTATACGTTATACGTTATACGTTATACGTTATACGTTATACGTCATACGTTATGCGTTATACGTTCTACGATATTCGTTATACGTTATACTTTATTAGTTATACGTCATACGTTATACGTTATACGTCATAGGTTATACGTTATACGTTATACGTTATACGTTATACGTTATACGTTACACGTTATACGTTATACGTTATACGTTATATGTTATACGTTATACGTTATACGTTATACGTTATACGTTATACGTTATACGTTATACGTTATACGTTATACGTTATATTTTATACGTTATACGTTGTACGTTATACGTTATAAGTTGTACATTATACGATATATGTTATACGTTATTCTTTATACGTTATTCGTTACACGTTATAAGTTGTACGTTATACGATATACGTTATACGTTATTCTTTATACGTTATTCGTTACACGTTATACGTCATACGTTATACGTTATACGTTTTACGTTATTCGTTATACGTTATACGTTCTACGATATTCGTTATACGTTATACGTTATACGTTCTTAGTTATAAGTTATACGTTATACGTTATACGTCATAGGTTATACGTTATACGTTATACGTTATACGTTATACGTTATACGTTATACGTTATACGTTATACGTTATACGTTATACGTTGTACGTTATACGTTATAAGTTGTACGTTATACGATATACGTTATACGTTATTCTTTATACGTTATTCGTTACACGTTATACGTCATACGTTATACGTTATACGTTTTGCGTTATTCGTTATACGTTATACGTTATACGTTATACGTTATACGTTATACGTTATACGTTATACGTTATACGTTATACGTTATACGTTATAAGTTATACGTTATACGTTATGCGTTATACGTTGTACGTTATACGTTATACGTTATACATTATACGTTACACGTTATACGTTATTCGGTATGCGTTATACGTTATACGTTATATGTTATACGTTATACGTTATACGTTATACGTTATACGTTATATTTTATACGTTATACGTTGTACGTTATACGTTATAAGTTGTACATTATACGATATACGTTATACGTTATTCTTTATACGTTATTCGTTACACGTTATAAGTTGTACGTTATACGATATACGTTATACGTTATTCTTTATACGTTATTCGTTACACGTTATACGTCATACGTTATACGTTATACGTTTTACGTTCTTCGTTATACGTTATACGTTATACGATATACGTTATACGTTATACGTTATACGTTATACGTTATACGTTATACGTTATACGTTATACGTTATACGTTATACGTTATACGTTATACGTTATACGTTATACGTTACACGTTATACGTTATTCGTTGTACGTTATACGTTATGAGTTGTACGTTATACGATATACGTTATACGTTATACATTACATGTTATGCGTTATACGTTATACGTTATACGTTATACGTCATACGTTATGCGTTATACGTTCTACGATATTCGTTATACGTTATACTTTATTAGTTATACGTTATACGTTATACGTTATACGTCATAAGTTATACGTTATACGTTATACGTTATACGTTATACGTTATACGTTACACGTTATACGTTATACGTTATACGTTATATGTTATACGTTATACGTTTTACGTTATACGTTATACGTTATACGTTATACGTTATACGTTATACGTTATACGTTATATTTTATACGTTATACGTTGTACGTTATACGTTATAAGTTGTACATTATACGATATATGTTATACGTTATTCTTTATACGTTATTCGTTACACGTTATAAGTTGTACGTTATACGATATACGTTATACGTTATTCTTTATACGTTATTCGTTACACGTTATACGTCATACGTTATACGTTATACGTTTTACGTGATTCGTTATACGTTATACGTTATACGATGTACGTTATACGTTATACGTTATACGTTATACGTTATACGTTATACGTTATACGTTATACGTTATACGTTATACGTTATACGTTATACGTTACACGTTATACGTTATACGTTGTACGTTATACGTTATGAGTTGTACGTTATACGATATACGTTATACGTTATACATTACATGTTATGCGTTATACGTTATACGTTATACGTTATACGTTATACGTTATACGTTATACGTTATACGTTATACGTTATACGTTATACGTTATACGTTATACGTTATACGTTGTACGTTATACGTTATACGTTATACGTTATACGTTATACGTTATACGTTTTACGTTATACGTTACACGTTATACGTTATACGTTATACGTTATACGTTATACGTTATACGTTATACGTTATACGTTATACGTTATACGTCATAAGTTATACGTTATACGTTATACGTTATACGTTATACGTTATACGTTATGCGTTATACGTTCTACGGTATTCGTTATACGTTATACTTTATTAGTTATACGTTATACGTTATACGTTATACGTCATAGGTTATACGTTATACGTTATACGTTATACGTTATACGTTATACGTTATACGTTATACGTTATACGTTATACGTTATACGTTATACGTTGTACGTTGTACGTTATACGTTATAAGTTGAACGTTATACGATATACGTTGTACGTTATTCTTTATACGTTATTCGTTACACGTTATACGTCATACGTTATACGTTATACGTTTTACGTTATTCGTTATACGTTATACGTTATACGATATACGTTATACGTTATACGTTATACGTTATACGTTATACGTTATACGTTATACGTTATACGTTATACGTTATACGTTATACGTTATACGTTATACGTCATACGTTATACGTTATAAGTTATACGTTATACGTTATACGTTATACGTTATACGTCATAGGTTACACGTTATACGTTATGCGGTATACGTTATACATTATACGTTATACGATATACGTTATACGTTATGCGTTATGCGTTCTTCGTTACACGTTATACGTTATTCGGTATGCGTTATACGTTATACGTTATACGTTATACGTTATACGTTATACGTTATACGTTATACGTTATACGTTATACGTTATACGTTATACGTTATACGTTATACGTTATACGTTATACGTTATACGTTATACGTTATACGTTATATTTTATACGTTATACGTTATACGTTATACGTTATACGTTATACGTTATACGTTATACGTTATATTTTATACGTTATACGTTATACGTTATACGTTATACGTTATACGTTATACGTTATACGTTATACGTTATACGTTATACGTTATATTTTATACGTTATACATTATACGTTATACGTTATACGTTATACGTTATACGTTACACGTTACACGTTATACCTCATAGGTTATACGTTATACGTTATACGTTACACGTTATACGTTATACGTTATACGTTATACGTTATACGTTATACGTTATACGTTATACGTTATACGTTATACGTTATACGTTATACGTTATACATTATAAGTTATACGTTATACGTTATACGTTATACGTTATACGTTATACGTCATAGGTTATACGTTATACGTTATGCGGTATACGTTATACATTATACCTTATACGATAAACGTTATACGTTATGCGTTATGCGTTCTTCGTTACACGTTATACGTTATTCGGTATGCGTTATACGTTATACGTTATACGTTATACGTTATACGATATACGTTATACGTTATACGTTATACGTTATACGTTATACGTTATACGTTATACGTTATACGTTATACGTTATACGTTATACGTTATACGTTATACGTTATACGTTATACGTTCTACGTTATACGTTATACGTTATACGTTATATTTTATACGTTATACGTTATACGTTATACGTTATACGTTATACGTTATACGTTACACGTTACACGTTATACCTGATAGGTTATACGTTATACGTTATACGTCATACGTTATACGTTATACGTTATACGTTATACGTTATACGTCATAGGTTATACGTTATACGTTATACGTTATGCGTTATACGTTATGCGTTATACGTTATACGTTATACGTTATGCGTTATACGTTGTACGATATTCGTTATACGTTATACGTTATTAGTTATACGTTATACGGTATACGTTATACGTTGTACGTTACATGTTATAAGTTATACGTTATACGTTATACGATATACGATATACGATATGCGTTAAACGTTATACGATATACGTTATTCGTTATATGTTATACGTTATACATTATACGTTATACGTTATACGTTATACGTTATACGTTATACGTTATACGTTATACGTTATACGTTATACGTTACACGTTACACGTTATACCTCATAGGTTATACGTTATACGTTATACGTTATACGTTATACGTTATACGTTATAGGTTATACGTTATACGTTATACGTTATACGTTATACGTTATACGTTATACGTTTTACGTTATACGTTATACGTTACACATTATACGTTATACGTTATACGTTATACGTTATACGTTATACGTTATACGTTATACGTTATACGTTATACGTTATACGTTATACGTTATACGTTATACGTTATACGTTATACGTTACACGTTATACATTATACGTTATACGTTGTACGTTATACGTTATAAGTTGTGCGTTATACGATATACGTTATACGTTATTCGTTATACGTACTTCGTTACACGTTATACGTTATACGTTATACGTTATGCGTTTTACGATATACGATGTACGTTATACGTTATACGTTATACGTTATACGTTATACTTTATACGTTATAGGTGTTACGTTATACGTTATACGTTATACGTAATTCGTAATACGTTATACCTGATACGTTATACGTTATACGTTATGCGTTATACGTTATGCGTTATACGTTATACGTTATACGTTATGCGTTATACGTTATACGTTATACGTTATACGTTATACGTTATACGTTATACGTTATACGTTACACGTTACACGTTATACCTCATAGGTTATACGTTATACGTTATACGTTACACGTTATACGTCATACGTTATACGTTATACGTTATACGTTATACGTTATACGTTATACGTTATACGTTATACGTTATACGTTTTACGTTATACGTTATACGTTACACGTTATACGTTATACGTTATACGTTATACGTTATACGTTATACGTTATACGTTATACGTTATACGTTATACGTTATACGTTTTACGTTATACGTTATACGTTACACGTTATACGTTATACGTTATACGTTATACGTTATACGTTATACGTTATACGTTATACGTTATACGTTATAGGTTATACGTTATACGTTATACGTTATACGTTATACGTTATACGTTATACGTTTTACGTTATACGTTATACGTTACACATTATACGTTATACGTTATACGTTATACGTTATACGTTATACGTTATACGTTATACGTTATACGTTATACGTTATACGTTATACGTTATACGTTATACGTTACACGTTATACATTATACGTTATACGTTGTACGTTATACGTTATAAGTTGTGCGTTATACGATATACGTTATACGTTATTCGTTATACGTACTTCGTTACACGTTATACGTTATACGTTATACGTTATGCGTTTTACGATATACGATGTACGTTATACGTTATACGTTATACGTTATACGTTATACTTTATACGTTATAGGTGTTACGTTATACGTTATACGTTATACGTAATTCGTAATACGTTATACCTGATACGTTATACGTTATACGTTATGCGTTATACGTTATGCGTTATACGTTATACGTTATACGTTATGCGTTATACGTTATACGTTATACGTTATACGTTATACGTTATACGTTATACGTTATACGTTACACGTTACACGTTATACCTCATAGGTTATACGTTATACGTTATACGTTACACGTTATACGTCATACGTTATACGTTATACGTTATACGTTATACGTTATACGTTATACGTTATACGTTATACGTTATACGTTTTACGTTATACGTTATACGTTACACGTTATACGTTATACGTTATACGTTATACGTTATACGTTATACGTTATACGTTATACGTTATACGTTATACGTTATACGTTATACGTTATACGTTATACGTTATACGTTATACGTTATACGTTATACGTTATACGTTTTACGTTATACGTTATACGTTACACGTTATACTTTATACGTTATACGTTATACGTTATACGTTATACGTTATACGTTATACGTTATACGTTATACGTTATACGTTATACGTTATACGTTATACGTTATACGTTATACGTTATACGTTATACGTTATACGTTATACGTTATACGTTATACGTTATTCGTTATATGTTATACGTTATACGTTATACGTTATACGTTATACGTTATACGTTATACGTTATACGTTATACGTTATACGTTATACGTTATACGTCATAGGTTATACGTTATACGTTATACGTTATGCGTTATACGTTATGCGTTATACGTTATACGTTTTACGTTATGCGTTATACGTTATACGTTATACGTTATACGTTATACGTTATACGTTATACGTTATACGTTACACGTTACACGTTATACCTCATAGGTTATACGTTATACGTTATACGTTACACGTTATACGTTATACGTTATACGTTATACGTTATACGTTATACGTTATACGTTATACGTTATACGTTATACGTTATACGTTATACGTTATACGTTATACGTTATACGTTATACATTATACGTTATACGTTATACATTACATGTTATGCGTTATACGTTATGCGTTATACGTTATACGTTATACGTTATACGTTATACGTTATACGTTATACGTTATACGTTATACGTTATACGTTATACGTTATACGTTATACGTTATACGTTATACGTTATACGTTATACGTTATACGTTATACGTTATACATTATACGTTACACGTTATACGTTATACGTTATACGTTATACGTTATACGTTATACGCTATACGTTATACGTTATACGTTATACGTTGTACGTTATACGTTATACGTTATACGTTATACGTTATACGTTATACGTTATACGTTATACGTTACACGTTACACGTTATACCTCATAGGTTATACGTTATACGTTATACGTTATACGTTATACGTTATACGTTATACGTTATACGTCATAGGTTATACTTTATACGTTATACGTTATGCGTTATACGTTATGCGTTATACGTTATACGTTATACGTTATGCGTTATACGTTGTACGATATTCGTTATACGTTATACGTTATTAGTTATACGTTATACGGTATACGTTATACGTTGTACGTTACATGTTATAAGTTATACGTTATACGTTATACGATATACGTTATACGTCAAACGTTATACGTTATACGTTATACGTTATATGTTATACGTTATACATTATACGTTATACGTTATACGTTATACGTTATACGTTATACGTTATACGTTATACGTTATACGTTATACGTTATACGTTATACGTTATACGTTATACGTTATACGTTATACGTTATACGTTATACGTTATACGTTATACGTTATACGTTATACGTTATACGTTTTACGTTATACGTTATACGTTACACGTTATACGTTATACGTTATACGTTATACGTTATACGTTATACGTTATACGTTATACGTTATACGTTATACGTTATACGTTATACGTTATACGTTATACGTTATACGTTATACGTTATACGTTATACATTATAAGTTACACGTTATACGTTATACGTTATATGTTATACGTTATACGTTATACGCTATACGTTATACGTTATACGTTATACGTTGTACGTTATACGTTATACGTTATACGTTATACGTTATACGTTATACGTTACACGTTACACGTTATACCTCATAGGTTATACGTTATACGTTATACGTTATACGTTATACGTTATACGTTATACGTTATACGTTATACGTTATACGTCATAATTTATACGTTATACGTTATACGTTATGCGTTATACGTTATGCGTTATACGTTATACGTTATACGTTATACGTTATGCGTTATACGTTGTACGATATTCGTTATACGTTATACGTTATTAGTTATACGTTATACGGTATACGTTATACGTTGTACGTTACATGTTATATGTTATACGTTATACGTTATACGATATACGTTATACGTTAAACGTTATACGTTATACATTATACGTTATATGTTATACGTTATACATTATACGTTATACGTTATACGTTATACGTTATACGTTATACGTTAAACGTTATACGTTATACGTTATACGTCATAGGTTATACGTTATACGTTATACGTTATGCGTTATACGTTATGCGTTATACGTTATACGTTATACGTTATGCGTTATACGTTGTACGATGTTCGTTATACGTTATACGTTATTAGTTATACGTTATACGGTATACGTTATACGTTGTACGTTACATGTTATAAGTTATACGTTATACCTTATACGATATACGTTATACGTTAAACGTTATACGTTATACGTTATACGTTATATGTTATACGTTATACATTATACGTTATGCGTTATACGTTATACGTTATACGTTATACGTTATGCGTTATACGTTGTACGATATTCGTTATACGTTATTAGTTATACGTTATACGGTATACGTTATACGTTGTACGTTACATGTTATACGTTATACGTTATACGTTATACGATATACGTTATGCGTTATACGTTATACGTTATACGTTATACGTTATACGTTATACGTTATACGTTATACTTTATACGCTATACGTTACATGTTATGCGTTATACATTAAACGTTATACGTTATACGTTATACGTTATACGTTATACGTTATACGTTATACGTTATACGTTATACGTTATACGTTATACGTTGTACGTTATACGTTATACGTTATACGTTGTACGTTATACGTTATACGTTATACGTTATACGTTATACGTTATACGTTATACGTTATACGTTATACGTCATAGGTTATACGTTATACGTTATGCGTTATACGTTATACGTCATACGTTATACGATATACGTTATACGTTATGCGTTATGCGTTCTTCGTTACACGTTATACGTTATTCGGTATGCGTTATACGTTATACGTTATACGTTATACGGTATACGTTATACGTTATACGTTATACGTTATACGTTATACGATATACGTTATACGTTATACGTTATACGTTATACGGTATACGTTATACGTTATACGTTATACGCTGTACGTTACATGTTATACGTTATACGTAGTATGTAATGCGTCATACGTTTTACGTTATACGTTATACGGTATACGTTATACGTTGTACGTTACATGTTATACGTTATACGTTATACGTTATACGGTATACGTTATACGTTGTACGTTACATGTTATACGTTATACGTTATACGTTATACGTTATACGTTGTACGTTATACGTTATACGTTATACGTTATACGTTATACGTTATACGTTATACGTTATACGTTATACGCTATACGTTACATGTTATGCGTTATACATTATACGTTATACGTTATACGTTATACGTTATACGTTATACGTTATACGTTATACGTTATACGTCATACGTTATACGTTATACGTTATACGTTATACGTTATACGTTATACGTTATACGTCATACGTTATACGTTATACGTTGTACGTTATACGTTATACGTTATACGCTATACGTTACATGTTATACGTTATACGTTATACGTTATACGTTATACGTTGTACGTTATACGTTATACGTTATACGTTATACGTTATACGTTATACGTTATACGTTATACGTTATACGCTATACGTTACATGTTATGCGTTATACATTATACGTTATACGTTATACGTTATACGTTATACGTTATACGTTATACGTTATACGTTATACGTCATACGTTATACGTTATACGTTGTACGTTATACGTTATACGTTATACGTTGTACGTTATACGTTATACGTTATACGTTATACGTTATACGTTATACGTTATACGTTATACGTTATACGTCATAGGTTATACGTTATACGTTATGCGTTATACGTTATACGTTATACGTTATACGATATACGTTATACGTTATGCGTTATGCGTTCTTCGTTACACGTTATACGTTATTCGGTATGCGTTATACGTTATACGTTATACGTTATACGGTATACGTTATACGTTATACGTTATACGTTATACGTTATACGATATACGTTATACGTTATACGTTATACGTTATACGGTATACGTTATACGTTATACGTTATACGCTGTACGTTACATGTTATACGTTATACGTAGTATGTAATGCGTCATACGTTTTACGTTATACGTTATACGGTATACGTTATACGTTGTACGTTACATGTTATACGTTATACGTTATACGTTATACGGTATACGTTATACGTTGTACGTTACATGTTATACGTTATACGTTATACGTTATACGATATACGTTATACGTTATACGTTATACGTTATACGTTATACGTTATACGTTATACGCTATACGTTACATGTTATACGTTATACGTTATACGTTATACGTTATACGTTGTACGTTATACGTTATACGTTATACGTTATACGTTATACGTTATACGTTATACGTTATACGTTATACGCTATACGTTACATGTTATGCGTTATACATTATACGTTATACGTTATACGTTATACGTTATACGTTATACGTTATACGTTATACGTTATACGTTATACGTTATACGTTATACGTTGTACGTTATACGTTATACGTTATACGTTGTACGTTATACGTTATACGTTATACGTTATACGTTATACGTTATACGTTATACGTTATACGTTATGCGTAATAGGTTATACGTTATACGTTATGCGTTATACGTTATACATTATACGTTATACGATTTACGTTATACGTTATGCGTTATGCGTTCTTCGTTACACGTTATACGTTATTCGGTATGCGTTATACGTTATACGTTATACGTTATACGGTATACGTTATACGTTATACGTTATACGCTATACGTTATACGATATACGTTATACGTTATACGTTATATTTTATACGTTATACGTTGTACGTTATACGTTATAAGTTGTACATTATACGATATATGTTATACGTTATTCTTTATACGTTATTCGTTACACGTTATAAGTTGTACGTTATACGATATACGTTATACGTTATTCTTTATACGTTATTCGTTACACGTTATACGTCATACGTTATACGTTATACGTTTTACGTGATTCGTTATACGTTATACGTTATACGATGTACGTTATACGTTATACGTTATACGTTATACGTTATACGTTATACGTTATACGTTATACGTTATACGTTATACGTTATACGTTATACGTTACACGTTATACGTTATACGTTGTACGTTATACGTTATGAGTTGTACGTTATACGATATACGTTATACGTTATACATTACATGTTATGCGTTATACGTTATACGTTATACGTTATACGTTATACGTTATACGTTATACGTTATACGTTATACGTTATACGTTATACGTTATACGTTATACGTTATACGTTGTACGTAATACGTTATACGTTATACGTTATACGTTATACGTTATACGTTTTACGTTATACGTTACACGTTATACGTTATACGTTATACGTTATACGTTATACGTTATACGTTATACGTTATACGTTATACGTTATACGTCATAAGTTATACGTTATACGTTATACGTTATACGTTATACGTTATACGTAATGCGTTATACGTTCTACGGTATTCGTTATACGTTATACTTTATTAGTTATACGTTATACGTTATACGTTATACGTCATAGGTTATACGTTATACGTTATACGTTATACGTTATACGTTATACGTTATACGTTATACGTTATACGTTATACGTTATACGTTATACGTTATACGTTATACGTTGTACGTTGTACGTTATACGTTATAAGTTGAACGTTATACGATATACGTTGTACGTTATTCTTTATACGTTATTCGTTACACGTTATACGTCATACGTTATACGTTATACGTTTTACGTTATTCGTTATACGTTATACGTTATACGATATACGTTATACGTTATACGTTATACGTTATACGTTATACGTTATACGTTATACGTTATACGTTATACGTTATACGTTATACGTTATACGTTATACGTTATACGTTATACGTCATACGTTATACGTTATAAGTTATACGTTATACGTTATACGTTATACGTTATACGTCATAGGTTACACGTTATACGTTATGCGGTATACGTTATACATTATACGTTATACGATATACGTTATACGTTATGCGTTATGCGTTCTTCGTTACACGTTATACGTTATTCGGTATGCGTTATACGTTATACGTTATACGTTATACGTTATACGTTATACGTTATACGTTATACGTTATACGTTATACGTTATACGTTATACGTTATACGTTATACGTTATACGTTATACGTTATACGTTATACGTTATACGTTATACGTTATATTTTATACGTTATACGTTATACGTTATACGTTATACGTTATACGTTATACGTTATACGTTATATTTTATACGTTATACGTTATACGTTATACGTTATACGTTATACGTTATACGTTATACGTTATACGTTATACGTTATACGTTATATTTTATACGTTATACATTATACGTTATACGTTATACGTTATACGTTATACGTTACACGTTACACGTTATACCTCATAGGTTATACGTTATACGTTATACGTTACACGTTATACGTTATACGTTATACGTTATACGTTATACGTTATACGTTATACGTTATACGTTATACGTTATACGTTATACGTTATACGTTATACATTATAAGTTATACGTTATACGTTATACGTTATACGTTATACGTTATACGTTATACGTCATAGGTTATACGTTATACGTTATGCGGTATACGTTATACATTATACGTTATACGATAAACGTTATACGTTATGCGTTATGCGTTCTTCGTTACACGTTATACGTTATTCGGTATGCGTTATACGTTATACGTTATACGTTATACGTTATACGATATACGTTATACGTTATACGTTATACGTTATACGTTATACGTTATACGTTATACGTTATACGTTATACGTTATACGTTATACGTTATACGTTATACGTTATACGTTATACGTTATACGTTCTACGTTATACGTTATACGTTATACGTTATATTTTATACGTTATACGTTATACGTTATACGTTATACGTTATACGTTATACGTTATACGTTACACGTTACACGTTATACCTGATAGGTTATACGTTATACGTTATACGTCATACGTTATACGTTATACGTTATACGTTATACGTTATACGTCATAGGTTATACGTTATACGTTATACGTTATGCGTTATACGTTATGCGTTATACGTTATACGTTATACGTTATGCGTTATACGTTGTACGATATTCGTTATACGTTATACGTTATTAGTTATACGTTATACGGTATACGTTATACGTTGTACGTTACATGTTATAAGTTATACGTTATACGTTATACGATATACGATATACGATATGCGTTAAACGTTATACGATATACGTTATTCGTTATATGTTATACGTTATACATTATACGTTATACGTTATACGTTATACGTTATACGTTATACGTTATACGTTATACGTTATACGTTATACGTTATACGTTACACGTTACACGTTATAGCTCATAGGTTATACGTTATACGTTATACGTTATACGTTATACGTTATACGTTATACGTTATAGGTTATACGTTATACGTTATACGTTATACGTTATACGTTATACGTTATACGTTTTACGTTATACGTTATACGTTACACATTATACGTTATACGTTATACGTTATACGTTATACGTTATACGTTATACGTTATACGTTATACGTTATACGTTATACGTTATACGTTATACGTTATACGTTATACGTTATACGTTACACGTTATACATTATACGTTATACGTTGTACGTTATACGTTATAAGTTGTGCGTTATACGATATACGTTATACGTTATTCGTTATACGTACTTCGTTACACGTTATACGTTATACGTTATACGTTATGCGTTTTACGATATACGATGTACGTTATACGTTATACGTTATACGTTATACGTTATACGTTATACTTTATACGTTATAGGTGTTACGTTATACGTTATACGTTATACGTAATTCGTAATACGTTATACCTGATACGTTATACGTTATACGTTATGCGTTATACGTTATGCGTTATACGTTATACGTTATACGTTATGCGTTATACGTTATACGTTATACGTTATACGTTATACGTTATACGTTATACGTTATACGTTACACGTTACACGTTATACCTCATAGGTTATACGTTATACGTTATACGTTACACGTTATACGTTATACGTTATACGTTATACGTTATACGTTATACGTTATACGTCATAGGTTATACGTTATACGTTATACGTTATACGTTATACGTTATACGTTATACGTTATACGTTATACGTTATACGTTATACGTTATACGTTGTACGTTGTACGTTATACGTTATAAGTTGAACGTTATACGATATACGTTGTACGTTATTCTTTATACGTTATTCGTTACACGTTATACGTCATACGTTATACGTTATACGTTTTACGTTATTCGTTATACGTTATACGTTATACGATATACGTTATACGTTATACGTTATACGTTATACGTTATACGTTATACGTTATACGTTATACGTTATACGTTATACGTTATACGTTATACGTTATACGTTATACGTCATACGTTATACGTTATAAGTTATACGTTATACGTTATACGTTATACGTTATACGTCATAGGTTACACGTTATACGTTATGCGGTATACGTTATACATTATACGTTATACGATATACGTTATACGTTATGCGTTATGCGTTCTTCGTTACACGTTATACGTTATTCGGTATGCGTTATACGTTATACGTTATACGTTATACGTTATACGTTATACGTTATACGTTATACGTTATACGTTATACGTTATACGTTATACGTTATACGTTATACGTTATACGTTATACGTTATACGTTATACGTTATACGTTATATTTTATACGTTATACGTTATACGTTATACGTTATACGTTATACGTTATACGTTATACGTTATATTTTATACGTTATACGTTATACGTTATACGTTATACGTTATACGTTATACGTTATACGTTATACGTTATACGTTATACGTTATATATAATACGTTATACATTATACGTTATACGTTATACGTTATACGTTATACGTTACACGTTACACGTTATACCTCATAGGTTATACGTTATACGTTATACGTTACACGTTATACGTTATACGTTATACGTTATACGTTATACGTTATACGTTATACGTTATACGTTATACGTTATACGTTATACGTTATACGTTATACGTTATACATTATAAGTTATACGTTATACGTTATACGTTATACGTTATACGTTATACGTTATACGTCATAGGTTATACGTTATACGTTATGCGGTATACGTTATACATTATACGTTATACGATAAACGTTATACGTTATGCGTTATGCGTTCTTCGTTACACGTTATACGTTATTCGGTATGCGTTATACGTTATACGTTATACGTTATACGTTATACGATATACGTTATACGTTATACGTTATACGTTATACGTTATACGTTATACGTTATACGTTATACGTTATACGTTATACGTTATACGTTATACGTTATACGTTATACGTTATACGTTATACGTTCTACGTTATACGTTATACGTTATACGTTATATTTTATACGTTATACGTTATACGTTATACGTTATACGTTATACGTTATACGTTACACGTTACACGTTATACCTGATAGGTTATACGTTATACGTTATACGTCATACGTTATACGTTATACGTTATACGTTATACGTTATACGTCATAGGTTATACGTTATACGTTATACGTTATGCGTTATACGTTATGCGTTATACGTTATACGTTATACGTTATGCGTTATACGTTGTACGATATTCGTTATACGTTATACGTTATTAGTTATACGTTATACGGTATACGTTATACGTTGTACGTTACATGTTATAAGTTATACGTTATACGTTATACGATATACGATATACGATATGCGTTAAACGTTATACGATATACGTTATTCGTTATATGTTATACGTTATACATTATACGTTATACGTTATACGTTATACGTTATACGTTATACGTTATACGTTATACGTTATACGTTATACGTTATACGTTACACGTTACACGTTATACCTCATAGGTTATACGTTATACGTTATACGTTATACGTTATACGTTATACGTTATACGTTATAGGTTATACGTTATACGTTATACGTTATACGTTATACGTTATACGTTATACGTTTTACGTTATACGTTATACGTTACACATTATACGTTATACGTTATACGTTATACGTTATACGTTATACGTTATACGTTATACGTTATACGTTATACGTTATACGTTATACGTTATACGTTATACGTTATACGTTATACGTTACACGTTATACATTATACGTTATACGTTGTACGTTATACGTTATAAGTTGTGCGTTATACGATATACGTTATACGTTATTCGTTATACGTACTTCGTTACACGTTATACGTTATACGTTATACGTTATGCGTTTTACGATATACGATGTACGTTATACGTTATACGTTATACGTTATACGTTATACGTTATACTTTATACGTTATAGGTGTTACGTTATACGTTATACGTTATACGTAATTCGTAATACGTTATACCTGATACGTTATACGTTATACGTTATGCGTTATACGTTA
This sequence comes from Ptiloglossa arizonensis, assembly GCF_051014685.1. Lineage (NCBI taxonomy): Eukaryota > Metazoa > Arthropoda > Insecta > Hymenoptera > Colletidae > Ptiloglossa > Ptiloglossa arizonensis. The sequence continues at coordinate 243,842 of NW_027478408.1, read as the reverse complement.
TGCGTTATACGTTATACGTTATACGTTATGCGTTATACGTTATACGTTATACGTTATACGTTATACGTTATACGTTATACGTTATACGTTATACGTTACACGTTACACGTTATACCTCATAGGTTATACGTTATACGTTATACGTTACACGTTATACGTTATACGTTATACGTTATACGTTATACGTTATACGTTATACGTTATACGTTATACGTTATACGTTATACGTTATACGTTTTACGTTATACGTTATACGTTACACGTTATACGTTATACGTTATACGTTATACGTTATACGTTATACGTTATACGTTATACGTTATACGTTATACGTTATACGTTATACGTTATACGTTATACGTTATACGTTATACGTTATACGTTTTACGTTATACGTTATACGTTACACGTTATACGTTATACGTTATACGTTATACGTTATACGTTATACGTTATACGTTATACGTTATACGTTATACGTTATACGTTATACGTTATACGTTATACGTTATACGTTATACGTTATACGTTATACGTTATACGTTATACGTTATACGTTATTCGTTATATGTTATACGTTATACGTTATACGTTATACGTTATACGTTATACGTTATACGTTATACGTTATACGTTATACGTTATACGTTATACGTCATAGGTTATACGTTATACGTTATACGTTATGCGTTATACGTTATGCGTTATACGTTATACGTTATACGTTATGCGTTATACGTTATACGTTATACGTTATACGTTATACGTTATACGTTATACGTTATACGTTACACGTTACACGTTATACCTCATAGGTTATACGTTATACGTTATACGTTACACGTTATACGTTATACGTTATACGTTATACGTTATACGTTATACGTTATACGTTATACGTTATACGTTATACGTTATACGTTATACGTTATACGTTATACGTTATACATTATACGTTATACGTTATACATTACATGTTATGCGTTATACGTTATGCGTTATACGTTATACGTTATACGTTATACGTTATACGTTATACGTTATACGTTATACGTTATACGTTATACGTTATACGTTATACGTTATACGTTATACGTTATACGTTATACGTTATACGTTATACGTTATACGTTATACATTATACGTTACACGTTATACGTTATACGTTATACGTTATACGTTATACGTTATACGCTATACGTTATACGTTATACGTTATACGTTGTACGTTATACGTTATACGTTATACGTTATACGTTATACGTTATACGTTATACGTTACACGTTACACGTTATACCTCATAGGTTATACGTTATACGTTATACGTTATACGTTATACGTTATACGTTATACGTTATACGTCATAGGTTATACTTTATACGTTATACGTTATGCGTTATACGTTATGCGTTATACGTTATACGTTATACGTTATGCGTTATACGTTGTACGATATTCGTTATACGTTATACGTTATTAGTTATACGTTATACGGTATACGTTATACGTTGTACGTTACATGTTATAAGTTATACGTTATACGTTATACGATATACGTTATACGTCAAACGTTATACGTTATACGTTATACGTTATATGTTATACGTTATACATTATACGTTATACGTTATACGTTATACGTTATACGTTATACGTTATACGTTATACGTTATACGTTATACGTTATACGTTATACGTTATACGTTATACGTTATACGTTATACGTTATACGTTATACGTTATACGTTATACGTTATACGTTATACGTTATACGTTATACGTTTTACGTTATACGTTATACGTTACACGTTATACGTTATACGTTATACGTTATACGTTATACGTTATACGTTATACGTTATACGTTATACGTTATACGTTATACGTTATACGTTATACGTTATACGTTATACGTTATACGTTATACATTATACGTTATACGTTATACGTTATACGTTATACATTATAAGTTACACGTTATACGTTATACGTTATATGTTATACGTTATACGTTATACGCTATACGTTATACGTTATACGTTATACGTTGTACGTTATACGTTATACGTTATACGTTATACGTTATACGTTATACGTTACACGTTACACGTTATACCTCATAGGTTATACGTTATACGTTATACGTTATACGTTATACGTTATACGTTATACGTTATACGTTATACGTTATACGTTATACGTCATAATTTATACGTTATACGTTATACGTTATGCGTTATACGTTATGCGTTATACGTTATACGTTATACGTTATGCGCTATACGTTGTACGATATTCGTTATACGTTATACGTTATTAGTTATACGTTATACGGTATACGTTATACGTTGTACGTTACATGTTATATGTTATACGTTATACGTTATACGATATACGTTATACGTTAAACGTTATACGTTATACATTATACGTTATATGTTATACGTTATACGTTATACGTTATACGTCATAATTTATACGTTATACGTTATACGTTATGCGTTATACGTTATGCGTTATACGTTATACGTTATACATTATACGTTATACGTTATACGTTATACGTTATACGTTATACGTTATACGTTATACGTTATACGTTATACGTCATAGGTTATACGTTATACGTTATACGTTATGCGTTATACGTTATGCGTTATACGTTATACGTTATACGTTATGCGTTATACGTTGTACGATGTTCGTTATACGTTATACGTTATTAGTTATACGTTATACGGTATACGTTATACGTTGTACGTTACATGTTATAAGTTATACGTTATACGTTATACGATATACGTTATACGTTAAACGTTATACGTTATACGTTATACGTTATATGTTATACGTTATACATTATACGTTATGCGTTATACGTTATACGTTATACGTTATACGTTATGCGTTATACGTTGTACGATATTCGTTATACGTTATACGTTATTAGTTATACGTTATACGGTATACGTTATACGTTGTACGTTACATGTTATACGTTATACGTTATACGTTATACGATATACGTTATGCGTTATACGTTATACGTTATACGTTATACGTTATACGTTATACGTTATACGTTATACTTTATACGCTATACGTTACATGTTATGCGCTATACATTAAACGTTATACGTTATACGTTATACGTTATACGTTATACGTTATACGTTATACGTTATACGTTATACGTTATACGTTATACGTTGTACGTTATACGTTATACGTTATACGTTGTACGTTATACGTAATACGTTATACGTTATACGTTATACGTTATACGTTATACGTTATACGTTATACGTCATAGGTTATACGTTATACGTTATGCGTTATACGTTATACGTTATACGTTATACGATATACGTTATACGTTATGCGTTATGCGTTCTTCGTTACACGTTATACGTTATTCGGTATGCGTTATACGTTATACGTTATACGTTATACGGTATACGTTATACGTTATACGTTATACGTTATACGTTATACGATATACGTTATACGTTATACGTTATACGTTATACGGTATACGTTATACGTTATACGTTATACGTTATACGCTGTACGTTACATGTTATACGTTATACGTAGTATGTAATGCGTTATACGTTTTACGTTATACGTTATACGGTATACGTTATACGTTGTACGTTACATGTTATACGTTATACGTTATACGTTATACGGTATACGTTATACGTTGTACGTTACATGTTATACGTTATACGTTATACGTTATACGATATACGTTATACGTTATACGTTATACGTTATACGTTATACGTTATACGTTATACGCTATACGTTACATGTTATACGTTATACGTTATACGTTATACGTTATACGTTGTACGTTATACGTTATACGTTATTCGTTATACGTTATACGTTATACGTTATACGTTATACGTTATACGCTATACGTTACATGTTATGCGTTATACATTATACGTTATACGTTATACGTTATACGTTATACGTTATACGTTATACGTTATACGTTATACGTTATACGTTATACGTTATACGTTGTACGTTATACGTTATACGTTATACGTTGTACGTTATACGTTATACGTTATACGTTATACGTTATACGTTATACGTTATACGTTATACGTTATACGTCATAGGTTATACGTTATACGTTATGCGTTATACGTTATACGTTATACGTTATACGATATACGTTATACGTTATGCGTTATGCGTTCTTCGTTACACGTTATACGTTATTCGGTATGCGTTATACGTTATACGTTATACGTTATACGGTATACGTTATACGTTATACGTTATACGTTATACGTTATACGATATACGTTATACGTTATACGTTATACGTTATACGGTATACGTTATACGTTATACGTTATACGCTGTACGTTACATGTTATACGTTATACGTAGTATGTAATGCGTCATACGTTTTACGTTATACGTTATACGGTATACGTTATACGTTGTACGTTACATGTTATACGTTATACGTTATACGTTATACGGTATACGTTATACGTTGTACGTTACATGTTATACGTTATACGTTATACGTTATACGATATACGTTATACGTTATACGTTATACGTTATACGTTATACGTTATACGTTATACGCTATACGTTACATGTTATACGTTATACGTTATACGTTATACGTTATACGTTGTACGTTATACGTTATACGTTATACGTTATACGTTATACGTTATACGTTATACGTTATACGTTATACGCTATACGTTACATGTTATGCGTTATACATTATACGTTATACGTTATACGTTATACGTTATACGTTATACGTTATACGTTATACGTTATACGTTATACGTTATACGTTATACGTTGTACGTTATACGTTATACGTTATACGTTGTACGTTATACGTTATACGTTATACGTTATACGTTATACGTTATACGTTATACGTTATGCGTAATAGGTTATACGTTATACGTTATGCGTTATACGTTATACATTATACGTTATACGATTTACGTTATACGTTATGCGTTATGCGTTCTTCGTTACACGTTATACGTTATTCGGTATGCGTTATACGTTATACGTTATACGTTATACGGTATACGTTATACGTTATACGTTATACGCTATACGTTATACGATATACGTTATACGTTATACGTTATACGTTATATGTTATACGTTGTACGTTATACGTTATACGTTATACGTTAAACGATAAACGTTATACGTTATACGTTATACGTTATACGTTATACGTTATACGTTATACGTTATACGTTATACGTTATACGTTATACGCTATACGTTACATGTTATACGTTATACATCATATGTTATACGTTATACGTTATACGTTATACGTTATACGTTATACGTTATACGTTATACGTTATACGTTATACGTTATACGTTATACGTTATACGTTATACGTTATACGTTATACGTTATGCGTTATACGTTCTACGATATTCGTTATACGTTATACGTTATTAGTTATACGGTATACGTTATACGTTATACGTCATAGGTTATACGTTATACGTTATGCGTTATACGTTATACATTATACGTTATATGATATACGTTATACGTTATGCGTTATGCGTTCTTCGTTACACGTTATACGTTATTCGGTATGCGTTATACGTTATACGTTATTCGTTATACGTTATATGTTATACGTTGTACGTTATACGTTATACGTTATACGTTAAACGATAAACGTTATACGTTATACGTTATACGTTATACGTTATACGTTATACGTTATACGTTATACGTTATACGTTATACGTTATACGTTATACGTTATACGTTATACGCTATACGTTACATGTTATACGTTATACGTAGTATGTAATGCGTCATACGTTTTACGTTATACGTTATACGGTATACGTTATACGTTGTACGTTACATGTTATACGTTATACGTTATACGTTATACGGTATACGTTATACGTTGTACGTTACATGTTATACGTTATACGTTATACGTTATACGATATACGTTATACGTTATACGTTATACGTTATACGTTATACGTTATACGTTATACGTTATACGCTATACGTTACATGTTATACGTTATACATCATATGTTATACGTTATACGTTATACGTTATACGTTATACGTTATACGTTATACGTTATACGTTATACGTTATACGTTATACGTTATACGTTATACGTTATACGTTATACGTTATACGTTATACGTTATACGTTATGCGTTATACGTTCTACGATATTCGTTATACGTTATACGTTATTAGTTATACGGTATACGTTATACGTTATACGTCATAGGTTATACGTTATACGTTATGCGTTATACGTTATACATTATACGTTATATGATATACGTTATACGTTATGCGTTATGCGTTCTTCGTTACACGTTATACGTTATTCGGTATGCGTTATACGTTATACGTTATACGTTATACGTTATACGTTATACGATATACGTTATACGTTATACGTTATACGATATACGTTATACGTTATACGTTATACGTTATACGTTATACGTTATACTTTGTACGTTATGCGTTATACGTTATACGTTATACGTTCTACGATATTCGTTATACGTTATACGTTATTAGTTATACGTTATACGTTATACGTTATACGTCATAGGGTATACGTTATACGTTATGCGTTATATGTTATACATTATACGTTATACGATATGCGTTATGCGTTCTTCGTTACACGTTATACGTTATTCGGTATGCGTTATACGTTATACGTTATACGTTATACGGTATACGTTATACGTTATACGTTATACGTTATACGTTATACGATATACGTTATACGTTATACGTTATACGTTATACGTTATACGTTGTACGTTATACGTTATACGTTATACGTTATACGTTATACGTTATACGTTATACGTTATACGTTATACGTTATACGTTATACGTTATACGTTATACGTTATACGTTATACGTTATACGTTATACGTTGTACGTTATACGTTATACGTTATACGTTGTACGTTATACGTTATACGTGATACGTTATACGTTATACGTTATACGTTATACGTTATACGTTATACGTCATAGGTTATACGTTATACGTTATGCGTTATACGTTATACGTTATACATTATACGTTATACGATATACGTTATACGTTATGCGTTATGCGTTCTTCGTTACACGTTATACGTTATTCGGTATGCGTTATACGTTATACGTTATACGTTATACGGTATACGTTATACGTTATACGTTATACGTTATACGTTATACGATATACGTTATACGTTATACGTTATACGTTATACGTTATACATTATACGTTATACGATATACGTTATACGTTATGCGTTATGCGTTCTTCGTTACACGTTATACGTTATTCGGTATGCGTTATACGTTATACGTTATACGTTATATGGTACACGTTATACGTTACACGTTATACGTTATACGTTATACGATATACGTTATACGTTATACGTTATGCGTAATAGGTTATACGTTATACGTTATGCGTTATACGTTATACATTATACGTTATACGATATACGTTATACGTTATGCGTTATGCGTTCTTCGTTACACGTTATACGTTATTCGGTATGCGTTATACGTTATACGTTATACGTTATACGTTATACGCTATACGTTACACGTTATACGTTATACGTAGTATGTAATGCGTCATACGTTTTACGTTATACGTTATACGGTATACGTTATACGTTGTACGTTACATGTTATACGTTATACATTATACGTTATACGCTATACGTTATACGTTATACGTTATACGTTATACGTTATACGTTATACGTTATACATTATACGTTATACGTTATACGTTATATGTTATACGTTATACGTCATAGGTTATACGTTATACGTTATGCGGTATACGTTATACGTTATACGTTATACGTTATACGTTATACGTTATACGTTATACGTTACACGTTATACGTTATGCGTTATACGTTATACGTTATACGTTATACGTTATACGTTATACGTTATACGTTATACGTTATACGTTATACGTTATACGTTATACGTTATACGTTATACGTTATACGTTATACGTTATACGTTATACGTTATACGTTATACGTTGTACGTTATACGTTATACGTTATACGTTGTACGTTATACGTTATACGTGATACGTTATACGTTATACGTTATACGTTATACGTTATACGTTATACGTCATAGGTTATACGTTATACGTTATATGTTATACGTTATACGTTATACGTTATACGTTATACGTTATACGTTATACGTTATACGTTATACGATATACGTTATACGTTATACGTTATACGTTAAACGTTATACGTTATACGTTATACTTTATACGTTATACGTTATACGTTATACGTTATACGTTATACGTTATACGTTATACGTTATACATTATTCGTTATACGTTATACGTTATACGTTATACGTTATACGTTATACGTTATACGTTATACGTTATACGTTATACGTTATACGTTATACGTTATACGTTATACGTTATACGTTATACGTTATACGTTATACGTTATACGTTATACGTTATACATTATACGTTACACGTTATACGTTATACGTTGTACGTTATACGTTATGAGTTGTACGTTATACGTTATACGTTATACATTATACGTTACACGTTATACGTTATACGTTGTACGTTATACGTTATGAGTTGTACGTTATACGTTATACGTTATACGTTATACGTTGTACGTTATACGTTATACGTTATACGTTATACGTTATACGTTATACGTTTTACGTTATACGTTATACGTTATACGTTATACGTTATATGTTATACGTTATACGTTATACGTTATACGTTATACGTTATACGTTATACGTTATACGTTATACGATATACGTTATACGTTATACGTTATACGTTATACGTTATACGTTATACGTTATACTTTATACGTTATACGTTATACGTTATACGTTATACGTTATACGTTATACGTTACACGTTATACGTTATACGTTATACGTTATACGTTATACGTTATACGTTACGCGTTATACGTTATACGTCATAGGTTATACGTTATACGTTATGCGTTATACGTTATACATTATACGCTATACGATATACGTTATACGTTATGCGTTATGCGTTCTTCGTTACACGTTATACGTTATTCGGTATGCGTTATACGTTATACGTTATACGTTATACGTTATACGTTACGCGTTATACGTTATACGTCATAGGTTATACGTTATACGTTATGCGTTATACGTTATACATTATACGTTATACGATATACGTTATACGTTATGCGTTATGCGTTCTTCGTTACACGTTATACGTTATTCGGTATGCGTTATACGTTATACGTTATACGTTATACGTTATACGTTATACGTTATACGTTATACGTTATACGTTATACGTTATACGTTATACGATATACGTTATACGTTATACGTTATACGTTATACGTTATACGTTATACGTTACACTTTATACGTTATACGTTATACGTTATACGTTATACGTTATACGTTATACGTTACACGTTATACGTCATAGGTTATACGTTATACGTTATACGTTATACGTTATACGTTATACGTTGTACGTTATACGTTATACGTTATACGTCATAGGTTATACATTATACGTTATACGTTATGCGTTATACGTTGTACGTTATGCGTTATACGTTATGCGTTATGCTGTATACGTTGTACGATATTCGTTATACGTTATACGTTATTAGTTATACGTTATACGGTATACGTTATACGTTGTACGTTACATGTTATAAGTTATACGTTATACGTTATACGATATACGTTATACGTTAAACGTTATACGTTATACGTTATACGTTATATGTTATACGTTATACATTATACGTTATACGTTATACGTCATACGTTATACGTTATACGTTATACGTTATACGTTATACGTTTTACGATATACGATGTACGTTATACTTTATACGTTATACGTTATACGTTATACTTTATACGTTATAGGTGTTACGTTATACGTTATACGTTATACGTTATTCGTAATACGTTATACGTTATACGTTATACTTTGTACGTTATACGTTATACGTTATACGTTATGCGTTATGCGTTCTTCGTTACACGTTATACGTTATTCGGTATGTGTTATACGTTATACGTTATACGTTATACGTTATACGTTATACGTTATACGTTACACGTTATACGTTATACGTTATACGTTATACGTTATACGTTATACGTTACGCGTTATACGTTATACGTCATAGGTTATACGTTATACGTTATACGTTATGCGTTATACGTTATACATTATACGTTATACGATATACGTTATACGTTATGCGTTATGCGTTCTTCGTTACACGTTATACGTTATTCGGTATGTGTTATACGTTATACGTTATACGTTATACGTTATACGTTATACGCTATACGTTATACGGTATACGTTATACGATATACGTTATACGTTATACGTTATACGTTATACGTTATACGTTATACGTTACACTTTATACGTTATACGTTATACGTTATACGTTATACGTTATACGTTATACGTTACACGTTATACGTCATAGGTTATACGTTATACGATATACGTTATACGTTATGCGTTATACGTTGTACGTTATACGTTATACGTTATACGTCATAGGTTATACATTATACGTTATACGTTATGCGTTATACGTTGTACGTTATGCGTTATACGTTATACGTCATAGGTTATACATTATACGTTATACGTTATGCGTTATACGTTGTACGTTATGCGTTATACGTTATGCGTTATGCTGTATACGTTGTACGATATTCGTTATACGTTATACGTTATTAGTTATACGTTATACGGTATACGTTATACGTTGAACGTTACATGTTATACGTTATACGTTATACGTTATACGATATACGTTATACGTTATACGTTATACGTTATACGTTATACGTCATACGTTATACGCTATACGTTACATGTTATACGTTATACGTAGTATGTAATGCGTCATACGTTTTACGTTATTCGTTATACGTTTTTCGTTACAAGTTATACGTTATACGTTATACGTTATACGTCATAGGTTATACGTTATACGTTATACGTTATACGTTATACATTATGCGTTATACGTTTTACGTTATTCGTTATACGTTTTTCGTTACAAGTTATACGTTATACGTTATACGTTATACGTTATACGATATACGTTATACGTTATACGTTATACGTTATACGTTATACGTTATACGTTATACGTTATACGTTATACGTTATACGTTATACTTTATACGTTATGCGTTATACGTTATACATTATACGTTATACGATATACGTTATACGTTATGCGTTATGCGTTCTTCGTTACACGTTAAACGTTATTCGGTATGCGTTATACGTTATACGTTATACGTTATACGTTATACGTTATACGTTATACGTTATACGTTATACGTTATACGTTATACGTTATACGTTATACGTTATACGTTATACGTTATACGTTATACGTTATACGATATACGTTATACGTTATACGTTATACGTTATACGTTATACGTTATACGTTATACTTTATACGTTATACGTTATACGTTATACGTTATACGTTATACGTTATACGTTACACGTTATACGTTATACGTTATACGTTATACGTTATACGTTATACGTTACGCGTTATACGTTATACGTCATAGGTTATACGTTATACGTTATGCGTTATACGTTATACATTATACGTTATACGATATACGTTATACGTTATGCGTTATGCGTTCTTCGTTACACGTTATACGTTATTCGGTATGCGTTATACGTTATACGTTATACGTTATACGTTATACGTTATACGTTATACGTTATACGTTATACGTTATACGTTATACGATATACGTTATACGTTATACGTTATACGTTATACGTTATACGTTATACGTTACACTTTATACGTTATACGTTATACGTTATACGTTATACGTTATACGTTATACGTTACACGTTATACGTCATAGGTTATACGTTATACGTTATACGTTATACGTTATACGTAATACGTTGTACGTTATACGTTATACGTTATACGTCATAGGTTATACATTATACGTTATACGTTATGCGTTATACGTTGTACGTTATGCGTTATACGTTATGCGTTATGCTGTATACGTTGTACGATATTCGTTATACGTTATACGTTATTAGTTATACGTTATACGGTATACGCTATACGTTGAACGTTACATGTTATACGTTATACGTTATACGTTATACGATATACGTTATACGTTATACGTTATACGTTATACGTTATACGTTATACGTTATACGTTATATTTTATACGTTATACGTTATACGTTATACGTTATACGTTATACGTTATACGTTATACGTTATACGTTATACGTTATACTTTATACGTTATACGTTATGCGTTATACGTTATACGTTATACGTTATACGTTATACGTTATACGTTATACGTTATACGTTATACGTTATACGTTATACGTTATACTTTATACGTTATACGTTATGCGTTATACGTTATACGTTATACGTTATACGTTACACGTTAAACGTCATAGGTTATACGTTATACGTTATACGTTATACGTTATACGTTATACGTTATACGTTATACGTTATACGTTATACGTTATACGTTATACGTTATACGTCATAGGTTATACATTATACGTTATACGTTATGCGTTATACGTTGTACGTTATACGTTATACGTTATGCGTTATACGTTATACGTTATACGTTATACGTTATACGTCATAGGTTATACGTTATACGTTATGCGTTATACGTTATACATTATACGTTATACGATATACGTTATACGTTATGCGTTATGCGTTCTTCGTTACACGTTATACGTTATACGTTATAAGTTATACGTTATACGTTATACGTTATACGCTATACGTTACATGTTATACGTTATACGTAGTATGTAATGCGTCATACGTTTTACGTTATACGTTATACGGTATACGTTATACGTTGTACGTTACATGTTATACGTTATACGTTATACGTTATACGGTATACGTTATGCGTTGTACGTTACATGTTATACGTTATACGTTATACGTTATACGATATACGTTATACGTTATACGTTATACGTTATACGTTATACGTTATACGTTATACGTTATACGCTATACGTTACATGTTATACGTTATACATTATACGTTATACGTTATACGTTATACGTAATACGTTATACGTTATACGTTATACGTCATAGGTTATACGTTATACGATATACGTTATACGTTATACGTTATACGTTATACGTTATACGTCATAGGTTATACGTTATACGTTATGCGGTATACGTTATACATTATACGTTAGACGATATACCTTATACGTTATGCGTTATGCGTTCTTCGTTACACGTTATGCGTTATTCGGTATGCGTTATACGTTATACGTTATACGTTATACGTTATACGTTATACGTTATACGTTATACGTTATACGTTATACGTTATACGTTATACGTTATACGTTATACGTTATACGTTATACGTTATACGTTATACATTATACGTTATACGTTATACGTTATACGTTATACGTTATACGTTATACGTTATACGTTATACGTTAAACGTTATACGTTATACGTTATACATTGTACGTTCTTCGTTATACGTTATACGTTATTCGGTATGCGTTATACGTTATACGTTATACGTTATACGTTATACGTTATACGTTATACGTTATACGTTATACGTTATACGTTATACGTTATACGTTATACGTTATACGTTATACGTTATACGTTATACGTTATACGTTATACGTTATACGTTATACGTTATACGTTATACGTTATACGTTATACGTTATACGCTATACGTTATACGTTATACGTTATATTTTATACGTTATACGTTATACGTTATACGTTATACGTTATACGTTATATGTTACACGTTACACGTTATACCTCATAGGTTATACATTATACGTTATACGTTATACGTTATACGTTATACGTTATACGTTATACGTTATACGTCATAGGTTATACGTTATACGTTATACGTTATGCGTTATACGTTATGCGTTATACGTTATACGTTATACGTTATGCGTTATACGTTGTACGATATTCGTTATACGTTATACGTTATTAGTTATACGTTATACCGTATACGTTATACGTTATACGTTATACGTTATACGTTATACGTTATACGTTATACGTTATACGTTATACGTTATACGTTATACGTTATACGTTATACATTATACGTTATACGTTATACATTATACGTTAGACGTTATACGTTATACGTTATACGTTATACGTTTTACGATATACGATGTACGTTATACTTTATACGTTATACGTTATACGTTATACTTTATACGTTATAGGTGTTACGTTATACGTTATACGTTATACGTTATACGCTATTCGTAATACGTTATACGTTATACGTTATACGATATGCGTTATACGTTGTACGATATTCGTTATACGTTATACGTTATTAGTTATACGTTATACGGTATACGTTATACGTTGTACGTTACATGTTATAAGTTATACGTTATACGTTATACGATATACGTTATACGTTATACGTTATACGTTATACGTTATACGTTATACGTTATACGCTATACGTTACATGTTATACGTTATACATTATACGTTATACGTTATACGTTATACGTTATACGTTATACGTTATACGTTATACGTTATACGTCATAGGTTATACGTTATACGATATACGTTATACGTTATACGTTATACGTTATACGTTATACGTCATAGGTTATACGTTATACGTTATGCGGTATACGTTATACATTATACGTTAGACGATATACCTTATACGTTATACGTTATACGTTATACGTTATACGTTATACGTTATACGTTATACGTTATACGTTATACGTTATACGTTATACATTATACGTTATACGTTATACGTTATACGTTATACGTTATACGTTATACGTTATACGTTATACGTTATACGTTAAACGTTATACGTTATACGTTATACATTGTACGTTATACGTTATACGTTATACGTTATACGTTATACGTCATAGATTATACGTTATACGTTATGCGGTATACGTTATACATTATACGTTATACGATAAACGTTATACGTTATGCGTTATGCGTTCTTCGTTATACGTTATACGTTATTCGGTATGCGTTATACGTTATACGTTATACGTTATACGTTATACGTTATACGTTATACGTTATACGTTATACGTTATACGTTATACGTTATACGTTATACGTTATACGTTATACGTTATACGTTATACGTTATACGTTATACGTTATACGTTATACGCTATACGTTATACGTTATACGTTATATTTTATACGTTATACGTTATACGTTATACGTTATACGTTATACGTTATACGTTACACGTTACACGTTATACCTCATAGGTTATACATTATACGTTATACGTTATACGTTATACGTTATACGTTATACGTTATACGTCATAGGTTATACGTTATACGTTATACGTTATGCGTTATACGTTATGCGTTATACGTTATACGTTATACGTTATGCGTTATACGTTGTACGATATTCGTTATACGTTATACGTTATTAGTTATACGTTATACGGTATACGTTATACGTTGTACGTTATATGTTATAAGTTATACGTTATACGTTATACGATATACGTTATACGTTAAACGTTATACGTTATAAGTTATACGTTATATGTTATACGTTATACATTATACGTTAGACGTTATACGTTATACGTTATACGTTATACGTTTTACGATATACGATGTACGTTATACTTTATACGTTATACGTTATACGTTATACTTTATACGTTATAGGTGTTACGTTATACGTTATACGTTATACGTTATACGTTATTCGTAATACGTTATACGTTATACGTTATACGTTATGCGTTATACGTTGTACGATATTCGTTATACGTTATACGTTATTAGTTATACGTTATACGGTATACGTTATACGTTGTACGTTACATGTTATAAGTTATACGTTATACGTTATACGATATACGTTATACGTTATACGTTATACGTTATACGTTAGACGTTATACGTTATACGTTATACGTTATACGTTTTACGATATACGATGTACGTTATACTTTATACGTTATACGTTATACGTTATACTTTATACGTTATAGGTGTTACGTTATACGTTATACGTTATACGTTATACGTTATTCGTAATACGTTATACGTTATACGTTATACGTTATGCGTCATACGTTGTACGATATTCGTTATACGTTATACGTTATTAGTTATACGTTATACGGTATACGTTATACGTTGTACGTTACATGTTATAAGTTATACGTTATACGTTATACGATATACGTTATACGTTATACGTTATACGTTATACGTTATACGTTATACGTTATACGCTATACGTTACATGTTATACGTTATACATTATACGTTATACGTTATACGTTATACGTTATACGTTATACGTTATACGTTATACGTCATAGGTTATACGTTATACGATATACGTTATACGTTATACGTTATACGTTATACGTTATACGTCATAGGTTATACGTTATACGTTATGCGGTATACGTTATACATTATACGTTAGACGATATACCTTATACGTTATGCGTTATGCGTTCTTCGTTACACGTTATGCGTTATTCGGTTTGCGTTATACGTTATACGTTATACGTTATACGTTATACGTTATACGTTATACGTTATACGTTATACGTTATACGTTATACGTTATACGTTATACGTTATACGTTATACATTATACGTTATACGTTATACGTTATACGTTATACGTTATACGTTATACGTTATACGTTATACGTTATACGTTAAACGTTATACGTTATACGTTATACATTGTACGTTATACGTTATACGTTATACGTTATACGTTATACGTCATAGATTATACGTTATACGTTATGCGGTATACGTTATACATTATACGTTATACGATAAACGTTATACGTTATGCGTTATGCGTTCTTCGTTATACGTTATACGTTATTCGGTGTGCGTTATACGTTATACGTTATACGTTATACGTTATACGTTATACGTTATACGTTATACGTTATACGTTATACGTTATACGTTATACGTTATACGTTATACGTTATACGTTATACGTTATACGTTATACGTTATACGTTATACGTTATACGTTATACGCTATACGTTATACGTTATACGTTATATTTTATACGTTATACGTTATACGTTATACGTTATACGTTATACGTTATACGTTACACGTTACACGTTATACCTCATAGGTTATACATTATACGTTATACGTTATACGTTATACGTTATACGTTATACGTTATACGTCATAGGTTATACGTTATACGTTATACGTTATGCGTTATACGTTATGCGTTATACGTTATACGTTATACGTTATGCGTTATACGTTGTACGATATTCGTTATACGTTATACGTTATTAGTTATACGTTATACGGTATACGTTATACGTTGTACGTTATATGTTATAAGTTATACGTTATACGTTATACGATATACGTTATACGTTAAACGTTATACGTTATAAGTTATACGTTATATGTTATACGTTATACATTATACGTTATACGTTATACGTTATACGTTATACGTTATACGTTATACGTTATACGTTATACGTTATACGTTATACGTTATACGTTACACGTTAGACGTTATATCTCATAGGTTATACGTTATACGTTATACGTTATACGTTATACGTTATACGTTATACGTTATACGTTATACGTTATACGTTATACGTTATACGTTATACGTTATATTTTATACGTTATACGTTATACGTTATACGTTATACGTTATACGTTATACGTTATACGTTATACGTTATACGTTATACGTTATACGTTATACGTTATACGTTATACGTTATACGTTATACGTTATACGTTATACGTTATACGTTATACGTTATACGTTATACGCTATACGTTATACGTTATACGTTATATTTTATACGTTATACGTTATACGTTATATGTTATACGTTATACGTTATACGTTATACGTTATACGTTACACGTTACACGTTATACCTCATAGGTTATACGTCATACGTTATACGTTATACGTTATACGTTATACGTTATACGTTATACGTCATAGGTTATACGTTATACGTTATACGTTATGCGTTATACGTTATGCGTTATACGTTATACGTTATACGTTATGCGTTATACGTTGTACGATATTCGTTATACGTTATACGTTATTAGTTATACGTTATACGGTATACGTTATACGTTGTACGCTACATGTTATAAGTTATACGTTATACGTTATACGATATACGTTATACGTTAAACGTTATACGTTATACGTTATACGTTATATGTTATACGTTATACATTATACGTTATACGTTATACGTTATACGTTATACGTTATTCGTTATACGTTATACGTTATACGTTATACGTTATACGTTACACGTTACACGTTATACCTCATAGGTTATACGTTATACGTTATACGTTATACGTTATACGTTATACGTTATACGTTATACGTTATACGTTATACGTTATACGTTATACGTTATACGTCATACGTTATACGTTATACGTTTTACGTTATACGTTATACGTTACACGTTATACGTTATACGTTATACGTTATACGTTATACGTTATACGTTTTACGATATACGATGTACGTTATACTTTATACGTTATACGTTATACGTTATACTTTATACGTTATAGGTGTTACGTTATACGTTATACGTTATACGTTATTCGTAATACGTTATACGTTATACGTTATACTTTGTACGTTATACGTTATACGTTATACGTTATACATTATACGTTATACGTTATACATTACATGTTATGCGTTATACGTTATGCGTTATACGTTATACCTTATACGTTATACGTTATACGTTATACGTTATACGTTATACGT
Organism: Ptiloglossa arizonensis; assembly: GCF_051014685.1. Taxonomy (NCBI): domain Eukaryota; kingdom Metazoa; phylum Arthropoda; class Insecta; order Hymenoptera; family Colletidae; genus Ptiloglossa; species Ptiloglossa arizonensis. Next base: position 224,790 of record NW_027478408.1, on the reverse strand, counting down.
TATACGTTATACGTTATACGTTATGCGTTATACGTTATACGTTATACGTTATGCGTTATACGTTGTACGATATTCGTTATACGTTATACGTTATTAGTTATACGTTATACGGTATACGTTATACGTTGTACGTTACATGTTATAAGTTATACGTTATACGTTATACGTCATAGGTTATACGTTATACGTTATACGTTATACGTTATACATTATGCTTCATACGTTTTACGTTATTCGTTATACGTTTTTCGTTACAAGTTATACGTTATACGTTATACGTTATACGTTATACGATATACGTTATACGTTATACGTTATACGTTATACGTTATACGTTATACGTTATACGTTATACGTTATACGTTATACGTTATACGTTATACTTTATACGTTATACGTTATGCGTTATACGTTATACGTTATACGTTATACGTTACACGTTAAACGTCATAGGTTATACGTTATACGTTATACGTTATACGTTATACGTTATACGTTATACGTTATACGTTATACGTTATACGTTATACGTTATACGTTATACGTTATACGTTATACGTTATACGTCATAGGTTATACATTATACGTTATACGTTATGCGTTATACGTTGTACGTTATACGTTATACGTTATGCGTTATGCTTTATACGTTGTACGATATTCGTTATACGTTATACGTTATTAGTTATACATTATACGTTATACGTTATACGTTATACGTTATACGTTATACGTTATACGTTATACGTTATACGTTATACGTTATACGTTATACGTCATAGGTTATACGTTATACGTTATGCGTTATACGTTATACATTATACGTTATACGATATACGTTATACGTTATGCGTTATGCGTTCTTCGTTACACGTTATACGTTATTCGGTATGCGTTATACGTTATACGTTATACGTTATACGTTATACGTTATACGTTATACGTTATACGTTATACGTTATACGATATACGTTATACGTTATACGTTATACGTTATACGTTATACGTTGTACGTCATACGTTATACGTTATAGGTTATACGTTAAACGTTATACGTTATACGTTATACGTTATACGTTATACGTTATACGTTATACGTTATACGTTATACGTTATACGTTATACGTTATACGTTATACGTTATACGCTATACGTTACATGTTATACGTTATACGTAGTATGTAATGCGTCATACGTTTTACGTTATACGTTATACGGTATACGTTATACGTTGTACGTTACATGTTATACGTTATACGTTATACGTTATACGGTATACGTTATGCGTTGTACGTTACATGTTATACGTTATACGTTATACGTTATACGATATACGTTATACGTTATACGTTATACGTTATACGTTATACGTTATACGTTATACGTTATACGTTATACGTTATACGTTATACGTTATACGTTATACGTTATACGTTATACGTCATACGTTATACGTTATACGTTTTACGTTATACGTTATACGTTACACGTTATACGTTATACGTTATACGTTATACGTTATACGTTATACGTTTTACGATATACGATGTACGTTATACTTTATACGTTATACGTTATACGTTATACTTTATACGTTATAGGTGTTACGTTATACGTTATACGTTATACGTTATTCGTAATACGTTATACGTTATACGTTATACTTTGTACGTTATACGTTATACGTTATACGTTATACATTATACGTTATACGTTATACATTACATGTTATGCGTTATACGTTATGCGTTATACGTTATACCTTATACGTTATACGTTATACGTTATACGTTATACGTTATACGTTATACGTTATACGTTATACGTTATGGGTTATACGTTATACGTTATACGTTATGCGTTATATGTTGTACGATATTCGTTATACGTTATACGTTATTAGTTATACGTTATACGGTATACGTTATGCGTTGTACGTTACATGTTATAAGTTATACGTTATACGTTATACGTCATAGGTTATACGTTATACGTTATACGTTATACGTTATACATTATGCTTCATACGTTTTACGTTATTCGTTATACGTTTTTCGTTACAAGTTATACGTTATACGTTATACGTTATACGTTATACGATATACGTTATACGTTATACGTTATACGTTATACGTTATACGTTATACGTTATACGTTATACGTTATACGTTATACGTTATACGTTATACTTTATACGTTATACGTTATGCGTTATACGTTATACGTTATACGTTATACGTTACACGTTAAACGTCATAGGTTATACGTTATACGTTATACGTTATACGTTATACGTTATACGTTATACGTTATACGTTATACGTTATACGTTATACGTTATACGTCATAGGTTATACATTATACGTTATACGTTATGCGTTATACGTTGTACGTTATACGTTATACGTTATACGTTATGCGTTATGCTTTATACGTTGTACGATATTCGTTATACGTTATACGTTATTAGTTATACATTATACGTTATACGTTATACGTTATACGTTATACGTTATACGTTATACGTTATACGTTATACGTTATACGTTATACGTTATACGTTATACGTTATACGTCATAGGTTATACGTTATACGTTATGCGTTATACGTTATACATTATACGTTATACGATATACGTTATACGTTATGCGTTATGCGTTCTTCGTTACACGTTATACGTTATTCGGTATGCGTTATACGTTATACGTTATACGTTATACGTTATACGTTATACGTTATACGTTATACGTTATACGTTATACGATATACGTTATACGTTATACGTTATACGTTATACGTTATACGTTGTACGTCATACGTTATACGTTATAGGTTATACGTTAAACGTTATACGTTATACGTTATACGTTATACGTTATACGTTATACGTTATACGTTATACGTTATACGTTATACGTTATACGTTATACGTTATACGCTATACGTTACATGTTATACGTTATACGTAGTATGTAATGCGTCATACGTTTTACGTTATACGTTATACGGTATACGTTATACGTTGTACGTTACATGTTATACGTTATACGTTATACGATATACGTTATACGTTATACGTTATACGTTATACGTTATACGTTATACGTTATACGTTATACGTTATACGTTATTCGTTATACGTTATACGTTATGCGTTATACGTTGTACGATATTCGTTATACGTTATACGTTATTAGTTATACGTTATACGGTATACGTTATACGTTGTACGTTACATGTTATAAGTTATACGTTATACGTTATACGATATACGTTCTACGTTACACGTTATACGTTATACGTTATACGTTATATGTTATACGTTATACATTATACGTTATACGTTATACGTCATACGTTATACGTTATACGTTATACGTTATACGTTATACGTTATACGTTATACGTTATACGTTATACGTTATACGTTATACGTTATATGTTATACGTTATACGTTATACGTTATACGTTATACGTTATACATTACATGTTATGCGTTATACGTTATGCGTTATACGTTATACGTTATACGTTATACGTTATACGTTATACGTTATACGTTATACGTTATACGTTATACGTTATACGTTATGAGTTATGCTTTATACGTTGTACGATATTCGTTATACGTTATACGTTATTAGTTATACATTATACGTTATACGTTATACGTTATACGTTATACGTTATACGTTATACGTTATACGTTATACGTTATACGTTATAAGTCATAGGTTATACGTTATACGTTATGCGTTATACGTTATACATTATACGTTATACGATATACGTTATACGTTATGCGTTATGCGTTCTTCGTTACACGTTATACGTTATACGTTATACGTTATACGATATACGTTATACGCTATACGTTACATGTTATACGTTATACATTATACGTTATACGTTATACGTTATACGTTATACGTTATACGTTATACGTTATACGTTATACGTTATACGTCATAGGTTATACGTTATACGATATACGTTATACGTTATACGTTATACATTATACGTTATACGTTATACGTTATACGTTATACGTTATACGTTATACATTATACGTTATACGTTATACGTTATACGTTATACGTTATACGTCATAGGTTATACGTTATACGTTATGCGGTATACGTTATACATTATACGTTATACGATATACCTTATACGTTATGCGTTATGCGTTCTTCGTTACACGTTATGCGTTATTCGGTATGCGTTATACGTTATACGTTATACGTTATACGTTATACGTTATACGTTATACGTTATACGTTATACGTTATACGTTATACGTTATACGTTATACGTTATACGTTATACGTTATACGTTATACGTTATACGTTATACGTTATACGTTATACGTTATACGTTATACGTTATACGTTGTACGTTATACGTTATACATTGTACGTTATACGTTATACGTTATACGTTATACGTTATACGTCATAGATTATACGTTATACGTTATGCGGTATACGTTATACATTATACGTTATACGATAAACGTTATACGTTATGCGTTATGCGTTCTTCGTTACACTTTATACGTTATTCGGTATGCGTTATACGTTATACGTTATACGTTATACGTTATACGTTATACGTTATACGTTATACGTTATACGTTATACGTCATAGGTTATACATTATACGTTATACGTTATGCGTTATACGTTGTACGTTATACGTCATACGTTATGCGTTATGCTTTATACGTTGTACGACATTCGTTATACGTTATACGTTATTAGTTATACATTATACGTTATACGTTATACGTTATACGTTATACGTTATACGTTATACGTTATACGTTATACGATATACGTTATACGTTATACGTTATAGGTTATACGTTAAACGTTATACGTTGTACGTTATACGTTATACGTTATACGTTATACGTTATACGTTATACGTTATACGTTATACGTTATACGTTATACGTTATACGTTATACGTTATACGTTATACGTTATACGCTATACGTTACATGTTATACGTTATACGTAGTATGTAATGCGTCATACGTTTTACGTTATACGTTATACGGTATACGTTATACGTTGTACGTTACATGTTATACGTTATACGTTATACATTATACGGTATACGTTATGCGTTGTACGTTACATGTTATACGTTATACGTTATACGTTATACGATATACGTCATACGTTATACGTTATACGTTATACGATATACGTTATACGTTATACGTTATACGATATACGTTATACGTTATACGTTATAGGTTATACGTTATGCGTTATACGTTATGCGTTATACGTTATACGTTATACGTTATGCGTTATACGTTGTACGATATTCGTTATACGTTATACGTTATACGTTATACGTTATACGTTATACGCTATACGTTACATGTTATACGTTATACGTAGTATGTAATGCGTCATACGTTTTACGTTATACGTTATACGGTATACGTTATACGTTGTACGTTACATGTTATACGTTATACGTTATACGATATACGTTATACGTTATACGTTATACGTTATACGTTATACGTTATACGTTATACGTTATACGTTATACGTTATACGTTATACGTTATACGTTATGCGTTATACGTTGTACGATATTCGTTATACGTTATACGTTATTAGTTATACGTTATACGGTATACGTTATACGTTGTACGTTACATGTTATAAGTTATACGTTATACGTTATACGATATACGTTCTACGTTACACGTTATACGTTATACGTTATACGTTATATGTTATACGTTATACATTATACGTTATACGTTATACGTCATACGTTATACGTTATACGTTATACGTTATACGTTATACGTTATACGTTATACGTTATACGTTATACGTTATACGTTATACGTTATATGTTATACGTTATACGTTATACGTTATACGTTATACGTTATACATTACATGTTATGCGTTATACGTTATGCGTTATACGTTATACGTTATACGTTATACGTTATACGTTATACGTTATACGTTATACGTTATACGTTATACGTTATACGTTATGAGTTATGCTTTATACGTTGTACGATATTCGTTATACGTTATACGTTATTAGTTATACATTATACGTTATACGTTATACGTTATACGTTATACGTTATACGTTATACGTTATACGTTATACGTTATACGTTATAAGTCATAGGTTATACGTTATACGTTATGCGTTATACGTTATACATTATACGTTATACGATATACGTTATACGTTATGCGTTATGCGTTCTTCGTTACACGTTATACGTTATACGTTATACGTTATACGATATACGTTATACGCTATACGTTACATGTTATACGTTATACATTATACGTTATACGTTATACGTTATACGTTATACGTTATACGTTATACGTTATACGTTATACGTTATACGTCATAGGTTATACGTTATACGATATACGTTATACGTTATACGTTATACGTTATACGTTATACGTTATACGTTATACGTTATACGTTATACGTTATACATTATACGTTATACGTTATACGTTATACGTTATACGTTATACGTCATAGGTTATACGTTATACGTTATGCGGTATACGTTATACATTATACGTTATACGATATACCTTATACGTTATGCGTTATGCGTTCTTCGTTACACGTTATGCGTTATTCGGTATGCGTTATACGTTATACGTTATACGTTATACGTTATACGTTATACGTTATACGTTATACGTTATACGTTATACGTTATACGTTATACGTTATACGTTATACGTTATACGTTATACGTTATACGTTATACGTTATACGTTATACGTTATACGTTATACGTTATACGTTATACGTTATACGTTGTACGTTATACGTTATACATTGTACGTTATACGTTATACGTTATACGTTATACGTTATACGTCATAGATTATACGTTATACGTTATGCGGTATACGTTATACATTATACGTTATACGATAAACGTTATACGTTATGCGTTATGCGTTCTTCGTTACACTTTATACGTTATTCGGTATGCGTTATACGTTATACGTTATACGTTATACGTTATACGTTATACGTTATACGTTATACGTTATACGTTATACGTCATAGGTTATACATTATACGTTATACGTTATGCGTTATACGTTGTACGTTATACGTCATACGTTATGCGTTATGCTTTATACGTTGTACGACATTCGTTATACGTTATACGTTATTAGTTATACATTATACGTTATACGTTATACGTTATACGTTATACGTTATACGTTATACGTTATACGTTATACGATATACGTTATACGTTATACGTTATAGGTTATACGTTAAACGTTATACGTTGTACGTTATACGTTATACGTTATACGTTATACGTTATACGTTATACGTTATACGTTATACGTTATACGTTATACGTTATACGTTATACGTTATACGTTATACGTTATACGCTATACGTTACATGTTATACGTTATACGTAGTATGTAATGCGTCATACGTTTTACGTTATACGTTATACGGTATACGTTATACGTTGTACGTTACATGTTATACGTTATACGTTATACATTATACGGTATACGTTATGCGTTGTACGTTACATGTTATACGTTATACGTTATACGTTATACGATATACGTCATACGTTATACGTTATACGTTATACGATATACGTTATACGTTATACGTTATACGATATACGTTATACGTTATACGTTATAGGTTATACGTTATGCGTTATACGTTATGCGTTATACGTTATACGTTATACGTTATGCGTTATACGTTGTACGATATTCGTTATACGTTATACGTTATACGTTATACGTTATACGTTATACGCTATACGTTACATGTTATACGTTATACGTAGTATGTAATGCGTCATACGTTTTACGTTATACGTTATACGGTATACGTTATACGTTGTACGTTACATGTTATACGTTATACGTTATACATTATACGGTATACGTTATGCGTTGTACGTTACATGTTATACGTTATACGTTATACGTTATACGATATACGTCATACGTTATACGATATACGTTATACGTTATACGTTATACGTTATACGTTATACGTTATACGTTACACTTTATACGTTATACGTTATACGTTATACGTTATACGTTATACGTTATACGTTACACGTTATACGTCATAGGTTATACGTTATACGATATACGTTATACGTTATGCGTTATACGTTGTACGTTATACGTTATACGTTATACGTCATAGGTTATACATTATACGTTATACGTTATGCGTTATACGTTGTACGTTATGCGTTATACGTTATGCGTTATGCTGTATACGTTGTACGATATTCGTTATACGTTATACGTTATTAGTTATACGTTATACGGTATACGTTATACGTTGAACGTTACATGTTATACGTTATACGTTATACGTTATACGATATACGCTATACGTTATACGTTATACGTTATACGTTATACGTTATACGTTATACGTTATACGTTATACGTTATACGCTATACGTTATACGTTATACGTTATATTTTATACGTTATACGTTATACGTTATACGTTATACGTTATACGTTATACGTTACACGTTACACGTTATACCTCATAGGTTATACATTATACGTTATACGTTATACGTTATACGTTATACGTTATACGTTATACGTCATAGGTTATACGTTATACGTTATACGTTATGCGTTATACGTTATGCGTTATACGTTATACGTTATACGTTATGCGTTATACGTTGTACGATATTCGTTATACGTTATACGTTATTAGTTATACGTTATACGGTATACGTTATACGTTGTACGTTACATGTTATAAGTTATACGTTATACGTTATACGATATACGTAATACGTTAAACGTTATACGTTATACGTTATACGTTATATGTTATACGTTATACATTATACGTTATACGTTATACGTTATACGTTATACGTTATACGTTATACGTTATACGTTATACGTTATACGTTATACGTTATACGTTACACGTTACACGTTATACCTCATAGGTTATACGTTATACGTTATACGTAATACGTTATACGTTATACGTTATACGTTATACGTTATACGTTATACGTTATACGTTATACGTTATACGTTATACGTTATACGTTATACGTTATACGTTATACGTTTTACGTTATACGATATACGTTACACGTTATACGTTATACGTTATACGTTATACTTTATACGTTATACGTTATACGTTATACGTTATACGTTATACGTTATACGTTATACGTTATACGTTATACGTTATACGTTATACGTTATACGTTATACGTTATACGTTATACGTTATACGTTATACGTTATACGTTATACGCTATACGTTATACGTTATACGTTATATTTTATACGTTATACGTTATACGTTATACGTTATACGTTATACGTTATACGTTACACGTTACACGTTATACCTCATAGGTTATACGTTATACGTTATACGTTATACGTTATACGTTATACGTTATACGTTATACGTCATAGGTTATACGTTATACGTTATACGTTATGCGTTATACGTTATGCGTTATACGTTATACGTTATACGTTATGCGTTATACGTTATACGTTATACATTATACGTTATACGTTATACGTTATACGTTATACGTTATACGTCATAGGTTATACGTTATACGTTATGCGGTATACGTTATACATTATACGTTATACGATATACCTTATACGTTATGCGTTATGCGTTCTTCGTTACACGTTATGCGTTATTCGGTATGCGTTATACGTTATACGTTATACGTTATACGTTATACGTTATACGTTATACGTTATACGTTATACGTCATAGATTATACGTTATACGTTATGCGGTATACGTTATACATTATACGTTATACGATAAACGTTATACGTTATGCGTTATGCGTTCTTCGTTAAACTTTATACGTTATTCGGTATGCGTTATACGTTATACGTTATACGTTATACGTTATACGTTATACGTTATACGTTATACGTTATACGTTATACATTATACGTTATACGTTATACGTTATACGTTATACGTTATACGTCATAGGTTATACGTTATACGTTATGCGGTATACGTTATACATTATACGTTATACGATATACCTTATACGTTATGCGTTATGCGTTCTTCGTTACACGTTATGCGTTATTCGGTATGCGTTATACGTTATACGTTATACGTTATACGTTATACGTTATACGTTATACGTTATACGTTATACGTTATACGTTATACGTCATAGATTATACGTTATACGTTATGCGGTATACGTTATACATTATACGTTATACGATAAACGTTATACGTTATGCGTTATGCGTTCTTCGTTACACTTTATACGTTATTCGGTATGCGTTATACGTTATACGTTATACGTTATACGTTATACGTTATACGTTATACGTTATACGTTATACGTTATACGTTATACGTTATACGTTATACGTTATACGTTATACGTCATAGGTTATACATTATACGTTATACGTTATGCGTTATACGTTGTACGTTATACGTTATACGTTATGCGTTATGCTTTATACGTTGTACGATATTCGTTATACGTTATACGTTATTAGTTATACATTATACGTTATACGTTATACGTTATACGTTATACGTTATACGTTATACGTTATACGTTATACGTTATACGTTATACGTTATACGTTATACGTCATAGGTTATACGTTATACGTTATGCGTTATACGTTATACATTATACGTTATACGATATACGTTATACGTTATGCGTTATGCGTTCTTCGTTACACGTTATACGTTATTCGGTATGCGTTATACGTTATACGTTATACGTTATACGTTATACGTTATACGTTATACGTTATACGTTATACGTTATACGATATACGTTATACGTTATACGTTATATGTTATACGTTAAACGTTATACGTTATACGTTATACGTTATACGTTATACGTTATACGTTATACGTTCTTCGTTACACGTTATGCGTTATTCGGTATGCGTTATACGTTATACGTTATACGTTATACGTTATACGTTATACGTTATACGTTATACGTTATACGTTATACGTTATACGTTATACGTTATACGTTATACGTTATACGTTATACGTTATACGTTATACGTTATACGTTATACGTTATACGTTATACGTTATACGTTATACGTTATACGTTATACGTTATACGTTATACGTTATACATTGTACGTTATACGTTATACGTTATACGTTATACGTTATACGTTATACGTCATAGATTATACGTTATACGTTATGCGGTATACGTTATACATTATACGTTATACGATAAACGTTATACGTTATGCGTTATGCGTTCTTCGTTACACGTTATACGTTATTCGGTATGCGTTATACGTTATACGTTATACGTTATACGTTATACGTTATACGTTATACGTTATACGTTATACGTTATACGTTATACGTTATACGTTATACGTTATACGTTATACGTTATACGTTATACGTTATACGTTATACGTTATACGTTGTACGTTATACGTTATGAGTTGTACGTTATACGTTATACGTTATACGTTATACGTTATACGTTATTCGGTATGCGTTATACGTTATACGTTATACGTTATACGTTATACGTTATACGTTATACGTTATACGTTATACGTTATACGTTATACGTTATACGTTATACATTATACGTTATACGTTATACGTTATACGTTATACGTTATACGTTATACGTTATACATTGTACGTTATACGTTATACGTTATACGTTATACGTTATACGTCATAGATTATACGTTATACGTTATGCGGTATACGTTATACATTATACGTTATACGATAAACGTTATACGTTATACGTTATACGTTATACGTTATACGTTATACGTTATACGTTATACGTTATACGTTATACGTTATACGCTATACGTTACATGTTATACGTTATACGTTATACGTTATACGTTATACGCTATACGTTACATGTTATACGTTATACGTAGTATGTAATGCGTCATACGTTTTACGTTATACGTTATACGGTATACGTTATACGTTGTACGTTACATGTTATACGTTATACGTTATACGTTATACGGTATACGTTATGCGTTGTACGTTACATGTTATACGTTATACGTTATACGTTATACGATATACGTTATACGTTATACGTTATACGTTATACGCTATACGTTACATGTTATACGTTATACATTATACGTTATACGTTATACGTTATACGTTATACGTTATACGTTATACGTTATACGTTATACGTCATAGGTTATACGTTATACGATATACGTTATACGTTATACGTTATACGTTATACGTCATCGGTTATACGTTATACGTTATGCGGTAAACGTTATACATTATACGTTATACGATATACCTTATACGTTATGAGTTATGCGTTCTTCGTTACACGTTATGCGTTATTAGGTATGCGTTATACGTTATACGTTATACGTTATACGTTATACGTTATACGTTATACGTTATACGTTATACGTTATACGTTATACGTTATACGTTATACGTTATACGTTATACGTTATACGTTATACGTTATACGTTATACGTTATACGTTATACGTTATACGTTATACGTTATACGTTATACGTTATACGTTATACGTTATACGTTATACGTTAAACGTTATACGTTATACGTTATACGTTATACGTTATACATTGTACGTTATACGTTATACGTTATACGTTATACGTTATACGTCATAGATTATACGTTATACGTTATACGTTATACGTTATACGTTATACGTTATACGTTATACGTTATACGTTATACGTTATACGTTATACGTTATACGTTATACGTTATACGTTGTACGTTATACGTTATGAGTTGTACGTTATACGTTATACGTTATACGTTATACGTTATACGTTATTCGGTATGCGTTATACGTTATACGTTATACGTTATACGTTATACGTTATACGTTATACGTTATACGTTATACGTTATACGTCATAGGTTATACATTATACGTTATACGTTATGCGTTATACGTTGTACGTTATACGTTATACGTTATGCGTTATGCTTTATACGTTGTACGATATTCGTTATACGTTATACGTTATTAGTTATACATTATACGTTATACGTTATACGTTATACGTTATACGTTATACGTTATACGTTATACGTTATACGTTATACGTTATAAGTCATAGGTTATACGTTATACGTTATGCGTTATACGTTATACATTATACGTTATACGATATACGTTATACGTTATGCGTTATGCGTTCTTCGTTACACGTTATACGTTATACGTTATACGTTATACGATATACGTTATACGCTATACGTTACATGTTATACGGTATACATTATACGTTATACGTTATACGTTATACGTTATACGTTATACGTTATACGTTATACGTTATACGTTATACGTCATAGGTTATACGTTATACGATATACGTTATACGTTATACGTTATACGTTATACGTTATACGTTATACGTTATACGTTATACGTTATACGTTATACATTATACGTTATACGTTATACGTTATACGTTATACGTTATACGTCATAGGTTATACGTTATACGTTATGCGGTATACGTTATACATTATACGTTATACGATATACCTTATACGTTATGCGTTATGCGTTCTTCGTTACACGTTATGCGTTATTCGGTATGCGTTATACGTTATACGTTATACGTTATACGTTATACGTTATACGTTATACGTTATACGTTATACGTTATACGTTATACGTTATACGTTATACGTTATACGTTATACGTTATACGTTATACGTTATACGTTATACGTTATACGTTATACGTTATACGTTATACGTTATACGTTATACGTTATACATTGTACGTTATACGTTATACGTTATACGTTATACGTTATACGTCATAGATTATACGTTATACGTTATGCGGTATACGTTATACATTATACGTTATACGATAAACGTTATACGTTATGCGTTATGCGTTCTTCGTTACACTTTATACGTTATTCGGTATGCGTTATACGTTATACGTTATACGTTATACGTTATACGTTATACGTTATACGTTATACGTTATACGTTATACGTCATAGGTTATACATTATACGTTATACGTTATGCGTTATACGTTGCACGTTATACGTCATACGTTATGCGTTATGCTTTATACGTTGTACGACATTCGTTATACGTTATACGTTATTAGTTATACATTATACGTTATACGTTATACGTTATACGTTATACGTTATACGTTATACGTTATACGTTATACGATATACGTTATACGTTATACGTTATAGGTTATACGTTAAACGTTATACGTTGTACGTTATACGTTATACGTTATACGTTATACGTTATACGTTATACGTTATACGTTATACGTTATACGTTATACGTTATACGTTATACGTTATACGTTATACGTTATACGCTATACGTTACATGTTATACGTTATACGTAGTATGTAATGCGTCATACGTTTTACGTTATACGTTATACGGTATACGTTATACGTTGTACGTTACATGTTATACGTTATACGTTATACATTATACGGTATACGTTATGCGTTGTACGTTACATGTTATACGTTATACGTTATACGTTATACGATATACGTCATACGTTATACGTTATACGTTATACGATATACGTTATACGTTATACGTTATACGATATACGTTATACGTTATACGTTATAGGTTATACGTTATGCGTTATACGTTATGCGTTATACGTTATACGTTATACGTTATGCGTTATACGTTGTACGATATTCGTTATACGTTATACGTTATTAGTTATACGTTATACGGTATACGTTATACGTTGTACGTTACATGTTATAAGTTATACGTTATACGTTATACGATATACGTTATACGTTAAACGTTATACGTTATACGTTATACGTTATATGTTATACGTTATACATTATACGTTATACGTTATACGTTATACGTTATACGTTATTCGTTATACGTTATACGTTATACGTTATACGTTATACGTTACACGTTACACGTTATACCTCATAGGTTATACGTTATACGTTATACGTTATACGTTATACGTTATACGTTATACGTTATACGTTATACGTTATACGTTATACGTTATACGTTATACGTTATACGTTATACGTTATACGTTATACGTTATACGTTATACGTTAGACGATATACCTTATACGTTATGCGTTATGCGTTCTTCGTTACACGTTATGCGTTATTCGGTATGCGTTATACGTTATACGTTATACGTTATACGTTATACGTTATACGTCATAGGTTATACGTTATACGTTATACGTTATACGTTATACGTTATACGTTATACGTTATACGTTATACGTTACACGTTACACGTTATACCTCATAGGTTATACGTTATACGTTATACGTTATACGTTATACGTTATACGTTATACGTTATACGTCATAGGTTATACGTTATACGTTATACGTTATGCGTTATACGTTATGCGTTATACGTTATACGTTATACGTTATGCGTTATACGTTGTACGATATTCGTTATACGTTATACGTTATTAGTTATACGTTATACGGTATACGTTATACGTTGTACGTTACATGTTATAAGTTATACGTTATACGTTATACGATATACGTTATACGTTAAACGTTATACGTTATACGTTATACGTTATATGTTGTACGTTATACATTATACGTTATACGTTATACGTTATACGTTATACGTTATTCGTTATACGTTATACGTTATACGTTATACGTTATACGTTACACGTTACACGTTATACCTCATAGGTTATACGTTATACGTTATACGTTATACGTTATACGTTATACGTTATACGTTATACGTTATACGTTATACGTTATACGTTATACGTTATACGTTATACATTATACGTTATACGTTTTACGTTATACGTTATACGTTACACGTTATACGTTATACGTTATACGTTATACGTTATACGTTATACGTTTTACGATATACGATGTACGTTATACTTTATACGTTATACGTTATACGTTATACTTTATACGTTATAGGTGTTACGTTATACGTTATACGTTATACGTTATTCGTAATACGTTATACGTTATACGTTATACTTTGTACGTTATACGTTATACGTTATACGCTATACGTTACATGTTATACGTTATACGTTGTACGTTATACGTTATACGTTATACGTTATACGTTATACGTTATACGTTATACGTTATACGTTATACGTTATACGTTATACGTTATACGTCATAGGTTATACATTATACGTTATACGTTATACGTTGTACGTTATACGTTATACGTTATACGTTATACGTTATACGTTATACGTTATACGTTATACGTTATACGTTATACGTTATACGTCATAGGTTATACATTATACGTTATACGTTATGCGTTATACGTTGTACGTTATACGTCATACGTTATGCGTTATGCTTTATACGTTGTACGATATTCGTTATACGTTATACGTTATTAGTTATACATTATACGTTATACGTTATACGTTATACGTTATACGTTATACGTTATACGTTATACGTTATACGTCATAGGTTATACGTTATACGTTATACGTTATGCGTTATACGTTATGCGTTATACGTTATACGTTACACGTTATACGTTATACGTTGTACGTTATACGTTATACGTTATACGTTATACGTTATACGTTATACGTTATACGTTATACGTTATACGTTATACGTTATACGATATACGTTATACGTTATACGTTATACGTTATACGTTATACGTTATACGTTATACTTTATACGTTATACGTTATACGTTATACGTTATACGTTATACGTTATACGTTATACGTTATACGTTATACGTTATACGTTATACATTGTACGTTATACGTTATACGTTATACGTTATACGTTATACGTTATACGTCATAGATTATACGTTATACGTTATGCGGTATACGTTATACATTATACGTTATACGATAAACGTTATACGTTATACGTTATACGTTATACGTTATACGTTATACGTTATACGTTATACGTTATACGTTATACGTTATACGCTATACGTTACATGTTATACGTTATACGTTATACGTTATACGTTATACGCTATACGTTACATGTTATACGTTATACGTAGTATGTAATGCGTCATACGTTTTACGTTATACGTTATACGGTATACGTTATACGTTGTACGTTACATGTTATACGTTATACGTTATACGTTATACGGTATACGTTATGCGTTGTACGTTACATGTTATACGTTATACGTTATACGTTATACGATATACGTTATACGTTATACGTTATACGTTATATGTTATACGTTATACGCTATACGTTACATGTTATACGTTATACGTAGTATGTAATGCGTCATACGTTTTACGTTATACGTTATACGGTATACGTTATACGTTGTACGTTACATGTTATACGTTATACGTTATACATTATACGGTATACGTTATGCGTTGTACGTTACATGTTATACGTTATACGTTATACGTTATACGATATACGTCATACGTTATACGTTATACGTTATACGATATACGTTATACGTTATACGTTATACGACATACGTTATACGTTATACGTTATAGGTTATACGTTATGCGTTATACGTTATGCGTTATACGTTATACGTTATACGTTATGCGTTATACGTTGTACGATATTCGTTATACGTTATACGTTATTAGTTATACGTTATACGGTATACGTTATACGTTGTACGTTACATGTTATAAGTTATACGTTATACGTTATACGATATACGTTATACGTTAAACGTTATACGTTATACGTTATACGTTATATGTTATACGTTATACATTATACGTTATACGTTATACGTTATACGTTATACGTTATTCGTTATACGTTATACGTTATACGTTATACGTTATACGTTACACGTTACACGTTATACCTCATAGGTTATACGTTATACGTTATACGTTATACGTTATACGTTATACGTTATACGTTATACGTTATACGTTATACGTTATACGTTATACGTTATACGTTATACGTTATACGTTATACGTTATACGTTATACGTTATACGTTAGACGATATACCTTATACGTTATGCGTTATGCGTTCTTCGTTACACGTTATGCGTTATTCGGTATGCGTTATACGTTATACGTTATACGTTATACGTTATACGTTATACGTCATAGGTTATACGTTATACGTTATACGTTATACGTTATACGTTATACGTTATACGTTATACGTTATACGTTACACGTTACACGTTATACCTCATAGGTTATACGTTATACGATATACGTTATACGTTATACGTTATACGTTATACGTTATACGTTATACGTTATACGTTATACGTTATACATTATACGTTATACGTTATACGTTATACGTTATACGTTATACGTCATAGGTTATACGTTATACGTTATGCGGTATACGTTATACATTATACGTTATACGATATACCTTATACGTTATGCGTTATGCGTTCTTCGTTACACGTTATGCGTTATTCGGTATGCGTTATACGTTATACGTTATACGTTATACGTTATACGTTATACGTTATACGTTATACGTTATACGTTATACGTTATACGTTATACGTTATACGTTATACGTTATACGTTATACGTTATACGTTATACGTTATACGTTATACGTTATACGTTATACGTTATACGTTATACGTTATACGTTATACATTGTACGTTATACGTTATACGTTATACGTTATACGTTATACGTCATAGATTATACGTTATACGTTATGCGGTATACGTTATACATTATACGTTATACGATAAACGTTATACGTTATGCGTTATGCGTTCTTCGTTACACTTTATACGTTATTCGGTATGCGTTATACGTTATACGTTATACGTTATACGTTATACGTTATACGTTATACGTTATACGTTATACGTTATACGTTATACGTTATACGTTATACGTTATACGTTATACGTTATACGTTATACGTTATACGTTATACGTTATACGCTATACGTTATACGTTATACATTATATTTTATACGTTATACGTTATACGTTATACGTTATACGTTATACGTTATACGTTACACGTTACACGTTATACCTCATAGGTTATACGTTATACGTTATACGTTATACGTTATACGTTATACGTTATACGTTATACGTCATAGGTTATACGTTATACGTTATACGTTATGCGTTATACGTTAGGCGTTATACGTTGTACGTTATACGTTATGCGTTATACGTTATACGTTATACGTTATACGTTATACGTTATACGCTATACGTTATACGTTACACGTTACACGTTATACCTCATAGGTTATACGTTATACGTTATACGTTACACGTTATACGTTATACGTTATACGTTATACGTTATACGTTATACGTTATACGTTATACGTTATACGTCATACGTTATACGTTATACGTTATACGTTATACGTTATACGTTATACGTTATACGTTATACGTTATATGTTATACGTTATACATTATACGTTATACGTTATACGTTATACGTTATACGTTATACGTTATACGTTATACGTTATGCGTTATACGTTATGCGTTATACGTTATACGTTATACGTTATGCGTTATACGTTGTACGATATTCGTTATACGTTATACGTTATTAGTTATACGTTATACGGTATACGTTATACGTTGTACGTTACATGTTATAAGTTATACGTTATACGTTATACGATATACGTTATACGTCAAACGTGCTACCTCATAGGTTATACGTTATACGTTATACGTTATACGTTATACGTTATACGTTATACGTTATACGTTATACGTCATAGGTTATACGTTATACGTTATACGTTATGCGTTATACGTTATGCGTTATACGTTATACGTTATACGTTATGCGTTATACGTTGTACGATATTCGTTATACGTTATACGTTATTAGTTATACGTTATACGGTATACGTTATACGTTGTACGTTACATGTTATAAGTTATACGTTATACGTTATACGATATACGTTATACGTCAAACGTTATACGTTATACGTTATACGTTATATGTTATACGTTATACATTATACGTTATACGTTATACGTTATACGTTATACGTTATACGTTATACGTTATACGTTATACGTTATACGTTATACGTTATACGTTATACGTTATACGTTATACGTTATACGTTATACGTTATACGTTATACGTTATACGTTTTACGTTATACGTTATACGTTACACGTTATACGTTATACGTTATACGTTATACGTTATACGTTATACGTTATACGTTATACGTTATACGTTATACGTTATACGTTATACGTTATACGTTATACGTTATACGTTATACGTTATACATTATACGTTATACGTTATACGTTATACGTTATACATTATACGTTACACGTTATACCTCATAGGTTATACGTTATACGTTATACGTCATAGGTTATACGTTATACGTTATACGTTATGCGTTATACGTTATGCGTTATACGTTATACGTTATACGTTATGCGTTATACGTTGTACGATATTCGTTATACGTTATACGTTATTAGTTATACGTTATACGGTATACGTTATACGTTGTACGTTACATGTTATAAGTTATACGTTATACGTTATACGATATACGTTATACGTCAAACGTTATACGTTATACGTTATACGTTATATGTTATACGTTATACATTATACGTTATACGTTATACGTTATACGTTATACGTTATACGTTATACGTTATACGTTATACGTTATACGTTATACGTTATACGTTATACGTTATACGTTATACGTTATACGTTATACGTTATACGTTATACGTTATACGTTATACGTTATACGTTTTACGTTATACGTTATACGTTACACGTTATACGTTATACGTTATACGTTATACGTTATACGTTATACGTTATACGTTATACGTTATACGTTATACGTTATACATTATACGTTATACGTTATACGTTATACGTTATACATTATACGTTACACGTTATACGTTATACGTTATACGTTATACGTTATACGTTATACGCTATACGTTATACGTTATACGTTATACGTTGTACGTTATACGTTATACGTTATACGTTATACGTTATACGTTATACGTTATACGTTATACGTCATAATTTATACGTTATACGTTATACGTTATGCGTTATACGTTATGCGTTATACGTTATACGTTATACGTTATGCGTTATATGTTGTACGATATTCGTTATACGTTATACGTTATTAGTTATACGTTATACGGTATACGTTATACGTTGTACGTTACATGTTATATGTTATACGTTATACGTTATACGATATACGTTATACGTTAAACGTTATACGTTATACGTTATACGTTATATGTTATACGTTATACATTATACGTTATACGTTATACGTTATACGTTATACGTTATACGTTATACGTTATAAGTTATACGTTATACGTTATACGTTATACGTTACACGTTATACCTCATAGGTTATACGTTATACGTTATACGTTATACGTTATACGTTATACGTTATACGTTATACGTTATACGTTATACGTTATACGTTATACGTTATACGTTATACGTTATACGTTATACGTTATACGTTGTACGTTATACGTTATGAGTTGTACGTTATACGTTATACGTTATACGTTATACGTTATACGTTATACGTTATTCGGTATGCGTTATACGTTATACGTTATACGTTATACGTTATACGTTATACGTTATACGTTATACGTTATACGTTATACGTTATACGTTATACGTTATACATTATACGTTATACGTTATACGTTATACGTTATACGTTATACGTTATACGTTATACATTGTACGTTATACGTTATACGTTATACGTTATACGTTATACGTCATAGATTATACGTTATACGTTATGCGGTATACGTTATACATTATACGTTATACGATAAACGTTATACGTCATACGTTATACGTTATACGTTATACGTTATACGTTATACGTTATACGTTATACGTTATACGCTATACGTTACATGTTATACGTTATACGTAGTATGTAATGCGTCATACGTTTTACGTTATACGTTATACGGTATACGTTATACGTTGTACGTTACATGTTATACGTTATACGTTATACGTTATACGGTATACGTTATGCGTTGTACGTTACATGTTATACGTTATACGTTATACGTTATACGATATACGTTATACGTTATACGTTATATGTTATACGTTATACGTTATACGTTATACGCTATACGTTACATGTTATACGTTATACATTATACGTTATACGTTATACGTTATACGTTATACGTTATACGTTATACGTTATACGTTATACGTCATAGGTTATACGTTATACGATATACGTTATACGTTATACGTTATACGTTATACGTTATACGTCATAGGTTATACGTTATACGTTATGCGGTAAACGTTATACATTATACGTTATACGATATACCTTATACGTTATGAGTTATGCGTTCTTCGTTACACGTTATGCGTTATTAGGTATGCGTTATACGTTATACGTTATACGTTATACGTTATACGTTATACGTTATACGTTATACGTTATACGTTATACGTTATACGTTATACGTTATACGTTATACGTTATACGTTATGCGTTATACGTTATACGTTATACGTTATACGTTATACGTTATACGTTATACGTTATACGTTATACGTTATACGTTATACGTTATACGTTATACGTTATACGTCATACGTTATACGTTATACGTTATACATTGTACGTTATACGTTATACGTTATACGTTATACGTTATACGTCATAGATTATACGTTATACGTTATGCGGTATACGTTATACGTTATACGTTATACGTCATAGATTATACGTTATACGTTATGCGGTATACGTTATACATTATACGTTATACGATAAACGTTATACGTTATACGTTATACGTTATACGTTATACGTTATACGTTATACGTTATACGTTATACGTTATACGTTATACGCTATACGTTACATGTTATACGTTATACGTAGTATGTAATGCGTCATACGTTTTACGTTATACGTTATACGGTATACGTTATACGTTGTACGTTACATGTTATACGTTATACGTTATACGTTATACGGTATACGTTATGCGTTGTACGTTACATGTTATACGTTATACGTTATACGTTATACGATATACGTTATACGTTATACGTTATATGTTATACGTTATACGTTATACGTTATACGCTATACGTTACATGTTATACGTTATACATTATACGTTATACGTTATACGTTATACGTTATACGTTATACGTTATACGTTATACGTTATACGTCATAGGTTATACGTTATACGATATACGTTATACGTTATACGTTATACGTTATACGTTATACGTCATAGGTTATACGTTATACGTTATGCGGTAAACGTTATACATTATACGTTATACGATATACCTTATACGTTATGAGTTATGCGTTCTTCGTTACACGTTATGCGTTATTAGGTATGCGTTATACGTTATACGTTATACGTTATACGTTATACGTTATACGTTATACGTTATACGTTATACGTTATACGTTATACGTTATACGTTATACGTTATACGTTATACGTTATACGTTATACGTTATACGTTATACGTTATACGTTATACGTTATACGTTATACGTTATACGTTATACGTTATACGTTATACGTTATACGTTATACGTTATACGTTATACGTTATACGTCATACGTTATACGTTATACGTTATACATTGTACGTTATACGTTATACGTTATACGTTATACGTTATACGTCATAGATTATACGTTATACGTTATGCGGTATACGTTATACATTATACGTTATACGATAAACGTTATACGTTATGCGTTATGCGTTCTTCGTTACACGTTATACGTTATTCGGTATGCGTTATACGTTATACGTTATACGTTATACGTTATACGTTATACGTTATACGTTATACGTTATACGTTATACGTTATACGTTATACGTTATACGTTATACGTTATACGTTATACGTTATACGTTATACGTTATACGTTGTACGTTATACGTTATGAGTTTACGTTATACGTTATACGTTATACGTTATACGTTATACGTTATACGTTATACGTTATTCGGTATGCGTTATACGTTATACGTTATACGTTATACGTTATACGTTATACGTTATACGTTATACGTTATACGTTATACGTTATACGTTATACGTCATAGGTTATACATTATACGTTATACGTTATGCGTTATACGTTGTACGTTATACGTTATACGTTATGCGTTATGCTTTATACGTTGTACGATATTCGTTATACGTTATACGTTATTAGTTATACATTATACGTTATACGTTATACGTTATACGTTATACGTTATACGTTATACGTTATACGTTATATGTTATACGTTATACGTCATAGGTTATACGTTATACGTTATGCGTTATACGTTATACATTATACGTTATACGATATACGTTATACGTTATGCGTTATGCGTTCTTCGTTACACGTTATACGTTATACGTTATACGTTATACGATATACGTTATACGCTATACGTTACATGTTATACGTTATACATTATACGTTATACGTTATACGTTATACGTTATACGTTATACGTTATACGTTATACGTTATACGTCATAGGTTATACGTTATACGATATACGTTATACGTTATACGTTATACGTTATACGTTATACGTTATACGTTATACGTTATACGTTATACATTATACGTTATACGTTATACGTTATACGTTATACGTTATACGTCATAGGTTATACGTTATACGTTATGCGGTATACGTTATACATTATACGTTATACGATATACCTTATACGTTATGCGTTATGCGTTCTTCGTTACACGTTATGCGTTATTCGGTATGCGTTATACGTTATACGTTATACGTTATACGTTATACGTTATACGTTATACGTTATACGTTATACGTTATACGTTATACGTTATACGTTATACGTTATACGTTATACGTTATACGTTATACGTTATACGTTATACGTTATACGTTATACGTTATACGTTATACGTTATACGTTATACATTGTACGTTATACGTTATACGTTATACGTTATACGTTATACGTCATAGATTATACGTTATACGTTATGCGGTATACGTTATACATTATACGTTATACGATAAACGTTATACGTTATGCGTTATGCGTTCTTCGTTACACTTTATACGTTATTCGGTATGCGTTATACGTTATACGTTATACGTTATACGTTATACGTTATACGTTATACGTTATACGTTATACGTTATACGTTATACGTTATACGTTATACGTTATACGTTATACGTTATACGTTATACGTTATACGTTATACGCTATACGTTATACGTTATACATTATATTTTATACGTTATACGTTATACGTTATACGTTATACGTTATACGTTATACGTTACACGTTACACGTTATACCTCATAGGTTATACGTTATACGTTATACGTTATACGTTATACGTTATACGTTATACGTTATACGTTATACGTTATACGTCATAGGTTATACGTTATACGTTATACGTTATGCGTTATACGTTATGCGTTATACGTTATACGTTATACGTTATACGTTATGCGTTATACGTTATGCGTTATACGTTATACGTTATACGTTATGCGTTATACGTTGTACGATATTCGTTATACGTTATACGTTATTAGTTATACGTTATACGGTATACGTTATACGTTGTACGTTACATGTTATAAGTTATACGTTATACGTTATACGATATACGTTATACGTCAAACGTTATACGTTATACGTTATACGTTATATGTTATACGTTATACATTATACGTTATACGTTATACGTTATACGTTATACGTTATACGTTATACGTTATACGTTATACGTTATACGTTATACGTTATACGTTATACGTTATACGTTATACGTTATACGTTATACGTTATACGTTATACGTTATACGTTATACGTTATACGTTATACGTTATACGTTATACGTTATACGTTTTACGTTACACGTTATACGTTACACGTTATACGTTATACGTTATACGTTATACGTTATACGTTATACGTTATACGTTATACGTTATACGTTATACGTTATACGTTATACGTTATACGTTATACGTTATACATTATACGTTATACGTTATACGTTATACGTTATACATTATACGTTACACGTTATACGTTATACGTTATACGTTATACGTTATACGTTATACGCTATACGTTATACGTTATACGTTATACGTTGTACGTTATACGTTATACGTTATACGTTATACGTTATACGTTATACGTTATACGTTATACGTCATAATTTATACGTTATACGTTATACGTTATGCGTTATACGTTATGCGTTATACGTTATACGTTATACGTTATGCGTTATATGTTGTACGATATTCGTTATACGTTATACGTTATTAGTTATACGTTATACGGTATACGTTATACGTTGTACGTTACATGTTATATGTCATACGTTATACGTTATACGATATACGTTATACGTTAAACGTTATACGTTATACGTTATACGTTATATGTTATACGTTATACATTATACGTTATACGTTATACGTTATACGTTATACGTTATACGTTATACGTCATACGTTGTACGTTATACGTTATACGTTATACGTTATACGTTATACATTATACGTTATACGTTATACATTACATGTTATGCGTTATACGTTATGCGTTATACGTTATACGTTATACGTTATACGTTATACGTTATACGTTATACGTTATACGTTATACGCTATACGTTATACGTTACACGTTACACGTTATACCTCATAGGTTATACGTTATACGTTATACGTTACACGTTATACGTTATACGTTATACGTTATACGTTATACGTTATACGTTATACGTTATACGTTATACGTTATACGTCATACGTTGTACGTTATACGTTATACGTTATACGTTATACGTTATACATTATACGTTATACGTTATACATTACATGTTATGCGTTATACGTTATGCGTTATACGTTATACGTTATACGTTATACGTTATACGTTATACGTTATACGTTATACGTTATACGTTATACGTTATACGTTATACGTTATACGTTATACGTTATACGTTATACGTTATACGTTATACGTTATACGTTATACGTTATACGTTATACGTTATACATTATACGTTATACGTTATACGTTATACGTTATACGTTATACGTTATACGTTATACGTTATACGTTATGCGTTATACGTTATGCGTTATACGTTATACGTTATACGTTATGCGTTATACGTTGTACGATATTCGTTATACGTTATACGTTATTAGTTATACGTTATGCGGTATACGTTATACGTTGTACGTTACATGTTATAAGTTATACGTTATACGTTATACGATATACGTTATACGTCAAACGTTATACCTCATAGGTTATACGTTATACGTTATACGTTATACGTTATACGTTATACGTTATACGTTATACGTTATACGTCATAGGTTATACGTTATACGTTATACGTTATGCGTTATACGTTATGCGTTATACGTTATACGTTATACGTTATGCGTTATACGTTGTACGATATTCGTTATACGTTATACGTTATTAGTTATACGTTATACGGTATACGTTATACGTTGTACGTTACATGTTATAAGTTATACGTTATACGTTATACGATATACGTTATACGTCAAACGTTATACGTTATACGTTATACGTTATATGTTATACGTTATACATTATACGTTATACGTTATACGTTATACGTTATACGTTATACGTTATACGTTATACGTTATACGTTATACGTTATACGTTATACGTTATACGTTATACGTTATACGTTATACGTTATACGTTATACGTTATACGTTATACGTTATACGTTTTACGTTATACGTTATACGTTACACGTTATACGTTATACGTTATACGTTATACGTTATACGTTATACGTTATACGTTATACGTTATACGTTATACGTTATACGTTATACGTTATACGTTATACGTTATGCGTTATATGTTGTACGATATTCGTTATACGTTATACGTTATTAGTTATACGTTATACGGTATACGTTATACGTTGTACGTTACATGTTATATGTTATACGTTATACGTTATACGATATACGTTATACGTTAAACGTTATACGTTATACGTTATACGTTATATGTTATACGTTATACATTATACGTTATACGTTATACGTTATACGTTATACGTTATACGTTATACGTTATAAGTTATACGTTATACGTTATACGTTATACGTTACACGTTATACCTCATAGGTTATACGTTATACGTTATACGTTATACGTTATACGTTATACGTTATACGTTATACGTTATACGTTATACGTTATACGTTATACGTTATACGTTATACGTTTTACGTTATACGTTATACGTTACACGTTATACGTTATACGTTATACGTTATACGTTATACGTTATACGTTATACGTTATACGTTACATGTTATAAGTTATACGTTATACGTTATACGATATACGTTATACGTTAAACGTTATACGTTATACGTTATACGTTATATGTTATACGTTATACATTATACGTTATACGTTATACGTTATACGTTATACGTTATACGTTATACGTTATACGTTATACGTTATACGTTATACGTTATACGTTATACGTTATACGTTATACGTTACACGTTACACGTTATACCTCATAGGTTATACGTTATACGTTATACGTTATACGTTATACGTTATACATTATACGTTATACGTTATACGTTATACGTTATACGTTATACGTTATACGTTATACGTCATAGGTTATACGTTATACGTTATACGTTATGCGTTATACGTTATGCGTTATACGTTATACGTAATACGTTATGCGTTATACGTTGTACGATATTCGTTATACGTTATACGTTATTAGTTATACGTTATACGGTATACGTTATACGTTGTACGTTACATGTTATAAGTTATACGTTATACGTTATACGATATACGTTATACGTTAAACGTTATACGTTATACGTTATACGTTATATGTTATACGTTATACATTATACGTTATACGTTATACGTTATACGTTATACGTTATACGTTACACGTTATACGTTATACGTTATACGTTATACGTTATACGTTATACGTTACACGTTATACCTCATAGGTTATACGTTATACGTTATACGTTATACGTTATACGTTATACGTTATACGTTATACGTTATACGTTATACGTTATACGTTATACGTTATACGTTATACGTTATACGTTATACGTTTTACGTTATACGTTATACGTTACACGTTATACGTTATACGTTATACGTTATACGTTATACGTTATACGTTATACGTTATACGTTACATGTTATAAGTTATACGTTATACGTTATACGATATACGTTATACGTTAAACGTTATACGTTATACGTTATACGTTATATGTTATACGTTATACATTATACGTTATACGTTATACGTTATACGTTATACGTTATACGTTATACGTTATACGTTGTACGTTATACGTTATACGTTATACGTTATACGTTATACGTTACACGTTACACGTTATACCTCATAGGTTATACGTTATACGTTATACGTTATACGTTATACGTTATACGTTATACGTTATACGTTATACGTTATACGTTATACGTTATACGTTATACGTTATACGTTATACGTTATACGTTTTACGTTATACGTTATACGTTACACGTTATACGTTATACGTTATACGTTATACGTTATACGTTATACGTTATACGTTATACGTTATACGTTATACGTTATACGTTATACGTTATACGTTATACGTTATACGTTATACGTTATACATTATACGTTATACGTTATACATTATACGTTACACGTTATACGTTATACGTTATACGTTATACGTTTTACGATATACGATGTACGTTATACTTTATACGTTATACGTTATACGTTATACTTTATACGTTATAGGTGTTACGATATACGTTATACGTTATACGTTATTCGTAATACGTTATACTTTATACGTTATACTTTGTACGTTATACGTTATACATTATACGTTATACGTTATACATTACATGTTATGCGTTATACGTTATGCGTTATACGTTATACGTTATACGTTATACGTTATACGTTATACGTTATACGTTATACGTTATACGTTATACGTTATACGTTATACGTTATACGTTGTACGTTATACGTTATACGTTATACGTTATACGTTATACGTTATACGTTATACGATATACGTTATACGTTATACGTTATAGGTTATACGTTAAACGTTAAACGTTATACGTTATACGTTATACGTTATACGTTATACGTTATACGTTATACGTTATACGTTATACGTTATACGTTATACGCTATACGTTACATGTTATACGTTATACGTAGTATGTAATGCGTCATACGTTTTACGTTATACGTTATACGGTATACGTTATACGTTATACGTTAAACGTTATACGTTATACGTAGTATGTAATGCGTCATACGTTTTACGTTATACGTTATACGGTATACGTTATACGTTATACGTTAAACGTTATACGTTATACGTTATACGTTATATGTTATACGTTATACATTATACGTTATACGTTATACGTTATACGTTATACGTTATACGTTATACGTTATAAGTTATACGTTATACGTTATACGTTATACGTTACACGTTATACCTCATAGGTTATACGTTATACGTTATACGTTATACGTTATACGTTATACGTTATACGTTATACGTTATACGTTATACGTTATACGTTATACGTTATACGTTATACGTTTTACGTTATACGTTATACGTTACACGTTATACGTTATACGTTATACGTTATACGTTATACGTTATACGTTATACGTTATACGTTACATGTTATAAGTTATACGTTATACGTTATACGATATACGTTATACGTTAAACGTTATACGTTATACGTTATACGTTATATGTTATACGTTATACATTATACGTTATACGTTATACGTTATACGTTATACGTTATACGTTATACGTTATACGTTATACGTTATACGTTATACGTTATACGTTTTACGTTATACGTTATACGTTATACGTTACACGTTACACGTTATACCTCATAGGTTATACGTTATACGTTATACGCTATACGTTATACGTTATACGTTATACGTTATACGTTATACGTTATACGTTATACGTTATACGTTATACGTTATACGTCATAGGTTATACGTTATACGTTATACGTTATGCGTTATACGTTATGCGTTATACGTTATACGTTATACGTTATGCGTTATACGTTGTACGATATTCGTTATACGTTATACGTTATTAGTTATACGTTATACGGTATACGTTATACGTTGTACGTTACATGTTATAAGTTATACGTTATACGTTATACGATATACGTTATACGTTAAACGTTATACGTTATACGTTATACGTTATATGTTATACGTTATACATTATACGTTATACGTTATACGTTATACGTTATACGTTATACGTTACACGTTATACGTTATACGTTATACGTTATACGTTATACGTTATACGTTACACGTTACACGTTATACCTCATAGGTTATACGTTATACGTTATACGTTATACGTTATACGTTATACGTTATACGTTATACGTTATACGTTATACGTTATACGTTATACGTTATACGTTATACGTTTTACGTTATACGTTATACGTTACACGTTATACGTTATACGTTATACGTTATACGTTATACGTTGTACGTTATACGTTATACGTTATACGTTATACGTTATACGTTATACGTTACACGTTACACGTTATACCTCATAGGTTATACGTTATACGTTATACGTTATACGTTATACGTTATACGTTATACGTTATACGTTATACGTTATACGTTATACGTTATACGTTATACGTTATACGTTTTACGTTATACGTTATACGTTACACGTTATACGTTACACGTTATACGTTATACGTTATACGTTATACGTTATACGTTATACGTTATACGTTATACGTTATACGTTATACGTTATACGTTATACGTTATACATTATACGTTATACGTTATACATTATACGTTACACGTTATACGTTATACGTTATACGTTATACGTTTTACGATATACGATGTACGTTTTACTTTATACGTTATAAGTTATACGTTATACTTTATACGTTATAGGTGTTACGTTATACGTTATACGTTATACGTTATTCGTAATACGTTATACTTTATACGTTATACTTTGTACGTTATACGTTATACGTTATACGTTATACATTATACGTTATACGTTATACGTTATACGTTATACGTTATACGTTATACGTTATGCATTATTCGCTATACGTTATGCGTTATACGATATACGTTATGCGTTATAGTGTATATGTTATACGTTTTACGTTCTTCGTTTTACGTTCTTCGTTACACGTTATACGTTATACGTTATACGTTATACGTTATACGTTTTACGTTATACGTAATACGTTATACGTTATACGTTATACGTTATACGTTATACGTTATACGTTATGCATTATTCGCTATACGTTATGCGTTATACGATATACGTTATGCGTTATAGTATATATGTTATACGTTTTACGTTCTTCGTTATACGTTCTTCGTTACACGTTATACGTTATACGTTATACGTTATACGTTATACGTTATACGTTATACGTTATACGTTATACTTTATACGTTATACGTTATACGTTATACGTTATACGTTATACGTTATACGTAATACGTTATACGTTATACGTTATACGTTATACGTTATACGTTATACGTTATACGTTATGCATTATTCGCTATACGTTATGCGTTATACGATATACGTTATGCGTTATAGTATATATGTTATACGTTTTACGTTCTTCGTTATACGTTCTTCGTTACACGTTATACGTTATACGTTATACGTTATACGTTATACGTTATACGTTATACGTTATACGTTATACGTTATACTTTATACGTTATAGGTGTTACGTTATACGTTATACGTTATACGTTATTCGTAATACGTTATACGTGATACGTTATACTCTGTACGTTATACGTTATACGTTATACGTTATACATTATACGTTATACGTTATACATTACATGTTATGCGTTATACGTTATGCGTTATACGTTATACGTTATACGTTATACCTTATACGTTATACGTTATACGTTATACGTTATACGTTATACGTTATACGTTATACGTTATACGTAATACGTTATACGTTATACGTTATACGTTATACGTTATACGTTATACGTTATGCATTATTCGCTATACGTTATGCGTTATACGATATACGTTATGCGTTATAGTATATATGTTATACGTTTTACGTTATGCGTTATAGTATATATGTTATACGTTTTACGTTCTTCGTTATACGTTCTTCGTTACACGTTATACGTTATACGTTATACGTTATACGTTATACGTTATACGTTATACGTTATACGTTATACTTTATACGTTATAGGTGTTACGTTATACGTTATACGTTATACGTTATTCGTAATACGTTATACGTTATACTTTGTACGTTATACGTTATACGTTATACGTTATGCGTTATACGTTATACGTTATACGTTATACGTTATACGTTATACGTTATATGTTATACGTTATACGTTATACGTTATACGTTATACGTTATACGTTATACGTTATACGTTATACGTTATACGTTATACGTTATACGTTATACGTTACACGTTATACGTTATACGTTGTACGTTATACGTTATGAGTTGTACGTAATACGATATACGTTATACGTTATACATTACATGTTATGCCTTATACGTTATACGTTATACGTTATACGTTATACGTTATACGTTATACGTTATACGTTATACGTTATACGTTATACGTTATACGTTATACGTTATACGTTATACGTTATACGTTATACGTTATACGTTATACGTTGTACGTTATACGTTATACGTTATACGTTATACGTTATACGTTATACGTTTTACGTTATACGTTATACGTTATACGTTATACGTTATACGTTATACGTTATACGTTATACGTTATACGCTATACGTCATAAGTTATACGTTATACGTTATACGTTATACGTTATACGTTATACGTTATGCGTTATACGTTCTACGATATTCGTTATACGTTATACGTTATACGTTATTAGTTATAAGTTATACGTTATACGTTATACGTCATAGGTTATACGTTATACGTTATACGTTATACGTTATACGTTATACGTTATACGTTATACGTTATACGTTATACGTTATACGTTATACGTTATACGTTATACGTTGTACGTTATACGTTATAAGTTGTACGTTATACGATATACGTTATACGTTATTCTTTATACGTTATTCGTTACACGTTATACGTCATACGTTATACGTTATACGTTTTGCGTTATTCGTTATACGTTATACGTTATACGTTATACGTTATACGTTATACGTTATACGTTATACGTTATACGTTATACGTTATACGTTATAAGTTATACGTTATACGTTATGCGTTATACGTTGTACGTTATACGTTATACGTTATACATTATACGTTACACGTTATACGTTATTCGGTATGCGTTATACGTTATACGTTATACGTTATACGTTATATGTTATACGTTATACGTTATACGTTATACGTTATACGTTATACGTTATACGTTATACGTTATACGTTATACGTTATATTTTATACGTTATACGTTGTACGTTATACGTTATAAGTTGTACATTATACGATATACGTTATACGTTATTCTTTATACGTTATTCGTTACACGTTATAAGTTGTACGTTATACGATATACGTTATACGTTATTCTTTATACGTTATTCGTTACACGTTATACGTCATACGTTATACGTTATACGTTTTACGTTCTTCGTTATACGTTATACGTTATACGATATACGTTATACGTTATACGTTATACGTTATACGTTATACGTTATACGTTATACGTTATACGTTATACGTTATACGTTATACGTTATACGTTATACGTTACACGTTATACGTTATTCGTTGTACGTTATACGTTATGAGTTGTACGTTATACGATATACGTTATACGTTATACATTACATGTTATGCGTTATACGTTATACGTTATACGTTATACGTTATACGTTATACGTTATACGGTATACGTTATACGTTATACGTTATACGTTATACGTTATACGTTATACGTTATACGTTATACGTTATACGTTATACGTTGTACGTTATACGTTATACGTTATACGTTATACGTTATACGTTATACGTTTTACGTTATACGTTACACGTTATACGTTATACGTTATACGTTATACGTTATACGTTATACGTTATACGTTATACGTTATACGTTATACGTTATACGTCATAAGTTATACGTTATACGTTATACGTTATACGTTATACGTTATACGTCATACGTTATGCGTTATACGTTATACGTTATACGTTATACGTTATACGTTATACGTTATACGTTATACGTTATATTTTATACGTTATACGTTGTACGTTATACGTTATAAGTTGTACATTATACGATATACGTTATACGTTATTCTTTATACGTTATTCGTTACACGTTATAAGTTGTACGTTATACGATATACGTTATACGTTATTCTTTATACGTTATTCGTTACACGTTATACGTCATACGTTATACGTTATACGTTTTACGTTATACGTTATACGTTATACGTCATAAGTTATACGTTATACGTTATACGTTATACGTTATACGTTATACGTCATACGTTATGCGTTATACGTTCTACGATATACGTTATACGTTATACGTTATACGTTACACGTTATACGTTATACGTTGTACGTTATACGTTATGAGTTGTACGTTATACGATATACGTTATACGTTATACGTTATGCATTATTCGCTATACGTTATGCGTTATACGATATACGTTATGCGTTATAGTATATATGTTATACGTTTTACGTTCTTCGTTATACGTTCTTCGTTACACGTTATACGTTATACGTTATACGTTATACGTTATACGTTATACGTTATACGTTATACGTTTTACGTTATACGTTACACGTTATACGTTATACGTTATACGTTATACGTTATACGTTATACGTTATACGTTATACGTTATACGTTATACGTTATACGTCATAAGTTATACGTTATACGTTATACGTTATACGTTATACGTTATACGTCATACGTTATGCGTTATACGTTCTACGATATTCGTTATACGTTATACTTTATTAGTTATACGTTATACGTTATACGTTATACGTCATAGGTTATACGTTATACGTTATACGTTATACGTTATACGTTATACGTTACACGTTATACGTTATACGTTATACGTTATATGTTATACGTTATACGTTATACGTTATACGTTATACGTTATACGTTATACGTTATACGTTATACGTTATACGTTATATTTTATACGTTATACGTTGTACGTTATACGTTATAAGTTGTACATTATACGATATATGTTATACGTTATTCTTTATACGTTATTCGTTACACGTTATAAGTTGTACGTTATACGATATACGTTATACGTTATTCTTTATACGTTATTCGTTACACGTTATACGTCATACGTTATACGTTATACGTTTTACGTTATTCGTTATACGTTATACGTTATACGATATACGTTATACGTTATACGTTATACGTTATACGTTATACGTTATACGTTATACGTTATACGTTATACGTTATACGTTATACGTTACACGTTATACGTTATACGTTGTACGTTATACGTTATGAGTTGTACGTTATACGATATACGTTATACGTTATACGTTATGCATTATTCGCTATACGTTATGCGTTATACGATATACGTTATGCGTTATAGTATATATGTTATACGTTTTACGTTCTTCGTTATACGTTCTTCGTTACACGTTATACGTTATACGTTATACGTTATACGTTATACGTTATACGTTATACGTTATACGTTATACGTTATACTTTATACGTTATAGGTGTTACGTTATACGTTATACGTTATACGTTATTCGTAATACGTTATACGTGATACGTTATACTCTGTACGTTATACGTTATACGTTATACGTTATACATTATACGTTATACGTTATACATTACATGTTATGCGTTATACGTTATGCGTTATACGTTATACGTTATACGTTATACGTTATACGTTATACGTTATACGTTATACGTTATACGTTATACGTAATACGTTATACGTTATACGTTATACGTTATACGTTATACGTTATACGTTATGCATTATTCGCTATACGTTATGCGTTATACGATATACGTTATGCGTTATAGTATATATGTTATACGTTTTACGTTATGCGTTATAGTATATATGTTATACGTTTTACGTTATGCGTTATAGTATATATGTTATACGTTTTACGTTCTTCGTTATACGTTCTTCGTTACACGTTATACGTTATACGTTATACGTTATACGTTATACGTTATACGTTATACGTTATACGTTATACTTTATACGTTATAGGTGTTACGTTATACGTTATACGTTATACGTTATTCGTAATACGTTATACGTTATACTTTGTACGTTATACGTTATACGTTATACGTTATGCGTTATACGTTATACGTTATACGTTATACGTTATACGTTATACGTTATACGTTATACGTTATACGTTATACGTTATACGTTATACGTTATACGTTATACGTTATACGTTATACGTTATACGTTATACGTTACACGTTATACGTTATACGTTGTACGTTATACGTTATGAGTTGTACGTAATACGATATACGTTATACGTTATACATTACATGTTATGCCTTATACGTTATACGTTATACATTACATGTTATGCCTTATACGTTATACGTTATACGTTATACGTTATACGTTATACGTTATACGTTATACGTTATACGTTATACGTTATACGTTATACGTTATACGTTATACGTTATACGTTATACGTTATACGTTATACGTTGTACGTTATACGTTATACGTTATACGTTATACGTTATACGTTATACGTTTTACGTTATACGTTATACGTTATACGTTATACGTTATACGTTATACGTTATACGTTATACGTTATACGCTATACGTCATAAGTTATACGTTATACGTTATACGTTATACGTTATACGTTATACGTTATGCGTTATACGTTCTACGATATTCGTTATACGTTACACGTTATACGTTATTAGTTATAAGTTATACGTTATACGTTATACGTCATAGGTTATACGTTATACGTTATACGTTATACGTTATACGTTATACGTTATACGTTATACGTTATACGTTATACGTTATACGTTATACGTTATACGTTATACGTTATACGTTGTACGTTATACGTTATAAGTTGTACGTTATACGATATACGTTATACGTTATTCTTTATACGTTATGCGTTACACGTTATACGTCATACGTTATACGTTATACGTTTTGCGTTATTCGTTATACGTTATACGTTATACGTTATACGTTATACGTTATACGTTATACGTTATACGTTATACGTTATACGTTATAAGTTATACGTTATACGTTATGCGTTATACGTTGTACGTTATACGTTATACGTTATACATTATACGTTACACGTTATACGTTATTCGGTATGCGTTATACGTTATACGTTATACGTTATACGTTATATGTTATACGTTATACGTTATACGTTATACGTTATACGTTATACGTTATACGTTATACGTTATACGTTATACGTTATACGTTATATTTTATACGTTATACGTTGTACGTTATACGTTATAAGTTGTACATTATACGATATACGTTATACGTTATTCTTTATACGTTATTCGTTACACGTTATAAGTTGTACGTTATACGATATACGTTATACGTTATTCTTTATACGTTATTCGTTACACGTTATACGTCATACGTTATACGTTATACGTTTTACGTTCTTCGTTATACGTTATACGTTATACGATATACGTTATACGTTATACGTTATACGTTATACGTTATACGTTATACGTTATACGTTATACGTTATACGTTATACGTTATACGTTATACGTTACACGTTATACGTTATTCGTTGTACGTTATACGTTATGAGTTGTACGTTATACGATATACGTTATACGTTATACATTACATGTTATGCGTTATACGTTATACGTTATACGTTATACGTTATACGTTATACGTTATACGTTATACGTTATACGTTATACGTTATACGTTATACGTTATACGTTATACGTTATACGTTGTACGTTATACGTTATACGTTATACGTTATACGTTATACGTTATACGTTTTACGTTATACGTTACACGTTATACGTTATACGTTTTACGTTCTTCGTTATACGTTATACGTTATACGATATACGTTATACGTTATACGTTATACGTTATACGTTATACGTTATACGTTATACGTTATACGTTATACGTTATACGTTATGCGTTATACGATATACGTTATGCGTTATAGTATATATGTTATACGTTTTACGTTCTTCGTTATACGTTCTTCGTTACACGTTATACGTTATACGTTATACGTTATACGTTATACGTTATACGTTATACGTTATACGTTATACGTTATACGTTATACGTCATAAGTTATACGTTATACGTTATACGTTATACGTTATACGTTATACGTCATACGTTATGCGTTATACGTTCTACGATATTCGTTATACGTTATACGTTATACGTTGTACGTTATACGTTATACGTTATACGTTATACGTTATACGTTATACGTTTTACGTTATACGTTACACGTTATACGTTATACGTTTTACGTTCTTCGTTATACGTTATACGTTATACGTTATACGTTATACGTCATAAGTTATACGTTATACGTTATACGTTATACGTTATACGTCACAGGTTATACGTTATACGTTATACGTTATACGTTATACGTTATACGTTACACGTTATACGTTATACGTTATACGTTATATGTTATACGTTATACGTTATACGTTATACGTTATACGTTATACGTTATACGTTATACGTTATACGTTATACGTTATATTTTATACGTTATACGTTGTACGTTATACGTTATAAGTTGTACATTATACGATATATGTTATACGTTATTCTTTATACGTTATTCGTTACACGTTATAAGTTGTACGTTATACGATATACGTTATACGTTATTCTTTATACGTTATTCGTTACACGTTATACGTCATACGTTATACGTTATACGTTTTACGTTCTTCGTTATACGTTATACGTTATACGATATACGTTATACGTTATACGTTATACGTTATACGTTATACGTTATACGTTATACGTTATACGTTATACGTTATACGTTATACGTTATACGTTATACGTTACACGTTATACGTTATTCGTTGTACGTTCTACGTTATGAGTTGTACGTTATACGATATACGTTATACGTTATACATTACATGTTATGCGTTATACGTTATACGTTATACGTTATACGTTATACGTTATACGTTATACGTTATACGTTATACGTTATACGTTATACGTTATACGTTATACGTTATACGTTATACGTTATACGTCATAAGTTATACGTTATACGTTATACGTTATACGTTATACGTTATACGTCATACGTTATGCGTTATACGTTCTACGATATTCGTTATACGTTATACTTTATTAGTTATACGTTATACGTTATACGTTATACGTCATAGGTTATACGTTATACGTTATACGTTATACGTTATACGTTATACGTTACACGTTATA
The DNA here is from genome assembly GCF_051014685.1 of Ptiloglossa arizonensis. Classification (NCBI taxonomy): domain Eukaryota; kingdom Metazoa; phylum Arthropoda; class Insecta; order Hymenoptera; family Colletidae; genus Ptiloglossa; species Ptiloglossa arizonensis. Next base: position 183,816 of record NW_027478408.1, on the reverse strand, counting down.
CGTTATACGTTATACGTTATATGTTATACGTTATACGTTATACGTTATACGTTATACGTTATACGTTATACGTTATACGTTATACGTTATACGTTATACGTTATATTTTATACGTTATACGTTGTACGTTATACGTTATAAGTTGTACATTATACGATATATGTTATACGTTATTCTTTATACGTTATTCGTTACACGTTATAAGTTGTACGTTATACGATATACGTTATACGTTATTCTTTATACGTTATTCGTTACACGTTATACGTCATACGTTATACGATATACGTTATACGTTATTCTTTATACGTTATTCGTTACACGTTATACGTCATACGTTATACGTTATACGTTTTACGTTCTTCGTTATACGTTATACGTTATACGATATACGTTATACGTTATACGTTATACGTTATACGTTATACGTTATACGTTATACGTTATACGTTATACGTTATACGTTATACGTTATACGTTACACGTTATACGTTATTCGTTGTACGTTATACGTTATGAGTTGTACGTTATACGATATACGTTATACGTAATACATTACATGTTATGCGTTATACGTTATACGTTATACGTTATACGTCATACGTTATGCGTTATACGTTCTACGATATTCGTTATACGTTATACTTTATTAGTTATACGTTATACGTTATGCGTTATACGTCATAAGTTATACGTTATACGTTATACGTTATACGTTATACGTTATACGTTATGCGTTATACGTTCTACGATATTCGTTATACGTTATACTTTATTAGTTATACGTTATACGTTATACGTTATACGTCATAGGTTATACGTTATACGTTATACGTTATACGTTATACGTTATACGTTATACGTTATACGTTATACGTTATACGTTATACGTTATACGTTATACGTTGTACGTTGTACGTTATACGTTATAAGTTGAACGTTATACGATATACGTTGTACGTTATTCTTTATACGTTATTCGTTACACGTTATACGTCATACGTTATACGTTATACGTTTTACGTTATTCGTTATACGTTATACGTTATACGATATACGTTATACGTTATACGTTATACGTTATACGTTATACGTTACATGTTATAAGTTATACGTTATACGTTATACGATATACGTTATACGTCAAACGTTATACGTTATACGTTATACGTTATATGTTATACGTTATACATTATACGTTATACGTTATACGTTATACGTTATACGTTATACGTTATACGTTATACGTTATACGTTATACGTTATACGTTATACGTTATACGTTATACGTTATACGTTACACGTTATACGTTATTCGTTGTACGTTCTACGTTATGAGTTGTACGTTATACGATATACGTTATACGTTATACATTACATGTTATGCGTTATACGTTATACGTTATACGTTATACGTTATACGTTATACGTTATACGTTATACGTTATACGTTATACGTTATACGTTATACGTTATACGTTATACGTTATACGTTATACGTCATAAGTTATACGTTATACGTTATACGTTATACGTTATACGTTATACGTCATACGTTATGCGTTATACGTTCTACGATATTCGTTATACGTTATACTTTATTAGTTATACGTTATACGTTATACGTTATACGTCATAGGTTATACGTTATACGTTATACGTTATACGTTATACGTTATACGTTACACGTTATACGTTATACGTTATACGTTATATGTTATACGTTATACGTTATACGTTATACGTTATACGTTATACGTTATACGTTATACGTTATACGTTATACGTTATACGTTATATTTTATACGTTATACGTTGTACGTTATACGTTATAAGTTGTACATTATACGATATATGTTATACGTTATTCTTTATACGTTATTCGTTACACGTTATAAGTTGTACGTTATACGATATACGTTATACGTTATTCTTTATACGTTATTCGTTACACGTTATACGTCATACGTTATACGATATACGTTATACGTTATTCTTTATACGTTATTCGTTACACGTTATACGTCATACGTTATACGTTATACGTTTTACGTTCTTCGTTATACGTTATACGTTATACGATATACGTTATACGTTATACGTTATACGTTATACGTTATACGTTATACGTTATACGTTATACGTTATACGTTATACGTTATACGTTATACGTTACACGTTATACGTTATTCGTTGTACGTTATACGTTATGAGTTGTACGTTATACGATATACGTTATACGTAATACATTACATGTTATGCGTTATACGTTATACGTTATACGTTATACGTCATACGTTATGCGTTATACGTTCTACGATATTCGTTATACGTTATACTTTATTAGTTATACGTTATACGTTATGCGTTATACGTCATAGGTTATACGTTATACGTTATACGTTATACGTTATACGTTATACGTTACACGTAATACGTTATACGTTATACGTTATATGTTATACGTTATACGTTATACGTTATACGTTATACGTTATACGTTATACGTTATACGTTATACGTTATACGTTATATTTTATACGTTATACGTTGTACGTTATACGTTATAAGTTGTACATTATACGATATATGTTATACGTTATTCTTTATACGTTATTCGTTACACGTTATACGTTATACGTTACACGTTATACGTTATACGTTATACGTTATACGTTATACGTTATACGTTATACGTTATACGTTATACGTTATACGTTACACGTTATACGTTATACGTTGTACGTTATACGTTATGAGTTGTACGTTATACGATATACGTTATACGTTATACATTACATGTTATGCGTTATACGTTATACGTTATACGTTATACGTTATACGTTATACGTTATACGTTATACGTTATACGTTATACGTTATACGTTATACGTTATACGTTATACGTTGTACGTTATACGTTATACGTTATACGTTATACGTTATACGTTATACGTTTTACGTTATACGTTACACGTTATACGTTATACGTTATACGTTATACGTTATACGTTATACGTTATACGTTATACGTTATACGTTATACGTCATAAGTTATACGTTATACGTTATACGTTATACGTTATACGTTATACGTTATGCGTTATACGTTCTACGATATTCGTTATACGTTATACTTTATTAGTTATACGTTATACGTTATACGTTATACGTCATAGGTTATACGTTATACGTTATACGTTATACGTTATACGTTATACGTTATACGTTATACGTTATACGTTATACGTTATACGTTATACGTTATACGTTGTACGTTGTACGTTATACGTTATAAGTTGAACGTTATACGATATACGTTGTACGTTATTCTTTATACGTTATTCGTTACACGTTATACGTCATACGTTATACGTTATACGTTTTACGTTATTCGTTATACGTTATACGTTATACGATATACGTTATACGTTATACGTTATACGTTATACGTTATACGTTACATGTTATAAGTTATACGTTATACGTTATACGATATACGTTATACGTCAAACGTTATACGTTATACGTTATACGTTATATGTTATACGTTATACATTATACGTTATACGTTATACGTTATACGTTATACGTTATACGTTATACGTTATACGTTATACGTTATACGTTATACGTTATACGTTATACGTTATACGTTATACGTTATACGTTATACGTTATACGTTATACGTTATACGTTATACGTTATACGTTAAACGTTATACGTTATACGTTTTACGTTATACGTTATACGTTACACGTTATACGTTATACGTTATACGTTATACGTTATACGTTATACGTTATACGTTATACGTTATACGTTATACGTTATACGTTATACGTTATACGTTATACGTTATACATTATACGTTATACGTTATACGTTATACGTTATACATTATACGTTACACGTTATACGTTATACGTTATATGTTATACGTTATACGTTATACGCTATACGTTATACGTTATACGTTATACGTTGTACGTTATACGTTATACGTTATACGTTATACGTTATACGTTATACGTTACACGTTACACGTTATACCTCATAGGTTATACGTTATACGTTATACGTTATACGTTATACGTTATACGTTATACGTTATACGTTATACGTTATACGTTATACGTCATAATTTATACGTTATACGTTATACGTTATGCGTTATACGTTATGCGTTATACGTTATACGTTATACGTTATGCGTTATACGTTGTACGATATTCGTTATACGTTATACGTTATTAGTTATACGTTATACGGTATACGTTATACGTTGTACGTTACATGTTATATGTTATACGTTATACGTTATACGATATACGTTATACGTTAAACGTTATACGTTATACGTTATACGTTATATGTTATACGTTATACATTATACGTTATACGTTATACGTTATACGTTATACGTTATACGTTATACGTTATACGTTATACGTTATACGTCGTAGGTTATACGTTATACGTTATACGTTATGCGTTATACGTTATGCGTTATACGTTATACGTTATACGTTATACGTTATGCGTTATACGTTGTACGATGTTCGTTATACGTTATACGTTATTAGTTATACGTTATACGGTATACGTTATACGTTGTACGTTACATGTTATAAGTTATACGTTATACGTTATACGATATACGTTATACGTTAAACGTTATACGTTATACGTTATACGTTATATGTTATACGTTATACATTATACGTTATACGTTATACGTTATACGTTATACGTTATACGTTATACGTTATACGTTATACGTTATACGTTATACGTTACACGTTACACGTTATACCTCATAGGTTATACGTTATACGTTATACGTTATACGTTATACGTTATACGTTATACGTTATACGTTATACGTTATACGTTATACGTTATACGTTATACGTTATACGTTATACGTTATACGTTTTACGTTATACGTTATACGTTACACGTTATACGTTATACGTTATACGTTATACGTTATACGTTTTACGTTATACGTTATACGTTACACGTTATACGTTATACGTTATACGTTATACGTTATACGTTATACGTTATACGTTATACGTTATACGTTATACGTTATACGTTATACGTTATACGTTATACGTTATACGTTATACGTTATACGTTATACGTTTTACGTTATACGTTATACGTTACACGTTATACGTTATACGTTATACGTTATACGTTATACGTTATACGTTATACGTTATACGTTATACGTTATACGTTATACGTTATGCGTTATACGTTATGCGTTATACGTTATACGTTATACTTTATACGTTATACGTTATACGTTATACATTATACGTTACACGTTATACGTTATACGTTATACGTTATACGTTATACGTTATACGCTATACGTTATACGCTATACGTTATACGTTGTACGTTATACGTTATACGTTATACGTTATACGTTATACGTTATACGTTATACGTTACACGTTACACGTTATACCTCATAGGTTATACGTTATACGTTATACGTTATACGTTATACGTTATACGTTATACGTTATACGTTATACGTCATTTTTTTTTTTTTTTTTTTTAACGTGGGGGAAATCTTCGAAAGACCCCCCCGCCGCCTGGGGAGGGGCGGGGGGAGTGTGGGATTCCCCGCGCCCGGAAGGAAACCCATCGGGCGCGGGACCTACCCACTAAAACCCACCACGGTGGCCATCCTCGCACTATGCTGGGGGAGCACCTGGGACCGAAGACATCATAACATCAGGTGCTCCCCCGTGCAGGGCTCTCGCGCCCGTGTCCTCCCGTTCCAGGGAAGGGAGGGGGTACTTCACCCTCCCTTCCCTGTTTTCTCCTCGGCGCTCTGGCGCCCGACGTCGGAGCAGGGCCACACTGCTCCGACGTCCCACTCCCGGGGGCCGCCCGAGGGCGGCCGCGAGTCCCACACTCGCGACCGCCCACGGCCCCCATAGCCGCGCCGGGGGCACGGCCCTGGGACCGTGCCGTCGGCGCGGCCGCACCCCGGCTCGTACGCTCCCGAGGGCGGCTTTGGCCTCTCCGCCCTCGAGAGCGTCGCCGTCCCTTACTCTACCCACCCCTCAGACGACGGGCGGTGGTACGAACCTCAAGGGCTACGCACCCCCGCCCGCCGCTCTCAGGATGGCCTCCCCGGCCCTTCCGGAGGCCCACCCGCCCCCGGCCTCGGACGGGGCCTCGCTCGCGGTCTCCCGCTCTCGCGAATGCGGCTCGCGGCCTCCTTCTGCGAGATTACCTCCTCGCAGAAGGAGGCCACGGCCCGCCACTTCGTCTCGCTGCCGAGCATGGCCTGTACCACGCCCGGCAGCGATAGGTCCGCCCCAATCACGGCCGTGAGGACACGGCGCTCCACCCCCCAGGCCGGACACACCTCGAGGGTGTGTTGCGCCGTGTCCTCGTCCGCTGGACAGTGCCAGCAGCGCGCCGCCTCTTCCACACCGATCCGGCACAGGTACTGACCGAAGCATCCGTGCCCGGACAGCACCTGCACCAACCGGTAGGTGAGTGAGCCGAAGCGCCTACCCAGCCACTCAAACAGGACCGGCCGGATAGCCCGGACAGTCCTCTGGCCGAACAACGGCTCGGCCAGCCGCTGCTGCCAAAGCTGCAGCATGGACTCCCGGGCCTGGCGCCTGAGGGCCTCCACCTCGCATCCCGCCAGGACCACCCCATCCTCGCGGGCGCGCATGCGGCCCTCGTAGAAAGCCGCATGCGCGCCCGCGATCAAGTCCGCCGGGGGTAGCCCTGACAGGACGCTCGCCGCCTCATACGAAACGGTCCGGTACCCCCGGGCGATCCGCAATGCAAGCCGCCTTTGAACCCGGCGCAGCAATACCTTGCTGCGCCGGGAGGCGGCCAGGTCGCCCGCCCACACGGGGGCCCCGTATAGGGCCACCGAGTGGACCATTCCCGCGTAGAGGCGGCGAACCCGGTCACTCGGGCCCCGCAGGTTGGGGAGGATACGGCCCAAAGCGCCAACTATCCTCTCCAACCGCGGGGCCAGGGCCCGGAAATGACCCTCGAAGCGCCAGTGGCTGTCGAGGTGAAGTCCCAGATATTTCATCTGAGACCTCACCTCGACGTCTGTCTCACCCACCCGGATCAGGGGGGGAGGCGGCTCTCCCCGGGGTCTATACATCCCGAGTACCTCGGTTTTGTGGAGAGCCACCTCCAAACCGATCCCCCTGATCCGGGAGACGACGCGCCGGGCACCGTCCTCGGCGGCCCGAACAGCCCCCCTCCAGTCCCCCCCGACGGCCAACAACAAGGTGTCGTCCGCGTAGCACGTCAGACTGACGCCGTCGGGGAGGTCTTCGGCCCGCAGGACGGTGTCGTACCCGAGGTTCCACAGCAGGGGTCCTAACACCGACCCCTGCGGAACCCCGGAGTACACCGCTCTCCTCTCCGTCCCGCACCGGCCCGGATACTCGATCCACCTGTCGCGGAGGTAGTCCTCGACGACTGCCCTAAGGTAGGCGGGGACTCGATGTTCCTCAAGCCCCCGCCTAATCGCCTCCCAGGGTAGGGTGTTAAACGCATTGGCGATGTCCAAGGACACCGCCAATGCCACCCCACCCCGGGAGACCGCCGAGGCCGAGAGGGACCGGACGCGTCGAATCGCGTCGATCGTCGACCGGCCCTCCCGGAACCCGAACTGGCACTCCGCCAGCCCGGGCCCACCCCGCGACAGGTGCCCGACGATGCGGGCCGCCACGACTCTTTCCAGGAGCTTGCCCACATCGTCGAGCAGGCAAATCGGCCGGTACGCGGACGGAGAGTCCGCGGGCCTACCCTCTTTCCGGAGGAGGACCATTCGGGCCACCTTCCATGCGGAGGGGAATCGCCCGGCCTCCAGGCAGCGGTCGAATAGCTCCCGGAGGCCGTCACCCAGGACGTCCGCGGCCAAGACCAAGACTCGGCCGGGCACTCCCGAAGGACCCGGGGCAGTATCCTTCGCCCCGAGTCTTCGGATGGCCGCGGCTAGCTCCCCAGCCGAGACCCCCAGCTCCGCGGACCAGGTGGTCGGGTCCGCAGAGGGACGTGGCCCGCTCTCCCCCACGATCGGGAAGAGCGTGTCGACCACGTCCCTCAAGAGCTGGGGGTCGAGACCCTCGGTGATCGGGGGCGCCCATGGCCGGAGTTTATTCAGAACTATCCGGTATGGGCGCCCCCATGGATCCCGCTCGAGGGTCTCGAGGAGCTCCTTCCAGCTCTGGGCCTTGGCCCGTTTGATGGCGACCTGCAGAGCCCTCTTTCCCGCGCGATAGGACTCGTACAGTTCCGCCGCCCTAGCCCGCGCGCCGTCGTCGCCGTTCCGTCCGGCCCGACGACGCGCGCGGGTGTACTGGCGTCGGGCCCGGACGCATGCTGTCCGCAATTCCCCGATTTCGCCCGACCACCAGTACACCGCCCGACGAGGAGACCGCGGCCCGGCCCGGGGCATCGCCGCGTCGCAAATGCGCGCGACGGCGCTCCCGAGCCGAGCCACGGCCTCCTCCAGGTCGGGCAGCCTGGTCTCCCGTCGAGGCCAGGTTTCGGCCAGAGCGGCTGCCACCAGGACGTCCTTGTCAAGGCGCCGAAGCGCCCATCTGCGTGGTGGTGGTGGGGCGCTACCCGCTCCCGGGCGGAGGCGTCGGTGCGGGGCCGCGGCGGCCTCGGGGGAGGTCAAGACCACGCGGATATACCGGTGGTCCGATAATGTCTCCTCCCCCACCACCACGTCCCACCCGGACACCATACGCGCGGCGCCGGGGGATCCAAACGTCAAATCCACTATGGACCCTCCCCCGCGCCGCACGCACGTCAGCTCCGACCCCCGGTTAATCAACCGGAGGTCGAAGCCCGCCGCCCAGTCGCCCAGAGCCTCGCCCCTCCGATTGGTCCTGGGGGACCCCCATGCCACAGACCAGGCATTGAAGTCCCCCAGGACCAGCACCGGCCGGGGCGCAATCCTTGTGAGGCACGCCCCCACCCCGGCCAGGTACTGCTCGAAGGCAGCAAGGCCGCAGTTGGGCGAAACGTAGCACCCCACCACGGCGACTCCCCCCCACTGGACGGCGACGAATCCCGCCCCGTTCTCCAGTAAGGAGAACGGAGGGGACCCGTCACCGCCCTGCCACACAGCCGCCACCAAGCCGCCCGCATCCCCCATCCAATGCGGATGGTCGGGGACGCGGTACGGCTCGGCGGCGACTGCCAGACCACCCCCCCACTCCGCCAGCGTCTGACACATCATGTCCTGCGCTGCACGGCAGTGGTTGAGGTTGGCCTGCAGGAGGAGGCGGGGAGCCATTATTTGATGGCCTCCTCACCGCCTCCTGGTGGCACCTCCGTGAGGACGGCGGCGGGGCCGATGTCCACCTCCATCGCGGACACCAACGCCGTCGCCGCCTCCGACCTCTTCCTTGCGGCCGTCGCGTCGGTCGCGGCCAGGTCCGCGGGCGCCGCGGCGCCCGCAGCTGGGGCCGCTCTCACCGGCGCCGGGAGCGGCCCCGGCGCCCCCCTCCTCTGCCCTCGTCGGGATGGGGGGGTACATTGCTTCCCCCCCATTCGGTGCGCGGCGGGTCTCCCCATGTCCGCACACAGCGGGCACTTGGGGGCCGCCGCGCAGTGGCTTGCGCGGTGGCCTTCGGCACCGCAGCGGTAACAAGCACCGCTGCGGTCCACCGCGGAGGTGCACCGCTGCCTGACATGGCCCGTCTCCAGGCAGCGGTAGCACTGGAGTGGGCGTTGGGCGAGGACCTCGATCCTCGCCGACACCCACCCCACCACGATCCTCCCGACTGCTTCTAACTTCCGGGCAGCCGGAAGAGGGCACCGTGCCCACACCGCTCCCAGGCCGGAGGAGGACCGCCGGACCTCCCCGGTCCGGATGTCCCCCTCAGAGCAGCCACCGGCCTGGGCCAGCGCCCTGGCCACCTCCTCCCGGGTGACCGAGTCGTCCAGCCCACAAACGCGCAGCTCCGCGCTCTTTGTGGGCCGGGCGACCCTGACACCCCGGGGTGCCAAGGCCTCGCCCAGCTTTTCGGCCAGTCGGTCCGCCCTGGCTGCGTTGTCGGGGCCGCTCACGCGCAGCATGAGCGCCCCCGTCACCGCCCATCTCGGGCGGACCGACTCGATGGCGAGTGCGGCCAAGGATATATTTTCCTTGGCCGCTGCCATCACCTCCCCGTAGGAGACGCCCCCCCCCCTCCGGGACGGTCAGCATGACTGCTGCCGTTGAAGGGGGGCGTCCCAGACGGGGCTTCGCCCTCCCCGCCTTTCCGTCCCTCTTCGGGGCAACCGGCGGGGGAGGCGGCGGCACCCGGGCCGCCCTCCTCGCCGTCCTTCCCGCCCTTCGGCCCAGCACTTCGGTCCACAAGGGACCGGATGGGGGCGGCGGCGGAGGCATTTGTGCCCCCGCCGTCGCCCCCACCACGGCACCCCTGCCCTTCGTCTTTGCCGCAGGGCCCGGAACCGCGATGGTCCCCCCCTGCGGTCCCCCGCCCCCCGGTTGTTTCCCGGGCCCGGTCCTCGGTCCCGCCGGCACTCCGCCCTTGGGGCGAAGCGCCGCCCGGATTTCGCCGCGGATGACGGCCATCATGGCCGCCATCTTGGCGTCCATGAGGAGCTCGATGCTCCTCATGGACGTCGCTGGTGTGGGGGGAGCTCCCGCCTTCCCCCTCCCACACGTGCAGTCGCCCGTCGGCCCCGGATGAGGGCGCCTCCTAAGAGCGTCCGTCTCCCTCCGCGAGCACGCCAGCTCGTCTTGCAGCGCCTCCACACGCTGCCTTAGCTGGGCGTTCGTGCTCTCCAAGGCAGCTGGGACACGTCGTCCCAGCTCCTGGAGAGCCCTCCGCGCCTCCGTCGCGGCCTGGCCAACCGACCTCGCGGAGGCTGTAGTCAGCCCCCGCGAGGTGGCGGCCACCTTCTCAATAGACCTCAGGGACGAGGCAATACGGGCCGATACATGGGCCGTATCCTCGTCCCTGAGGTCCTCCTCCCCGTCGCTCACCGTGAGCAACGGTGGAGCAGCGGACGTGGACGGAGCTTCCTCCGTCCTCCGCCCCTCCACCGTCCTGCGCCTCTTTACGCCCGCGGCGCTGGTCGCGGACGCCAGGGACGAGACCGACGCCGTCTCGTCCCCCTCCTCGAACGGCGCCGGGTGGGGCACGAGTGCCCCCTCCGTCGCCACACTTCGCGCCACACGCTCTGACCCCCCTCCCCCTTTTTTCTTTTTTGGAATATTACTCATTCTTTTCCCACGCGTAGGTCGGAAAGTAAGTCGACCCGGGCAGAGCCGCCATACCCGGGCAGGCCTAAATACTCCGGGGGGTCGGCAGGTACCCCGGAGTTGGCCGCTTGGGATTGGGGCCTCCCCCCCAACCACGCATCCCATCACCGCGCACCGTAGCTTAGGATTGGAGGGCAATTTATAGAGTTACCATCCTCGCGGCCCGGGCGGTAAAGCCAAGGCCCCCGTCCCTCCTGCCGTCACGTACCACTCTCAAAGCCAAAAGAGGAATTGGGAGTGGGTCGTTGCGACGACCAACAGGAGTCTTACGGTGTGGTTTGGCATCGGGCACCTCGGGTTTGCCAGTCCCGTACTGTAGCAACAAGCTACAGCCCCTGAGGGAATACGTTATACGCCATAGGTTATACTTTATACGTTATACGTTATGCGTTATACGTTATGCGTTATACGTTATACGTTATACGTTATGCGTTATACGTTGTACGATATTCGTTATACGTTATACGTTATTAGTTATACGTTATACGGTATACGTTATACGTTGTACGTTACATGTTATAAGTTATACGTTATACGTTATACGATATACGTTATACGTCAAACGTTATACGTTATACGTTATACGTTATATGTTATACGTTATACATTATACGTTATACGTTATACGTTATACGTTATACGTTATACGTTATACGTTATACGTTATACGTTATACGTTATACGTTATACGTTATACGTTATACGTTATACGTTATACGTTATACGTTATACGTTATACGTTAAACGTTATACGTTATACGTTTTACGTTATACGTTATACGTTACACGTTATACGTTATACGTTATACGTTATACGTTATACGTTATACGTTATACGTTATACGTTATACGTTATACGTTATACGTTATACGTTATACGTTATACGTTATACGTTATACATTATACGTTATACGTTATACGTTATACGTTATACATTATACGTTACACGTTATACGTTATACGTTATATGTTATACGTTATACGTTATACGCTATACGTTATACGTTATACGTTATACGTTGTACGTTATACGTTATACGTTATACGTTATACGTTATACGTTATACGTTACACGTTACACGTTATACCTCATAGGTTATACGTTATACGTTATACGTTATACGTTATACGTTATACGTTATACGTTATACGTTATACGTTATACGTCATAATTTATACGTTATACGTTATACGTTATGCGTTATACGTTATGCGTTATACGTTATACGTTATACGTTATGCGTTATACGTTGTACGATATTCGTTATACGTTATACGTTATTAGTTATACGTTATACGGTATACGTTATACGTTGTACGTTACATGTTATATGTTATACGTTATACGTTATACGATATACGTTATACGTTAAACGTTATACGTTATACGTTATACGTTATATGTTATACGTTATACATTATACGTTATACGTTATACGTTATACGTTATACGTTATACGTTATACGTTATACGTTATACGTTATACGTCATAGGTTATACGTTATACGTTATACGTTATGCGTTATACGTTATGCGTTATACGTTATACGTTATACGTTATGCGTTATACGTTGTACGATGTTCGTTATACGTTATACGTTATTAGTTATACGTTATACGGTATACGTTATACGTTGTACGTTACATGTTATAAGTTATACGTTATACGTTATACGATATACGTTATACGTTAAACGTTATACGTTATACGTTATACGTTATATGTTATACGTTATACATTATACGTTATACGTTATACGTTATACGTTATACGTTATACGTTATACGTTATACGTTATACGTTATACGTTATACGTTACACGTTACACGTTATACCTCATAGGTTATACGTTATACGTTATACGTTATACGTTATACGTTACACGTTACACGTTATACCTCATAGGTTATACGTTATACGTTATACGTTATACGTTATACGTTATACGTTATACGTTATACGTTATACGTTACACGTTACACGTTATACCTCATAGGTTATACGTTATACGTTATACGTTATACGTTATACGTTATACGTTATACGTTATACGTTATACGTTATACGTTATACGTTATACGTTATACGTTATACGTTATACGTTATACGTTATACGTTATACGTTTTACGTTATACGTTATACGTTACACGTTATACGTTATACGTTATACGTTATACGTTATACGTTTTACGTTATACGTTATACGTTACACGTTATACGTTATACGTTATACGTTATACGTTATACGTTATACGTTATACGTTATACGTTATACGTTATACGTTATACGTTATACGTTATACGTTATACGTTATACGTTATACGTTATACGTTATACGTTTTACGTTATACGTTATACGTTACACGTTATACGTTATACGTTATACGTTATACGTTATACGTTATACGTTATACGTTATACGTTATACGTTATACGTTATACGTTATGCGTTATACGTTATGCGTTATACGTTATACGTTATACTTTATACGTTATACGTTATACGTTATACATTATACGTTACACGTTATACGTTATACGTTATACGTTATACGTTATACGTTATACGCTATACGTTATACGTTATACGTTATACGTTGTACGTTATACGTTATACGTTATACGTTATACGTTATACGTTATACGTTATACGTTACACGTTACACGTTATACCTCATAGGTTATACGTTATACGTTATACGTTATACGTTATACGTTATACGTTATACGTTATACGTTATACGTCATAGGTTATACTTTATACGTTATACGTTATGCGTTATACGTTATGCGTTATACGTTATACGTTATACGTTATGCGTTATACGTTGTACGATATTCGTTATACGTTATACGTTATTAGTTATACGTTATACGGTATACGTTATACGTTGTACGTTACATGTTATAAGTTATACGTTATACGTTATACGATATACGTTATACGTCAAACGTTATACGTTATACGTTATACGTTATATGTTATACGTTATACATTATACGTTATACGTTATACGTTATACGTTATACGTTATACGTTATACGTTATACGTTATACGTTATACGTTATACGTTATACGTTATACGTTATACGTTATACGTTATACGTTATACGTTATACGTTATACGTTAAACGTTATACGTTATACGTTTTACGTTATACGTTATACGTTACACGTTATACGTTATACGTTATACGTTATACGTTATACGTTATACGTTATACGTTATACGTTATACGTTATACGTTATACGTTATACGTTATACGTTATACGTTATACGTTATACATTATACGTTATACGTTATACGTTATACGTTATACATTATACGTTACACGTTATACGTTATACGTTATATGTTATACGTTATACGTTATACGCTATACGTTATACGTTATACGTTATACGTTGTACGTTGTACGTTATACGTTATACGTTATACGTTATACGTTATACGTTACACGTTACACGTTATACCTCATAGGTTATACGTTATACGTTATACGTTATACGTTATACGTTATACGTTATACGTTATACGTTATACGTTATACGTTATACGTTATACGTCATAATTTATACGTTATACGTTATACGTTATGCGTTATACGTTATGCGTTATACGTTATACGTTATACGTTATGCGTTATACGTTGTACGATATTCGTTATACGTTATACGTTATTAGTTATACGTTATACGGTATACGTTATACGTTGTACGTTACATGTTATATGTTATACGTTATACGTTATACGATATACGTTATACGTTAAACGTTATACGTTATACGTTATACGTTATATGTTATACGTTATACATTATACGTTATACGTTATACGTTATACGTTATACGTTATACGTTATACGTTATACGTTATACGTTATACGTCATAGGTTATACGTTATACGTTATACGTTATGCGTTATACGTTATGCGTTATACGTTATACGTTATACGTTATGCGTTATACGTTGTACGATGTTCGTTATACGTTATACGTTATTAGTTATACGTTATACGGTATACGTTATACGTTGTACGTTACATGTTATAAGTTATACGTTATACGTTATACGATATACGTTATACGTTAAACGTTATACGTTATACGTTATACGTTATATGTTATACGTTATACATTATACGTTATACGTTATACGTTATACGTTATACGTTATACGTTATACGTTATACGTTATACGTTATACGTTATACGTTACACGTTACACGTTATACCTCATAGGTTATACGTTATACGTTATACGTTATACGTTATACGTTACACGTTACACGTTATACCTCATAGGTTATACGTTATACGTTATACGTTATACGTTATACGTTATACGTTATACGTTATACGTTATACGTTATTCGTTATACGTTATACGTTATACGTTATACGTTATACGTTATACGTTATACGTTATACGTTTTACGTTATACGTTATACGTTACACGTTATACGTTATACGTTATACGTTATACGTTATACGTTATACGTTATACGTTATACGTTACATGTTATAAGTTATACGTTATACGTTATACGATATACGTTATACGTTAAACGTTATACGTTATACGTTATACGTTATATGTTATACGTTATACATTATACGTTATACGTTATACGTTATACGTTATACGTTATACGTTATACGTTATACGTTATACGTTATACGTTATACGTTATACGTTATACGTTATACGTTATACGTTATACGTTACACGTTACACGTTATACCTCATAGGTTATACGTTATACGTTATACGTTATACGTTATACGTTATACGTTATACGTTATACGTTATACGTTATACGTTATACGTTATACGTTATACGTTATACGTTATACGTTATACGTTATACGTTTTACGTTATACGTTATACGTTACACGTTATACGTTATACGTTATACGTTATACGTTATACGTTATACGTTATACGTTATACGTTATACGTTATACGTTATACGTTATACGTTATACGTTATACGTTATACGTTATACGTTATACGTTATACATTATACGTTATACGTTATACATTATACGTTACACGTTATACGTTATACGTTATACGTTATACGTTTTACGATATACGATGTACGTTATACTTTATACGTTATACGTTGTACGTTATACTTTATACGTTATAGGTGTTACGTTATACGTTATACGTTATACGTTATTCGTAATACGTTATACGTTATACGTTATACTTTGTACGTTATACGTTATACGTTATACGTTATACATTATACGTTATACGTTATACATTACATGTTATGCGTTATACGTTATGCGTTATACGTTATACGTTATACGTTATACGTTAGACGTTATACGTTATACGTTATACGTTATGCGTTATACGTTATACGTTATACGTTACACGTTATACGTCATAGGTTATACGTTATACGTTATACGTTATACGTTATACGTTATACGTTTAACGATATACGTTATACGTTAAACGTTATACGTTATACGTTATACGTTATATGTTATACGTTATACATTATACGTTATACGTTATACGTTATACGTTATACGTTATACGTTTTATGTTATACGTTATACATTATACGTTATACGTTATACGTTATACGTTATACGTTATACGTTATACGTTATACGTCATAGGTTATACGTTATACGTTATGCGTTATACGTTATACATTATACGTTATACGATATACGTTATACGTTATGCGTTATGCGTTCTTCGTTACACGTTATACGTTATACGTTATACGTTATACGTTATACGTTATACGTTATACGTTATACGTTATACGTCATAGGTTATACGTTATACGTTATGCGTTATACGTTATACATTATACGTTATACGTTATACGTTATGCGTTATGCGTTCTTCGTTACACGTTATACGTTATTCGGTATGCGTTATACGTTATACGTTATACGTTATACGTTATACGTTATACGTTATACGTTATACGTTATACGTTATACGTTATACGCTATACGTTACATGTTATACGTTATACATTATACGTTATACGTTATACGTTATACGTTATACGTTTACGTTATACGTTATACGTCATAGGTTATACGTTATACGATATACGTTATACGTTATACGTTATACGTTATACGTTATACGTTATACGTTATACGTTATACATTATACGTTATACGTTATACGTTATACGTTATACGTTATACGTCATAGGTTATACGTTATACGTTATGCGGTATACGTTATACATTATACGTTATACGATATACGTTATACGTTATGCGTTATGCGTTCTTCGTTACACGTTATACGTTATTCGGTATGCGTTATACGTTATACGGTATACGTTATACGTTATACGTTGTACGTTACATGTTATAAGTTATACGTTATGCGTTATACGTTGTACGATATTCGTTATACGTTAAACGTTATACGTTATACGTTATACGTTATTCGTTATATGTTATACGTTATACATTATACGTTATACGTTATACGTTATACGTTATTCGTTATACGTTATACGTTATACGTTATACGTTATACGTTATACGTTATACGTTACACGTTACACGTTATACCTCATAGGTTATACGTTATACGTTATACGTTATACGTTATACGTTATACGTTATACGTTATACGTTATACGTTATACGTTATACGTTATACGTTATACGTTATACGTTATACGTTTTACGTTATACGTTATACGTTACACATTATACGATATACGTTATACGTTATACGTTATACGTTATACGTTATACGTTATACGTTATACGTTATACTTTATACGTTATACGTTATACGTTTTACGTTATACGTAATACGTTATACGTTATACGTTATACGTTATACGTTATACGTTATACGTTATGCATTATTCGCTATACGTTATGCGTTATACGATATACGTTATGCGTTATAGTATATATGTTATACGTTTTACGTTCTTCGTTATACGTTCCTCGTTACACGTTATACGTTATACGTTATACGTTACACGTTATACGTTATACGTTATACGTTATACGTTATACGTTATACGTTATACGTTATACGTTATACTTTATACGTTATACGTTATACGTTATACGTTATACGTTATACGTTATACGTAATACGTTATACGTTATACGTTAAACGTTATACGTTATACGTTATACGTTATACGTTATGCATTATTCGCTATACGTTATGCGTTATACGATATACGTAATGCGTTATAGTATATATGTTATACGTTTTACGTTCTTCGTTATACGTTCTTCGTTACACGTTATACGTTATACGTTATACGTTATACGTTATACGTTATACGTTATACGTTATACGTTATACTTTATACGTTATAGGTGTTACGTTATACGTTATACGTTATACGTTATTCGTAATACGTTATACGTGATACGTTATACTTTGTACGTTACACGTTATACGTTATACGTTATACATTACATGTTATGCGTTATACGTTATGCGTTATACGTTATACGTTATACGTTATACGTTATACGTTATACGTTGTACGCTATACGTTATACGTTGTACGTTATACGTTATACGTTATACGTTATACGTTATACGTTATACGTTTTACGTTATACGTTATACGTTATACGTTATACGTTATACGTTATACGTTATACGTTATACGTTATACGCTATACGTCATAAGTTATACGTTATACGTTATACGTTATACGTTATACGTTATACGTTATGCGTTATACGTTCTACGATATTCGTTATACGTTATACGTTATACGTTATTAGTTATACGTTATACGTTATACGTTATACGTCATAGGTTATACGTTATACGTTATACGTTATACGTTATACGTTATACGTTATACGTTATACGTTATACATTATACGTTATACGTTATACGTTATACGTTATACATTATACGTTACACGTTATACGTTATACGTTATATGTTATACGTTATACGTTATTCGTAATACGTTATACGTTATACTTTGTACGTTATACGTTATACGTTATACGTAATACATTATACGTTATACGTTATACATTACATATTATGCGTTATACGTTATGCGTTATACGTTATACGTTATACGTTATACGTTATACGTTATACGTTATACGTTATACGTTATACGTTATACGTTATACGTTATACGTTATACGTTATACGTTATACGTTATACGTTATACGTTATACGTTATACGTTATACGTTATACGTTATACGTTATACGTTATACGTTATACGTTATACGTTACACGTTATACGTTATACGTTGTACGTTATACGTTATGAGTTGTACGTTATACGATATACGTTATACGTTATACATTACATGTTATGCCTTATACGTTATACGTTATACGTTATACGTTATACGTTATACGTTATACGTTATACGTTATACGTTATACGTTATACGTTATACGTTATACGTTATACGTTATACGTTATACGTTGTACGCTATACGTTATACGTTGTACGTTATACGTTATACGTTATACGTTATACGTTATACGTTATACGTTTTACGTTATACGTTATACGTTATACGTTATACGTTATACGTTATACGTTATACGTTATACGTTATACGCTATACGTCATAAGTTATACGTTATACGTTATACGTTATACGTTATACGTTATACGTTATGCGTTATACGTTCTACGATATTCGTTATACGTTATACGTTATACGTTATTAGTTATACGTTATACGTTATACGTTATACGTCATAGGTTATACGTTATACGTTATACGTTATACGTTATACGTTATACGTTATACGTTATACGTTATACGTTATACGTTATACGTTATACGTTATACGTTATACGTTATACGTTGTACGTTATACGTTATAAGTTGTACGTTATACGATATACGTTATACGTTATTCTTTATACGTTATTCGTTACACGTTATACGTCATTCGTTATACGTTATACGTTTTGCGTAATTCGTTATACGTTATACGTTATACGATATACGTTATACGTTATACGTTATACGTTATACGTTATACGTTATACGTTATACGTTATACGTTATACGTTATACGTTATACGTTATACGTTATACGTTATACGTTATACGTTATACGTTATACGTTATACGTTATACGTTATAAGTTATACGTTATACGTTATGCGTTATACGTTGTACGTTATACGTTATACGTTATACATTATACGTTATACGTTATACGTTATACGTTATACGTTATACGTCATAGGTTATACGTTATACGTTATGCGGTATACGTTATACATTATACGTTATACGATATACGTTATACGTTATGCGTTATGCGTGCTTCGTTACACGTTATACGTTATTCGGTATGCGTTATACGTTATACGTTATACGTTATACGTTATATGTTATACGTTATACGTTATACGTTATACGTTATACGTTATACGTTATACGTTATACGTTATACGTTATATTTTATACGTTATACGTTGTACGTTATACGTTATAAGTTGTACATTATACGATATACGTTATACGTTATTCTTTATACGTTATTCGTTACACGTTTTAAGTTGTACGTTATACGTTATACGTTATACGTTATTCTTTATACGTTATTCGTTACACGTTATACGTCATGCGTTATACGTTATACGTTTTACGTTCTTCGTTATACGTTATACGTTATACGATATACGTTATACGTTATACGTTATACGTTATACGTTATACGTTATACGTTATACGTTATACGTTATACGTTATACGTTATACGTTATACGTTACACGTTATACGTTATACGTTGTACGTTATACGTTATGAGTTGTACGTTATACGATATACGTTATACGTTATACATTACATGTTATGCGTTATACGTTATACGTTATACGTTATACGTTATACGTTATACGTTATACGTTATACGTTATACGTTATACGTTATACGTTATACGTTATACGTTATACGTTATACGTTATACGTTGTACGTTATACGTTATACGTTATACGTTATACGTTATACGTTATACGTTTTACGTTATACGTTACACGTTATACGTTATACGTTATACGTTATACGTTATACGTTATACGTTATACGTTATACGTTATACGTTATACGTTATACGTCATAAGTTATACGTTATACGTTATACGTTATACGTTATACGTTATACGTCATACGTTATGCGTTATACGTTCTACGTTATACGTTATACGTTATACGTTATACGTTATACGTTATACGTTATACGTTATACGTTATACGTTATACGTTATACGTTATACGTTATACGTTATACGTTATACGTTATACGTTATACGTTATATTTTATACGTTATACGTTATACGTTATACGTTATACGTTATACGTTATACGTTATACGTTATACGTTATACGTTATACGTTATACGTTATATTTTATACGTTATACGTTATACGTTATACGTTATACGTTATACGTTATACGTTATACGTTATACGTTATACGTTATACGTTATATTTTATACGTTATACGTTATACGTTATACGTTATACGTTACACGTTATACGTTACACGTTACACGTTATACCTCATAGGTTATACGTTATACGTTATACGTTACACGTTATACGTTATACGTTATACGTTATACGTTATACGTTATACGTTATACGTTATACGTTATACGTTATACGTTATACGTTATACGTTATACATTATACGTTATACGTTATACGTTATACGTTATACGTTATACGTTATACGTCATAGGTTATACGTTATACGTTATGCGGTATACGTTATACATTATACGTTATACGATAAACGTTATACGTTATGCGTTATGCGTTCTTCGTTACACGTTATACGTTATTCGGTATGCGTTATACGTTATACGTTATACGTTATACGTTATACGTTATACGTTATACGTTATACGTTATACGTTATACGTTATACGTTATACGTTATACGTTATACGTTATACGTTATACGTTATACGTTATACGTTATACGTTATACGTTATACGTTATACGTTATACGTTATACGTTATACGTTATACGTTATACGTTATACGTTATACGTTATACGTTCTACGTTATACGTTATACGTTATACGTTATATTTTATACGTTATACGTTATACGTTATACGTTATACGTTATACGTTATACGTTACACGTTACACGTTATACCTGATAGGTTATACGTTATACGTTATACGTCATACGTTATACGTTATACGTTATACGTTATACGTTATACGTTATACGTCATAGGTTATACGTTATACGTTATACGTTATGCGTTATACGTTATGCGTTATACGTTATACGTTATACGTTATGCGTTATACGTTGTACGATATTCGTTATACGTTATACGTTATTAGTTATACGTTATACGGTATACGTTATACGTTGTACGTTACATGTTATAAGTTATACGTTATACGTTATACGATATACGATATGCGTTAAACGTTATACGTTATACGTTATTCGTTATATGTTATACGTTATACATTATACGTTATACGTTATACGTTATACGTTGTACGTTGTACGTTATACGTTATACGTTATACGTTACACGTTACACGTTATACCTCATAGGTTATACGTTATACGTTATACGTTATACGTTATACGTTATACGTTATACGTTATACGTTATAGGTTATTCGTTATACGTTATACGTTATACGTTATACGTTATACGTTATACGTTATACGTTATACGTTATACGTCATAAGTTATACGTTATACGTTATACGTCATAAGTTATACGTTATACGTTATACGTTATACGTTATACGTTATACGTTATGCGTTATACGTTCTACGTTATACGTTATACGTTATACGTTATACGTTATACGTTATACGTTACACGTTATACGTTATACGTTGTACGTTATACGTTATGAGTTGTACGTTATACGATATACGTTATACGTTATACATTACATGTTATGCCTTATACGTTATACGTTATACGTTATACGTTATACGTTATACGTTATACGTTATACGTTATACGTTATACGTTATACGTTATACGTTATACGTTATACGTTATACGTTATACGTTATACGTTATACGTTATACGTTATACGTTATACGTTGTACGCTATACGTTATACGTTGTACGTTATACGTTATACGTTATACGTTATACGTTATACGTTATACGTTTTACGTTATACGTTATACGTTATACGTTATACGTTATACGTTATACGTTATACGTTATACGTTATACGCTATACGTCATAAGTTATACGTTATACGTTTTACGTTATACGTTATACGTTATACGTTATACGTTATACGTTATACGTTATACGTTATACGTTATACGCTATACGTCATAAGTTATACGTTATACGTTATACGTTATACGTTATACGTTATACGTTATGCGTTATACGTTCTACGATATTCGTTATACGTTATACGTTATACGTTATTAGTTATACGTTATACGTTATACGTTATACGTCATAGGTTATACGTTATACGTTATACGTTATACGTTATACGTTATACGTTATACGTTATACGTTATACATTATACGTTATACGTTATACGTTATACGTTATACATTATACGTTACACGTTATACGTTATACGTTATATGTTATACGTTATACGTTATTCGTAATACGTTATACGTTATACTTTGTACGTTATACGTTATACGTTATACGTAATACATTATACGTTATACGTTATACATTACATATTATGCGTTATACGTTATGCGTTATACGTTATACGTTATACGTTATACGTTATACGTTATACGTTATACGTTATACGTTATACGTTATACGTTATACGTTATACGTTATACGTTATACGTTATACGTTATACGTTATACGTTATACGTTATACGTTATACGTTATACGTTATACGTTATACGTTATACGTTATACGTTATACGTTACACGTTATACGTTATACGTTGTACGTTATACGTTATGAGTTGTACGTTATACGATATACGTTATACGTTATACATTACATGTTATGCCTTATACGTTATACGTTATACGTTATACGTTATACGTTATACGTTATACGTTATACGTTATACGTTATACGTTATACGTTATACGTTATACGTTATACGTTATACGTTATACGTTGTACGCTATACGTTATACGTTGTACGTTATACGTTATACGTTATACGTTATACGTTATACGTTATACGTTTTACGTTATACGTTATACGTTATACGTTATACGTTATACGTTATACGTTATACGTTATACGTTATACGCTATACGTCATAAGTTATACGTTATACGTTATACGTTATACGTTATACGTTATACGTTATGCGTTATACGTTCTACGATATTCGTTATACGTTATACGTTATACGTTATTAGTTATACGTTATACGTTATACGTTATACGTCATAGGTTATACGTTATACGTTATACGTTATACGTTATACGTTATACGTTATACGTTATACGTTATACGTTATACGTTATACGTTATACGTTATACGTTATACGTTATACGTTGTACGTTATACGTTATAAGTTGTACGTTATACGATATACGTTATACGTTATTCTTTATACGTTATTCGTTACACGTTATACGTCATTCGTTATACGTTATACGTTTTGCGTAATTCGTTATACGTTATACGTTATACGATATACGTTATACGTTATACGTTATACGTTATACGTTATACGTTATACGTTATACGTTATACGTTATACGTTATACGTTATACGTTATACGTTATACGTTATACGTTATACGTTATACGTTATACGTTATACGTTATACGTTATAAGTTATACGTTATACGTTATGCGTTATACGTTGTACGTTATACGTTATACGTTATACATTATACGTTATACGTTATACGTTATACGTTATACGTTATACGTCATAGGTTATACGTTATACGTTATGCGGTATACGTTATACATTATACGTTATACGATATACGTTATACGTTATGCGTTATGCGTGCTTCGTTACACGTTATACGTTATTCGGTATGCGTTATACGTTATACGTTATACGTTATACGTTATATGTTATACGTTATACGTTATACGTTATACGTTATACGTTATACGTTATACGTTATACGTTATACGTTATATTTTATACGTTATACGTTGTACGTTATACGTTATAAGTTGTACATTATACGATATACGTTATACGTTATTCTTTATACGTTATTCGTTACACGTTTTAAGTTGTACGTTATACGTTATACGTTATACGTTATTCTTTATACGTTATTCGTTACACGTTATACGTCATGCGTTATACGTTATACGTTTTACGTTCTTCGTTATACGTTATACGTTATACGATATACGTTATACGTTATACGTTATACGTTATACGTTATACGTTATACGTTATACGTTATACGTTATACGTTATACGTTATACGTTATACGTTACACGTTATACGTTATACGTTGTACGTTATACGTTATGAGTTGTACGTTATACGATATACGTTATACGTTATACATTACATGTTATGCGTTATACGTTATACGTTATACGTTATACGTTATACGTTATACGTTATACGTTATACGTTATACGTTATACGTTATACGTTATACGTTATACGTTATACGTTATACGTTATACGTTGTACGTTATACGTTATACGTTATACGTTATACGTTATACGTTATACGTTTTACGTTATACGTTACACGTTATACGTTATACGTTATACGTTATACGTTATACGTTATACGTTATACGTTATACGTTATACGTTATACGTTATACGTCATAAGTTATACGTTATACGTTATACGTTATACGTTATACGTTATACGTCATACGTTATGCGTTATACGTTCTACGTTATACGTTATACGTTATACGTTATACGTTATACGTTATACGTTATACGTTATACGTTATACGTTATACGTTATACGTTATACGTTATACGTTATACGTTATACGTTATATTTTATACGTTATACGTTATACGTTATACGTTATACGTTATACGTTATACGTTATACGTTATACGTTATACGTTATACGTTATACGTTATATTTTATACGTTATACGTTATACGTTATACGTTATACGTTATACGTTATACGTTATACGTTATACGTTATACGTTATACGTTATATTTTATACGTTATACGTTATACGTTATACGTTATACGTTACACGTTATACGTTACACGTTACACGTTATACCTCATAGGTTATACGTTATACGTTATACGTTACACGTTATACGTTATACGTTATACGTTATACGTTATACGTTATACGTTATACGTTATACGTTATACGTTATACGTTATACGTTATACGTTATACGTTATACATTATACGTTATACGTTATACGTTATACGTTATACGTTATACGTTATACGTCATAGGTTATACGTTATACGTTATGCGGTATACGTTATACATTATACGTTATACGATAAACGTTATACGTTATGCGTTATGCGTTCTTCGTTACACGTTATACGTTATTCGGTATGCGTTATACGTTATACGTTATACGTTATACGTTATACGTTATACGTTATACGTTATACGTTATACGTTATACGTTATACGTTATACGTTATACGTTATACGTTATACGTTATACGTTATACGTTATACGTTATACGTTATACGTTATACGTTATACGTTATACGTTATACGTTATACGTTATACGTTATACGTTATACGTTATACGTTATACGTTCTACGTTATACGTTATACGTTATACGTTATATTTTATACGTTATACGTTATACGTTATACGTTATACGTTATACGTTATACGTTACACGTTACACGTTATACCTGATAGGTTATACGTTATACGTTATACGTCATACGTTATACGTTATACGTTATACGTTATACGTTATACGTTATACGTCATAGGTTATACGTTATACGTTATACGTTATGCGTTATACGTTATGCGTTATACGTTATACGTTATACGTTATGCGTTATACGTTGTACGATATTCGTTATACGTTATACGTTATTAGTTATACGTTATACGGTATACGTTATACGTTGTACGTTACATGTTATAAGTTATACGTTATACGTTATACGATATACGATATGCGTTAAACGTTATACGTTATACGTTATTCGTTATATGTTATACGTTATACATTATACGTTATACGTTATACGTTATACGTTGTACGTTGTACGTTATACGTTATACGTTATACGTTACACGTTACACGTTATACCTCATAGGTTATACGTTATACGTTATACGTTATACGTTATACGTTATACGTTATACGTTATACGTTATAGGTTATTCGTTATACGTTATACGTTATACGTTATACGTTATACGTTATACGTTTTACGTTATACGTTATACGTTACACATTATACGTTATACGTTATAAGTTATACGTTATACGTTATACGTTATACGTTATAGGTTATACGTTATACGTTATACGTTATACGTTATACGTTATACGTTACACGTTATACATTATACGTTATACGTTGTACGTTATACGTTATAAGTTGTGCGTTATACGATATACGTTATACGTTATTCGTTATACGTACTTCGTTACACGTTATACGTTATACGTTATACGTTATGCGTTTTACGATATACGATGTACGTTATACGTTATACGTTATACGTTATACGTTATACTTTATACGTTATAGGTGTTACGTTATACGTTATACGTTATACGTAATTCGTAATACGTTATACGTGATACGTTATACTTTGTACGTTATACGTTATACGTTATACGTTATACATTATACGTTATACGTTATACATTACATGTTATGCGTTATACGTTATGCGTTATACGTTATACGTTATACGTTATACGTTATACGTTATACGTTATACGTTATACGTTATACGTTATACGTTATACGTTATACGTTATACATTACATGTTATGCCTTATACGTTATACGATATACGTTATACGTTATACGTTATACGTTATACGTTATACGTTATACGTTATACGTTATACGTTATACGTTATACGTTATACGTTATACGTTATACGTCATAAGTTATACGTTATACGTTATACGTCATAAGTTATACGTTATACGTTATACGTTATACGTTATACGTTATACGTTATGCGTTATACGTTCTACGTTATACGTTATACGTTATACGTTATACGTTATACGTTATACGTTACACGTTATACGTTATACGTTGTACGTTATACGTTATGAGTTGTACGTTATACGATATACGTTATACGTTATACATTACATGTTATGCGTTATACGTTATACGTTATACGTTATACGTTATACGTTATACGTTATACGTTATACGTTATACGTTATACGTTATGCGGTATACGTTATACATTATACGTTATACGATATACGTTATACGTTATGCGTTATGCGTGCTTCGTTACACGTTATACGTTATTCGGTATGCGTTATACGTTATACGTTATACGTTATACGTTATATGTTATACGTTATACGTTATACGTTATACGTTATACGTTATACGTTATACGTTATACGTTATA
Organism: Ptiloglossa arizonensis; assembly: GCF_051014685.1. NCBI lineage: Eukaryota > Metazoa > Arthropoda > Insecta > Hymenoptera > Colletidae > Ptiloglossa > Ptiloglossa arizonensis. Next base: position 154,938 of record NW_027478408.1, on the reverse strand, counting down.
CGTTATATTTTATACGTTATACGTTGTACGTTATACGTTATAAGTTGTACATTATACGATATACGTTATACGTTATTCTTTATACGTTATTCGTTACACGTTATAAGTTGTACGTTATACGATATACGTTATACGTTATTCTTTATACGTTATTCGTTACACGTTATACGTCATGCGTTATACGTTATACGTTTTACGTTCTTCGTTATACGTTATACGTTATACGATATACGTTATACGTTATACGTTATACGTTATACGTTATACGTTATACGTTATACGTTATACGTTATACGTTATACGTTATACGTTATACGTTATACGTTATACGTTATACGTTACACGTTATACGTTATACGTTGTACGTTATACGTTATGAGTTGTACGTTATACGATATACGTTATACGTTATACATTACATGTTATGCGTTATACGTTATACGTTATACGTTATACGTTATACGTTATACGTTATACGTTATACGTTATACGTTATACGTTATACGTTATACGTTATACGTTGTACGTTATACGTTATACGTTATACGTTATACGTTATACGTTATACGTTTTACGTTATACGTTACACGTTATACATTATACGTTATACGTTATACGTTATACGTTATACGTTATACGTTATACGTTATACGTTATACGTTATACGTTATACGTCATAAGTTATACGTTATACGTTATACGTTATACGTTATACGTTATACGTTATACGTCATACGTTATGCGTTATACGTTCTACGATATTCGTTATACGTTATACGTTATTAGTTATACGTTATACGTTATACGTTATACGTCATAGGTTATACGTTATACGTTATACGTTATACGTTATTCTTTATACGTTATTCGTTACACGTTATACGTCATGCGTTATACGTTATACGTTTTACGTTCTTCGTTATACGTTATACGTTATACGATATACGTTATACGTTATACGTTATACGTTATATTTTATACGTTATACGTTGTACGTTATACGTTATAAGTTGTACATTATACGATATACGTTATACGTTATTCTTTATACGTTATTCGTTACACGTTATAAGTTGTACGTTATACGATATACGTTATACGTTATTCTTTATACGTTATTCGTTACACGTTATACGTCATGCGTTATACGTTATACGTTTTACGTTCTTCGTTATACGTTATACGTTATACGATATACGTTATACGTTATACGTTATACGTTATACGTTATACGTTATACGTTATACGTTATACGTTATACGTTATACGTTATACGTTATACGTTATACGTTATACGTTACACGTTATACGTTATACGTTGTACGTTATACGTTATGAGTTGTACGTTATACGATATACGTTATACGTTATACATTACATGTTATGCGTTATACGTTATACGTTATACGTTATACGTTATACGTTATACGTTATACGTTATACGTTATACGTTATACGTTATACGTTATACGTTATACGTTATACGTTATACGTTGTACGTTATACGTTATACGTTATACGTTATACGTTATACGTTATACGTTTTACGTTATACGTTACACGTTATACATTATACGTTATACGTTATACGTTATACGTTATACGTTATACGTTATACGTTATACGTTATACGTTATACGTTATACGTCATAAGTTATACGTTATACGTTATACGTTATACGTTATACGTTATACGTCATACGTTATGCGTTATACGTTCTACGATATTCGTTATACGTTATACTTTATTAGTTATACGTTATACGTTATACGTTATACGTCATAGGTTATACGTTATACGTTATACGTTATACGTTATACGTTATACGTTACACGTTATACGTTATACGTTATACGTTATATGTTATACGTTATACGTTATACGTTATACGTTATACGTTATACGTTATACGTTATACGTTATACGTTATACGTTATACGTTATATTTTATACGTTATACGATGTACGTTATACGTTATAAGTTGTACATTATACGATATATGTTATACGTTATTCTTTATACGTTATTCGTTACACGTTATAAGTAGTACGTTATACGATATACGTTATACGTTATTCTTTATACGTTATTCGTTACACGTTATACGTCATACGTTATACGTTATACGTTTTACGTTATTCGTTATACGTTATACGTTATACGATATACGTTATACGTTATACGTTATACGTTATACGTTATACGTTATACGTTATACGTTATACGTTATACGTTATACGTTATACGTTACACGTTATACGTTATACGTTGTACGTTATACGTTATACGTTATACGTTTTACGTTATACGTTACACGTTATACGTTATACGTTATACGTTATACGTTATACGTTATACGTTATACGTTAGACGTTATACGTTATACGTCATAAGTTATACGTTATACGTTATACGTTATACGTTATACGTTATACGTTATACGTTATACGTTATACGTTATACGTTATACGTTATACGTTATACGTTATACGTTATACGTTATACGTTATACGTTATACGTTATACGTTATACGTTATACGTTATACGTTATACGTTATACGTCATAAGTTATACGTTATACGTTATACGTTATACGTTATACGTTATACGTTATGCGTTATACGTTCTACGATATTCGTTATACGTTATACTTTATTAGTTATACGTTATACGTTATACGTTATACGTCATAGGTTATACGTTATACGTTATACGTTATACGTTATACGTTATACGTTATACGTTATACGTTATACGTTATACGTTATACGTTATACGTTGTACGTTGTACGTTATACGTTATAAGTTGAACGTTATACGATATACGTTGTACGTTGTACGTTATTCTTTATACGTTATTCGTTACACGTTATACGTCATACGTTATACGTTATACGTTTTACGTTATTCGTTATACGTTATACGTTATACGATATACGTTATACGTTATACGTTATACGTTATACGTTATACGTTATACGTTATACGTTATACGTTATACGTTATACGTTATACGTCATACGTTATACGTTATAAGTTATACGTTATACGTTATACGTTATACGTTATACGTCATAGGTTATACGTTATACGTTATGCGGTATACGTTATACATTATACGTTATACGATATACGTTATACGTTATGCGTTATGCGTTCTTCGTTACACGTTATACGTTATTCGGTATGCGTTATACGTTATACGTTATACGTTATACGTTATACGTTATACGTTATACGTTATACGTTATACGTTATACGTTATACGTTATACGTTATACGTTATACGTTATACGTTATACGTTATACGTTATACGTTATACGTTATACGTTATACGTTATACGTTATACGTCATACGTTATACGTTATACGTTACACGTTACACGTTATACCTCATAGGTTATACGTTATACGTTATACGTTACACGTTATACGTTATACGTTATACGTTATACGTTATACGTTATACGTTATACGTTATACGTTATACGTTATACGTTATACGTTATACATTATACGTTATACGTTATACGTTATACGTTATACGTTATACGTTATACGTCATAGGTTATACGTTATACGTTATACGTTATACGTTATACGTTATACGTTATACGTCATAGGTTATACGTTATACGTTATGCTGTATACGTTATACATTGTACGTTATACGATAAACGTTATACGTTATGCGTTATGCGTTCTTCGTTACACGTTATACGTTATTCGGTATGCGTTATACGTTATACGTTATACGTTATACGTTATACGTTATACGTTATACGTTATACGTTATACGTTATACGTTATACGTTATACGTTATACGTTATACGTTATACGTTATACGTTATACGTTATACGTTATACGTTATACGTTATACGTTATACGTTATACGTTATACGTTATACGTTATACGTTATACGTTATACGTTATACGTTATACGTTATACGTTATACGTTATACGTTCTACGTTATACGTTATACGTTGTACGTTATATTTTATACGTTATACGTTATACGTTATACGTTATACGTTATACGTTATACGTTACACGTTACACGTTATACCTGATAGGTTATATGTTATACGTTATACGTCATACGTTATACGTTATACGTTATACGTTATACGTTATACGTCATAAGTTATACGTTATACGTTATACGTTATGCGTTATACGTTATGCGTTATACGTTATACGTTATACGTTATACGTTATGCGTTATACGTTGTACGATATTCGTTATACGTTATACGTTATTAGTTATACGTTATACGGTATACGTTATACGTTGTACGTTACATGTTATAAGTTATACGTTATACGTTATACGATATACGATATGCGTTAAACGTTATACGTTATACGTTATTCGTTATATGTTATACGTTATACATTATACGATATACGTTATACGTTATACGTTGTACGTTGTACGTTATACGTTATACGTTATACGTTATACGTTATACGTTATACGTTACACGTTACACGTTATACCTCATAGGTTATACGTTATACGCTATACGTTATACGTTATACGTTATACGTTATACGTTATAGGTTATACGTTATACGTTATACGTTATACGTTATACGTTATACGTTATACGTTTTACGTTATACGTTATACGTTACACATTATACGTTATACGTTATACGTTATACGTTATACGTTATACGTTATACGTTATACGTTATACTTTATACGTTATAGGTGTTACGTTATACGTTATACGTTATACGTAATTCGTAATACGTTATACGTGATACGTTATACTTTGTACGTTATACGTTATACGTTATACGTTATACATTATACGTTATACGTTATACATAACATGTTATGCGTTATACGTTATGCGTTATACGTTATACGTTATACGTTATACGTTACACGTTATACCTGATAGGTTATACGTTATACGTTATACGTCATACGTTATACGTTATACGTTATACGTTATACGTTATACGTTATACGTTATACGTTATACGTTATACGTTATACGTTATACGTTATACGTTATACGTTATACGTTATACGTTATACGTTATACGTTATACGTTACACGTTATACATTATACGTTATACGTTGTACGTTACACGTTATAAGTTGTGCGTTATACGATATACGTTATACGTTATTCGTTATACGTACTTCGTTACACGTTATACGTTATACGTTATACGTTATTCGTTATACGTACTTCGTTACACGTTATACGTTATACGTTATACGTTATACGTTATGCGTTTTACGATATACGATGTACGTTATACGTTATACGTTATACGTTATACGTTATACTTTATACGTTATAGGTGTTACGTTATACGTTATACGTTATACGTAATTCGTAATACGTTATACGTGATACGTTATACTTTGTACGTTATACGTTATACGTTATACGTTATACATTATACGTTATACGTTATACATTACATGTTATGCGTTATACGTTATGCGTTATACGTTATACGTTATACGTTATACGTTATACGTTATACGTTATACGTTATACGTTATACGTTATACATTACATGTTATGCCTTATACGTTATACGATATACGTTATACGTTATACGTTATACGTTATACGTTATACGTTATACGTTATACGTTATACGTTATACGTTATACGTTATACGTTATACGTTATACGTTGTACGTTATACGTTATACGGTATACGTTATACGTTATACGTTATACGTTTTACGTTATACGTTATACGTTATACGTTATACGTTATACGTTATACGTTATACGTTATACGTTATACGTTATACGTTATACGCTATACGTCATAAGTTATACGTTATACGTTATACGTTATACGTTATACGTTATACGTTATACGTTATACGTTATACGTTATACGTTATACGTTATACGTCATACGTTATACGTTATACGTCATAGGTTATACGTTATACGTTATACGTTATACGTTATACGTTATACGTTATACGTTATACGTTATACGTTATACGTTATACGTTATACGTTGTACGTTGTACGTTATACGTTATAAGTTGTACGTTATACGATATACGTTGTACGTTATTCTTTATACGTTATTCGTTACACGTTATACGTCATACGTTATACGTTATACGTTTTACTTTATTCGTTATACGTTATACGTTATACGATATACGTTATACGTTATACGTTATACGTTATACGTTATACGTTATACGTTATACGTGATACGTTATACGTTATACGTTATACGTTGTACGTTATACGTTATACGTTATACGTTATAAGTTATACGTTATACGTTATACGTTATACGTTGTACGTTATACGTTATACGTTATACATTATACGTTATACGTTATACGTTATACGTTATACGTTATACGTCATAGGTTATACGTTATACGTTATGCGGTATACGTTATACATTATACGTTATACGATATACGTTATACGTTATGCGTTATGCGTTCTTCGTTACACGTTATGCGTTATGCGTTCTTCGTTACACGTTATACGTTATTCGGTATGCGTTATACGTTATACGTTATACGTTATACGTTATACGTTATACGTTATACGTTATACGTCATAGGTTATACGTTATACGTTATGCGGTATACGTTATACATTATACGTTATACGATAAACGTTATACGTTATGCGTTATGCGTTCTTCGTTACACGTTATACGTTATTCGGTATGCGTTATACGTTATACGTTATACGTTATACGTTATACGTTATATTTTATACGTTATACGTTATACGTTATACGTTATACGTTATACGTTATACGTTACACGTTACACGTTATACGTTATACGTTATACGTTATACGTTATACGTTATACGTTATACGTTATACGTTATACGTTCTACGTTATACGTTATACGTTAAACGTTATACGTTATACGTTATTCGTTATATGTTATACGTTATACATTATACGTTATACGTTATACGTTATACGTTATACGTTATACGTTATACGTTATACGTTATACGTCATAGGTTATACATTATACGTTATGCGTTATACGTTATAAGTTATACGTTATACGTTATACGTTATACGTTGTACGTTATACGTTATACGTTATACATTATACGTTATACGTTATACGTTATACGTTATACGTTATACGTTATACGTCATAGGTTATACGTTATACGTTATACGTTATACGTTTTACGTTATACGTTATACGTTATACGTTATACGTTATACGTTATACGTTATACGTTATACGTTATACGTTATACGTTATACGTTATACGTTATACGTCATAAGTTATACGTTATACGTTATACGTTATACGTTATACGTTATACGTTATGCGTTATACGTTCTACGATATTCGTTATACGTTATACGTTATTAGTTATACGTTATACGTTATACGTTATACGTCATAGGTTATACGTTATACGTTATACGTTATACGTTATAGGTTATACGTTATACGTTATACGTTATACGTTATACGTTATACGTTATACGTTATACGTTATACGTTATACGTTATACGTCATAGGTTATACGTTATACGTTATACGTTACACGTTATACGTTATACGTTATACGTTATACGTTATACGTTATACGTTATACGTTATACGTTATACGTTATACGTTGTACGTTGTACGTTATACGTTATACGTTATACGTCATAGGTTATACGTTATACGTTATACGTTATACGTTATACGTTATATGTTATACGTTATACGTTATACGTTATACGTTATACGTTATACGATATACGTTATACGTTATGCGTTATGCGTTCTTCGTTACACGTTATACGTTATTCGGTATGCGTTATACGTTATACGTTATACGTTATACGTTATATGTTATACGTTATAGGTTATACGTTATACGTTATACGTTATACGTTATACGTTATACGTTATATTTTATACGTTATACGTTGTACGTTACACGTTATAAGTTGTACGTTATACGATATACGTTATACGTTATTCTTTATACGTTATTCGTTTCACGTTATACGTCATACGTTATACGTTATACGTTTTACGTTATTCGTTATACGTTATACGTTATACGATATACGTTATACGTTATACGTTATACGTTATACGTTATACGTTATACGTTGTACGTTATACGTTATACGGTATACGTTATACGTTATACGTTATACGTTTTACGTTATACGTTATACGTTATACGTTATACGTTATACGTTATACGTTATACGTTATACGTTATACGCTATACGTCATAAGTTATACGTTATACGTTATACGTTATACGTTATTCGTTATACGTTATACGTTATACGTTATACGTTATACGTTATACGTTATACGTTATACGTTATACGTTATACGTCATAAGTTATACGTTATACGTTATACGTTATACTTTATACGTTATACGTTATGCGTTATACGTTCTACGATATTCGTTATACGTTATACTTTATTAGTTATACGTTATACGTTATACGTTATACGTCATAGGTTATACGTTATACGTTATACGTTATACGTTATACGTTATACGTTATACGTTATACGTTATACGTTATACGTTATACGTTATACGTTATACGTTGTACGTTGTACGTTATACGTTATAAGTTGTACGTTATACGATATACGTTGTACGTTATTCTTTATACGTTATTCGTTACACGTTATACGTCATACGTTATACGTTATACGTTTTACGTTATTCGTTATACGTTATACGTTATACGATATACGTTATACGTTATACGTTATACGTTACACGTTATACGTTATACGTTATACGTTATACGTTATACGTTATACGTTATACGTTGTACGTTATACGTTATACGTTATATTAGGTGAACCGGAAAGTAATGTCGTTTCTGCGCACATCACTATTTGATTGTCATTTGTCAGCTCATTGTGTACATTAAAGTCGTAGCAAAGACATTCTGAGGTTATAGTGACTTGTTTAGTTGTAAATAATTAAATTAAAAATTTTTCTTTACAATTTTGGGTGAAATGGCCAGCCAAATACCAGAAGAGGTACATATCCGGCATTGCATGCTTTTTGAGTTTCGCAAGGGTAGTAACGCAACAGTTGCTACCAAAAACATTTGCGATGTTTATCCAAATGCATTAGACGTTCGTAAATGCCAAAGGTGGTTTTCCAAGTTCAAATCCGGTAATTTTGATCTTTCCGACTCGTATCGATCAGGAAGACCAACAACGTTAGACAATGACGTGTTAAGTGCGGAAGTGGAAGCAAATCCGTGTCAGACAATCGAGGAATTGTCAAACAGTCTTAACCAACCTTGGTCGACCATCCAAGAACATTTGCAGCAGATTGGGAAAGTAAGCAGAGCAGGTGTTTGGGTCCCGCATAATCTGTCCGAAGAGAACAAGGCTAACCGATCCACCACATGCAACTTACTGCTTCAACGGCACAATACAGAAGCGTTTTTTGATCGCTTGATCACCGGAGATGAAAAGTGGGTTCTTTATGATAATCCAAAACGCAAAAGGCAGTGGCTCTCTCCAAATGAATCGCCACAAAGTACTGCTAAGCCAGGTTTACACCCCAAAAAGGCCCTTTTGTGTGTTTGGTGGAGTATTCGCGGCGTTGTTCATTTTGAAGTGCTGAAACCTGGACAGACTGTGAATGCAGACCTTTACTGTGAACAATTAGATCGTGTAAATAAATCTTTAATTGAAAAGTGGCCAGCGATTGTCAACAGAAAAGGCGTTATTCTGCAAGACGATAATGCAAGACCGCACTGCGCAAGACGAACCTTGGCAAAAATTAATGAATTGGGGTGGGAGGTACTGCCTCACCCACCATACTCGCCCGATGTTGCACCATCGGATTTCCATTTATTCCGATCGCTTCAACACTTACTAAGTGGCAAAAGATTTGCAAATTTGGATGATATTCAAAATACCATCTCTGTATATTTTGCTCAAAAACCAATTGATTTTTATCGATCCGGCATTGAAAATTTGCACACTAGATGGCAAAAGGTTGTTGATAATGAGGGTGATTATATCATTGATTAAAAATAAAAACTCGTTAAAAATTTATGTATTTGAATTTAATGTCGGGAAACGACATTACTTTCCGGTCCCCCTAATACATTATACGTTATACGTTATACGTTATACGTTATACGTTATACGTTATACGTCATAGGTTATACGTTATACGTTATGCGGTATACGTTATACATTATACGTTATACGATATACGTTATACGTCATAGGTTATACGTTATACGTTATACGTTATACGTTATACGTTATACGTTATACGTTATACGTTATACGTTATACGTTGTACGTTGTACGTTATACGTTATACGTTATACGTTATACGTTACACGTTATACGTTATACGTTATACGTTATATGTTATACGTTATACGTTATACGTTATACGTTATACGTTATACGTTATACGTTATACGTTATACGTTATACGTTATACGTTATACGTTATATTTTATACGTTATACGTTGTACGTTATACGTTATGCGTTATACGTTCTACGATATTCGTTATACGTTATACTTTATTAGTTATACGTTATACGTTATACGTTATACGTTATACGTTATACGTTATACGTTATGCGTTATACGTTATACGTTATACGTTATACGTTATACGTTATACGTTATACGTTATACGTTATACGTTATACGTTATACGTTATACGTTATACGTTATACGTTATACGTTATACGTTATACGTTATACGTTATACGTTATACGTTATACGTTATACGTCATAAGTTATACGTTATACGTTATACGTTATACGTTATACGTTATACGTTATGCGTTATACGTTCTACGATATTCGTTATACGTTATACTTTATTAGTTATACGTTATACGTTATACGTTATACGTCATAGGTTATACGTTATACGTTATACGTTATACGTTATACGTTATACGTTATACGTTATACGTTATACGTTATACGTTATACGTTATACGTTGTACGTTGTACGTTATACGCTATAAGTTGAACGTTATACGATATACGTTGTACGTTATTCTTTATACGTTATTCGTTACACGTTATACGTCATACGTTATACGTTATACGTTTTACGTTATTCGTTATACGTTATACGTTATACGATATACGTTATACGTTATACGTTATACGTTATACGTTATACGTTATACGTTATACGTTATACGTTATACGTTATACGTTATACGTTATACGTTATACGTTATACGTTATACGTTATACGTTATACGTTATACGTTATACGTTATACGTTATACGTTATACGTTATATTTTATACGTTATACGTTATACGTTATACGTTATACGTTATACGTTATACGTTATATTTTATGCGTTATACGTTATACGTTATACGTTATACGTTATACGTTATACGTTATACGTTATACGTTATACGTTATACGTTATACGTTATACGTTATACGTTATACGTTATACGTTATATTTTATACGTTATACGTTATACGTTATACGTTATACGTTATACGTTATACGTTATACGTTACACGTTAAACGTTATACCTCATAGGTTATACGTTATACGTTATACGTTACACGTTATACGTTATACGTTATACGTTATACGTTATACGTTATACGTTATACGTTATACGTTATACGTTATACGTTATACGTTATACATTATACGTTATACGTTATACGTTATACGTTATACGTTATACGTTATACGTTATACGTCATAGGTTATACGTTATACGTTATGCGGTATACGTTATACATTATACGTTATACGATAAACGTTATACGTTATGCGTTATGCGTTCTTCGTTACACGTTATACGTTATTCGGTATGCGTTATACGTTATACGTTATACGTTATACGTTATACGTTATACGTTATACGTTATACGTTATACGTTATACGTTATACGTTATACGTTATACGTTATACGTTATACGTTATACGTTATACGTTATACGTTATACGTTATACGTTATACGTTATACGTTATACGTTCTACGTTATACGTTATACGTTATACGTTATATTTTATACGTTATACGTTATACGTTATACGTTATACGTTATACGTTATACGTTACACGTTACACGTTATACCTGATAGGTTATACGTTATACGTTATACGTCATACGTTATACGTTATACGTTATACGTTATACGTTATACGTCATAGGTTATACGTTATACGTTATACGTTATGCGTTATACGTTATGCGTTATACGTTATACGTTATACGTTATGCGTTATACGTTGTACGATATTCGTTATACGTTATACGTTGTACGATATTCGTTATACGTTATACGTTATTAGTTATACGTTATACGGTATACGTTATACGTTGTACGTTACATGTTATAAGTTATACGTTATACGTTATACGATATACGATATGCGTTAAACGTTATACGTTATACGTTATTCGTTATATGTTATACGTTATACATTATACGTTATACGTTATACGTTATACGTTGTACGTTGTACGTTATACGTTATACGTTATACGTTATACGTTATACGTTATACGTTATACGTTACACGTTACACGTTATACCTCATAGGTTATACGTTATACGTTATACGTTATACGTTATACGTTATACGTTATACGTTATAGGTTATACGTTATACGTTATACGTTATACGTTATACGTTATACGTTATACGTTTTACGTTATACGTTATACGTTACACATTATACGTTATACGTTATACGTTATACGTTATACGTTATACGTTATACGTTATACGTTATACGTTATACGTTATACGTTATACGTTATACGTTATACGTTATACGTTATACGTTACACGTTATACATTATACGTTATACGTTGTACGTTATACGTTATAAGTTGTGCGTTATACGATATACGTTATACGTTATTCGTTATACGTACTTCGTTACACGTTATACGTTATACGTTATACGTTATGCGTTTTACGATATACGATGTACGTTATACGTTATACGTTATACGTTATACGTTATACTTTATACTTTATACGTTATAGGTGTTACGTTATACGTTATACGTTATACGTAATTCGTAATACGTTATACTAGATACGTTATACTTTGTACGTTATACGTTATACGTTATACGTTATACATTATACGTTATACGTTATACATTACATGTTATGCGTTATACGTTATGCGTTATACGTTATACGTTATACGTTATACGTTATACGTTATACGTTATACGTTATACGTTATACGTTATACGTTATACGTTATACGTTATACGTTATACGTTATACGTTATACGTTATACGTTATACGTTATACGTTATACGTTATACGTTACACGTTATACGTTATACGTTGTACGTTATACGTTATGAGTTGTACGTTATACGATATACGTTATACGTTATACATTACATGTTATGCCTTATACGTTATACGATATACGTTATACGTTATACGTTATACGTTATACGTTATACGTTATACGTTATACGTTATACGTTATACGTTATACGTTATACGTTATACGTTGTACGTTATACGTTATACGGTATACGTTATACGTTATACGTTATACGTTTTACGTTATACGTTATACGTTATACGTTATACGTTATACGTTATACGTTATACGTTATACGTTATACGTTATACGCTATACGTCATAAGTTATACGTTATACGTTATACGTTATACGTTATACGTTATACGTTATACGTTATACGTTATACGTTATACGTTATACGTTATACGTTATACGTTATACGTTATACGTTATACGTCATAAGTTATACGTTATACGTTATACGTTATACGTTATACGTTATACGTTATGCGTTATACGTTCTACGATATTCGTTATACGTTATACTTTATTAGTTATACGTTATACGTTATACGTTATACGTCATAGGTTATACGTTATACGTTATACGTTATACGTTATACGTTATACGTTATACGTTATACGTTATACGTTATACGTTATACGTTATACGTTATACGTTATACGTTATACGTTGTACGTTGTACGTTATACGTTATAAGTTGTACGTTATACGATATACGTTGTACGTTATTCTTTATACGTTATTCGTTACACGTTATACGTCATACGTTATACGTTATACGTTTTACGTTATTCGTTATACGTTATACGTTATACGATATACGTTATACGTTATACGTTATACGTTATACGTTATACGTTATACGTTATACGTTATACGTTATACGTTATACGTTATACGTTATACGTTGTACGTTATACGTTATACGTTATACGTTATAAGTTATACGTTATACGTTATACGTTATACGTTGTACGTTATACGTTATACGTCATACATTATACGTTATACGTTATACGTTATACGTTATACGTTATACGTCATAGGTTATACGTTATACGTTATGCGGTATACGTTATACATTATACGTTATACGATATACGTTATACGTTATGCGTTATGCGTTCTTCGTTACACGTTATGCGTTATGCGTTCTTCGTTACACGTTATACGTTATTCGGTATGCGTTATACGTTATACGTTATACGTTATACGTTATACGTTATACGTTATACGTTATACGTTATACGTTATACGTTATACGTTATACGTTATACGTTATACGTTATACGTTATACGTTATACGTTATACGTTATACGTTATACGTTATACGTTATACGTTATACATTATACGTTATTCGTTATACGTTATACGTTATACGTTATACGTTATACGTTATACGTCATAGGTTATACGTTATACGTTATGCGGTATACGTTATACATTATACGTTATACGATAAACGTTATACGTTATGCGTTATGCGTTCTTCGTTACACGTTATACGTTATTCGGTATGCGTTATACGTTATACGTTATACGTTATACGTTATACGTTATATTTTATACGTTATACGTTATACGTTATACGTTATACGTTATACGTTATACGTTACACGTTACACGTTATACGTTATACGTTATACGTTATACGTTATACGTTATACGTTATACGTTATACGTTATACGTTCTACGTTATACGTTATACGTTATATTTTATACGTTATACGTTATACGTTATACGTTATACGTTACACGTTACACGTTATACCTGATAGGTTATACGTTATACGTTATACGTCATACGTTATACGTTATACGTTATACGTTATACGTTATACGTCATAGGTTATACGTTATACGTTATACGTTATGCGTTATACGTTATGCGTTATACGTTATACGTTATACGTTATGCGTTATACGTTGTACGATATTCGTTATACGTTATACGTTATACGTTATACGTTACACGTTACACGTTATACCTCATAGGTTATACGTTATACGTTATACGTTATACGTTATACGTTATACGTTATACGTTATACGTTATACGTTATACGTTATACGTTATACGCTATACGTCATAAGTTATACGTTATACGTTATACGTTATACGTTATACGTTATACGTTATACGTTATACGTTATACGTTATACGTTATACGTTATACGTTATACGTTACACGTTACACGTTATACCTCATAGGTTATACGTTATACGTTATACGTTATACGTTATACGTTATACGTTATACGTTATAGGTTATACGTTATACGTTATACGTTATACGTTATACGTTATAC
The DNA here is from genome assembly GCF_051014685.1 of Ptiloglossa arizonensis. NCBI lineage: Eukaryota > Metazoa > Arthropoda > Insecta > Hymenoptera > Colletidae > Ptiloglossa > Ptiloglossa arizonensis. The sequence goes on along the minus strand of NW_027478408.1, from coordinate 139,267 downwards.
GTTATACGTTTTACGTTATACGTTATACGTTATACGTTATACGTTATACGTTATACGTTATACGTTATACGTTATACGTTGTACGTTATACGTTATACGTTATACGTTATAAGTTATACGTTATACGTTATACGTTATACGTTGTACGTTATACGTTATACGTTATACATTATACGTTATACGTTATACGTTATACGTTATACGTTATACGTCATAGGTTATACGTTATACGTTATGCGGTATACGTTATACATTATACGTTATACGATATACGTTATACGTTATGCGTTATGCGTTCTTCGTTACACGTTATGCGTTATGCGTTCTTCGTTACACGTTATACGTTATTCGGTATGCGTTATACGTTATACGTTATACGTTATACGTTATACGTTATACGTTATACGTTATACGTTATACGTTATACGTTATACGTTATACGTTATACGTTATACGTTATACGTTATACGTTATACGTTATACGTTATACGTTATACGTTATACGTTATACATTATACGTTATACGTTATACGTTATACGTTATACGTTATACGTTATACGTTATACGTCATAGGTTATACGTTATACGTTATGCGGTATACGTTATACATTATACGTTATACGATAAACGTTATACGTTATGCGTTATGCGTTCTTCGTTACACGTTATACGTTATTCGGTATGCGTTATACGTTATACGTTATACGTTATACGTTATACGTTATATTTTATACGTTATACGTTATACGTTATACGTTATACGTTATACGTTATACGTTACACGTTACACGTTATACGTTATACGTTATACGTTATACGTTATACGTTATACGTTATACGTTATACGTTATACGTTCTACGTTATACGTTATACGTTACATTTTATACGTTATACGTTATACGTTATACGTTATACGTTACACGTTACACGTTATACCTGATAGGTTATACGTTATACGTTATACGTCATACGTTATACGTTATACGTTATACGTTATACGTTATACGTCATAGGTTATACGTTATACGTTATACGTTATACGTTATACGTTATACGTTATACGTTATACGTTCTACGTTATACGTTATACGTTATATTTTATACGTTATACGTTATACGTTATACGTTATACGTTACACGTTACACGTTATACCTGATAGGTTATACGTTATACGTTATACGTCATACGTTATACGTTATACGTTATACGTTATACGTTATACGTTATACGTCATAGGTTATACGTTATACGTTATACGTTATGCGTTATACGTTATGCGTTATACGTTATACGTTATACGTTATGCGTTATACGTTGTACGATATTCGTTATACGTTATACGTTATTAGTTATACGTTATACGGTATACGTTATACGTTGTACGTTACATGTTATAAGTTATACGTTATACGTTATACGATATACGATATGCGTTAAACGTTATACGTTATACGTTATTCGTTATATGTTATACGTTATACATTATACGTTATACGTTATACGTTATACGTTGTACGTTGTACGTTATACGTTATACGTTATACGTTATACGTTATACGTTATACGTTACACGTTACACGTTATACCTCATAGGTTATACGTTATACGTTATACGTTATACGTTATACGTTATACGTTATACGTTATAGGTTATACGTTATACGTTATACGTTATACGTTATACGTTATACGTTATACGTTTTACGTTATACGTTATACGTTACACATTATACGTTATACGTTATACGTTATACGTTATACGTTATACGTTATACGTTATACGTTATACGTTATACGTTATACGTTATACGTTATACGTTATACGTTATACGTTATACGTTACACGTTATACATTATACGTTATACGTTGTACGTTATACGTTATAAGTTGTGCGTTATACGATATACGTTATACGTTATTCGTTATACGTACTTCGTTACACGTTATACGTTATACGTTATACGTTATGCGTTTTACGATATACGATGTACGTTATACGTTATACGTTATACGTTATACGTTATACTTTATACGTTATAGGTGTTACGTTATACGTTATACGTTATACGTAATTCGTAATACGTTATACGTGATACGTTATACTTTGTACGTTATACGTCATACGTTATACGTTATACATTATACGTTATACGTTATACATTACATGTTATGCGTTATACGTTATGCGTTATACGTTATACGTTATACGTTATACGTTATACGTTATACGTTATACGTTATACGTTATACGTTATACGTTATACGTTATACGTTATACGTTATACGTTATACGTTATACGTTATACGTTATACGTTATACGTTATACGTTATACGTTATACGTTATACGTTATACGTTATACGTTATACGTTCTACGTTATACGTTATACGTTATACGTTATATTTTATACGTTATACGTTATACGTTATACGTTATACGTTACACGTTACACGTTATACCTGATAGGTTATACGTTATACGTTATACGTCATACGTTATACGTTATACGTTATACGTTATACGTTATACGTTACACGTTAAACGTTATACCTCATAGGTTATACGTTATACGTTATACGTTACACGTTATACGTTATACGTTATACGTTATACGTTATACGTTATACGTTATACGTTATACGTTATACGTTATACGTTATACGTTATACGTTCTACGTTATACGTTATACGTTATACGTTATACGTTATACGTTATACGTTATACGTTATACGTTATACGTTATACGTTATACGTTATACGTTATATTTTATACGTTATACGTTATACGTTATACGTTATACGTTATACGTTATACGTTATACGTTACACGTTAAACGTTATACCTCATAGGTTATACGTTATACGTTATACGTTACACGTTATACGTTATACGTTATACGTTATACGTTATACGTTATACGTTATACGTTATACGTTATACGTTATACGTTATACGTTATACATTATACGTTATACGTTATACGTTATACGTTATACGTTATACGTTATACGTTATACGTCATAGGTTATACGTTATACGTTATGCGGTATACGTTATACATTATACGTTATACGATAAACGTTATACGTTATGCGTTATGCGTTCTTCGTTACACGTTATACGTTATTCGGTATGCGTTATACGTTATACGTTATACGTTATACGTTATACGTTATACGTTATACGTTATACGTTATACGTTATACGTTATACGTTATACGTTATACGTTATACGTTATACGTTATACGTTATACGTTATACGTTATACGTTATACGTTATACGTTATACGTTATACGTTATACGTTCTACGTTATACGTTATACGTTATACGTTATATTTTATACGTTATACGTTATACGTTATACGTTATACGTTATACGTTATACGTTACACGTTACACGTTATACCTGATAGGTTATACGTTATACGTTATACGTCATACGTTATACGTTATACGTTATACGTTATACGTTATACGTCATAGGTTATACGTTATACGTTATACGTTATGCGTTATACGTTATGCGTTATACGTTATACGTTATACGTTATGCGTTATACGTTGTACGATATTCGTTATACGTTATACGTTATTAGTTATACGTTATACGGTATACGTTATACGTTGTACGTTACATGTTATAAGTTATACGTTATACGTTATACGATATACGATATGCGTTAAACGTTATACGTTATACGTTATTCGTTATATGTTATACGTTATACATTATACGTTATACGTTATACGTTATACGTTGTACGTTGTACGTTATACGTTATACGTTATACGTTATACGTTATACGTTATACGTTATACGTTACACGTTACACGTTATACCTCATAGGTTATACGTTATACGTTATACGTTATACGTTATACGTTATACGTTATACGTTATAGGTTATACGTTATACGTTATACGTTATACGTTATACGTTATACGTTATACGTTTTACGTTATACGTTATACGTTACACATTATACGTTATACGTTATACGTTATACGTTATACGTTATACGTTATACGTTATACGTTATACGTTATACGTTATACGTTATACGTTATACGTTATACGTTATACGTTATACGTTACACGTTATACATTATACGTTATACGTTGTACGTTATACGTTATAAGTTGTGCGTTATACGATATACGTTATACGTTATTCGTTATACGTACTTCGTTACACGTTATACGTTATACGTTATACGTTATGCGTTTTACGATATACGATGTACGTTATACGTTATACGTTATACGTTATACGTTATACTTTATACGTTATAGGTGTTACGTTATACGTTATACGTTATACGTAATTCGTAATACGTTATACTAGATACGTTATACTTTGTACGTTATACGTTATACGTTATACGTTATACATTATACGTTATACGTTATACATTACATGTTATGCGTTATACGTTATGCGTTATACGTTATACGTTATACGTTATACGTTATACGTTATACGTTATACGTTATACGTTATACGTTATACGTTATACGTTATACGTTATACGTTATACGTTATACGTTATACGTTATACGTTATACGTTATACGTTATACGTTATACGTTATACGTTATACGTTACACGTTATACGTTATACGTTGTACGTTATACGTTATGAGTTGTACGTTATACGATATACGTTATACGTTATACATTACATGTTCTGCCTTATACGTTATACGATATACGTTATACGTTATACGTTATACGTTATACGTTATACGTTATACGTTATACGTTATACGTTATACGTTATACGTTATACGTTATACGTTATACGTTGTACGTTATACGTTATACGGTATACGTTATACGTTATACGTTATACGTTTTACGTTATACGTTATACGTTATACGTTATACGTTATACGTTATACGTTATACGTTATACGTTATACGCTATACGTCATAAGTTATACGTTATACGTTATACGTTATACGTTATACGTTATACGTTATACGTTATACGTTATACGTTATACGTTATACGTTATACGTTATACGTTATACGTTATACGTTATACGTCATAAGTTATACGTTATACGTTATACGTTATACGTTATACGTTATACGTTATGCGTTATACGTTCTACGATATTCGTTATACGTTATACTTTATTAGTTATACGTTATACGTTATACGTTATACGTCATAGGTTATACGTTATACGTTATACGTTATACGTTATACGTTATACGTTATACGTTATACGTTATACGTTATACGTTATACGTTATACGTTATACGTTGTACGTTGTACGTTATACGTTATAAGTTGTACGTTATACGATATACGTTGTACGTTATTCTTTATACGTTATTCGTTACACGTTATACGTCATACGTTATACGTTATACGTTTTACGTTATTCGTTATACGTTATACGTTATACGATATACGTTATACGTTATACGTTATACGTTATACGTTATACGTTATACGTTATACGTTATACGTTATACGTTATACGTTATACGTTATACGTTGTACGTTATACGTTATACGTTATACGTTATAAGTTATACGTTATACGTTATACGTTATACGTTGTACGTTATACGTTATACGTCATACATTATACGTTATACGTTATACGTTATACGTTATACGTTATACGTCATAGGTTATACGTTATACGTTATGCGGTATACGTTATACATTATACGTTATACGATATACGTTATACGTTATGCGTTATGCGTTCTTCGTTACACGTTATGCGTTATGCGTTCTTCGTTACACGTTATACGTTATTCGGTATGCGTTATACGTTATACGTTATACGTTATACGTTATACGTTATACGTTATACGTTATACGTTATACGTTATACGTTATACGTTATACGTTATACGTTATACGTTATACGTTATACGTTATACGTTATACGTTATACGTTATACGTTATACGTTATACGTTATACGTTATACATTATACGTTATACGTTATACGTTATACGTTATACGTTATACGTTATACGTTATACGTCATAGGTTATACGTTATACGTTATGCGGTATACGTTATACATTATACGTTATACGATAAACGTTATACGTTATGCGTTATGCGTTCTTCGTTACACGTTATACGTTATTCGGTATGCGTTATACGTTATACGTTATACGTTATACGTTATACGTTATATTTTATACGTTATACGTTATACGTTATACGTTATACCTTATACGTTATACGTTACACGTTACACGTTATACGTTATACGTTATACGTTATACGTTATACGTTATACGTTATACGTTATACGTTATACGTTCTACGTTATACGTTATACGTTATATTTTATACGTTATACGTTATACGTTATACGTTATACGTTACACGTTACACGTTATACCTGATAGGTTATACGTTATACGTTATACGTCATACGTTATACGTTATACGTTATACGTTATACGTTATACGTCATAGGTTATACGTTATACGTTATACGTTATGCGTTATACGTTATGCGTTATACGTTATACGTTATACGTTATGCGTTATACGTTGTACGATATTCGTTATACGTTATACGTTATACGTTATACGTTACACGTTACACGTTATACCTCATAGGTTATACGTTATACGTTATACGTTATACGTTATACGTTATACGTTATACGTTATACGTTATACGTTATACGTTATACGTTATACGCTATACGTCATAAGTTATACGTTATACGTTATACGTTATACGTTATACGTTATACGTTATACGTTATACGTTATACGTTATACGTTATACGTTATACGTTATACGTTACACGTTACACGTTATACCTCATAGGTTATACGTTATACGTTATACGTTATACGTTATACGTTATACGTTATACGTTATAGGTTATACGTTATACGTTATACGTTATACGTTATACGTTATACGTTATACGTTTTACGTTATACGTTATACGTTATACGTTATACGTTATACGTTATACGTTATACGTTATACGTTATACGTTGTACGTTATACGTTATACGTTATACGTTATAAGTTATACGTTATACGTTATACGTTATACGTTGTACGTTATACGTTATACGTTATACATTATACGTTATACGTTATACGTTATACGTTATACGTTATACGTCATAGGTTATACGTTATACGTTATGCGGTATACGTTATACATTATACGTTATACGATATACGTTATACGTTATGCGTTATGCGTTCTTCGTTACACGTTATGCGTTATGCGTTCTTCGTTACACGTTATACGTTATTCGGTATGCGTTATACGTTATACGTTATACGTTATACGTTATACGTTATACGTTATACGTTATACGTTATACGTTATACGTTATACGTTATACGTTATACGTTATACGTTATACGTTATACGTTATACGTTATACGTTATACGTTATACGTTATACGTTATACATTATACGTTATACGTTATACGTTATACGTTATACGTTATACGTTATACGTTATACGTCATAGGTTATACGTTATACGTTATGCGGTATACGTTATACATTATACGTTATACGATAAACGTTATACGTTATGCGTTATGCGTTCTTCGTTACACGTTATACGTTATTCGGTATGCGTTATACGTTATACGTTATACGTTATACGTTATACGTTATATTTTATACGTTATACGTTATACGTTATACGTTATACGTTATACGTTATACGTTACACGTTACACGTTATACGTTATACGTTATACGTTATACGTTATACGTTATACGTTATACGTTATACGTTATACGTTCTACGTTATACGTTATACGTTATATTTTATACGTTATACGTTATACGTTATACGTTATACGTTACACGTTACACGTTATACCTGATAGGTTATACGTTATACGTTATACGTCATACGTTATACGTTATACGTTATACGTTATACGTTATACGTCATAGGTTATACGTTATACGTTATACGTTATACGTTATACGTTATACGTTATACGTTATACGTTCTACGTTATACGTTATACGTTATATTTTATACGTTATACGTTATACGTTATACGTTATACGTTACACGTTACACGTTATACCTGATAGGTTATACGTTATACGTTATACGTCATACGTTATACGTTATACGTTATACGTTATACGTTATACGTTATACGTCATAGGTTATACGTTATACGTTATACGTTATGCGTTATACGTTATGCGTTATACGTTATACGTTATACGTTATGCGTTATACGTTATACGTTATACGTTATACGTTATACGTTATACGTTATACGTTATACGTTATACGTTATACGTTACACGTTATACGTTATACGTTGTACGTTATACGTTATGAGTTGTACGTTATACGATATACGTTATACGTTATACATTACATGTTATGCCTTATACGTTATACGATATACGTTATACGTTATACGTTATACGTTATACGTTATACGTTATACGTTATACGTTATACGTTATACGTTATACGTTATACGTTACACGTTACACGTTATACCTCATAGGTTATACGTTATACGTTATACGTTATACGTTATACGTTATACGTTATACGTTATAGGTTATACGTTATACGTTATACGTTATACGTTATACGTTATACGTTATACGTTTTACGTTATACGTTATACGTTACACATTATACGTTATACGTTATACGTTATACGTTATACGTTATACGTTATACGTTATACGTTATACGTTATACGTTATACGTTATACGTTATACGTTATACGTTATACGTTATACGTTACACGTTATACATTATACGTTATACGTTGTACGTTATACGTTATAAGTTGTGCGTTATACGATATACGTTATACGTTATTCGTTATACGTACTTCGTTACACGTTATACGTTATACGTTATACGTTATGCGTTTTACGATATACGATGTACGTTATACGTTATACGTTATACGTTATACGTTATACTTTATACGTTATAGGTGTTACGTTATACGTTATACGTTATACGTAATTCGTAATACGTTATACGTGATACGTTATACTTTGTACGTTATACGTCATACGTTATACGTTATACATTATACGTTATACGTTATACATTACATGTTATGCGTTATACGTTATGCGTTATACGTTATACGTTATACGTTATACGTTATACGTTATACGTTATACGTTATACGTTATACGTTATACGTTATACGTTATACGTTATACGTTATACGTTATACGTTATACGTTATACGTTATACGTTATACGTTATACGTTATACGTTATGCGTTATACGTTCTACGATATTCGTTATACGTTATACTTTATTAGTTATACGTTATACGTTATACGTTATACGTCATAGGTTATACGTTATTCGTTATACGTTATACGTTATACGTTATACGTTATACGTTATACGTTATACGTTATACGTTATACGTTATACGTTATACGTTATACGTTATACGTTGTACGTTGTACGTTATACGTTATAAGTTGTACGTTATACGATATACGTTGTACGTTATTCTTTATACGTTATTCGTTACACGTTATACGTCATACGTTATACGTAATACGTTTTACGTTATTCGTTATACGTTATACGTTATACGATATACGTTATACGTTATACGTTATACGTTATACGTTATACGTTATACGTTATACGTTATACGTTATACGTTATACGTTATACGTTATACGTTATACGTTATACGTTGTACGTTATACGTTGTACGTTATACGTTATAAGTTATACGTTATACGTTATACGTTATACGTTGTACGTTATACGTTATACGTTATACATTATACGTTATACGTTATACGTTATACGTTATACGTTATACGTCATAGGTTATACGTTATACGTTATGCGGTATACGTTATACATTATACGTTATACGATATACGTTATACGTTATGCGTTATGCGTTCTTCGTTACACGTTATGCGTTATGCGTTCTTCGTTACACGTTATACGTTATTCGGTATGCGTTATACGTTATACGTTATACGTTATACGTTATACGTTATACGTTATACGTTATACGTTATACGTTATACGTTATACGTTATACGTTATACGTTATACGTTATACGTTATACGTTATACGTTACACGTTATACGTTATACGTTATACGTTATACGTTATACGTTATACGTTATACGTTATACGTTATACGTTATACGTTATACGTTATACATTATACGTTATACGTTATACGTTATACGTTATACGTTATACGTTATACGTTATACGTTATACGTCATAGGTTATACGTTATACGTTATGCGGTATACGTTATACATTATACGTTATACGATAAACGTTATACGTTATGCGTTATGCGTTCTTCGTTACACGTTATACGTTATTCGGTATGCGTTATACGTTATACGTTATACGTTATACGTTATACGTTATACGTTATACGTTATACGTTATACGTTATACGTTATACATTATACGTTATACGTTATACGTTATACGTTATACGTTATACGTTATACGTTATACGTTATACGTTATACGTTATACGTTATACGTTCTACGTTATACGTTATACGTTATACGTTATATTTTATACGTTATACGTTATACGTTATACGTTATACGTTATACGTTATACGTTATACGTTATACGTTACACGTTACACGTTATACCTGATAGGTTATACGTTATACGTTATACGTCATACGTTATACGTTATACGTTATACGTTATACGTTATACGTCATAGGTTATACGTTATACGTTATACGTTATGCGTTATACGTTATGCGTTATACGTTATACGTTATACGTTATGCGTTATACGTTGTACGATATTCGTTATACGTTATAAGTTATTAGTTATACGTTATACGGTATACGTTATACGTTGTACGTTACATGTTATAAGTTATACGTTATACGTTATACGATATACGATATGCGTTAAACGTTATACGTTATACGTTATTCGTTATATGTTATACGTTATACATTATACGTTATACGTTATACGTTATACGTTGTACGTTGTACGTTATACGTTATACGTTATACGTTATACGTTATACGTTATACGTTATACGTTACACGTTACACGTTATACCTCATAGGTTATACGTTATACGTTATACGTTATACGTTATACGTTATACGTTATACGTTATAGGTTATACGTTATACGTTATACGTTATACGTTATACGTTATACGTTATACGTTTTACGTTATACGTTATACGTTACACATTATACGTTATACGTTATACGTTATACGTTATACGTTATACGTTATACGTTATACGTTATACGTTATACGTTATACGTTATACGTTATACGTTATACGTTATACGTTATACGTTATACGTTATACGTTACACGTTATACATTATACGTTATACGTTGTACGTTATACGTTATAAGTTGTGCGTTATACGATATACGTTATACGTTATTCGTTATACGTACTTCGTTACACGTTATACGTTATACGTTATACGTTATGCGTTTTACGATATACGATGTACGTTATACGTTATACGTTATACGTTATACGTTATACTTTATACGTTATAGGTGTTACGTTATACGTTATACGTTATACGTAATTCGTAATACGTTATACGTGATACGTTATACTTTGTACGTTATACGTTATACGTTATACGTTATACGTTATACATTATACGTTATACGTTATACATTACATGTTATGCGTTATACGTTATGCGTTATACGTTATACGTTATACGTTATACGTTATACGTTATACGTTATACGTTATACGTTATACGTTATACGTTATACGTTATACGTTATACGTTATACGTTATACGTTATACGTTATACGTTATACGTTATACGTTATACGTTATACGTTACACGTTATACGTTATACGTTGTACGTTATACGTTATGAGTTGTACGTTATACGATATACGTTATGCGTTATACATTACATATTATGCCTTATACGTTATACGATATACGTTATACGTTATACGTTATACGTTATACGTTATACGTTATACGTTATACGTTATACGTTATACGTTATACGTTATACGTTATACGTTATACGTTGTACGTTATACGTTATACGGTATACGTTATACGTTATACGTTATACGTTTTACGTTATACGTTATACGTTATACGTTATACGTTATACGTTATACGTTATACGTTATACGTTATACGTTATACGCTATACGTCATAAGTTATACGTTATACGTTATACGTTATACGTTATACGTTATACGTTATACGTTATACGTTATACGTTATACGTTATACGTTATACGTTATACGTTATACGTTATACGTTATACGTTATATGTCATAACTTATACGTCATACGTTATACGTTATACGTTATACGTTATACGTTATGCGTTATACGTTCTACGATATTCGTTATACGTTATACTTTATTAGTTATACGTTATACGTTATACGTTATACGTCATAGGTTATACGTTATACGTTATACGTTATACGTTATACGTTATACGTTATACGTTATACGTTATACGTTATACGTTATACGTTACACGTTATACGTTGTACGTTGTACGTTATACGTTACAAGTTGTACGTTATACGATATACGTTGTACGTTATTCTTTATACGTTATTCGTTACACGTTATACGTCATACGTTATACGTTATACGTTATACGTTTTACGTTATTCGTTATACGTTATACGTTATACGATATACGTTATACGTTATACGTTATACGTTATACGTTATACGTTATACGTTATACGTTATACGTTATACGTTATACGTTATACGTTATACGTTATACGTTATACGTTATACGTTATACGTTATACGTTATACGTTATACGTTATACGTTATACGTTATACGTTATACGTTATACATTATACGTTATACGTTATACGTTATACGTTATACGTTATACGTTATACGTTATACGTCATAGGTTATACGTTATACGTTATGCGGTATACGTTATACATTATACGTTATACGTTATGCGTTATACGTTCTACGATATTCGTTATACGTTATACTTTATTAGTTATACGTTATACGTTATACGTTATACGTCATAGGTTATACGTTATACGTTATACGTTATGCGTTATACGTTATGCGTTATACGTTATACGTTATACGTTATGCGTTATACGTTGTACGATATTCGTTATACGTTATACGTTATTAGTTATACGTTATACGGTATACGTTATACGTTGTACGTTACATGTTATAAGTTATACGTTATACGTTATACGATATACGATATGCGTTAAACGTTATACGTTATACGTTATTCGTTATATGTTATACGTTATACATTATACGTTATACGTTATACGTTATACGTTGTACGTTGTACGTTATACGTTATACGTTATACGTTATACGTTATACGTTATACGTTATACGTTATACGTTATACCTCATAGGTTATACATTATACGTTATACGTTATACGTTATACGTTATACGTTATACGTTTTACGTTATACGTTATACGTTATACGTTATACGTTATACGTTATACGTTATACGTTATACGTTATACGTTATACGTTATACGTTATACGTTATACATTATACGTTATACGTTATACGTTATACGTTATACGTTATACGTTATACGTTATACGTTATACGTCATAGGTTATACGTTATACGTTATGCGGTATACGTTATACATTATACGTTATACGATAAACGTTATACGTTATGCGTTATGCGTTCTTCGTTACACGTTACACGTTATTCGGTATGCGTTATACGTTATACGTTATACGTTATACGTTATACGTTATATTTTATACGTTATACGTTATACGTTATACGTTATACGTTATACGTTATACGTTACACGTTACACGTTATACGTTATACGTTATACGTTATACGTTACACGTTATACGTTATACGTTATACGTTATACGTTCTACGTTATACGTTATACGTTATATTTTATACGTTATACGTTATACGTTATACGTTATACGTTATACGTTATACGTTATACGTTATACGTTACACGTTACACGTTACACCTCATAGGTTATACGTTATACGTTATACGTTATACGTTATACGTTATACGTTATACGTTATACGTTATACGTCATAGGTTATACGTTATACGTTATACGTTATGCGTTATACGTTATGCGTTATACGTTATACGTTATACGTTATGCGTTATACGTTGTACGATATTCGTTATACGTTATACGTTATTAGTTATACGTTATACGGTATACGTTATACGTTGTACGTTACATGTTATAAGTTATACGTTATACGTTATACGATATACGTTATACGTTAAACGTTATACGTTATACGTTATTCGTTATATGTTATACGTTATACATTATACGTTATACGTTATACGTTATACGTTATACGTTATACGTTATACGTCATAGGTTATACATTATACGTTATGCGTTATACGTTATAAGTTATACGTTATACGTTATACGTTATACGTTGTACGTTATACGTTATACGTTATACATTATACGTTATACGTTATACGTTATACGTTATACGTTATACGTCATAGGTTATACGTTATACGTTATACGTTATACGTTTTACGTTATACGTTATACGTTATACGTTATACGTTATACGTTATACGTTATACGTTATACGTTATACGTTATACGTCATAAGTTATACGTTATACGTTATACGTTATACGTTATACGTTATACGTTATGCGTTATACGTTATAAGTTATACGTTATACGTTATACGTTATACGTTGTACGTTATACGTTATACGTTATACATTATACGTTATACGTTATACGTTATACGTTATACGTTATACGTCATAGGTTATACGTTATACGTTATACGTTATACGTTTTACGTTATACGTTATACGTTATACGTTATACGTTATACGTTATACGTTATACGTTATACGTTATACGTTATACGTTATACGTCATAAGTTATACGTTATACGTTATACGTTGTACGTTATACGTTATACGTTATACGTTATACGTTATACGTTATACGTCATAAGTTATATGTTATACGTTATACGTTATACGTTATACGTTATACGTTATACGTTATGCGTTATACGTTCTACGATATTCGTTATACGTTATACTTTATTAGTTATACGTTATACGTTATACGTTATACGTCATAGGTTATACGTTATACGTTATACGTTATACGTTATACGTTATACGTTATACGTTATACGTTATACGTTATACGTTATACGTTATACGTTGTACGTTGTACGTTATACGTTATAAGTTGTACGTTATACGATATACGTTGTACGTTATTCTTTATACGTTATTCGTTACACGTTATACGTCATACGTTATACGTTATACGTTTTACGTTATTCGTTATACGTTATACGTTATACGATATACGTTATACGTTATACGTTATACGTTATACGTTATACGTTATACGTTATACGTTATACGTTATACGTTATACGTTATACGTTATACGTTATACGTTGTACGTTATACGTTATACGTTATACGTTATAAGTTATACGTTATACGTTATACGTTATACGTTGTACGTTATACGTTATACGTTATACATTATACGTTACACGTTATACGTTATACGTTATACGTTATACGTCATAGGTTATACGTTATACGTTATGCGGTATACGTTATACATTATACGTTATACGATATACGTTATACGTCATAGGTTATACGGTATACGTTATACGTTATACGTTATACGTTATACGTTATACGTTATACGTTATACGTTATACGTTATACGTTATACGTTATATGTTATACGTTATACGTTATACGTTATACGTTACACGTTATACGTTATACGTTATACGTTATACGTTATACGTTATACGTTATACATTATACGTTATACGTTATACGTTATACGTTATACGTTATACGTTATACGTTATACGTCATAGGTTATACGTTATACGTTATGCGGTATACGTTATACATTATACGTTATACGATAAACGTTATACGTTATGCGTTATGCGTTCTTCGTTACACGTTATATGTTATTCGGTATGCGTTATACGTTATACGTTATACGTTATACGTTATACGTTATATTTTATACGTTATACGTTATACGTTATACGTTATACGTTATACGTTATACGTTACACGTTACACGTTATACGTTATCCGTTATACGTTATACGTTATACGTTATACGTTATACGTTATACGTTATACGTTATACGTTCTACGTTATACGTTATACGTTATACGTTATATTTTATACGTTATACGTTATACGTTATACGTTATACGTTATACGTTATACGTTACACGTTACACGTTATACCTCATAGGTTATACGTTATACGTTATACGTTATACGTTATACGTTATACGTTATACGTTATACGTTATACGTTATACGTTATACGTCATAGGTTATACGTTATACGTTATACGTTATGCGTTATACGTTGTACGTTATACGTTATACGTTATACGTTATAAGTTATACGTTATACGTTATACGTTATACGTTGTACGTTATACGTTATACGTTATACATTATACGTTATACGTTATACGTTATACGTTATACGTTATACGTCATAGGTTATACGATATACGTTATACGTTAAACGTTATACGTTATACGTTATTCGTTATATGTTATACGTTATACATTATACGTTATACGTTATACGTTATACGTTATACGTTATACGTTATACGTTATACGTCATAGGTTATACATTATACGTTATGCGTTATACGTTATACGTTATACGTTATACGTTATACGTTATACGTTATACGTTATACGTTATACGTTATACGTCATAAGTTATACGTTATACGTTATACGTTATACGTTATACGTTATACGTTATGCGTTATACGTTCTACGATATTCGTTATACGTTATACGTTATTAGTAATACGTTATACGTTATACGTTATACGTCATAGGTTATACGTTATACGTTATACGTTATACGTTATAGGTTATACGTTATACGTTATACGTTATACGTTATACGTTATACGTTATACGTTATACGTTATACGTTATACGTTATACGTCATAGGTTATACGTTATACGTTATACGTTATACGTTATACGTCATACGTTATACGTTATACGTTATACGTTATACGTTATACGTTATACGTTATACGTTATACGTTGTACGTTGTACGTTATACGTTATACGTTATACGTCATAGGTTATACGTTATACGTTATACGTTATACGTTATACGTTATACGTTATACGTTATACGTTATACGTTATACGTTATACGATATACGTTATACGTTATGCGTTATGCGTTCTTCGTTACACGTTATACGTTATTCGGTATGCGTTATACGTTATACGTTATACGTTATACGTTATATGTTATACGTTATACGTTATACGTTATACGTTATACGTTATACGTTATACGTTATACGTTATACGTTATATTTTATACGTTATACGTTGTACGTTATACGTTATAAGTTGTACGTTATACGATATACGTTATACGTTATTCTTTATACGTTATTCGTTACACGTTATACGTCATACGTTATACGTTATACGTTTTACGTTATTCGTTATACGTTATACGTTATACGATATACGTTATACGTTATACGTTATACGTTATACGTTATACGTTATACGTTATACGTTATACGTTATACGTTATACGTTACACGTTATACGTTATACGTTGTACGTTATACGTTATGAGTTGTACGTTATACGATATACGTTATACGTTATACATTACATGTTATGCGTTATACGTTATACGTTATACGTTATACGTTATACGTTATACGTTATACGTTATACGTTATACGTTATACGTTATACGTTATACGTTATACGTTATACGTTATACGTTATACGTTATACGTTATACGTTATACGTTATACGTTGTACGTTATACGTTATACGTTATACGTTATACGTTATACGTTATACGTTATACGTTATACGTTATACGTTATACGTTATACGTTATACGTTATACGTTATACGTTATACGTTATACGTTATACATTATACGTTATACGTTATACGTTATACGTTATACGTTATACGTTACGCGTTATACGTTACGCGTTATACGTTATACGTTATACGTTATACGTTATACGTTATACGTTATACGTTATACGTTATACGTTATACGTTATACGTTATACGTTGTACGTTATACGTTGTACGTTATACGTTATACGTTATACGTTATACGTTATACGTTATACGTTATACGTTATACGTTATACGTTATACGTTACACGTTATACGTTATACGTTATACGTTATACGTTATACGTTATACGTTATACGTTATACGTTATACGTCATAAGTTATACGTTACACGTTATACGTTATACGTTATACGTTATACGTTATACGTTATGCGTTATACGTTCTACGATATTCGTTATACGTTATACGTTATTAGTTATACGTTATACGTTATACGTTATTCGTTATAAGTTGTGCGTTATACGATATACGTTATACGTTATTCGTTATACGTACTTCGTTACACGTTATACGTTATACGTTATACGTTATACGTTTTACGATTTACGATGTACGTTATACGTTATACGTTATACGTTATACGTTATACGTTATACGTTATACTTTATACGTTATAGGTGTTACGTTATACGTTATACGTTATACGTTATTCGTAATACGTTATACGTGATACGTTATACTTTGTACGTTATACGTTATACGTTATACGTTACACATTATACGTTATACGTTATACATTACATGTTATGCGTTATACGATATGCGTTATACGTTATACGTTATACGTTATACGTTATACGTTATACGTTATACGCTATACGTCATAAGTTATACGTTATACGTTATACGTTATACGTTATACGTTATACGTTATACGTTATACGTTATACGTTATACGTTATACGTTATACGTTATACGTTCTACGGTATACGTTATACGTTATACGTTATATTTTATACGTTATACGTTATACGTTATACGTTATACATTATACGTTATACGTTGTACGTTATTCGTTATACGTACTTCGTTACACGTTATACGTTATACGTTATACGTTATACGTTTTACGATTTACGATGTACGTTATACGTTATAGGTTATACGTTATACGTTATACGTTATACGTTATACTTTATACGTTATAGGTGTTACGTTATACGTTATACGTTATACGTTATTCGTAATACGTTATACGTGATACGTTATACTTTGTACGTTATACGTTATACGTTATACGTTACACATTATACGTTATACGTTATACATTACATGTTATGCGTTATACGATATGCGTTATACGTTATACGTTATACGTTATACGTTATACGTTATACGTTTATACGTTAACGTTATACGTTATACGTTATACGTTATACGTTATACGTTATACGTTATACGTTATACGTTATACGTTATACGTTATACGTTATACGTTATACTTTATACGTTATATTTTATACGTTATACGTTATACGTTATACGTTATACGTTATACGTTATACGTTACACGTTACACGTTATACCTCATAGGTTATACGTTATACGTTATACGTTATACGTTATACGTTATACGTTATACGTTATACGTCATAGGTTATACGTTATACGTTATACGTTATGCGTTATACGTTATGCGTTATACGTTATACGTTATACGTTATGCGTTATACGTTGTACGATATTCGTTATACGTTATACGTTATTAGTTATACGTTATACGGTATACGTTATACGTTGTACGTTACATGTTATAAGTTATACGTTATACGTTATACGATATACGTTATACGTTAAACGTTATACGTTATACGTTATACGTTATATGTTATACGTTATACATTATACATTATACGTTATACGTTATACGTTATACGTTATACGTTATACGTTATACGTTATAACGTTATACGTTATACGTTATACGTTATACGTTATACGTTATACGTTATACGTTATACGTTATACGTTATACGTTATACGTTATACGTTATACGTTATACGTTATACGTTATACGTTATACTTTATACGTTATATTTTATACGTTATACGTTATACGTTATACGTTATACGTTATACGTTATACGTTACACGTTACACGTTATACCTCATAGGTTATACGTTATACGTTATACGTTATACGTTACGCGTTATACGTTATACGTTATACGTTATACGTTATACGTTATACGTTATACGATATACGTTATACGTTATACGTTATACGTTATACGTTATATTTTATACGTTATACGTTGTACGTTATACGTTATAAGTTGTACGTTATACGATATACGTTATACGTTATTCTTTATACGTTATTCGTTACACGTTATACGTCATACGTTATACGTTATACGTTTTACGTTATTCGTTATACGTTATACGTTATACGATATACGTTATACGTTATACGTTATACGTTATACGTTATACGTTATACGTTATACGTTATACGTTATACGTTATACGTTACACGTTATACGTTATACGTTGTACGTTATACGTTATGAGTTGTACGTTATACGATATACGTTATACGTTATACATTACATGTTATGCGTTATACGTTATACGTTATACGTTATACGTTATACGTTATACGTTATACGTTATACGTTATACGTTATACGTTATACGTTATACGTTATACGTTATACGTTATACGTTATACGTTATACGTTATACGTTATACGTTATACGTTATACGTTGTACGTTATACGTTATACGTTATACGTTATACGTTATACGTTATACGTTATACGTTATACGTTATACGTTATACGTTATACGTTATACGTTATACGTTATACGTTATACATTATACGTTATACGTTATACGTTATACGTTATACGTTATACGTTACGCGTTATACGTTACGCGTTATACGTTATACGTTATACGTTATACGTTATACGTTATACGTTATACGTTATACGTTATACGTTATACGTTATACGTTATACGTTGTACGTTATACGTTGTACGTTATACGTTATACGTTATACGTTATACGTTATACGTTATACGTTATACGTTATACGTTATACGTTATACGTTACACGTTATACGTTATACGTTATACGTTATACGTTATACGTTATACGTTATACGTTATACGTTATACGTTATACGTTATACGTCATAAGTTATACGTTACACGTTATACGTTATACGTTATACGTTATACGTTATACGTTATGCGTTATACGTTCTACGATATTCGTTATACGTTATACGTTATTAGTTATACGTTATACGTTATACGTTATTCGTTATAAGTTGTGCGTTATACGATATACGTTATACGTTATTCGTTATACGTACTTCGTTACACGTTATACGTTATACATTATACGTTATACGTTTTACGATTTACGATGTACGTTATACGTTATACGTTATACGTTATACGTTATACGTTATACGTTATACTTTATACGTTATAGGTGTTACGTTATACGTTATACGTTATACGTTATTCGTAATACGTTATACGTGATACGTTATACTTTGTACGTTATACGTTATACGTTATACGTTACACATTATACGTTATACGTTATACATTACATGTTATGCGTTATACGATATGCGTTATACGTTATACGTTATACGTTATACGTTATACGTTATACGTTATACGCTATACGTCATAAGTTATACGTTATACGTTATACGTTATACGTTATACGTTATACGTTATACGTTATACGTTATACGTTATACGTTATACGTTATACGTTCTACGGTATACGTTATACGTTATACGTTATATTTTATACGTTATACGTTATACGTTATACGTTATACATTATACGTTATACGTTGTACGTTATACGTTATAAGTTGTGCGTTATACGATATACGTTATACGTTATTCGTTATACGTACTTCGTTACACGTTATACGTTATACGTTATACGTTATACGTTTTACGATTTACGATGTACGTTATACGTTATAGGTTATACGTTATACGTTATACGTTATACGTTATACTTTATACGTTATAGGTGTTACGTTATACGTTATACGTTATACGTTATTCGTAATACGTTATACGTGATACGTTATACTTTGTACGTTATACGTTATACGTTATACGTTACACATTATACGTTATACGTTATACATTACATGTTATGCGTTATACGATATGCGTTATACGTTATACGTTATACGTTATACGTTATACGTTATACGTTTATACGTTAACGTTATACGTTATACGTTATACGTTATACGTTATACGTTATACGTTATACGTTATACGTTATACGTTATACGTTATACGTTATACGTTATACTTTATACGTTATATTTTATACGTTATACGTTATACGTTATACGTTATACGTTATACGTTATACGTTACACGTTACACGTTATACCTCATAGGTTATACGTTATACGTTATACGTTATACGTTATACGTTATACGTTATACGTTATACGTCATAGGTTATACGTTATACGTTATACGTTATGCGTTATACGTTATGCGTTATACGTTATACGTTATACGTTATGCGTTATACGTTGTACGATATTCGTTATACGTTATACGTTATTAGTTATACGTTATACGGTATACGTTATACGTTGTACGTTACATGTTATAAGTTATACGTTATACGTTATACGATATACGTTATACGTTAAACGTTATACGTTATACGTTATACGTTATATGTTATACGTTATACATTATACATTATACGTTATACGTTATACGTTATACGTTATACGTTATACGTTATACGTTATACGTTATACGTTATACGTTATACGTTATACGTTATACGTTATACGTTATACGTTATACGTTATACGTTATACGTTATACGTTATACGTTATACGTTATACGTTATACGTTATACGTTATACGTTATACGTTATACTTTATACGTTATATTTTATACGTTATACGTTATACGTTATACGTTATACGTTATACGTTATACGTTACACGTTACACGTTATACCTCATAGGTTATACGTTATACGTTATACGTTATACGTTACGCGTTATACGTTATACGTTATACGTTATACGTTATACGTTATACGTTATACGATATACGTTATACGTTATACGTTATACGTTATACGTTATACGTTGTACGTTATACGTTATACGTTATACGTTATACGTTATACGTTATACGTTATACGTTATACGTTATACGTTATACGTCAAACGTTATACGTTATACGTTATACGTTATACGTTATACGTTATACGTTATACGTTATACGTTATACGTTATACGTTATACGTTATACGTTTTACGTTATACGTTATACGTTACACGTTATACGTTATACGTTATACGTTATACGTTATACGTTATACGTTATACGTTATACGTTATACGTTATACGTTATACGTTATACGTTATACGTTATACGTTATAAGTTATACGTTATACGTTATACGTTATACGTTGTACGTTATACGTTATACGTTATACGTTATACGTTATACATTATACGTTATACGTTATACGTTATACGTTATACGTTATACGTCATAGGTTATACGTTATACGTTATGCGGTGTACGTTGTACATTATACGTTATACGATATACGTTATACGTTATACGTTATACGATATACGTTATACGTTATACGTTATACGTTATACGTTATACGTTATACGTTATACGTTATACGTTATACGTTATACGCTATACGTTACATGTTATACGTTATACATTATACGTTATACGTTATACGTTATACGTTATACGTTATACGTTATACGTTATACGTCATAGGCTATACGTTATACGATATACGTTATACGTTATACGTTATACGTTATACGTTATACGTTATACGTTATACGTCATACATTATACGTTATACGTTATACGTTATACGTTATACGTTATACGTTATACGTCATGGGTTATACGTTATACGTTATGCGGTATACGTTATACATTATACGTTATACGATATACGTTATACGTTATGCGTTGTGCGTTCTTCGTTACACGTTATACGTTATTCGGTATGCGTTATACGTTATACGTTATACGTTATACGTTATACGTTATACGTTATACGTTATACGTTATATGTTATACGTTATACGTTATACGTTATACGTTATACGTTATACGTTATACGTTATACGTTATACGTTATACGTTATACGTTATACGTTATACGTTATACGTTATACGTTATACGTTATACGTTATACGTTATACGTTATACGTTATACGTTATACGTTATACGTTATACGTTATACGTTATACGTTATACGTTATACGTTATACGTTATACGTTATACGCTATACGTTACATGTTATACGTTATACATTATACGTTATACGTTATACGTTATACGTTATACGTTATACGTTATACGTTATACGTTATACGTTATACGTTATATGTTATACGTTATACGTTATACGTTATACGTTATACGTTATACGTTATACGTTATACGTTATACGTTATACGTTATACGTTATACGTTATACGTTATACGTTATACGTAATACGTTATACGTTATACGTTATACGTTATACGTTATACGTTATACGTTATACGTTATACGTTATACGTTATACGTTATACGTTATACGTTATACGTTATACGTTATACGTTATACGTCATAGGTTATACATTATACGTTATGCGTTATACGTTATAAGTTATACGTTATACGTTATACGTTATACGTTGTACGTTATACGTTATACGTTATACATTATACGTTATACGTTATACGTTATACGTTATACGTTATACGTCATAGGTTATACGTTATACGTTATACGTTATACGTTTTACGTTATACGTTATACGTTATACGTTATACGTTATACGTTATACGTTATACGTTATACGTTATACGTTATACGTCATAAGTTATACGTTATACGTTATACGTTATACGTTATACGTTATACGTTATGCGTTATACGTTATAAGTTATACGTTATACGTTATACGTTATACGTTGTACGTTATACGTTATACGTTATACATTATACGTTATACGTTATACGTTATACGTTATACGTTATACGTCATAGGTTATACGTTATACGTTATACGTTATACGTTTTACGTTATACGTTATACGTTATACGTTATACGTTATACGTTATACGTTATACGTTATACGTTATACGTTATACGTTATACGTCATAAGTTATACGTTATACGTTATACGTTGTACGTTATACGTTATACGTTATACGTTATACGTTATACGTTATACGTCATAAGTTATACGTTATACGTTATACGTTATACGTTATACGTTATACGTTATACGTTATGCGTTATACGTTCTACGATATTCGTTATACGTTATACTTTATTAGTTATACGTTATACGTTATACGTTATACGTCATAGGTTATACGTTATACGTTATACGTTATACGTTATACGTTATACGTTATACGTTATACGTTATACGTTATACGTTGTACGTTGTACGTTATACGTTATAAGTTGTACGTTATACGATATACGTTGTACGTTATTCTTTATACGTTATTCGTTACACGTTATACGTCATACGTTATACGTTATACGTTTTACGTTATTCGTTATACGTTATACGTTATACGATATACGTTATACGTTATACGTTATACGTTATACGTTATACGTTATACGTTATACGTTATACGTTATACGTTATACGTTATACGTTATACGTTGTACGTTATACGTTATACGTTATACGTTATAAGTTATACGTTATACGTTATACGTTATACGTTGTACGTTATACGTTATACGTTATACATTATACGTTACACGTTATACGTTATACGTTATACGTTATACGTCATAGGTTATACGTTATACGTTATGCGGTATACGTTATACATTATACGTTATACGATATACGTTATACGTCATAGGTTATACGGTATACGTTATACGTTATACGTTATACGTTATACGTTATACGTTATACGTTATACGTTATACGTTATACGTTATACGTTATATGTTATACGTTATACGTTATACGTTATACGTTACACGTTATACGTTATACGTTATACGTTATACGTTATACGTTATACGTTATACATTATACGTTATACGTTATACGTTATACGTTATACGTTATACGTTATACGTTATACGTCATAGGTTATACGTTATACGTTATGCGGTATACGTTATACATTATACGTTATACGATAAACGTTATACGTTATGCGTTATGCGTTCTTCGTTACACGTTATATGTTATTCGGTATGCGTTATACGTTATACGTTATACGTTATACGTTATACGTTATATTTTATACGTTATACGTTATACGTTATACGTTATACGTTATACGTTATACGTTACACGTTACACGTTATACGTTATCCGTTATACGTTATACGTTATACGTTATACGTTATACGTTATACGTTATACGTTATACGTTCTACGTTATACGTTATACGTTATACGTTATATTTTATACGTTATACGTTATACGTTATACGTTATACGTTATACGTTATACGTTACACGTTACACGTTATACCTCATAGGTTATACGTTATACGTTATACGTTATACGTTATACGTTATACGTTATACGTTATACGTTATACGTTATACGTTATACGTCATAGGTTATACGTTATACGTTATACGTTATGCGTTATACGTTGTACGTTATACGTTATACGTTATACGTTATAAGTTATACGTTATACGTTATACGTTATACGTTGTACGTTATACGTTATACGTTATACATTATACGTTATACGTTATACGTTATACGTTATACGTTATACGTCATAGGTTATACGATATACGTTATACGTTAAACGTTATACGTTATACGTTATTCGTTATATGTTATACGTTATACATTATACGTTATACGTTATACGTTATACGTTATACGTTATACGTTATACGTTATACGTTATACGTCATAGGTTATACATTATACGTTATGCGTTATACGTTATACGTTATACGTTATACGTTATACGTTATACGTTATACGTTATACGTTATACGTTATACGTTATACGTTATACGTCATAAGTTATACGTTATACGTTATACGTTATACGTTATACGTTATACGTTATGCGTTATACGTTCTACGATATTCGTTATACGTTATACGTTATTAGTAATACGTTATACGTTATACGTTATACGTCATAGGTTATACGTTATACGTTATACGTTATACGTTATAGGTTATACGTTATACGTTATACGTTATACGTTATACGTTATACGTTATACGTTATACGTTATACGTTATACGTTATACGTCATAGGTTATACGTTATACGTTATACGTTATACGTTATACGTTATACGTTATACGTTATACGTTATACGTTATACGTTATACGTTATACGTTATACGTTATACGTTGTACGTTGTACGTTATACGTTATACGTTATACGTCATAGGTTATACGTTATACGTTATACGTTATACGTTATACGTTATACGTTATACGTTATACGTTATACGATATACGTTATACGATATACGTTATACGTTATGCGTTATGCGTTCTTCGTTACACGTTATACGTTATTCGGTATGCGTTATACGTTATACGTTATACGTTATACGTTATATGTTATACGTTATACGTTATACGTTATACGTTATACGTTATACGTTATACGTTATACGTTATACGTTATATTTTATACGTTATACGTTGTACGTTATACGTTATAAGTTGTACGTTATACGATATACGTTATACGTTATTCTTTATACGTTATTCGTTACACGTTATACGTCATACGTTATACGTTATACGTTTTACGTTATTCGTTATACGTTATACGTTATACGATATACGTTATACGTTATACGTTATACGTTATACGTTATACGTTATACGTTATACGTTATACGTTATACGTTATACGTTACACGTTATACGTTATACGTTGTACGTTATACGTTATGAGTTGTACGTTATACGATATACGTTATACGTTATACATTACATGTTATGCGTTATACGTTATACGTTATACGTTATACGTTATACGTTATACGTTATACGTTATACGTTATACGTTATACGTTATACGTTATACGTTATACGTTATACGTTATACGTTATACGTTATACGTTGTACGTTATACGTTGTACGTTATACGTTATACGTTATACGTTATACGTTATACGTTATACGTTATACGTTATACGTTATACGTTATACGTTATACGTTATACGTTATACATTATACGTTATACGTTATTCGTTATACGTTATGCGTTATACGTTATACGTTATACGTTATACGTTATACATTATACGTTATACGTTATACGTTATACGTTATACGTTATACGTTATACGTTATACGTTATACGTCATAGGTTATACATTATACGTTATGCGTTATACGTTATACGTTATACGTTATACGTTATACGTTATACGTTATACGTTATACGTTATACGTTATACGTTATACGTTATACGTTATACGTCATAAGTTATACGTTATACGTTATACGTTATACGTTATACGTTATACGTTATGCGTTATACGTTCTACGATATTCGTTATACGTTATACGTTATTAGTAATACGTTATACGTTATACGTTATACGTCATAGGTTATACGTTATACGTTATACGTTATACGTTATAGGTTATACGTTATACGTTATACGTTATACGTTATACGTTATACGTTATACGTTATACGTTATACGTTATACGTTATACGTCATAGGTTATACGTTATACGTTATACGTTATACGTTATACGTTATACGTTATACGTTATACGTTATACGTTATACGTTATACGTTATACGTTATACGTTATACGTTGTACGTTGTACGTTATACGTTATACGTTATACGTCATAGGTTATACGTTATACGTTATACGTTATACGTTATACGTTATACGTTATACGTTATACGTTATACGTTATACGTTATACGATATACGTTATACGTTATGCGTTATGCGTTCTTCGTTACACGTTATACGTTATTCGGTATGCGTTATACGTTATACGTTATACGTTATACGTTATATGTTATACGTTATACGTTATACGTTATACGTTATACGTTATACGTTATACGTTATACGTTATACGTTATATTTTATACGTTATACGTTGTACGTTATACGTTATAAGTTGTACGTTATACGATATACGTTATACGTTATTCTTTATACGTTATTCGTTACACGTTATACGTCATACGTTATACGTTATACGTTTTACGTTATTCGTTATACGTTATACGTTATACGATATACGTTATACGTTATACGTTATACGTTATACGTTATACGTTATACGTTATACGTTATACGTTATACGTTATACGTTATACGTTACACGTTATACGTTATACGTTGTACGTTATACGTTATGAGTTGTACGTTATACGATATACGTTATACGTTATACATTACATGTTATGCGTTATACGTTATACGTTATACGTTATACGTTATACGTTATACGTTATACGTTATACGTTATACGTTATACGTTATACGTTATACGTTATACGTTATACGTTATACGTTATACGTTATACGTTGTACGTTATACGTTGTACGTTATACGTTATACGTTATACGTTATACGTTATACGTTATACGTTATACGTTATACGTTATACGTTATACGTTATACGTTATACGTTATACATTATACGTTATACGTTATTCGTTATACGTTATGCGTTATACGTTATACGTTATACGTTATACGTTACGCGTTATACGTTACGCGTTATACGTTATACGTTATACGTTATACGTTATACGTTATACGTTATACGTTATACGTTATACGTTATACGTTATACGTTATACGTTGTACGTTATACGTTGTACGTTATACGTTATACGTTATACGTTATACGTTATACGTTATACGTTATACGTTATACGTTATACGTTATACGTTACACGTTATACGTTATACGTTATACGTTATACGTTATACGTTATACGTTATACGTTATACGTCATAAGTTATACGTTACACGTTATACGTTATACGTTATACGTTATACGTTATACGTTATGCGTTATACGTTCTACGATATTCGTTATACGTTATACGTTATTAGTTATACGTTATACGTTATACGTTATTCGTTATAAGTTGTGCGTTATACGATATACGTTATACGTTATTCGTTATACGTACTTCGTTACACGTTATACGTTATACGTTATACGTTATACGTTTTACGATTTACGATGTACGTTATACGTTATACGTTATACGTTATACGTTATACGTTATACGTTATACTTTATACGTTATAGGTGTTACGTTATACGTTATACGTTATACGTTATTCGTAATACGTTATACGTGATACGTTATACTTTGTACGTTATACGTTATACGTTATACGTTACACATTATACGTTATACGTTATACATTACATGTTATGCGTTATACGATATGCGTTATACGTTATACGTTATACGTTATACGTTATACGTTATACGTTATACGCTATACGTCATAAGTTATACGTTATACGTTATACGTTATACGTTATACGTTATACGTTATACGTTATACGTTATACGTTATACGTTATACGTTATACGTTCTACGGTATACGTTATACGTTATACGTTATATTTTATACGTTATACGTTATACGTTATACGTTATACATTATACGTTATACGTTGTACGTTATACGTTATAAGTTGTGCGTTATAGGATATACGTTATACGTTATTCGTTATACGTACTTCGTTACACGTTATACGTTATACGTTATACGTTATACGTTTTACGATTTACGATGTACGTTATACGTTATAGGTTATACGTTATACGTTATACGTTATACGTTATACTTTATACGTTATAGGTGTTACGTTATACGTTATACGTTATACGTTATATTTTATACGTTATACGTTGTACGTTATACGTTATAAGTTGTACGTTATACGATATACGTTATACGTTATTCTTTATACGTTATTCGTTACACGTTATACGTCATACGTTATACGTTATACGTTTTACGTTATTCGTTATACGTTATACGTTATACGATATACGTTATACGTTATACGTTATACGTTATACGTTATACGTTATACGTTATACGTTATACGTTATACGTTATACGTTACACGTTATACGTTATACGTTGTACGTTATACGTTATGAGTTGTACGTTATACGATATACGTTATACGTTATACATTACATGTTATGCGTTATACGTTATACGTTATACGTTATACGTTATACGTTATACGTTATACGTTATACGTTATACGTTATACGTTATACGTTATACGTTATACGTTATACGTTATACGTTATACGTTATACGTTGTACGTTATACGTTGTACGTTATACGTTATACGTTATACGTTATACGTTATACGTTATACGTTATACGTTATACGTTATACGTTATACGTTATACGTTATACGTTATACATTATACGTTATACGTTATTCGTTATACGTTATGCGTTATACGTTATACGTTATACGTTATACGTTATACATTATACGTTATACGTTATACGTTATACGTTATACGTTATACGTTATACGTTATACGTTATACGTCATAGGTTATACATTATACGTTATGCGTTATACGTTATACGTTATACGTTATACGTTATACGTTATACGTTATACGTTATACGTTATACGTTATACGTTATACGTTATACGTTATACGTCATAAGTTATACGTTATACGTTATACGTTATACGTTATACGTTATACGTTATGCGTTATACGTTCTACGATATTCGTTATACGTTATACGTTATTAGTAATACGTTATACGTTATACGTTATACGTCATAGGTTATACGTTATACGTTATACGTTATACGTTATAGGTTATACGTTATACGTTATACGTTATACGTTATACGTTATACGTTATACGTTATACGTTATACGTTATACGTTATACGTCATAGGTTATACGTTATACGTTATACGTTATACGTTATACGTTATACGTTATACGTTATACGTTATACGTTATACGTTATACGTTATACGTTATACGTTATACGTTGTACGTTGTACGTTATACGTTATACGTTATACGTCATAGGTTATACGTTATACGTTATACGTTATACGTTATACGTTATACGTTATACGTTATACGTTATACGTTATACGTTATACGATATACGTTATACGTTATGCGTTATGCGTTCTTCGTTACACGTTATACGTTATTCGGTATGCGTTATACGTTATACGTTATACGTTATACGTTATATGTTATACGTTATACGTTATACGTTATACGTTATACGTTATACGTTATACGTTATACGTTATACGTTATATTTTATACGTTATACGTTGTACGTTATACGTTATAAGTTGTACGTTATACGATATACGTTATACGTTATTCTTTATACGTTATTCGTTACACGTTATACGTCATACGTTATACGTTATACGTTTTACGTTATTCGTTATACGTTATACGTTATACGATATACGTTATACGTTATACGTTATACGTTATACGTTATACGTTATACGTTATACGTTATACGTTATACGTTATACGTTATACGTTACACGTTATACGTTATACGTTGTACGTTATACGTTATGAGTTGTACGTTATACGATATACGTTATACGTTATACATTACATGTTATGCGTTATACGTTATACGTTATACGTTATACGTTATACGTTATACGTTATACGTTATACGTTATACGTTATACGTTATACGTTATACGTTATACGTTATACGTTATACGTTATACGTTATACGTTGTACGTTATACGTTGTACGTTATACGTTATACGTTATACGTTATACGTTATACGTTATACGTTATACGTTATACGTTATACGTTATACGTTATACGTTATACGTTATACATTATACGTTATACGTTATTCGTTATACGTTATGCGTTATACGTTATACGTTATACGTTATACGTTACGCGTTATACGTTACGCGTTATACGTTATACGTTATACGTTATACGTTATACGTTATACGTTATACGTTATACGTTATACGTTATACGTTATACGTTATACGTTGTACGTTATACGTTGTACGTTATACGTTATACGTTATACGTTATACGTTATACGTTATACGTTATACGTTATACGTTATACGTTATACGTTACACGTTATACGTTATACGTTATACGTTATACGTTATACGTTATACGTTATACGTTATACGTCATAAGTTATACGTTACACGTTATACGTTATACGTTATACGTTATACGTTATACGTTATGCGTTATACGTTCTACGATATTCGTTATACGTTATACGTTATTAGTTATACGTTATACGTTATACGTTATTCGTTATAAGTTGTGCGTTATACGATATACGTTATACGTTATTCGTTATACGTACTTCGTTACACGTTATACGTTATACGTTATACGTTATACGTTTTACGATTTACGATGTACGTTATACGTTATACGTTATACGTTATACGTTATACGTTATACGTTATACTTTATACGTTATAGGTGTTACGTTATACGTTATACGTTATACGTTATTCGTAATACGTTATACGTGATACGTTATACTTTGTACGTTATACGTTATACGTTATACGTTACACATTATACGTTATACGTTATACATTACATGTTATGCGTTATACGATATGCGTTATACGTTATACGTTATACGTTATACGTTATACGTTATACGTTATACGCTATACGTCATAAGTTATACGTTATACGTTATACGTTATACGTTATACGTTATACGTTATACGTTATACGTTATACGTTATACGTTATACGTTATACGTTCTACGGTATACGTTATACGTTATACGTTATATTTTATACGTTATACGTTATACGTTATACGTTATACATTATACGTTATACGTTGTACGTTATACGTTATAAGTTGTGCGTTATAGGATATACGTTATACGTTATTCGTTATACGTACTTCGTTACACGTTATACGTTATACGTTATACGTTATACGTTTTACGATTTTCGATGTACGTTATACGTTATAGGTTATACGTTATACGTTATACGTTATACGTTATACTTTATACGTTATAGGTGTTACGTTATACGTTATACGTTATACGTTATTCGTAATACGTTATACGTGATACGTTATACTTTGTACGTTATACGTTATACGTTATACGTTACACATTATACGTTATACGTTATACATTACATGTTATGCGTTATACGATATGCGTTATACGTTATACGTTATACGTTATACGTTATACGTTATACGTTATACGTTTATACGTTAACGTTATACGTTATACGTTATACGTTATACGTTATACGTTATACGTTATACGTTATACGTTATACGTTATACGTTATACGTTATACGTTATACTTTATACGTTATATTTTATACGTTATACGTTATACGTTATACGTTATACGTTATACGTTATACGTTACACGTTACACGTTATACCTCATAGGTTATACGTTATACGTTATACGTTATACGTTATACGTTATACGTTATACGTTATACGTCATAGGTTATACGTTATACGTTATACGTTATGCGTTATACGTTATGCGTTATACGTTATACGTTATACGTTATGCGTTATACGTTGTACGATATTCGTTATACGTTATTCGGTATGCGTTATACGTCATACGTTATACGTTATACGTTATACGTTATACGTTATACGTTATACGTTATACGTTATACGTTATACGATATACGTTATACGTTATACGTTATACGTTATACGTTATACGTTGTACATCATACGTTATACGTTATACGTTATACGTTAAACGTTATACGTTATACGTTATACGTTATACGTTATACGTTATACGTTATACGTTATACATTATACGTTATACGTTATACGTTATACGTTATACGCTATACGTTACATGTTATACGTTATACGTAGTATGTAATGCGTCATACGTTTTACGTTATACGTTATACGGTATACGTTATACGTTGTACGTTACATGTTATACGTTATACGTTATACGTTATACGGTATATGTTATACGTTGTACGTTACATGTTATACGTTATACGTTATACGTTATACGATATACGTTATACGTTATACGTTATACGTTATACGTTATACGTTATACGTTATACGTTATACGTTATACGTTATACGCTATACGTTACATGTTATACGTTATACATTATACGTTATACGTTATACGTTATACGTTATACGTTATACGTTATACGTTATACGTTATACGTCATAGGCTATACGTTATACGATATACGTTATACGTTATACGTTATACGTTATACGTTATACGTTATACGTTATACGTTATACGTTATACATTATACGTTATACGTTATACGTTATACGTTATACGTTATACGTCATAGGTTATACGTTATACGTTATGCGGTATACGTTATACATTATACGTTATACGATATACGTTATACGTTATGCGTTGTGCGTTCTTCGTTACACGTTATACGTTATTCGGTATGCGTTATACGTTATACGTTATACGTTATACGTTATACGTTATACGTTATACGTTATACGTCATAGGTTATACGTTATACGTTATGCGGTATACGTTATACATTATACGTTATACGATAAACGTTATACGTTATGCGTTATGCGTTCTTCGTTACACGTTATACGTTATTCGGTATGCGTTATACGTTATACGTTATACGTTATACGTTATACGTTATACGTTATACGTTATACGTTATACGTTATACGTCATAGGTTATACGTTATACGTTATGCGTTATACGGTATACATTATACGTTATACGTTATACGTTATACGTTATACGTCATAGGTTATACGTTATACGTTATGCGTTATACGGTATACATTATACGTTATACGTTATACGTTATACGTTATACGTTATACGTTATACGTTATACGATATACGTTATACGTTATACGTTATACGTTATACGTTATACGTTGTACGTTATACGTTATACGTTATACGTTATACGTTATACGTTATACGTTATACGTTATACGTTATACGTTATACGTCAAACGTTATACGTTATACGTTATACGTTATACGTTATACGTTATACGTTATACGTTATACGTTATACGTTATACGTTATACGTTATACGTTATACGTTATACGTTATACGTTATACGTTATACGTTATACGTTATACGTTATACGTTATACGTTATACGTTATACGTTATACGTTATACGTTATACGTTATACGTTATACGTTATACGTTATACGTCATAGGTTATACGTTATACGTTATGCGTTATACGGTATACATTATACGTTATACGATATACGTTATACGTTATGCGTTATGCGTTCTTCGTTACACGTTATACGTTATTCGGTATGCGTTATACGTCATACGTTATACGTTATACGTTATACGTTATACGTTATACGTTATACGTTATACGTTATACGTTATACGATATACGTTATACGTTATACGTTATACGTTATACGTTATACGTTGTACATCATACGTTATACGTTATACGTTATACGTTAAACGTTATACGTTATACGTTATACGTTATACGTTATACGTTATACGTTATACGTTATACATTATACGTTATACGTTATACGTTATACGTTATACGCTATACGTTACATGTTATACGTTATACGTAGTATGTAATGCGTCATACGTTTTACGTTATACGTTATACGGTATACGTTATACGTTGTACGTTACATGTTATACGTTATACGTTATACGTTATACGGTATATGTTATACGTTGTACGTTACATGTTATACGTTATACGTTATACGTTATACGATATACGTTATACGTTATACGTTATACGTTATACGTTATACGTTATACGTTATACGTTATACGTTATACGTTATACGCTATACGTTACATGTTATACGTTATACATTATACGTTATACGTTATACGTTATACGTTATACGTTATACGTTATACGTTATACGTCATAGGCTATACGTTATACGATATACGTTATACGTTATACGTTATACGTTATACGTTATACGTTATACGTTATACGTTATACGTTATACATTATACGTTATACGTTATACGTTATACGTTATACGTTATACGTCATAGGTTATACGTTATACGTTATGCGGTATACGTTATACATTATACGTTATACGATATACGTTATACGTTATGCGTTGTGCGTTCTTTGTTACACGTTATACGTTATTCGGTATGCGTTATACGTTATACGTTATACGTTATACGTTATACGTTATACGTTATACGTTATACGTCATAGGTTATACGTTATACGTTATGCGGTATACGTTATACATTATACGTTATACGATAAACGTTATACGTTATGCGTTATGCGTTCTTCGTTACACGTTATACGTTATTCGGTATGCGTTATACGTTATACGTTATACGTTATACGTTATACGTTATACGTTATACGTTATACGTTATACGTTATACGTCATAGGTTATACGTTATACGTTATGCGTTATACGGTATACATTATACGTTATACGTTATACGTTATACGTCATAGGTTATACGTTATACGTTATGCGTTATACGGTATACATTATACGTTATACGTTATACGTTATACGTTATACGTTATACGTTATACGTTATACGTTATACGTTATACGTTATACGTTATACGTTATACATTATACGTTATACGTTATACGTTATACGTTATGCGTTGTGCGTTCTTCGTTACACGTTATACGTTATTCGGTATGCGTTATACGTTATACGTTATACGTTATACGTTATACGTTATACGTTATACGTTATACGTTATACGTTATACGTTATACGTTATACGTTATACGTTATACGTTATACGTTATACGTTATACGTTATACGTTATACGTTATACGTTATACGTTATACGTTATACGTTATACGTTATACGTTATACGTTATACGTTATACGTTATACGTTATACGTTATACGTTATACGTTATACGTTATACGTTATACGTTATACGTTATACGTCATAGGTTATACGTTATACGTTATGCGTTATACGGTATACATTATACGTTATACGATATACGTTATACGTTATGCGTTATGCGTTCTTCGTTACACGTTATACGTTATTCGGTATGCGTTATACGTCATACGTTATACGTTATACGTTATACGTTATACGTTATACGTTATACGTTATACGTTATACGTTATACGATATACGTTATACGTTATACGTTATACGTTATACGTTATACGTTGTACATCATACGTTATACGTTATACGTTATACGTTAAACGTTATACGTTATACGTTATACGTTATACGTTATACGTTATACGTTATACGTTATACATTATACGTTATACGTTATACGTTATACGTTATACGCTATACGTTACATGTTATACGTTATACGTAGTATGTAATGCGTCATACGTTTTACGTTATACGTTATACGGTATACGTTATACGTTGTACGTTACATGTTATACGTTATACGTTATACGTTATACGGTATATGTTATACGTTGTACGTTACATGTTATACGTTATACGTTATACGTTATACGATATACGTTATACGTTATACGTTATACGTTATACGTTATACGTTATACGTTATACGTTATACGTTATACGTTATACGCTATACGTTACATGTTATACGTTATATTAGGGGGACCGGAAAGTAATGTCGTTTCCCGACATTAAATTCAAATACATAAATTTTTAACGAGTTTTTATTTTAATCAATGATATAATCACCCTCATTATCAACAACCTTTTGCCATCTAGTGTGCAAATTTTCAATGCCGGATCGATAAAAATCAATTGGTTTTTGAGCAAAATATACAGAGATGGCATTTTGAATATCATCCAAATTTGCAAATCTTTTGCCACTTAGAAAGTGTTGAAGCGATCGGAATAAATGGAAATCCGATGGTGCAACATCGGGCGAGTATGGTGGGTGAGGCAGTACCTCCCACCCCAATTCATTAATTTTTGCCAAGGTTCGTCTTGCGCAGTGCGGTCTTGCATTATCGTCTTGCAGAATAACGCCTTTTCTGTTGACAATCGCTGGCCACTTTTCAATTAAAGATTTATTTACACGATCTAATTGTTCACAGTAAAGGTCTGCATTCACAGTCTGTCCAGGTTTCAGCACTTCAAAATGAACAACGCCGCGAATACTCCACCAAACACACAAAAGGGCCTTTTTGGGGTGTAAACCTGGCTTAGCAGTACTTTGTGGCGATTCATTTGGAGAGAGCCACTGCCTTTTGCGTTTTGGATTATCATAAAGAACCCACTTTTCATCTCCGGTGATCAAGCGATCAAAAAACGCTTCTGTATTGTGCCGTTGAAGCAATAAGTTGCATGTGGTGGATCGGTTAGCCTTGTTCTCTTCGGACAGATTATGCGGGACCCAAACACCTGCTCTGCTTACTTTCCCAATCTGCTGCAAATGTTCTTGGATGGTCGACCAAGGTTGGTTAAGACTGTTTGACAATTCCTCGATTGTCTGACACGGATTTGCTTCCACTTCCGCACTTAACACGTCATTGTCTAACGTTGTTGGTCTTCCTGATCGATACGAGTCGGAAAGATCAAAATTACCGGATTTGAACTTGGAAAACCACCTTTGGCATTTACGAACGTCTAATGCATTTGGATAAACATCGCAAATGTTTTTGGTAGCAACTGTTGCGTTACTACCCTTGCGAAACTCAAAAAGCATGCAATGCCGGATATGTACCTCTTCTGGTATTTGGCTGGCCATTTCACCCAAAATTGTAAAGAAAAATTTTAAATTTAATTATTTACAACTAAAC
The DNA here is from genome assembly GCF_051014685.1 of Ptiloglossa arizonensis. Taxonomy (NCBI): domain Eukaryota; kingdom Metazoa; phylum Arthropoda; class Insecta; order Hymenoptera; family Colletidae; genus Ptiloglossa; species Ptiloglossa arizonensis. The sequence goes on along the minus strand of NW_027478408.1, from coordinate 99,334 downwards.
AAGTCACTATAACCTCAGAATGTCTTTGCTACGACTTTAATGTACACAATGAGCTGACAAATGACAATCAAATAGTGACATGCGCAGAAACGACATTACTTTCCGGTCCACCTAATACATTATACGTTATACGTTATACGTTATACGTTATACGTTATACGTTATACGTTATACGTCATAGGCTATACGTTATACGATATACGTTATACGTTATACGTTATACGTTATACGTTATACGTTATACGTTATACGTTATACGTTATACATTATACGTTATACGTTATACGTTATACGTTATACGTTATACGTCATAGGTTATACGTTATACGTTATGCGGTATACGTTATACATTATACGTTATACGATATACGTTATACGTTATGCGTTGTGCGTTCTTCGTTACACGTTATACGTTATTCGGTATGCGTTATACGTTATACGTTATACGTTATACGTTATACGTTATACGTTATACGTTATACGTCATAGGTTATACGTTATACGTTATGCGGTATACGTTATACATTATACGTTATACGATAAACGTTATACGTTATGCGTTATGCGTTCTTCGTTACACGTTATACGTTATTCGGTATGCGTTATACGTTATACGTTATACGTTATACGTTATACGTTATACGTTATACGTTATACGTTATACGTTATACGTTATACGTTATACGTTATACGTTATACGTTATACGTTATACGTTATACGTTATACGTTATACGTTATACGTTATACGTTATACTTTATACGTTATATTTTATACGTTATACGTTATACGTTATACGTTATACGTTATACGTTATACGTTACACGTTACACGTTATACCTCATAGGTTATACGTTATACGTTATACGTTATACGTTATACGTTATACGTTATACGTTATACGTCATAGGTTATACGTTATACGTTATACGTTATGCGTTATACGTTATGCGTTATACGTTATACGTTATACGTTATGCGTTATACGTTGTACGATATTCGTTATACGTTATACGTTATTAGTTATACGTTATACGGTATACGTTATATGTTGTACGTTACATGTTATAAGTTATACGTTATACGTTATACGATATACGTTATACGTTAAACGTTATACGTTATACGTTATACGTTATATGTTATACGTTATACATAATACATTATACGTTATACGTTATACGTTATACGTTATACGTTATACGTTATACGTTATACGTTATACGTTATACGTTATACGTTATACGTTATACGTTATACGTTATATGTTATACGTTATACGTTATACGTTATACGTTATACGTTATACGTTATACGTTATACGTTATACGTTATACGTTATACGTTATACGTTATACGTTATACGTTATACGTTATACGTTATACGTTATACGTTATACGTTATACATTATACGTTATACGTTATACGTTATACGTTATACGTTATACGTCATAGGTTATACGTTATACGTTATGCGGTATACGTTATACATTATACGTTATACGATATACGTTATACGTTATGCGTTGTGCGTTCTTCGTTACACGTTATACGTTATTCGGTATGCGTTATACGTTATACGTTATACGTTATACGTTATACGTTATACGTTATACGTCATAGGCTATACGTTATACGATATACGTTATACGTTATACGTTATACGTTATACGTTATACGTTATACGTTATACGTTATACATTATACGTTATACGTTATACGTTATACGTTATACGTTATACGTCATAGGTTATACGTTATACGTTATGCGGTATACGTTATACATTATACGTTATACGATATACGTTATACGTTATGCGTTGTGCGTTCTTCGTTACACGTTATACGTTATTCGGTATGCGTTATACGTTATACGTTATACGTTATACGTTATACGTTATACGTTATACGTTATACGTCATAGGTTATACGTTATACGTTATGCGGTATACGTTATACATTATACGTTATACGATAAACGTTATACGTTATGCGTTATGCGTTCTTCGTTACACGTTATACGTTATTCGGTATGCGTTATACGTTATACGTTATACGTTATACGTTATACGTTATACGTTATACGTTATACGTTATACGTTATACGTTATACGTTATACGTTATACGTTATACGTTATACGTTATACGTTATACGTTATACGTTATACGTTATACGTCAAACGTTATACGTTATACGTTATACGTTATACGTTATACGTTATACGTTATACGTTATACGTTATACGTTATACGTTATACGTTTTACGTTATACGTTATACGTTACACGTTATACGTTATACGTTATACGTTATACGTTATACGTTATACGTTATACGTTATACGTTATACGTTATACCTTATACGTTATACGTTATACGTTATAAGTTATACGTTATACGTTATACGTTATACGTTGTACGTTATACGTTATACGTTATACGTTATACGTTATACATTATACGTTATACGTTATACGTTATACGTTATACGTTATACGTCATAGGTTATACGTTATACGTTATGCGGTATACGTTGTACATTATACGTTATACGATATACGTTATACGTTATACGTTATACGATATACGTTATACGTTATACGTTATACGTTATACGTTATACGTTATACGTTATACGTTATACGTTATACGTTATACGTTATACGCTATACGTTACATGTTATACGTAAACATTATACGTTATACGTTATACGTTATACGTTATACGTTATACGTTATACGTTATACGTCATAGGCTATACGTTATACGATATACGTTATACGTTATACGTTATACGTTATACGTTATACGTTATACGTTATACGTTATACGTCATACATTATACGTTATACGTTATACGTTATACGTTATACGTTATACGTTATACGTCATAGGTTATACGTTATACGTTATGCGGTATACGTTATACATTATACGTTATACGATATACGTTATACGTTATGCGTTGTGCGTTCTTCGTTACACGTTATACGTTATTCGGTATGCGTTATACGTTATACGTTATACGTTATACGTTATACGTTATACGTTATACGTTATACGTTATATGTTATACGTTATACGTTATACGTTATACGTTATACGTTATACGTTATACGTTATACGTTATACGTTATACGTTATACGTTATACGTTATACGTTATACGTTATACGTTATACGTTATACGTTATACGTTATACGTTATACGTTATACGTTATACGTTATACGTTATACGTTATACGTTATACGTTATACGTTATACGTTATACGTTATACGTTATACGTTATACGTTATACGTTATACGTTATACGTTATACGTTATACGTTATACGTTATACGTTATACGTTATACGTTATACGTCATAGGTTATACGTTATACGTTATGCGGTATACGTTATACATTATACGTTATACGATAAACGTTATACGTTATGCGTTATGCGTTCTTCGTTACACGTTATACGTTATTCGGTATGCGTTATACGTTATACGTTATACGTTATACGTTATACGTTATACGTTATACGTTATACGTTATACGTTATACGTTATACGTTATACGTTATACGTTATACGTTATACGTTATACGTTATACGTTATACGTTATGCGTTATACGTTATACGTTATACTTTATACGTTATATTTTATACGTTATACGTTATACGTTATACGTTATACGTTATACGTTATACGTTACACGTTACACGTTATACCTCATAGGTTATACGTTATACGTTATACGTTATACGTTATACGTTATACGTTATACGTTATACGTCATAGGTTATACGTTATACGTTATACGTTATGCGTTATACGTTATGCGTTATACGTTATACGTTATACGTTATGCGTTATACGTTGTACGATATTCGTTATACGTTATACGTTATTAGTTATACGTTATACGGTATACGTTATACGTTGTACGTTACATGTTATAAGTTATACGTTATACGTTATACGATATACGTTATACGTTAAACGTTATACGTTATACGTTATACGTTATATTTTATACGTTATACATTATACGTTATACGTTATACGTTATACGTTATACGTTATACGTTATACGTTATACGTTATACGTTATACGTTATACGTTATACGTTATACGTTATACGTTATACGTTATACGTTATACGTTATACGTTATACGTTATACGTTATACGTTATACGTTATACGTTATACGTTATACGTTATACTTTATACGTTATATTTTATACGTTATACGTTATACGTTATACGTTATACGTTATACGTTATACGTTATACGTTACACGTTACACGTTATACCTCATAGGTTATACGTTATACGTTATACGTTATACGTTACGCGTTATACGTTATACGTTATACGTTATACGTTATACGTTATACGTTATACGATATACGTTATACGTTATACGTTATACGTTATACGTTATACGTTGTACGGTATACGTTATACGTTATACGTTATACGTTATACGTTATACGTTATACGTTATACGTTATACGTCAAACGTTATACGTTATACGTTATACGTTATACGTTATACGTTATACGTTATACGTTATACGTTATACGTTATACGTTATACGTTTTACGTCATACGTTATACGTTACACGTTATACGTTATACGTTATACGTTATACGTTATACGTTATACGTTATACGTTATACGTTATACGTTATACGTTATACGTTATACGTTATACGTTATACGTTATACGGTATACGTTATACATTATACGTTATACGTTGTACGTTATACGTTATAAGATGTACGTTATACGTTATACGTTATACGTTATACGTTATACGTTATAAGTTATACGTTATACGTTATACGTTATACGTTGTACGTTATACGTTATACGTTATACATTATACGTTATACGTCATACGTTATACGTTATACGTTATAGGTGTTACGTTATACGTTATACGTTATACGTTATTCGTAATACGTTATACGTGATACGTTATACTTTGTACGTTATACGTTATACGTTATACGTTATACATTATACGTTATACGTTATACATTACATGTTATGCGTTATTCGGTATGCGTTATACGTTATACGTTATACGTTATACGTTATACGTTATACGTTATACGTTATACGTTATACGTTATACGTTATACGTTATACGTTATACGTCATAGGTTATACGTTATACGTTATGCGGTATACGTTATACATTATACGTTATACGATATACGTTATACGTTATGCGTTATGCGTTCTTCGTTACACGTTATACGTTATTCGGTATGCGTTATACGTTATACGTTATACGTTATACGTTATACGTTATACGTTATACGTTATACGTTATACGTTATACGTTATACGTTATACGTTATACGTTATACGTTATACGTTATACGTTATTTGTTATACCTTATATTTTATACGTTATACGTTGTACGTTATACGTTATAAGTTGTACGTAATACGATATACGTTATACGTTATTCTTTATACGTTATTCGTTACACGTTATACGTCATACGTTATACGTTATACGTTTTACGTTATTCGTTATACGTTATACGTTATACGATATACGTTATACGTTATACGTTATACGTTATACGTTATACGTTATACGTTATACGTTATACGTTATACGTTACACGTTATACGTTATACGTTGTACGTTATACGTTATGAGTTGTACGTTTTACGTTATTCGTTATACGTTATACGTTATACGATATACGTTATACGTTATACGTTATACGTTATACGTTATACGCTATACGTTATACGTTATACGTTTTACGTTATACGTTATACGTTATACGTTATACGTTATACGTTATACGTTATACGTTATACGTTATACGTTATACGTTATACGTTATACGTCATAAGTTATACGTTATACGTTATACGTTATACGTTATACGTTATACGTTATGCGTTATACGTTCTACGATATTCGTTGTACGTCATACGTTATACGTTATACGTTTTACGTTATTCGTTATACGTTATACGTTATACGATATACGTTATACGTTATACGTTATACGTTATACGTTATACGTTATACGTTATACGTTATACGTTATACGTTATACGTTATACGTTATACGTTATACGTTATACGTTATACGTTATAAGTTATACGTTATACGTCAAACGTTATACGTTATACGTTATACGTTATACGTTATACGTTATACGTTATACGTTATACGTTATACGTTATACGTTATACGTTATACGTTTTACGTTATACGTTATACGTTACACGTTATACGTTATACGTTATACGTTATACGTTATACGTTATACGTTATACGTTATACGTTATACGTTATACGTTATACGTTATACGTTATACGTTATAGGTTATACGTTATACGTTATACGTTATACGTTATACATTATACGTTATACGTTGTACGTTATACGTTATAAGATGTACGTTATACGTTATACGTTATACGTTATACGTTATACGTTATAAGTTATACGTTATACGTTATACGTTATACGTTGTACGTTATACGTTATACGTTATACATTATACGTTATACGTCATACGTTATACGTTATACGTTATAGGTGTTACGTTATACGTTATACGTTATACGTTATTCGTAATACGTTATACGTGATACGTTATACTTTGTACGTTATACGTTATACGTTATACGTTATACATTATACGTTATACGTTATACATTACATGTTATGCGTTATTCGGTATGCGTTATACGTTATACGTTATACGTTATACGTTATACGTTATACGTTATACGTTATACGTTATACGTTATACGTTATACGTCATAGGTTATACGTTATACGTTATACGTCATAAGTTATACGTTATACGTTATACGTTATACGTTATACGTCATACATTATACGTTATACGTTATACGTTATACGTTATACGTTATACGTTATACGTCATAGGTTATACGTTATACGTTATGCGGTATACGTTATACATTATACGTTATACGATATACGTTATACGTTATGCGTTGTGCGTTCTTCGTTACACGTTATACGTTATTCGGTATGCGTTATACGTTATACGTTATACGTTATACGTTATACGTTATACGTTATACGTTATACGTTATACGTTATACGTTATACGTTATACGTTATACGTTATACGTTATACGTTATACGTTATACGTTATACGTTATACGTTATACGTTATACGTTATACGTTATACGTTATACGTTATACGTTATACGTTATACGTTATACGTTATACGTTATACGTTATACGTTATACGTTATACGTTATACGTTATGCGTTATGCGTTCTTCGTTACACGTTATACGTTATTCGGTTTGCGTTATACGTTATACGTTATACGTTATACGTTATACGTTATATGTTTTACGTTATACGTTATACGTTATATTTTATACGTTATACGTTATACGTTATACGTTATACATTACATGTTATGCGTTATTCGGTATGCGTTATACGTTATACGTTATACGTTATACGTTATACGTTATACGTTATACGTTATACGTTATACGTTATACGTTATACGTCATAGGTTATACGTTATACGTTATACGTCATAAGTTATACGTTATACGTTATACGTTATACGTTATACGTCATACATTATACGTTATACGTTATACGTTATACGTTATACGTTATACGTTATACGTTATACGTCATAGGTTATACGTTATACGTTATGCGGTATACGTTATACATTATACGTTATACGATATACGTTATACGTTATGCGTTGTGCGTTCTTCGTTACACGTTATACGTTATTCGGTATGCGTTATACGTTATACGTTATACGTTATACGTTATACGTTATACGTTATACGTTATACGTTATACGTTATACGTTATACGTTATACGTTATACGTTATACGTTATACGTTATACGTTATACGTTATACGTTATACGTTATACGTTATACGTTATACGTTATACGTTATACGTTATACGTTATACGTTATACGTTATACGTTATACGTTATACGTTATACGTTATACGTTATGCGTTATGCGTTCTTCGTTACACGTTATACGTTATTCGGTTTGCGTTATACGATATACGTTATACGTTATACGTTATACGTTATACGTTATACGTTATACGTTATACGTTATACGTTATACGTTATACGTTATACGTTATACGTTATACGTTATACGTTATACGTTATACGTTATACGTTATACGTTATACGTTATACGTTATACGTTATATTTTATACGTTATACGTTATACGTTATACGTTATACGTTATACGTTATACGTTATACGTTATACGTTATACGTTATACGTTATACGTTATACGTTATACGTTATATTTTATAAGTTATACTTTATACGTTATACGTTATACGTTATACGTTACACGTTACACGTTATACCTCATAGGTTATACGTTATACGTTATACGTTACACGTTATACGTTATACGTTATACGTTATACGTCATACGTTATACGTTAAACGTTATACGTCATACGTTATACATTATGCGTTATACGTTTTACGTTATTCGTTATACATTATACGTTATACGTTATACGTTATATGTTTTACGTTATACGTTATACGTTATACGTTATACGTTATACCTTATACGTTATACGTTACACGTTAAACGTTATACGTTATACGTTATACGTTATACGTTATACGCTATACGTTACATGTTATACGTTATACGTAGTATGTGATGCGTCATACGTTTTACGTTATTCGTTATACGTTTTTCGTTACAAGTTATACGTTATACGTTATACGTTATACGTCATAGGTTATACGTTATACGTTACATGTTATACGTTATACGTTATACGTTATACGATATACGTTATACGTTATACGTTATACGTTATACGTTATACGTTATACGTTATACGCTATACGTTACATGTTATACGTTATACATTATACGTTATACGTTATACGTTATACGTTATACGTTATACGTTATACGTTATACGTTATACGTTATACGTCATAGGCTATACGTTATACGATATACGTTATACGTTATACGTTATACGTTATATGTTATACGTTATACGTTATACGTTATACATTATACGTTATACGTTATACGTTATACGTTATACGTTATACGTCATAGGTTATACGTTATACGTTATGCGGTATACGTTATACGTTGTACGTTATGCGTTATACGTTATACGTTATACATTATACGTTATACGTCATACGTTATACGTTATACGTCATAGGTGTTACGTTATACGTTATACGTTATACGTTATTCGTAATACGTTATACGTGATACGTTATACTTTGTACGTTATACGTTATACGTTATACGTTATACATTATACGTTATACGTTATACATTACATGTTATGCGTTATACGTTATACGTTATACGTTATACGTTATACGTTATTCGTTATACGTTATACGTTATACGTTATACGTTATAAGTTATACGTTATACGTTATACGTTATACGTTGTACGTTATACGTTATACGTTATACATTATACGTTATACGTTATACGTTATACGTTATACGTTATACGTTATACGTTATACGTCATAGGTTATACGTTATACGTTATGCGGTACACGTTATACATTATACGTTATACGATATACGTTATACGTTATGCGTTATGCGTTCTTCGTTACACGTTATACGTTATTCGGTATGCGTTATACGTTATACGTTATACGTTATACGTTATACGTTATACGTTATACGTTATACGTTATACGTTATACGTTATACGTTATACGTTATACGTTATACGTTATACGTTATACGTTATACGTTATACGTTATACGTTATACGTTATACGTTATACGTTATTTGTTATACGTTATATTTTATACGTTATACGTTGTACGTTATACGTTATAAGTTTTACGTTATACGATATACGTTATACGTTATTCTTTATACGTTATTCGTTACACGTTATACGTCATACGTTATACGTTATACGTTTTACGTTATTCGTTATACGTTATACGTTATACGATATACGTTATACGTTATACGTTATACGTTATACGTTATACGTTATACGTTATACGTTATACGTTATACGTTACACGTTATACGTTATACGTTGTACGTTATACGTTATACGTTATACGTTATACGTTATACGTTATACGTTATACGTTATACGTTATACGTTATACGTCATAAGTTATACGTTATACGTTATGCGTTATACGTTATACGTTATACGTTATACGTTATGCGTTATACGTTCTACGATATTCGTTGTACGTCATACGTTATACGTTATACGTTTTACGTTATTCGTTATACGTTATACGTTATACGATATACGTTATACGTTATACGTTATACGTTATACGTTATACGTTATACGTTATACGTTATACGTTATACGTTATACGTTATACGCTATACGTTATACGTTATACGTTATACGTTATAAGTTATACGTTATACGTTATACGTTATACGTTGTACGTTATACGTTATACGTTATACATTATACGTTATACGTTATACGTTATACGTTATACGTTATACGTCATAGGTTATACGTTATACGTTATGCGGTATACGTTATACATTATACGTTATACGATATACGTTATACGTTATGCGTTATGCGTTCTTCGTTACACGTTGTACGTTATTCGGTATGCGTTATACGTTATACGTTATACGTTATACGTTATACGTTATACGTTATACGTTATACGTTATACGTTATACGTTATACGTTATACGTTATACGTTATACGTTATACGTTATACGTTATACGTTATAAGTTATACGTTATACGTTATACGTTATACGTTATACGCTATACGTTATACGTTATACGTTTTACGTTATACGTTATACGTTATACGTTATACGTTATACGTTATACGTTATACGTTATACGTTATACGTTATACGTTATACGTTATACGTTATACGTTATACGTTATACGTTATACGTTATACGTTATACGTTATACGTTATACGTTATATTTTATACGTTATACGTTATACGTTATACGTTATACGTTATACGTTATACGTTATACGTTATACGTTATACGTTATACGTTATACGTTATATTTTATAAGTTATACGTTATACGTTATACATTATACGTTATACGTTATACGTTATACGTTATACGTTATACGTTATACGTTATACGTCATAGGTTATACGTTATACGTTATGCGGTATACGTTATACATTATACGTTATACGATATACGTTATACGTTATGCGATATGCGTTCTTCGTTACACGTTATACGTTATTCGGTATGCGTTATACGTTATACGTTATACGTTATACGTTATACGTTATACGTTATACGTTATACGTTATACGTTATACGTTATACGTTATACGTTATACGTTATACGTTATACGTTATACGTTATACGTTATACGTTATACGTTATACTTTATACGTTATACGTTATACGTTATACGTTATACGTTATACGTTATACGTTATACGTTATACGTTATACGTTATACGTTATACGTTATACGTTATACGTTATATTTTATAAGTTATACGTTATACGTTATACGTTATACGTTATACGTTACACGTTACACGTTATACCTCATAGGTTATACGTTATACGTTATACGTTGTACGTTATACGTTATACGTTATACATTATACGTTATACGTTATACGTTATACGTTATACGTTATACGTCATAGGTTATACGTTATACGTTATGCGGTATACGTTATACATTATACGTTATACGATATACGTTATACGTTATGCGTTATGCGTTCTTCGTTACACGTTGTACGTTATTCGGTATGCGTTATACGTTATACGTTATACGTTATACGTTATACGTTATACGTTATACGTTATACGTTATACGTTATACGTTATACGTTATACGTTATACGTTATACGTTATACGTTATACGTTATACGTTATACGTTATACGTTATAAGTTATACGTTATACGTTATACGTTATACGTTATACGCTATACGTTATACGTTATACGTTTTACGTTATACGTTATACGTTATACGTTATACGTTATACGTTATACGTTATACGTTATACGTTATACGTTATACGTTATACGTTATACGTTATACGTTATACGTTATACGTTATACGTTATACGTTATACGTTATATTTTATACGTTATACGTTATACGTTATACGTTATACGTTATACGTTATACGTTATACGTTATACGTTATACGTTATACGTTATATTTTATAAGTTATACGTTATACGTTATACATTATACGTTATACGTTATACGTTATACGTTATACGTTATACGTTATACGTTATACGTCATAGGTTATACGTTATACGTTATGCGGTATACGTTATACATTATACGTTATACGATATACGTTATACGTTATGCGATATGCGTTCTTCGTTGCACGTTATACGTTATTCGGTATGCGTTATACGTTATACGTTATACGTTATACGTTATACGTTATACGTTATACGTTATACGTTATACGTTATACGTTATACGTTATACGTTATACGTTATACGTTATACGTTATACGTTATACGTTATATTTTATACGTTATACGTTATACGCTATACGTTATACGTTACACGTTATACGTTATACGTTATACGTTATACGTTATACGTTATACGTTATACGTTATACGTTATATTTTATAAGTTATACGTTATACGTTATACGTTATACGTTATACGTTACACGTTACACGTTATACCTCATAGGTTATACGTTATACGTTATACGTTACACGTTATACGTTATACGTTATACGTTATACGTCATAGGTTATACGTTAAACGTTATACGTTATACGTTATACATTATGCGTTATACGTTTTACGTTATTCGTTATACGTTATACGTTATACGTTATACGTTATACGTTATACGTTATACGTTATACGTTATACGTTATACGTTATATTTTATACGTTATACGTTATACGTTATACGTTATACGTTATACGTTATACGTTATACGTTATACGTTATACGTTATACGTTATACGTTATACGTTATACGTTATACGTTATACGTTATGCGTTATGCGTTCTTCGTTACACGTTATACGTTATTCGGTTTGCGTTATACGTTATACGTTATACTTTATACGTTATACGTTATACGTTATACGTTATACGTTATACGTTATACGTTATACGTTATACGTTATACGTTATACGTTATACGTTATACGTTATACGTTATACGTTATACGTTATACGTTATACGTTATACGTTATACGTTATACGTTATACGTTATACGTTATACGTTATACGTTATACGTTATACGTTATACGTTATACGTTATACGTTATACGTTATACGTTATACGTTATACGTTATACGTTATACGTTATACGTTATACGTTATACGTTATACGTTATACGTTATACGTTATACGTTATACGTTATACGTTATACGTTATACGTTATACGTTATACGTTATACGTTATACGTTATACGTTATACGTTATACGTTATGCGTTATGCGTTCTTCGTTACACGTTATACGTTATTCGGTTTGCGTTATACGTTATACGTTATACTTTATACGTTATACGTTATACGTTATACGTTATACGTTATACGTTATACGTTATACGTTATACGTTATACGTTATACGTTATACGTTATACGTTATACGTTATACGTTATACGTTATATTTTATACGTTATACGTTATACGTTATACGTTATACGTTATACGTTATACGTTATACGTTATACGTTATACGTTATACGTTATACGTTATACGTTATACGTTATACGTTATACGTTATACGTTATGCGTTATGCGTTCTTCGTTACACGTTATACGTTATTCGGTTTGCGTTATACGTTATACGTTATACGTTATACGTTATACGTTATACGTTATACGTTATACGTTATACGTTATACGTTATACGTTATACGTTATACGTTATACGTTATACGTTATACGTTATACGTTATACGTTATACGTTATACGTTATACGTTATATTTTATACGTTATACGTTATACGTTATACGTTATACGTTATACGTTATACGTTATACGTTATACGTTATACGTTATACGTTATACGTTATACGTTATACGTTATACGTTATACGTTATACGTTATACGTTATATTTTATAAGTTATACGTTATACGTTATACATTATACGTTATACGTTATACGTTATACGTTATACGTTATACGTTATACGTCATAGGTTATACGTTATACGTTATGCGGTATACGTTATACATTATACGTTATACGATATACGTTACACGTTATGCGTTATGCGTTATGCGTTCTTCGTTACACTTTATACGTTATTCGGTATGCGTTATACGTTATACGTTATACGTTATACGTTATACGTTATACGTTATACGTTATACGTTATACGTTATACGTTATACGTTATACGTTATACGTTATACGTTATACGTTATACGTTATATTTTATACGTTATACGTTATACGTTATACGTTATACGTTATACGTTATACGTTATACGTTATACGTTATACGTTATACGTTATACGTTATACGTTATACGTTATACGTTATATTTTATAAGTTATACTTTATACGTTATACGTTATACGTTATACGTTACACGTTACACGTTATACCTCATAGGTTATACGTTATACGTTATACGTTACACGTTATACGTTATACGTTATACGTTATACGTCATAGGTTATACGTTAAACGTTATACGTTATACGTTATACATTATGCGTTATACGTTTTACGTTATTCGTTATACGTTATACGTTATACGTTATACGTTATATGTTTTACGTTATACGTTATACGTTATACGTTATACGTTATACCTTATACGTTATACGTTACACGTTAAACGTTATACGTTATACGTTATACGTTATACGTTATACGTTATACGCTATACGTTACATGTTATACGTTATACGTAGTATGTAATGCGTCATACGTTTTACGTTATTCGTTATACGTTTTTCGTTACAAGTTATACGTTATACGTTATACGTTATACGTCATAGGTTATACGTTATACGTTACATGTTATACGTTATACGTTATACGTTATACGATATACGTTATACGTTATACGTTATACGTTATACGTTATACGTTATACGTTATACGCTATACGTTACATGTTATACGTTATACATTATACGTTATACGTTATACGTTATACGTTATACGTTATACGTTATACGTTATACGTTATACGTTATACGTCATAGGCTATACGTTATACGATATACGTTATACGTTATACGTTATACGTTATATGTTATACGTTATACGTTATACGTTATACATTATACGTTATACGTTATACGTTATACGTTATACGTTATACGTCATAGGTTATACGTTATACGTTATGCGGTATACGTTATACGTTATACGTTATACGTTATACGTTATACGTTATACGTTATACGTTATACGTTATACGTCATAAGTTATACGTTATACGTTATACGTTATACGTTATACGTTATACGTTATGCGTTATACGTTCTACGATATTCGTTGTACGTCATACGTTATACGTTATACGTTTTACGTTATTCGTTATACGTTATACGTTATACGATATACGTTATACGTTATACGTTATACGTTATACGTTATACGTTATACGTTATACGTTATACGTTATACGTTACACGTTATACGTTATACGTTGTACGTTATACGTTATGAGTTGTACGTTTTACGTTATTCGTTATACGTTATACGTTATACGATATACGTTATACGTTATACGTTATACGTTATACGTTATACGCTATACGTTATACGTTATACGTTTTACGTTATACGTTATACGTTATACGTTATACGTTATACGTTATACATTATACGTTATACGTTATACGTTATACGTTATACGTCATAAGTTATACGTTATACGTTATACGTTATACGTTATACGTTATACGTTATGCGTTATACGTTCTACGATATTCGTTGTACGTCATACGTTATACGTTATACGTTTTACGTTATTCGTTATACGTTATACGTTATACGATATACGTTATACGTTATACGTTATACGTTATACGTTATACGTTATACGTTATAAGTTATACGTTATACGTTATACGTTATACGTTATACGTTATACGTTATACGTTATATGTTATACGTTATACGTTATACGTTATAAGTTATACGTTATACGTTATACGTTATACGTTGTACGTTATACGTTATACGTTATACATTATACGTTATACGTTATACGTTATACGTTATACGTTATACGTCATAGGTTATACGTTATACGTTATGCGGTATACGTTATACGTTATACGTTATACGTTATACGTTATACGTTATACGTTATAAGTTATACGTTATACGTTATACGTTATACGTTATACGCTATACGTTATACGTTATACGTTTTACGTTATACGTTATACGTTATACGTTATACGTTATACGTTATACGTTATACGTTATACGTTATACGTTATACGTTAAACGTTATACGTTATACGTTATACGTTATACGTTATACGTTATACGTTATACGTTATATTTTATACGTTATACGTTATACGTTATACGTTATACGTTATACGTTATACGTTATACGTTATACGTTATACGTTATACGTTATACGTTATACGTTATATTTTATAAGTTATACGTTATACGTTATACATTATACGTTATACGTTATACGTTATACGTTATACGTTATACGTTATACGTTATACGTCATAGGTTATACGTTATACGTTATGCGGTATACGTTATACATTATACGTTATACGATATACGTTATACGTTATGCGATATGCGTTCTTCGTTACACGTTATACGTTATTCGGTATGCGTTATACGTTATACGTTATACGTTATACGTTATACGTTATACGTTATACGTTATACGTTATACGTTATACGTTATACGTTATACGTTATACGTTATACGTTATACGTTATACGTTATACGTTATACGTTATACGTTATACGTTATATTTTATACGTTATACGTTATACGTTATACGTTATACGTTATACGTTATACGTTATACGTTATACGTTATACGTTATACGTTATACGTTATACGTTATACGTTATACGTTATATTTTATAAGTTATACGTTATACGTTATACGTTATACGTTATACGTTACACGTTACACGTTATACCTCATAGGTTATACGTTATACGTTATACGTTGTACGTTATACGTTATACGTTATACATTATACGTTATACGTTATACGTTATACGTTATACGTTATACGTCATAGGTTATACGTTATACGTTATGCGGTATACGTTATACATTATACGTTATACGATATACGTTATACGTTATGCGTCATGCGTTCTTCGTTACACGTTGTACGTTATTCGGTATGCGTTATACGTTATACGTTATACGTTATACGTTATACGTTATACGTTATACGTTATACGTTATACGTTATACGTTATACGTTATACGTTATACGTTATACGTTATACGTTATACGTTATACGTTATAAGTTATACGTTATACGTTATACGTTATACGTTATACGCTATACGTTATACGTTATACGTTATACGTTATACGTTATACGTTATACGTTATACGTTATACGTTATATTTTATAAGTTATACGTTATACGTTATACATTATACGTTATACGTTATACGTTATACGTTATACGTTATACGTTATACGTTATACGTCATAGGTTATACGTTATACGTTATGCGGTATACGTTATACATTATACGTTATACGATATACGTTATACGTTATGCGATATGCGTTCTTCGTTGCACGTTATACGTTATTCGGTATGCGTTATACGTTATACGTTATACGTTATACGTTATACGTTATACGTTATACGTTATACGTTATACGTTATACGTTATAGGTTATACGTTATACGTTATACGTTATACGTTATACGTTATACGTTATACGTTATACGTTATACGTTATACGTTATATTTTATACGTTATACGTTATACGCTATACGTTATACGTTACACGTTATACGTTATACGTTATACGTTATACGTTATACGTTATACGTTATACGTTATACGTTATATTTTATAAGTTATACGTTATACGTTATACGTTATACGTTATACGTTACACGTTACACGTTATACCTCATAGGTTATACGTTATACGTTATACGTTACACGTTATACGTTATACGTTATACGTTATACGTCATAGGTTATACGTTAAACGTTATACGTTATACGTTATACGTTATACATTATGCGTTATACGTTTTACGTTATTCGTTATACGTTATACGTTATACGTTATACGTTATATGTTTTACGTTATACGTTATACGTTATACGTTATACGTTATACATTATACGTTATACGTTATACGTTAAACGTTATACGTTATACGTTATACGTTATACGTTATACGCTATACGTTACATGTTATACGTTATACGTAGTATGTAATGCGTCATACGTTTTACGTTATTCGTTATACGTTTTTCGTTACAAGTTATACGTTATACGTTATACGTTATACGTCATAGGTTATACGTTATACGTTATACGTTATACGTTATACATTATGCGTTATACGTTTTACGTTATTCGTTATACGTTATACGTTATACGTTATACGTTATACGTTATACGTTATACGTTATACGTTATACGTTATACGTTATACGTTATACGTTATACGTTATACGTTGTACGTTATACGTTATAAGTTGTACGTTATACGATATACGTTATACGTTATTCGTTATACGTACTTCGTTACACGTTATACGTTATTCGGTATGCGTTATACGTTATACGTTATACGTTATACGTTATACGTTATACGCTATACGTTATACGTTATACGTTATACGTTATACGTTATACGTTATACGTCATAAGTTATACGTTATACGTTATACGTTATACGTTATACGTTATACGTTATGCGTTATACGTTCTACGATATTCGTTATACGTTATACGTCATAAGTTATACGTTATACGTTATACGTTATTAGTTATACGTTATACGTTATACGTTATACGTCATAGGGTATACGTTATACGTTATGCGTTATACGTTATACATTATACGTTATACGATATACGTTTTACGTTATGCGTTATGCGTTCTTCGTTACACGTTATACGTTATTCGGTATGCGTTATACGTTATACGTTATACGTTATACGTTATACGTTATACGTTATACGTTATACGTTATACGATACACGTTATACGTTATACGTTATACGTTATGCGTTATTCGTTATACATTATACGTTATACGATATACGTTATACGTTATGCGTTATACGTTATACGTTATACGTTATACGTTATACGCTATACGTTACATGTTATACGTTATACGCTATACGTTATACGGTATACGTTATACGTTATACGTTGTACGTTATACGTTATTCGTTATACGTTATACGTTAAACGTTATACGTTATACGTTATACGTTATACGTTATACGTTATACGTTATACGTTATACGTCATAGGTTATACGTTATACGTTATGCGTTATACGTTATACATTATACGTTATACGATATACGTTATACGTTATGCGTTATGCGTTCTTCGTTACACGTTATACGTTATACGTTATACGTTATATGTTTTACGTTATACGTTATACGTTATACGTTATACGTTATATGTTTTACGTTATACGTTATACGTTATACGTTATACGTTATACGTTATACGTTATACGTTAAACGTTATACGTTATACGTTATACGTTATACGTTATACGTTATACGCTATACGTTACATGTTATACGTTATACGCTATACGTTATACGTTATACGTTATATTTTATAAGTTATACGTTATACGGTATACGTTATACGTTATACGTTATACGTTATACGTTATACGATATACGTTATACGTTATACGTTATACGTTATACGTTATACGTTGTACGTTATACGTTATTCGTTATACGTTATACGTTAAACGTTATACGTTATACGTTATACGTTATACGTTATACGTTATACGTTATACGTTATACGTTATACGTTATACGTTATACGTTATACGCTATACGTTACATGTTATACGTTATACGTAGTATGCAATGCGTCATACGTTTTACGTTATACGTTATACGGTATACGTTATACGTTGTACGTTACATGTTATACGTTATACGTTATACGTTACACGGTATACGTTATACGTTGTACGTTACATGTTATACGTTATACGTTATACGTTATACGATATACGTTATACGTTATACGTTATACGTTATACGTTATACGTTATACGTTATACGCTATACGTTACATGTTATACGTTATACATCATACGTTATACGTTATACGTTATACGTTATACGTTATACGTTATACGTTATACGTTATACGTCATAGGTTATACGTTATACGATATGCGTTATACGTTATACGTTATACGTTATACGTTATACGTTATACGTTATACGTTATACGTTATACGTTATACGTTATACATTATACGTTATACGTTATACGTTATACGTTATACGTTATACGTCATAGGTTATACGTTATACGTTATGCGGTATACGTTATACATTATACGTTATACGATATACGTTATACGTTATGCGTTATGCGTTCTTCGTTACACGTTATACGTTATTGGGTATGCATTATACGTTATACGTTATGCGTTATACGTTATACGTTATAAGTTGTACGTTATACGATATACGTTATACGTTATTCGTTATACGTACTTCGTTACACTTTATACGTTATACGTTATACGTTATACGTTATACATTATACGTTATACGTTATACGTTATACGTTATTCGTTATACGTTATACGTCATAGGTTACACGTTATACGTTATGCGGTATACGTTATACATTATACGTTATACGATATACGTTATACGTTATGCGTTATGCGTTCTTCGTTACACGTTATACGTTATTCGGTATGCGTTATACGTTATACGTTATACGTTATACGTTATACGTTATACGTTATACCTTATACGTTATACGTTATACGTCATACGTTATACGTTACATGTTATACGTTATACGTAGTATGTAATGCGTCATACGTTTTACGTTATTCGTTATACGTTTTTCGTTACAAGTTATACGTTATACGTTATACGTTATACGTCATAGGTTATACGTTATACGTTATACGTTATACGTTATACATTATGCGTTATACGTTTTACGTTATTCGTTATACGTTATACGTTATACGTTATACGTTATACGTTATACGTTATACGTTATACGTTATACGTTGTACGTTATACGTTATACGTTATACGTTATACGTTGTACGTTATACGTTATACGTCATAAGTTATACGTTATACGTTATACGTTATACGTTATACGTTATACGTTATACGTTATACGTTATACGTTATACGTTATGCGTTATACGTTCTACGATATTCGTTATACGTTATACGTTATTAGTTATACGTTATACGTTATACGTTATACGTCATAGGGTATACGTTATACGTTATGCGTTATATGTTATACATTATACGTTATACGATATACGTTATACGATATGCGTTATGCGTTCTTCGTTACACGTTATACGTTATTCGGTATGCGTTATACGTTATACGTTATACGTTATACGTTATACGTTATACGTTATACGTTATACGTTATACGATATACGTTATACGTTATACGTTATACGTTATACGTTATACGTTGTACGTTATACGTTAAGCGTTATACGTTATACGTTAAACGTTATACGTTATACGTTACATGTTATACGTTATACATTATACGTTATACGTTATACGTTATACGTTATACGTTTTACGTTATACGTTATACGTTATGCGTTATACGTTGTACGGTATACGTTATACGTTGTACGTTATATGTTATACGTAATACGTTATACGTTATACGATATACGTTATACGTTATACGTTATACGTTATACGTTATACGTTATACGTTATACGCTATACGTTACATGTTATACGTTATACGTAGTATGTAATGCGTCATACGTTTTACGTAATACGTTATACGGTATACGTTATACGTTGTACGTTACATGTTATACGTTATACGATATACGTTATACGATATACGTTATACGTTATACGTTATACGTTATACGTTATACGTTATACGTTATACGTTATACGTTATACGCTATACGTTACATGTTATACGTTATACATTATACGTTATACGCTATACGTTATACGTTATACGTTATACGTTATACGTTATACGTTATACATTATACGTTATACGTTATACGTTATATGTTATACGTTATACGTCATAGGTTATACGTTATACGTTATGCGGTATACGTTATACGTTATACGTTATACGTTATACGTTATATGTTATGCCTTATACATTATACGTTATACGTTATACGTTATACGTTATACGTTATACGTTATACGTTATACGTTATACGTTATACGTTGTACGTTATACGTTATACGTTATACGTTGTACGTTATACGTTATACGTTATACGTTATACGTTATACGTTATACGTTATACGTTATACGTCATAGGTTATACGTTATACGTTATGCGTTATACGTTATACATTATACGTTATACGATATACGTTATACGTTATGCGTTATGCGTTCTTCATTACACGTTATACGTTATTCGGTATGCGTTATACGTTATACGTTATACGTTATACGGTATACGTTATACGTTATACGTTATACGTTATACGTTATACGATATACGTTATACGTTATACGTTATACGTTATACGTTATACGTTGTACGTTATACGTTATACGTTATACGTTATACGTTACATGTTATACGTTATACGTAGTATGTAATGCGTCATACGTTTTACGTTATACGTTATACGGTATACGTTATACGTTGTACGTTACATGTTATACGTTATACGTTATACGTTATACGATATACGTTATACGTTATACGTTATACGTTATACGTTATACGTTATACGCTATACGTTACATGTTATACGTTATACGTAGTATGTAATGCGTCATACGTTTTACGTTATACGTTATACGGTATACGTTATACGTTGTACGTTACATGTTATACGTTATACGTTATACGTTATACGATATACGTTATACGTTATACGTTATACGTTATACGTTATACGTTATACGTTATACGTTATACGTTATACGCTATACGTTACATGTTATACGTTATACATTATACGTTATACGCTATACGTTATACGTTATACGTTATACGTTATACGTTATACGTTATACATTATACGTTATACGTTATACGTTATATGTTATACGTTATACGTCATAGGTTATACGTTATACGTTATGCGGTATACGTTATACGTCATACGTTATACGTTGTACGTTATACGTTATACGTTATACGTTACACGTTATACGTTATGCGTTATACGTTATACGTTATACGTTATACGTTATACGTTATACGTTATACGTTATACGTTATACGTTATACGTGATACGTTATACGTTATACGTTATAAGTTGTACGTTATACGATATACGTTATACGTTATTCGTTATACGTACTTCGTTACACGTTATACGTTATTCGGTATGCGTTATACGTTATACGTTATACGTTATACGTTATACGTTATACGCTATACGTTATACGTTATACGTTATACGTTATACGTTATACGTTATACGTAATACGTTATACGTTATACGTTATACGTTATACGTTATACGTTATACGTTATACGTTATACGTTATACGTTATACGTTATACGTTATTCGTTATACGTTATACGTTATACGTAATATGAAATATGTCATACGTTTTACGTTATTCGTTATACGTTATACGTTATACGTTATACGTTATACGTTATACGTTATACGTTATACGTTACACGTTATACGTTACACGTTATACGTTACACGTTATACGTTACACGTTATACGTTATACGTTATACGTTATACGATATACGTTATACGTTATACGTTATACGTTATATGTTATACGTTGTACGTTATACGTTATACGTTATACGTTAAACGATATACGTTATACGTTATACGTTATACGTTATACGTTATACGTTATACGTTATACGTTATACGTTATACGCTATACGTTACATGTTATACGTTATACGTAGTATGTAATGCGTCATACGTTTTACGTTATACGTTATACGGTATACGTTATACGTTGTACGTTACATGTTATACGTTATACGTTATACGTTATACGGTATACGTTATACGTTGTACGTTACATGTTATACGTTATACGTTATACGTTATACGATATACGTTATACGTTATACGTCATACGTTATACGTTATACGTTATACGTTATACGCTATACGTTACATGTTATACGTTATACATCATATGTTGTACGTTATACGTTATACGTTATACGTTATACGTTATACGTTATACGTTATACGTTATACGTTATACGTTATACGTTATGCGTTATACGTTATACGTTATATTTTATACGTTATACGTTATACGTTATACGTTATACGTTATACGTTATACGTTATACGTTATACGTTATACGTTATACGTTATACGTTATACGTTATACGTTATATTTTATACGTTATACGTTATACGTTATACGTTATACGTTATACGTTATACGTTATACGTTATACGTTATACGTTATACGTTATGCGGTATACGTTATACGTCATACGTTATACGTTGTACGTTATACGTTATACGTTATACGTTACACGTTATACGTTACGCGTTATACGTTATACGTTATACGTTATACGTTATACGTTATACGTTATACGTTATACGTTATACGTTATGCGTTATGCGTTCTTCGTTACACGTTATACGTTATTCGGTTTGCGTTATACGTTATACGTTATACTTTATACGTTATACGTTATACGTTATACGTTATACGTTATACGTTATACGTTATACGTTATACGTTATACGTTATACGTTATACGTTATACGTTATACGTTATACGTTATACATTATATTTTATACGTTATACGTTATACGTTATACGTTATACGTTATAAGTTATACGTTATACGTTATACGTTATACGTTATACGTTATACGTTATACGTTAGACGTTATACGTTATACGTTATACGTTATGCGTTATGCGTTCTTCGTTACACGTTATACGTTATTCGGTTTGCGTTATACGTTATACGTTATACGTTATACGTTATACGTTATACGTTATACGTTATACGTTATACGTTATACGTTATACGTTATACGTTATACGTTATACGTTATACGTTATACGTTATACGTTATACGTTATACGTTATACGTTATACGTTATACGTTATATTTTATACGTTATACGTTATACGTTATACGTTATACGTTATACGTTATACGTTATACGTTATACGTTATACGTTATACGTTATACGTTATACGTTATACGTTATACGTTATACGTTATACGTTATACGTTATATTTTATAAGTTATACGTTATACGTTATACATTATACGTTATACGTTATACGTTATACGTTATACGTTATACGTTATACGTCATAGGTTATACGTTATACGTTATGCGGTATACGTTATACATTATACGTTATACGATATACGTTACACGTTATGCGTTATGCGTTATGCGTTCTTCGTTACACGTTATACGTTATTCGGTATGCGTTATACGTTATACGTTATACGTTATACGTTATACGTTATACGTTATACGTTATACGTTATACGTTATACGTTATACGTTATACGTTATACGTTATACGTTATACGTTATACGTTATATTTTATACGTTATACGTTATACGTTATACGTTATACGTTATACGTTATACGTTA
Organism: Ptiloglossa arizonensis; assembly: GCF_051014685.1. Lineage (NCBI taxonomy): Eukaryota > Metazoa > Arthropoda > Insecta > Hymenoptera > Colletidae > Ptiloglossa > Ptiloglossa arizonensis. Next base: position 73,446 of record NW_027478408.1, on the reverse strand, counting down.
TACGTTATACGTTATACGTTATACGTTATACGTTATACGTTATACGTTATACGTTATATTTTATAAGTTATACTTTATACGTTATACGTTATACGTTATACGTTACACGTTACACGTTATACCTCATAGGTTATACGTTATACGTTATACGTTACACGTTATACGTTATACGTTATACGTTATACGTCATAGGTTATACGTTAAACGTTATACGTTATACGTTATACATTATGCGTTATACGTTTTACGTTATTCGTTATACGTTATACGTTATACGTTATACGTTATATGTTTTACGTTATACGTTATACGTTATACGTTATACGTTATACCATATACGTTATACGTTACACGTTAAACGTTATACGTTATACGTTATACGTTATACGTTATACGCTATACGTTACATGTTATACGTTATACGTAGTATGTAATGCGTCATACGTTTTACGTTATTCGTTATACGTTTTTCGTTACAAGTTATACGTTATACGTTATACGTTATACGTCATAGGTTATACGTTATACGTTACATGTTATACGTTATACGTTATACGTTATACGATATACGTTATACGTTATACGTTATACGTTATACGTTATACGTTATACGTTATACGCTATACGTTACATGTTATACGTTATACATTATACGTTATACGTTATACGTTATACGTTATACGTTATACGTTATACGTTATACGTTATACGTTATACGTCATAGGCTATACGTTATACGATATACGTTATACGTTATACGTTATACGTTATATGTTATACGTTATACGTTATACGTTATACATTATACGTTATACGTTATACGTTATACGTTATACGTTATACGTCATAGGTTATACGTTATACGTTATGCGGTATACGTTATACGTTGTACGTTATACGTTATACGTTATACATTATACGTTATACGTCATACGTTATACGTTATACGTCATCGGTGTTACGTTATACGTTATACGTTATACGTTATTCGTAATACGTTATACGTGATACGTTATACTTTGTACGTTATACGTTATACGTTATACGTTATACATTATACGTTATACGTTATACATTACATGTTATGCGTTATACGTTATACGTTATACGTTATACGTTATACGTTATACGTTATTCGTTATACGTTATACGTTATACGTTATACGTTATAAGTTATACGTTATACGTTATACGTTATACGTTGTACGTTATACGTTATACGTTATACATTATACGTTATACGTTATACGTTATACGTTATACGTTATACGTTATACGTTATACGTCATAGGTTATACGTTATACGTTATGCGGTACACGTTATACATTATACGTTATACGATATACGTTATACGTTATGCGTTATGCGTTCTTCGTTACACGTTATACGTTATTCGGTATGCGTTATACGTTATACGTTATACGTTATACGTTATACGTTATACGTTATACGTTATACGTTATACGTTATACGTTATACGTTATACGTTATACGTTATACGTTATACGTTATTTGTTATACGTTATATTTTATACGTTATACGTTGTACGTTATACGTTATAAGTTGTACGTTATACGATATACGTTATACGTTATTCTTTATACGTTATTCGTTACACGTTATACGTCATACGTTATACGTTATACGTTTTACGTTATTCGTTATACGTTATACGTTATACGATATACGTTATACGTTATACGTTATACGTTATACGTTATACGTTATACGTTATACGTTATACGTTATACGTTACACGTTATACGTTATACGTTGTACGTTATACGTTATGAGTTGTACGTTTTACGTTATTCGTTATACGTCATACGTTATACGATATACGTTATACGTTATACGTTATACGTTATACGTTATACGCTATACGTTATACGTTATACGTTTTACGTTATACGTTATACGTTATACGTTATACGTTATACGTTATACGTTATACGTTATACGTTATACGTTATACGTTATACGTCATAAGTTATACGTTATACGTTATACGTTATACGTTATACGTTATACGTTATGCGTTATACGTTCTACGATATTCGTTGTACGTCATACGTTATACGTTATACGTTTTACGTTATTCGTTATACGTTATACGTTATACGATATACGTTATACGTTATACGTTATACGTTATACGTTATACGTTATACGTTATACGTTATACGTTATACGTTATACGTTATACGTTATATGTTATACGTTATACGTTATACGTTATAAGTTATACGTTATACGTTATACGTTATACGTTATACGTTACACGTTATACGTTATACGTTATATTTTATACGTTATACGTTATACGTTATACGTTATACGTTATACGTTATACGTTATACGTTATACGTTATACGTTATACGTTATACGTTATACGTTATATTTTATAAGTTATACGTTATACGTTATACATTATACGTTATACGTTATACGTTATACGTTATACGTTATACGTTATACGTTATACGTTATACGTCATAGGTTATACGTTATACGTTATGCGGTATACGTTATACATTATACGTTATACGATATACGTTATACGTTATGCGATATGCGTTCTTCGTTACACGTTATACGTTATTCGGTATGCGTTATACGTTATACGTTATACGTTATTCGTTATACGTTATACGTTATACGTTATACGTTATACATTACATGTTATGCGTTATACGTTATACGTTATACGTTATACGTTATACGTTATACGTTATTCGTTATACGTTATACGTTATACGTTATACGTTATAAGTTATACGTTATACGTTATACGTTATACGTTGTACGTTATACGTTATACGTTATACATTATACGTTATACGTTATACGTTATACGTTATACGTTATACGTTATACGTTATACGTCATACGTTATACGTTATACGTTATACGTTATACGTTATACGTTATACGTTATACGTTATACGTTATACGTTATATTTTATACGTTATACGTTATACGTTATACGTTATACGTTATACGTTATACGTTATACGTTATGCGTTATACGTTATACGTTATACGTTATACGTTATACGTTATATTTTATAAGTTATACGTTATACGTTATACGTTATACGTTATACGTTACACGTTACACGTTATACCTCATAGGTTATACGTTATACGTTATACGTTGTACGTTATACGTTATACGTTATACATTATACGTTATACGTTATACGTTATACGTTATACGTTATACGTCATAGGTTATACGTTATACGTTATGCGGTATACGTTATACATTATACGTTATACGATATACGTTATACGTTATGCGTTATGCGTTCTTCGTTACACGTTGTACGTTATTCGGTATGCGTTATACGTTATACGTTATACGTTATACGTTATACGTTATACGTTATACGTTATACGTTATACGTTATACGTTATACGTTATACGTTATACGTTATACGTTATACGTTATACGTTATACGTTATAAGTTATACGTTATACGTTATACGTTATACGTTATACGCTATACGTTATACGTTATACGTTATACGTTATACGTTATACGTTATACGTTATACGTTATATTTTATAAGTTATACGTTATACGTTATACATTATACGTTATACGTTATACGTTATACGTTATACGTTATACGTTATACGTTATACGTCATAGGTTATACGTTATACGTTATGCGGTATACGTTATACATTATACGTTATACGATATACGTTATACGTTATGCGATATGCGTTCTTCGTTGCACGTTATACGTTATTCGGTATGCGTTATACGTTATACGTTATACGTTATACGTTATACGTTATACGTTATACGTTATACGTTATACGTTATACGTTATACGTTATACGTTATACGTTATACGTTATACGTTATACGTTATACGTTATACGTTATACGTTATACGTTATACGTTATACGTTATACGTTATACGTTATATTTTATACGTTATACGTTATACGCTATACGTTATACGTTACACGTTATACGTTATACGTTATACGTTATACGTTATACGTTATACGTTATACGTTATACGTTATACGTTATATTTTATAAGTTATACGTTATACGTTATACGTTATACGTTATACGTTACACGTTACACGTTATACCTCATAGGTTATACGTTATACGTTATACGTTACACGTTATACGTTATACGTTATACGTTATACGTCATAGGTTATACGTTAAACGTTATACGTTATACGTTATACATTATGCGTTATACGTTTTACGTTATTCGTTATACGTTATACGTTATACGTTATACGTTATATGTTTTACGTTATACGTTATACGTTATACGTTATACGTTATACATTATACGTTATACGTTATACGTTAAACGTTATACGTTATACGTTATACGTTATACGTTATACGTTATACGCTATACGTTACATGTTATACGTTATACGTAGTATGTAATGCGTCATACGTTTTACGTTATTCGTTATACGTTTTTCGTTACAAGTTATACGTTATACGTTATACGTTATACGTCATAGGTTATACGTTATACGTTATACGTTATACGTTATACATTATGCGTTATACGTTTTACGTTATTCGTTATACGTTATACGTTATACGTTATACGTTATACGTTATACGTTATACGTTATACGTTATACGTTATACGTTATACGTTATACGTTATACGTTGTACGTTATACGTTATAAGTTGTACGTTATACGATATACGTTATACGTTATTCGTTATACGTACTTCGTTACACGTTATACGTTATTCGGTATGCGTTATACGTTATACGTTATACGTTATACGTTATACGTTATACGCTATACGTTATACGTTATACGTTATACGTTATACGTTATACGTTATACGTCATAAGTTATACGTTATACGTTATACGTTATACGTTATACGTTATACGTTATGCGTTATACGTTCTACGATATTCGTTATACGTTATACGTCATAAGTTATACGTTATACGTTATACGTTATTAGTTATACGTTATACGTTATACGTTATACGTCATAGGGTATACGTTATACGTTATGCGTTATACGTTATACATTATACGTTATACGATATACGTTTTACGTTATGCGTTATGCGTTCTTCGTTACACGTTATACGTTATTCGGTATGCGTTATACGTTATACGTTATACGTTATACGTTATACGTTATACGTTATACGTTATACGTTATACGATATACGTTATACGTTATACGTTATACGTTATGCGTTATACGTTATACATTATACGTTATACGATATACGTTATACGTTATGCGTTATACGTTATACGTTATACGTTATACGTTATACGCTATACGTTACATGTTATACGTTATACGCTATACGTTATACGGTATACGTTATACGTTATACGTTGTACGTTATACGTTATTCGTTATACGTTATACGTTAAACGTTATACGTTATACGTTATACGTTATACGTTATACGTTATACGTTATACGTTATACGTCATAGTTTATACGTTATACGTTATGCGTTATACGTTATACATTATACGTTATACGATATACGTTATACGTTATGCGTTATGCGTTCTTCGTTACACGTTATACGTTATACGTTATACGTTATATGTTTTACGTTATACGTTATACGTTATACGTTATACGTTATACGTTATATGTTTTACGTTATACGTTATACGTTATACGTTATACGTTATACGTTATACGTTATACGTTAAACGTTATACGTTATACGTTATACGTTATACGTTATACGTTATACGCTATACGTTACATGTTATACGTTATACGCTATACGTTATACGTTATACGTTATATTTTATAAGTTATACGTTATACGGTATACGTTATACGTTATACGTTATACGTTATACGTTATACGATATACGTTATACGTTATACGTTATACGTTATACGTTATACGTTGTACGTTATACGTTATTCGTTATACGTTATACGTTAAACGTTATACGTTATACGTTATACGTTATACGTTATACGTTATACGTTATACGTTATACGTTATACGTTATACGTTATACGTTATACGTTATACGCTATACGTTACATGTTATACGTTATACGTAGTATGCAATGCGTCATACGTTTTACGTTATACGTTATACGGTATACGTTATACGTTGTACGTTACATGTTATACGTTATACGTTATACGTTACACGGTATACGTTATACGTTGTACGTTACATGTTATACGTTATACGTTATACGTTATACGATATACGTTATACGTTATACGTTATACGTTATACGTTATACGTTATACGTTATACGCTATACGTTACATGTTATACGTTATACATCATACGTTATACGTTATACGTTATACGTTATACGTTATACGTTATACGTTATACGTTATACGTCATAGGTTATACGTTATACGATATGCGTTATACGTTATACGTTATACGTTATACGTTATACGTTATACGTTATACGTTATACGTTATACGTTATACGTTATACATTATACGTTATACGTTATACGTTATACGTTATACGTTATACGTCATAGGTTATACGTTATACGTTATGCGGTATACGTTATACATTATACGTTATACGATATACGTTATACGTTATGCGTTATGCGTTCTTCGTTACACGTTATACGTTATTGGGTATGCATTATACGTTATACGTTATGCGTTATACGTTATACGTTATAAGTTGTACGTTATACGATATACGTTATACGTTATTCGTTATACGTACTTCGTTACACTTTATACGTTATACGTTATACGTTATACGTTATACATTATACGTTATACGTTATACGTTATACGTTATTCGTTATACTTTATACGTCATAGGTTACACGTTATACGTTATGCGGTATACGTTATACATTATACGTTATACGATATACGTTATACGTTATGCGTTATGCGTTCTTCGTTACACGTTATACGTTTTCGGTATGCGTTATACGTTATACGTTATACGTTATACGTTATACGTTATACCTTATACGTTATACGTTATACGTCATACGTTATACGTTACATGTTATACGTTATACGTAGTATGTAATGCGTCATACGTTTTACGTTATTCGTTATACGTTTTTCGTTACAAGTTATACGTTATACGTTATACGTTATACGTCATAGGTTATACGTTATACGTTATACGTTATACGTTATACATTATGCGTTATACGTTTTACGTTATTCGTTATACGTTATACGTTATACGTTATACGTTATACGTTATACGTTATACGTTATACGTTATACGTTGTACGTTATACGTTATACGTTATACGTTATACGTTGTACGTTATACGTTATACGTCATAAGTTATACGTTATACGTTATACGTTATACGTTATACGTTATACGTTATACGTTATACGTTATACGTTATACGTTATACGTTATGCGTTATACGTTCTACGATATTCGTTATACGTTATACGTTATTAGTTATACGTTATACGTTATACGTTATACGTCATAGGGTATACGTTATACGTTATGCGTTATATGTTATACATTATACGTTATACGATATACGTTATACGATATGCGTTATGCGTTCTTCGTTACACGTTATACGTTATTCGGTATGCGTTATACGTTATACGTTATACGTTATACGTTATACGTTATACGTTATACGTTATACGTTATACGATATACGTTATACGTTATACGTTATACGTTATACGTTATACTTTGTACGTTATACGTTAAGCGTTATACGTTATACGTTAAACGTTATACGTTATACGTTACATGTTATACGTTATACATTATACGTTATACGTTATACGTTATACGTTATACGTTATACGTTATACGTTATACGTTATGCGTTATACGTTGTACGGTATACGTTATACGTTGTACGTTATATGTTATACGTAATACGTTATACGTTATACGATATACGTTATACGTTATACGTTATACGTTATACGTTATACGTTATACGTTATACGCTATACGTTACATGTTATACGTTATACGTAGTATGTAATGCGTCATACGTTTTACGTAATACGTTATACGGTATACGTTATACGTTGTACGTTACATGTTATACGTTATACGATATACGTTATACGATATACGTTATACGTTATACGTTATACGTTATACGTTATACGTTATACGTTATACGTTATACGTTATACGCTATACGTTACATGTTATACGTTATACATTATACGTTATACGCTATACGTTATACGTTATACGTTATACGTTATACGTTATACGTTATACATTATACGTTATACGTTATACGTTATATGTTATACGTTATACGTCATAGGTTATACGTTATACGTTATGCGGTATACGTTATACGTTATACGTTATATGTTATGCCTTATACATTATACGTTATACGTTATACGTTATACGTTATACGTTATACGTTATACGTTATACGTTATACGTTATGCGTTATAGGATATACGTTATACGTTATGCGTTATACGTTATACGTTATACATTATACGTTATACGTTATGCGTTATACGTCATACGTCATACGTTATACGTTATACGTTATACGTTATACGTTCTACGTTATACGTTATACGTTAAACGTTGTACGTTATACGTTATACGTTATACGTTATACGTTATACGTTATACGTTTTACGTTATACGTTATACGTTATACGTCATACGTTATACGTTATACGTTATACGTTATACGTTATACGTTATACGTTATACGTTATACGTTATGCGTTATACGTTATACGTTATACGTTGTACGTTATACGTTATACGTTATGCGTTATAGGATATACGTTATACGTTATGCGTTATACGTTATACGTTATACATTATACGTTATACGTTATACGTTATACGTCATACGTTATACGTTATACGTTATACGTTATACGTTATACGTTATACGTTATACGTTATACGTTATACGTTATACGTTATACGTTATACGTTATACGTTATACGTTATACGTTATACGTTATACGTTATACGTTATACGTTATACGGTGTACGTTATACGTTAAAACGTTATACGTAATACGTTATACGTTATACGTTATACGGAATACGTTATACGTTATACGTTATACGTCATACGTGATAAGTTATACTTTATACGTTATACGTTATACGATATACGTTATACGTTATACGTTATACGTTATACGTTATACGTTATGCGTTATACGTTATGCGTTATACGTTATGCGTTATACGTTATACGTTATACGTTATACGTTATACGTTATACGTTATACGTTATACGTTATACTTTGTACGTTATACGTTATACGTTATACGTTATGCGTTATAGGATATACGTTATACGTTGTACGTTATACGTTATACGTTATACGTTATACGTTATACGTTATACGTTAGACGCTATACGTTATACGTAATATGTAATACGTCATACGTTTTACGTTAATCGTTATACGTTATACGTTATACGTTATACGTTATACGTTATACGTTATACGTTATGCGTTATACGTTATACGTTATACGTTCTACGTTATACGTTATACGTTAAACGTTGTACGTTATACGTTATACGTTATATGTTATACGTTATACGTTATACGTTATGCGTTATACGTTATACGTTATACGTTATACGTTATACGTTATACGTTATACGTTATACTTTGTACGTTATTCGTTATACGTTATACGTTAAACGTTGTACGTTATACGTTATACGTTATACGTTACACGTTATACGTTATACGTTATACGTTATATAATACGTTATACGTTATACGTTATACGTTATACGTTATACGTTATACGTTATACGTTATACGTTATACGTTATACGTTATACGTTATACGTTATACTTTGTACGTTATACGTTATACGTTATACGTTATGCGTTATAGGATATACGTTATACGTTATACGTTATACGTTATACGTTATACTTTATACGTTATACGTTATACGTTATACGTTATACGTTATACGTTATACTTTATACGTTATACGTTATACGTTATATGTTATACGTTATACGTTATACGTTATACGTTATACGTTATACGTTATACGTTATACGTTATACGTTATACGTTGTACGTTGTACGTTATACGTTATACGTTATACGTTATACGTTATACGTTATACGTAATATGTAATACGTCATACGTTATACGTTATACGTTATACGTTATACGTTATACGTTATACGTTATACGTTATACGTTATACGTGATACGTTATACGTTATACGTTATACGTTATACGTTATACGTTATGCGTTATACGTTATACGTTATACGTTATACGTTATACGTTATACGTTATACGTTATACGTTATACGTTATACGTTATACGTTATACGTTATACGTTATACGTTATACGTTATACGTTATACTTTGTACGTTATACGTTATACGTTATACGTTATGCGTTATAGGATATACGTTATACGTCAGACGTTATACGTTATACGTTATATGTTATACGTTATGCGTTATACGTTATACGTTATATGTTATACGTTATACGTTATACGTTATACGTTATACGTTATACGTTATACGTTATACGTTATACGTTATACGTTATACGTTATACGTTAGACGCTATACGTTATACGTTATACGTTCTACGTTATACGTTATACGTTAGACGTTGTACGTTATACGTTATACGTTATACGTTATACGTTATACGTTATACGTTATGCGTTATAGGATATACGTTATACGTTATACGTTGTACGTTATACGTTATACGTTATACGTTATACGTTATACGTTATACGTTATACGTTATACGTTATACGTTATACGTTATACGTTATACTTTGTACGTTATACGTTATACGTTATACGTTATGCGTTATACGTTATACGTTATACGTTATACGTTATACGTTATACGTTATACGTAATATGTAATACGTCATACGTTTTACGTTAATCGTTATACGTTATACGTTATACGCTATACGTTATACGTTATACGTTATACGTTATACGTTATACGTTATACGTTATACGTTATACGTTAGACGCTATACGTTATACGTTATACGTTCTACGTTATACGTTATACGTTAAACGTTGTACGTTATACGTTATACGTTATACGTTATACGTTATACGTTATACGTTATGCGTTATAGGATATACGTTATACGTTATACGTTGTACGTTATACGTTATACGTTATGCGTTATACGTCATGCGATGTACGTTATACGTTATTCGTTATACGTTATACGTTAAACGTTGTACGTTATACGTTATACGTTATACGTTATACGTTATACGTTATACGTTATACGTTATATAATACGTTATACGTTATACGTTATACGTTATACGTTATACGTTATACGTTATACGTTGTACGTTATACGTTATACGTTATGCGTTATAGGATATACGTTATACGTTATGCGTTATACGTTATACGTTATACATTATACGTTATACGTTATACGTTATACGTCATACGTTATACGTTATACGTTATACGTTATACGTTCTACGTTATACGTTATACGTTAAACGTTGTACGTTATACGTTATACGTTATACGTTATACGTTATACGTTATACGTCTTACGTTATACGTTATACGTTATACGTCATACGTTATACGTTATACGTTATACGTTATACGTTATACGTTATACGTTATACGTTATACGGTGTACGTTATACGTTAAAACGTTATACGTAATACGTTATACGTTATACGTTATACGTTATACGGAATACGTTATACGTTATACGTTATACGTCATACGTGATAAGTTATACTTTATACGTTATACGTTATACGATATACGTTATACGTTATACGTTATACGTTGTACGTTATACGTTATACGTTATACGTTATACGTTATACGTTATACGTCATACGTTATGGGTTATACGTTATACGTTATACGTTATACGTTATACGTTATACGTTATACGTTATACGTTACAAGTTATACGTTATACGTTATACGATATACGTCATAGGTTACACGATACACGTTATACGTTACACGTAATATGTAATACGTTATACGTTTTACGTTATTCGATATACGTTATACGTTATACGTTATACGTTATACGTTACACGCTATACGTTATACGTTATACGTTATACGTTATACGTTATACGTTATACGTTATACGTTATACGATATACGTTATACGTTATACGTTATACGTTATACGTTATACGTTATAAGTTATACGTTATACGTTATACGTTATACGTCACACGTTATACGTTATACGTTACACGTTATACGTTATACGTTATACGTTATACGTTATACGTTATACGTTAAACGTTCTACGTTATACGTTATACGTTATACGTTATACGTTATACGTTATACGTTATACGTTATACGTTATACGTTCTACTTTATACGTTATACGTTACACGTTACACGTTATACGTTATACGTTAAACGTTATACGTCATAGCTTACACGATACACGTTATACGTCATACGTTATACGTTACACGTTATACGTCACACGTTATACGTTATACGTTACACGTTATACGTTATACGTTATACGTTATACGTTAAAAGTTATACGTTATACGTTAAACGTTCTACGTTATACGTTACACGTTATACGTTATACGTTACACGTTATACGTTATACGTTATACGTTATACGTTATACGTTAAACGTTCTACGTTATACGTTATACGTTATACGTTATACGTTATACGTTATACGTTATACGTTATACGTTATACGTTATACGTTATACGTTATACGTTATACGTTATACGTTATACGTTATACGTTATACGTTATACGTTATACGTTATACGTTATACGTTATACGTTATACGTTATACGTTATACGTTATACGTTATACGTTATACGTTATACGTTATACGTTATACGTTATACGTTATACGTTATACGTTATACGTTATACGTTATACGTTATACGTTATACGTTATACGTTATACGTTATACGTTATACGTTATACGTTGTACGTTATACGTTGTACGTTGTACGTTATACGTTATACGTTATACGTTATACGTTATACGTTATACGTTATACGTAATATGTAATACGTCATACGTTATACGTTATACGTTATACGTTATACGGTATACGTTATACGTTATACGTTATACGTTATACGTGATACGTTATACGTTATACGTTATACGTTATACGTTATACGTTATGCGTTATACGTTATACGTTATACGTTATACGTTATACGTTATACGTTATACGTTATACGTTATACGTTATACGTTATACGTTATACGTTATACGTTATACGTTATACGTTATACGTTATACTTTGTACGTTATACGTTATACGTTATACGTTATGCGTTATAGGATATACGTTATACGTCAGATGTTATACGTTATACGTTATATGTTATACGTTATAAGTTATACGTTATACATTATACGTTATACGTTCTACGTTATACGTTATACGTTAAACGCTGTACGTTATACGTTATTCGTTATACGTTATACGTTATACGTTATACGTTAGACGCTATACGTTATACGTTATACGTTCTACGTTATACGTTATACGTTAGACGTTGTACGTTATACGTTATACGTTATACGTTATACGTTATACGTTATACGTTATGCGTTATAGGATATACGTTATACGTTATACGTTGTACGTTATACGTTATACGTTATACGTTATACGTTATACGTTATACGTTATACGTTATACGTTATACGTTATACGTTATACGTTATACTTTGTACGTTATACGTTATACGTTATACGTTATGCGTTATACGTTATACGTTATACGTTATACGTTATACGTTATACGTTATACGTAATATGTAATACGTCATACGTTTTACGTTAATCGTTATACGTTATACGTTATACGCTATACGTTATACGTTATACGTTATACGTTATACGTTATACGTTATACGTTATACGTTATACGTTATACGTTAGACGCTATACGTTATACGTTATACGTTCTACGTTATACGTTATACGTTAAACGTTGTACGTTATACGTTATACGTTATACGTTATACGTTATACGTTATACGTTATACGTTATGCGTTATAGGATATACGTTATACGTTATACGTTGTACGTTATACGTTATACGTTATGCGTTATACGTCATGCGATATACGTTATACGTTATTCGTTATACGTTATACGTTAAACGTTGTACGTTATACGTTATACGTTATACGTTATACGTTATACGTTATACGTTATACGTTATATAATACGTTATACGTTATACGTTATACGTTATACGTTATACGTTATACGTTATACGTTGTACGTTATACGTTATACGTTATGCGTTATAGGATATACGTTATACGTTATGCGTTATACGTTATACGTTATACATTATACGTTATACGTTATACGTTATACGTCATACGTTATACGTTATACGTTATACGTTATACGTTCTACGTTATACGTTATACGTTAAACGTTGTACGTTATACGTTATACGTTATACGTTATACGTTATACGTTATACGTTTTACGTTATACGTTATACGTTATACGTCATACGTTATACGTTATACGTTATACGTTATACGTTATACGTTATACGTTATACGTTATACGTTATGCGTTATACGTTATACGTTATACGTTGTACGTTATACGTTATACGTTATGCGTTATAGGATATACGTTATACGTTATGCGTTATACGTTATACGTTATACATTATACGTTATACGTTATACGTTATACGTCATACGTTATACGTTATACGTTATACGTTATACGTTATACGTTATACGTTATACGTTATACGTTATACGTTATACGTTATACGTTATACGTTATACGTTATACGGTGTACGTTATACGTTAAAACGTTATACGTAATACGTTATACGTTATACGTTATACGTTATACGGAATACGTTATACGTTATACGTTATACGTCATACGTGATAAGTTATACTTTATACGTTATACGTTATACGATATACGTTATACGTTATACGTTATACGTTATACGTTATACGTTATACGTTATACGTTATACGTTATACGTTATACGTCATACGTTATGGGTTATACGTTATACGTTATACGTTATACGTTATACGTTATACGTTATACGTTATACGTTACAAGTTATACGTTATACGTTATACGATATACGTCATAGGTTACACGATACACGTTATACGTTACACGTAATATGTAATACGTTATACGTTTTACGTTATTCGATATACGTTATACGTTATACGTTATACGTTATACGTTACACGCTATACGTTATACGTTATACGTTATACGTTAAACGTTGTACGTTATACGTTATACGTTATACGTTATACGTTATACGTTATACGTTTTACGTTATACGTTATACGTTATACGTCATACGTTATACGTTATACGTTATACGTTATACGTTATACGTTATACGTTATACGTTATACGTTATGCGTTATACGTTATACGTTATACGTTGTACGTTATACGTTATACGTTATGCGTTATAGGATATACGTTATACGTTATGCGTTATACGTTATACGTTATACATTATACGTTATACGTTATACGTTATACGTCATACGTTATACGTTATACGTTATACGTTATACGTTATACGTTATACGTTATACGTTATACGTTATACGTTATACGTTATACGTTATACGTTATACGTTATACGTTATACGTTATACGTCATACGTTATACGATATACGTTATACGTTATACGTTATACGTTATACGTTATACGTTATACGTTATACGTTATACGTTATACGTTATACGTCATACGTTATGGGTTATACGTTATACGTTATACGTTATACGTTATACGTTATACGTTATACGTTATACGTTACAAGTTATACGTTATACGTTATACGATATACGTCATAGGTTACACGATACACGTTATACGTTACACGTAATATGTAATACGTTATACGTTTTACGTTATTCGATATACGTTATACGTTATACGTTATACGTTATACGTTACACGCTATACGTTATACGTTATACGTTATACGTTATACGTTATACGTTATACGTTATACGTTATACGATATACGTTATACGTTATACGTTATACGTTATACGTTATACGTTATACGTTATACGTTATACGTTATACGTTTTACGTTATACGTTATACGTTATACGTTATACGTTATACGTTAAACGTTCTACGTTATACGTTATACGTTATACGTTATACGTTATACGTTTACGTTATACGTTATACGTTATACGTTATACGTTATACGTTATACGTTATACGTTATACGTTATACGTTATACGTTATACTTTGTACGTTATACGTTATACGTTATACGTTATGCGTTATACGTTATACGTTATACGTTATACGTTATACGTTATACGTTATACGTAATATGTAATACGTCATACGTTTTACGTTAATCGTTATACGTTATACGTTATACGCTATACGTTATACGTTATACGTTATACGTTATACGTTATACGTTATACGTTATACGTTATACGTTAGACGCTATACGTTATACGTTATACGTTCTACGTTATACGTTATACGTTAAACGTTGTACGTTATACGTTATACGTTATACGTTATACGTTATACGTTATACGTTATGCGTTATAGGATATACGTTATACGTTATACGTTGTACGTTATACGTTATACGTTATGCGTTATACGTCATGCGATATACGTTATACGTTATTCGTTACACGTTATACGTTAAACGTTGTACGTTATACGTTATACGTTATACGTTATACGTTATACGTTATACGTTATACGTTATATAATACGTTATACGTTATACGTTATACGTTATACGTTATACGTTATACGTTATACGTTGTACGTTATACGTTATACGTTATGCGTTATAGGATATACGTTATACGTTATGCGTTATACGTTATACGTTATACATTATACGTTATACGTTATGCGTTATACGTCATACGTCATACGTTATACGTTATACGTTATACGTTATACGTTATACGTTATACGTTATACGTTATACGTTATACGTTATACGTTATACGTTATACGTTATACGTTATACTTTGTACGTTATACGTTATACGTTATACGTTATGCGTTATACGTTATACGTTATACGTTATACGTTATACGTTATACGTTATACGTAATATGTAATACGTCATACGTTTTACGTTAATCGTTATACGTTATACGTTATACGCTATACGTTATACGTTATACGTTATACGTTATACGTTATACGTTATACGTTATACGTTATACGTTAGACGCTATACGTTATACGTTATACGTTCTACGTTATACGTTATACGTTAAACGTTGTACGTTATACGTTATACGTTATACGTTATACGTTATACGTTATACGTTATGCGTTATAGGATATACGTTATACGTTATACGTTGTACGTTATACGTTATACGTTATGCGTTATACGTCATGCGATATACGTTATACGTTATTCGTTACACGTTATACGTTAAACATTGTACGTTATACGTTATACGTTATACGTTATACGTTATACGTTATACGTTATACGTTATATAATACGTTATACGTTATACGTTATACGTTATACGTTATACGTTATACGTTATACGTTGTACGTTATACGTTATACGTTATGCGTTATAGGATATACGTTATACGTTATGCGTTATACGTTATACGTTATACATTATACGTTATACGTTATGCGTTATACGTCATACGTCATACGTTATACGTTATACGTTATACGTTATACGTTCTACGTTATACGTTATACGTTAAACGTTGTACGTTATACGTTATACGTTATACGTTATACGTTATACGTTATACGTTTTACGTTATACGTTATACGTTATACGTCATACGTTATACGTTATACGTTATACGTTATACGTTATACGTTATACGTTATACGTTATACGTTATGCGTTATACGTTATACGTTATACGTTGTACGTTATACGTTATACGTTATGCGTTATGGGATATACGTTATACGTTATGCGTTATACGTTATACGTTATACATTATACGTTATACGTTATACGTTATACGTCATACGTTATACGTTATACGTTATACGTTATACGTTATACGTTATACGTTATACGTTATACGTTATACGTTATACGTTATACGTTATACGTTATACGTTATACGTTATACGTTATACGTTATACGTTATACGTTATACGTTATACGTTATACGTTATACGTTATACGGTGTACGTTATACGTTAAAACGTTATACGTAATACGTTATACGATATACGTTATACGGAATACGTTATACGTTATACGTTATACGTCATACGTGATAAGTTATACTTTATACGTTATACGTTATACGATATACGTTATACGTTATACGTTATACGTTATACGTTATACGTTATGCGTTATACGTTATGCGTTATACGTTATGCGTTATACGTTATACGTTATACGTTATACGTTATACGTTATACGTTATACGTTATACGTTATACTTTGTACGTTATACGTTATACGTTATACGTTATGCGTTATAGGATATACGTTATACGTTGTACGTTATACGTTATACGTTATACGTTATACGTTATACGTTATACGTTAGGCGCTATACGTTATACGTAATATGTAATACGTCATACGTTTTACGTTAATCGTTATACGTTATACGTTATACGTTAAACGTTCTACGTTATACGTTACACGTTATACGTTATACGTTACACGTTATACGTTATACGTTATACGTTATACGTTATACGTTAAACGTTCTACGTTATACGTTATACGTTATACGTTATACGTTATACGTTATACGTTATACGTTATACGTTATACGTTATACGTTATACGTTATACGTTATACGTTATACGTTATACGTTATACGTTATACGTTATACGTTATACGTTATACGTTATACGTTATACGTTATACGTTATACGTTATACGTTATACGTTATACGTTATACGTTATACGTTATACGTTATACGTTATACGTTATACGTTATACGTTATACGTTATACGTTATACGTTATACGTTATACGTTATACGTTATACGTTATACGTTATACGTTATACGTTGTACGTTATACGTTGTACGTTGTACGTTATACGTTATACGTTATACGTTATACGTTATACGTTATACGTTATACGTAATATGTAATACGTCATACGTTATACGTTATACGTTATACGTTATACGGTATACGTTATACGTTATACGTTATACGTTATACGTGATACGTTATACGTTATACGTTATACGTTATACGTTATACGTTATGCGTTATACGTTATACGTTATACGTTATACGTTATACGTTATACGTTATACGTTATACGTTATACGTTATACGTTATACGTTATACGTTATACGTTATACGTTATACGTTATACGTTATACTTTGTACGTTATACGTTATACGTTATACGTTATGCGTTATAGGATATACGTTATACGTCAGACGTTATACGTTATACGTTATATGTTATACGTTATAAGTTATACGTTATACATTATACGTTATACGTTCTACGTTATACGTTATACGTTAAACGCTGTACGTTATACGTTATTCGTTATACGTTATACGTTATACGTTATACGTTAGACGCTATACGTTATACGTTATACGTTCTACGTTATACGTTATACGTTAGACGTTGTACGTTATACGTTATACGTTATACGTTATACGTTATACGTTATACGTTATGCGTTATAGGATATACGTTATACGTTATACGTTGTACGTTATACGTTATACGTTATACGTTATACGTTATACGTTATACGTTATACGTTATACGTTATACGTTATACGTTATACGTTATACTTTGTACGTTATACGTTATACGTTATACGTTATGCGTTATACGTTATACGTTATACGTTATACGTTATACGTTATACGTTATACGTAATATGTAATACGTCATACGTTTTACGTTAATCGTTATACGTTATACGTTATACGCTATACGTTATACGTTATACGTTATACGTTATACGTTATACGTTATACGTTATACGTTATACGTTATACGTTAGACGCTATACGTTATACGTTATACGTTCTACGTTATACGTTATACGTTAAACGTTGTACGTTATACGTTATACGTTATACGTTATACGTTATACGTTATACGTTATACGTTATGCGTTATAGGATATACGTTATACGTTATACGTTGTACGTTATACGTTATACGTTATGCGTTATACGTCATGCGATATACGTTATACGTTATTCGTTATACGTTATACGTTAAACGTTGTACGTTATACGTTATACGTTATACGTTATACGTTATACGTTATACGTTATACGTTATATAATACGTTATACGTTATACGTTATACGTTATACGTTATACGTTATACGTTATACGTTGTACGTTATACGTTATACGTTATGCGTTATAGGATATACGTTATACGTTATGCGTTATACGTTATACGTTATACATTATACGTTATACGTTATACGTTATACGTCATACGTTATACGTTATACGTTATACGTTATACGTTCTACGTTATACGTTATACGTTAAACGTTGTACGTTATACGTTATACGTTATACGTTATACGTTATACGTTATACGTTTTACGTTATACGTTATACGTTATACGTCATACGTTATACGTTATACGTTATACGTTATACGTTATACGTTATACGTTATACGTTATACGTTATGCGTTATACGTTATACGTTATACGTTGTACGTTATACGTTATACGTTATGCGTTATAGGATATACGTTATACGTTATGCGTTATACGTTATACGTTATACATTATACGTTATACGTTATACGTTATACGTCATACGTTATACGTTATACGTTATACGTTATACGTTATACGTTATACGTTATACGTTATACGTTATACGTTATACGTTATACGTTATACGTTATACGTTATACGGTGTACGTTATACGTTAAAACGTTATACGTAATACGTTATACGTTATACGTTATACGTTATACGGAATACGTTATACGTTATACGTTATACGTCATACGTGATAAGTTATACTTTATACGTTATACGTTATACGATATACGTTATACGTTATACGTTATACGTTATACGTTATACGTTATACGTTATACGTTATACGTTATACGTTATACGTCATACGTTATGGGTTATACGTTATACGTTATACGTTATACGTTATACGTTATACGTTATACGTTATACGTTACAAGTTATACGTTATACGTTATACGATATACGTCATAGGTTACACGATACACGTTATACGTTACACGTAATATGTAATACGTTATACGTTTTACGTTATTCGATATACGTTATACGTTATACGTTATACGTTATACGTTACACGCTATACGTTATACGTTATACGTTATACGTTAAACGTTGTACGTTATACGTTATACGTTATACGTTATACGTTATACGTTATACGTTTTACGTTATACGTTATACGTTATACGTCATACGTTATACGTTATACGTTATACGTTATACGTTATACGTTATACGTTATACGTTATACGTTATGCGTTATACGTTATACGTTATACGTTGTACGTTATACGTTATACGTTATGCGTTATAGGATATACGTTATACGTTATGCGTTATACGTTATACGTTATACATTATACGTTATACGTTATACGTTATACGTCATACGTTATACGTTATACGTTATACGTTATACGTTATACGTTATACGTTATACGTTATACGTTATACGTTATACGTTATACGTTATACGTTATACGTTATACGTTATACGTTATACGTCATACGTTATACGATATACGTTATACGTTATACGTTATACGTTATACGTTATACGTTATACGTTATACGTTATACGTTATACGTTATACGTCATACGTTATGGGTTATACGTTATACGTTATACGTTATACGTTATACGTTATACGTTATACGTTATACGTTACAAGTTATACGTTATACGTTATACGATATACGTCATAGGTTACACGATACACGTTATACGTTACACGTAATATGTAATACGTTATACGTTTTACGTTATTCGATATACGTTATACGTTATACGTTATACGTTATACGTTACACGCTATACGTTATACGTTATACGTTATACGTTATACGTTATACGTTATACGTTATACGTTATACGATATACGTTATACGTTATACGTTATACGTTATACGTTATACGTTATACGTTATACGTTATACGTTATACGTTTTACGTTATACGTTATACGTTATACGTTATACGTTATACGTTAAACGTTCTACGTTATACGTTATACGTTATACGTTATACGTTATACGTTTACGTTATACGTTATACGTTATACGTTATACGTTATACGTTATACGTTATACGTTATACGTTATACGTTATACGTTATACTTTGTACGTTATACGTTATACGTTATACGTTATGCGTTATACGTTATACGTTATACGTTATACGTTATACGTTATACGTTATACGTTATACGTAATATGTAATACGTCATACGTTTTACGTTAATCGTTATACGTTATACGTTATACGCTATACGTTATACGTTATACGTTATACGTTATACGTTATACGTTATACGTTATACGTTATACGTTAGACGCTATACGTTATACGTTATACGTTCTACGTTATACGTTATACGTTAAACGTTGTACGTTATACGTTATACGTTATACGTTATACGTTATACGTTATACGTTATGCGTTATAGGATATACGTTATACGTTATACGTTGTACGTTATACGTTATACGTTATGCGTTATACGTCATGCGATATACGTTATACGTTATTCGTTACACGTTATACGTTAAACGTTGTACGTTATACGTTATACGTTATACGTTATACGTTATACGTTATACGTTATACGTTATATAATACGTTATACGTTATACGTTATACGTTATACGTTATACGTTATACGTTATACGTTGTACGTTATACGTTATACGTTATGCGTTATAGGATATACGTTATACGTTATGCGTTATACGTTATACGTTATACATTATACGTTATACGTTATGCGTTATACGTCATACGTCATACGTTATACGTTATACGTTATACGTTATACGTTATACGTTATACGTTATACGTTATACGTTATACGTTATACGTTATACGTTATACGTTATACGTTATACTTTGTACGTTATACGTTATACGTTATACGTTATGCGTTATACGTTATACGTTATACGTTATACGTTATACGTTATACGTTATACGTAATATGTAATACGTCATACGTTTTACGTTAATCGTTATACGTTATACGTTATACGCTATACGTTATACGTTATACGTTATACGTTATACGTTATACGTTATACGTTATACGTTATACGTTAGACGCTATACGTTATACGTTATACGTTCTACGTTATACGTTATACGTTAAACGTTGTACGTTATACGTTATACGTTATACGTTATACGTTATACGTTATACGTTATGCGTTATAGGATATACGTTATACGTTATACGTTGTACGTTATACGTTATACGTTATGCGTTATACGTCATGCGATATACGTTATACGTTATTCGTTACACGTTATACGTTAAACATTGTACGTTATACGTTATACGTTATACGTTATACGTTATACGTTATACGTTATACGTTATATAATACGTTATACGTTATACGTTATACGTTATACGTTATACGTTATACGTTATACGTTGTACGTTATACGTTATACGTTATGCGTTATAGGATATACGTTATACGTTATGCGTTATACGTTATACGTTATACATTATACGTTATACGTTATGCGTTATACGTCATACGTCATACGTTATACGTTATACGTTATACGTTATACGTTCTACGTTATACGTTATACGTTAAACGTTGTACGTTATACGTTATACGTTATACGTTATACGTTATACGTTATACGTTTTACGTTATACGTTATACGTTATACGTCATACGTTATACGTTATACGTTATACGTTATACGTTATACGTTATACGTTATACGTTATACGTTATGCGTTATACGTTATACGTTATACGTTGTACGTTATACGTTATACGTTATGCGTTATGGGATATACGTTATACGTTATGCGTTATACGTTATACGTTATACATTATACGTTATACGTTATACGTTATACGTCATACGTTATACGTTATACGTTATACGTTATACGTTATACGTTATACGTTATACGTTATACGTTATACGTTATACGTTATACGTTATACGTTATACGTTATACGTTATACGTTATACGTTATACGTTATACGTTATACGTTATACGTTATACGTTATACGTTATACGGTGTACGTTATACGTTAAAACGTTATACGTAATACGTTATACGATATACGTTATACGGAATACGTTATACGTTATACGTTATACGTCATACGTGATAAGTTATACTTTATACGTTATACGTTATACGATATACGTTATACGTTATACGTTATACGTTATACGTTATACGTTATGCGTTATACGTTATGCGTTATACGTTATGCGTTATACGTTATACGTTATACGTTATACGTTATACGTTATACGTTATACGTTATACGTTATACTTTGTACGTTATACGTTATACGTTATACGTTATGCGTTATAGGATATACGTTATACGTTGTACGTTATACGTTATACGTTATACGTTATACGTTATACGTTATACGTTAGACGCTATACGTTATACGTAATATGTAATACGTCATACGTTTTACGTTAATCGTTATACGTTATACGTTATACGTTATACGTTATACGTTATACGTTATACGTTATGCGTTATACGTTATACGTTATACGTTCTACGTTATACGTTATACGTTAAACGTTGTACGTTATACGTTATACGTTATATGTTATACGTTATACGTTATACGTTATGCGTTATACGTTATACGTTATACGTTATACGTTATACGTTATACGTTATACGTTATACTTTGTACGTTATTCGTTATACGTTATACGTTAAACGTTGTACGTTATACGTTATACGTTATACGTTACACGTTATACGTTATACGTTATACGTTATATAATACGTTATACGTTATACGTTATACGTTATACGTTATACGTTATACGTTATACGTTATACGTTATACGTTATACGTTATACGTTATACGTTATACTTTGTACGTTATACGTTATACGTTATACGTTATGCGTTATAGGATATACGTTATACGTTATACGTTATACGTTATACGTTATACTTTATACGTTATACGTTATACGTTATACGTTATACGTTATACGTTATACTTTATACGTTATACGTTATACGTTATATGTTATACGTTATACGTTATACGTTATACGTTATACGTTATACGTTATACGTTATACGTTATACGTTATACGTTGTACGTTGTACGTTATACGTTATACGTTATACGTTACACGTTATACGTTATACGTAATATGTAATACGTCATACGTTATACGTTATACGTTATACGTTATACGTTATACGTTATACGTTATACGTTATACGTTATACGTGATACGTTATACGTTATACGTTATACGTTATACGTTATACGTTATGCGTTATACGTTATACGTTATACGTTATACGTTATACGTTATACGTTATACGTTATACGTTATACGTTATACGTTATACGTTATACGTTATACGTTATACGTTATACGTTATACGTTATACTTTGTACGTTATACGTTATACGTTATACGTTATGCGTTATAGGATATACGTTATACGTCAGACGTTATACGTTATACGTTATATGTTATACGTTATGCGTTATACGTTATACGTTATACGTTCTACGTTATACGTTATACGTTAAACGTTGTACGTTATACGTTATACGTTATATGTTATACGTTATACGTTATACGTTATGCGTTATACGTTATACGTTATACGTTATACGTTATACGTTATACGTTATACGTTATACGTTATACTTTGTACGTTATTCGTTATACGTTATACGTTAAACGTTGTACGTTATACGTTATACGTTATACGTTACACGTTATACGTTATACGTTATACGTTATATAATACGTTATACGTTATACGTTATACGTTATACGTTATACGTTATACGTTATACGTTATACGTTATACGTTATACGTTATACGTTATACGTTATACGTTATACTTTGTACGTTATACGTTATACGTTATACGTTATGCGTTATAGGATATACGTTATACGTTATACGTTATACGTTATACGTTATACGTCATACGTTATACGTTATACGTTATACGTTATACGTTCTACGTTATACGTTATACGTTAAACGTTGTACGTTATACGTTATACGTTATACGTTATACGTTATACGTTATACGTTTTACGTTATACGTTATACGTTATACGTCATACGTTATACGTTATACGTTATACGTTATACGTTATACGTTATACGTTATACGTTATACGTTATGCGTTATACGTTATACGTTATACGTTGTACGTTATACGTTATACGTTATGCGTTATAGGATATACGTTATACGTTATGCGTTATACGTTATACGTTATACATTATACGTTATACGTTATACGTTATACGTCATACGTTATACGTTATACGTTATACGTTATACGTTATACGTTATACGTTATACGTTATACGTTATACGTTATACGTTATACGTTATACGTTATACGTTATACGTTATACGTTATACGTTATACGTTATACGTTATACGTTATACGGTGTACGTTATACGTTAAAACGTTATACGTAATACGTTATACGTTATACGTTATACGGAATACGTTATACGTTATACGTTATACGTCATACGTGATAAGTTATACTTTATACGTTATACGTTATACGATATACGTTATACGTTATACGTTATACGTTATACGTTATACGTTATGCGTTATACGTTATGCGTTATACGTTATGCGTTATACGTTATACGTTATACGTTATACGTTATACGTTATACGTTATACGTTATACGTTATACTTTGTACGTTATACGTTATACGTTATACGTTATGCGTTATAGGATATACGTTATACGTTGTACGTTATACGTTATACGTTATACGTTATACGTTATACGTTATACGTTAGACGCTATACGTTATACGTAATATGTAATACGTCATACGTTTTACGTTAATCGTTATACGTTATACGTTATACGTTATACGTTATACGTTATACGTTATACGTTATGCGTTATACGTTATACGTTATACGTTCTACGTTATACGTTATACGTTAAACGTTGTACGTTATACGTTATACGTTATATGTTATACGTTATACGTTATACGTTATGCGTTATACGTTATACGTTATACGTTATACGTTATACGTTATACGTTATACGTTATACTTTGTACGTTATTCGTTATACGTTATACGTTAAACGTTGTACGTTATACGTTATACGTTATACGTTACACGTTATACGTTATACGTTATACGTTATATAATACGTTATACGTTATACGTTATACGTTATACGTTATACGTTATACGTTATACGTTATACGTTATACGTTATACGTTATACGTTATACGTTATACGTTATACGTTATACTTTGTACGTTATACGTTATACGTTATACGTTATGCGTTATAGGATATACGTTATACGTTATACGTTATACGTTATACGTTATACTTTATACGTTATACGTTATACGTTATACGTTATACGTTATACGTTATACTTTATACGTTATACGTTATACGTTATATGTTATACGTTATACGTTATACGTTATACGTTATACGTTATACGTTATACGTTATACGTTATACGTTATACGTTGTACGTTGTACGTTATACGTTATACGTTATACGTTATACGTTATACGTTATACGTAATATGTAATACGTCATACGTTATACGTTATACGTTATACGTTATACGTTATACGTTATACGTTATACGTTATACGTTATACGTGATACGTTATACGTTATACGTTATACGTTATACGTTATACGTTATGCGTTATACGTTATACGTTATACGTTATACGTTATACGTTATACGTTATACGTTATACGTTATACGTTATACGTTATACGTTATACGTTATACGTTATACGTTATACGTTATACGTTATACTTTGTACGTTATACGTTATACGTTATACGTTATGCGTTATAGGATATACGTTATACGTCAGACGTTATACGTTATACGTTATATGTTATACGTTATGCGTTATACGTTATACGTTATACGTTCTACGTTATACGTTATACGTTAAACGTTGTACGTTATACGTTATACGTTATATGTTATACGTTATACGTTATACGTTATGCGTTATACGTTATACGTTATACGTTATACGTTATACGTTATACGTTATACGTTATACGTTATACTTTGTACGTTATTCGTTATACGTTATACGTTAAACGTTGTACGTTATACGTTATACGTTATACGTTACACGTTATACGTTATACGTTATACGTTATATAATACGTTATACGTTATACGTTATACGTTATACGTTATACGTTATACGTTATACGTTATACTTTATACGTTATATGTTATACGTTATACGTTATACGTTATACGTTATACGTTATACGTTATACGTTATACGTTATACGTTATACGTTGTACGTTGTACGTTATACGTTATACGTTATACGTTATACGTTATACGTTATACGTTATACGTAATATGTAATACGTCATACGTTATACGTTATACGTTATACGTTATACGTTATACGTTATACGTTATACGTTATACGTTATACGTGATACGTTATACGTTATACGTTATACGTTATACGTTATACGTTATGCGTTATACGTTATACGTTATACGTTATACGTTATACGTTATACGTTATACGTTATACGTTATACGTTATACGTTATACGTTATACGTTATACGTTATACTTTGTACGTTATACGTTATACGTTATACGTTATGCGTTATAGGATATACGTTATACGTCAGACGTTATACGTTATACGTTATATGTTATACGTTATAAGTTATACGTTATACATTATACGTTATACGTTCTACGTTATACGTTATACGTTAAACGCTGTACGTTATACGTTATTCGTTATACGTTATACGTTATACGTTATACGTTAGACGCTATACGTTATACGTTATACGTTCTACGTTATACGTTATACGTTAGACGTTGTACGTTATACGTTATACGTTATACGTTATACGTTATACGTTATACGTTATGCGTTATAGGATATACGTTATACGTTATACGTTGTACGTTATACGTTATACGTTATACGTTATACGTTATACGTTATACGTTATACGTTATACGTTATACGTTATACGTTATACGTTATACGTTATACTTTGTACGTTATACGTTATACGTTATACGTTATGCGTTATACGTTATACGTTATGCGTTATAGGATATACGTTATACGTTATGCGTTATACGTTATACGTTATACATTATACGTTATACGTTATACGTTATACGTCATACGTTATACGTTATACGTTATACGTTATACGTTCTACGTTATACGTTATACGTTAAACGTTGTACGTTATACGTTATACGTTATACGTTATACGTTATACGTTATACGTTTTACGTTATACGTTATACGTTATACGTCATACGTTATACGTTATACGTTATACGTTATACGTTATACGTTATACGTTATACGTTATACGTTATGCGTTATACGTTATACGTTATACGTTGTACGTTATACGTTATACGTTATGCGTTATAGGATATACGTTATACGTTATGCGTTATACGTTATACGTTATACATTATACGTTATACGTTATACGTTATACGTCATACGTTATACGTTATACGTTATACTTTATACGTTATACGTTATACGTTATACGTTATACGTTATACGTTATACGTTATACGTTATACGTTATACGTTATACGGTGTACGTTATACGTTAAAACGTTATACGTAATACGTTATACGTTATACGTTATACGTTATACGGAATACGTTATACGTTATACGTTATACGTCATACGTGATAAGTTATACTTTATACGTTATACGTTATACGATATACGTTATACGTTATACGTTATACGTTATACGTTATACGTTATACGTTATACGTTATACGTTATACGTTATACGTCATACGTTATGGGTTATACGTTATACGTTATACGTTATACGTTATACGTTATACGTTATACGTTATACGTTACAAGTTATACGTTATACGTTATACGATATACGTCATAGGTTACACGATACACGTTATACGTTACACGTAATATGTAATACGTTATACGTTTTACGTTATTCGATATACGTTATACGTTATACGTTATACGTTATACGTTACACGCTATACGTTATACGTTATACGTTATACGTTATACGTTATACGTTATACGTTATACGTTATACGATATACGTTATACGTTATACGTTATACGTTATACGTTATACGTTATACGTTATACGTTATACGTTATACGTTTTACGTTATACGTTATACGTTATACGTTATACGTTATACGTTAAACGTTCTACGTTATACGTTATACGTTATACGTTATACGTTATACGTTATACGTTATACGTTATACGTTATACGTTATACGTTATACGTTATACGTTATACGTTATACGTTATACGTTATACGTTATACTTTGTACGTTATACGTTATACGTTATACGTTATGCGTTATACGTTATACGTTATACGTTATACGTTATACGTTATACGTTATACGTAATATGTAATACGTCATACGTTTTACGTTAATCGTTATACGTTATACGTTATACGCTATACGTTATACGTTATACGTTATACGTTATACGTTATACGTTATACGTTATACGTTATACGTTAGACGCTATACGTTATACGTTATACGTTCTACGTTATACGTTATACGTTAAACGTTGTACGTTATACGTTATACGTTATACGTTATACGTTATACGTTATACGTTATGCGTTATAGGATATACGTTATACGTTATACGTTGTACGTTATACGTTATACGTTATGCGTTATACGTCATGCGATATACGTTATACGTTATTCGTTACACGTTATACGTTAAACGTTGTACGTTATACGTTATACGTTATACGTTATACGTTATACGTTATACGTTATACGTTATATAATACGTTATACGTTATACGTTATACGTTATACGTTATACGTTATACGTTATACGTTGTACGTTATACGTTATATGTTATGCGTTATAGGATATACGTTATACGTTATGCGTTATACGTTATACGTTATACATTATACGTTATACGTTATGCGTTATACGTCATACGTCATACGTTATACGTTATACGTTATACGTTATACGTTATACGTTATACGTTATACGTTATACGTTATACGTTATACGTTATACGTTATACGTTATACGTTATACTTTGTACGTTATACGTTATACGTTATACGTTATGCGTTATACGTTATACGTTATACGTTATACGTTATACGTTATACGTTATACGTAATATGTAATACGTCATACGTTTTACGTTAATCGTTATACGTTATACGTTATACGCTATACGTTATACGTTATACGTTATACGTTATACGTTATACGTTATACGTTATACGTTATACGTTAGACGCTATACGTTATACGTTATACGTTCTACGTTATACGTTATACGTTAAACGTTGTACGTTATACGTTATACGTTATACGTTATACGTTATACGTTATACGTTATGCGTTATAGGATATACGTTATACGTTATACGTTGTACGTTATACGTTATACGTTATGCGTTATACGTCATGCGATATACGTTATACGTTATTCGTTACACGTTATACGTTAAACGTTGTACGTTATACGTTATACGTTATACGTTATACGTTATACGTTATACGTTATACGTTATATAATACGTTATACGTTATACGTTATACGTTATACGTTATACGTTATACGTTATACGTTGTACGTTATACGTTATACGTTATGCGTTATAGGATATACGTTATACGTTATGCGTTATACGTTATACGTTATACATTATACGTTATACGTTATGCGTTATACGTCATACGTCATACGTTATACGTTATACGTTATACGTTATACGTTCTACGTTATACGTTATACGTTAAACGTTGTACGTTATACGTTATACGTTATACGTTATACGTTATACGTTATACGTTTTACGTTATACGTTATACGTTATACGTCATACGTTATACGTTATACGTTATACGTTATACGTTATACGTTATACGTTATACGTTATACGTTATGCGTTATACGTTATACGTTATACGTTGTACGTTATACGTTATACGTTATGCGTTATAGGATATACGTTATACGTTATGCGTTATACGTTATACGTTATACATTATACGTTATACGTTATACGTTATACGTCATACGTTATACGTTATACGTTATACGTTATACGTTATACGTTATACGTTATACGTTATACGTTATACGTTATACGTTATACGTTATACGTTATACGTTATACGTTATACGTTATACGTTATACGTTATACGTTATACGTTATACGGTGTACGTTATACGTTAAAACGTTATACGTAATACGTTATACGTTATACGTTATACGGAATACGTTATACGTTATACGTTATACGTCATACGTGATAAGTTATACTTTATACGTTATACGTTATACGATATACGTTATACGTTATACGTTATACGTTATACGTTATACGTTATGCGTTATACGTTATGCGTTATACGTTATGCGTTATACGTTATACGTTATACGTTATACGTTATACGTTATACGTTATACGTTATACGTTATACTTTGTACGTTATACGTTATACGTTATACGTTATGCGTTATAGGATATACGTTATACGTTGTACGTTATACGTTATACGTTATACGTTATACGTTATACGTTATACGTTAGACGCTATACGTTATACGTAATATGTAATACGTCATACGTTTTACGTTAATCGTTATACGTTATACGTTATACGTTATACGTTATACGTTATACGTTATACGTTATGCGTTATACGTTATACGTTATACGTTCTACGTTATACGTTATACGTTAAACGTTGTACGTTATACGTTATACGT
Organism: Ptiloglossa arizonensis; assembly: GCF_051014685.1. Lineage (NCBI taxonomy): Eukaryota > Metazoa > Arthropoda > Insecta > Hymenoptera > Colletidae > Ptiloglossa > Ptiloglossa arizonensis. Next base: position 40,262 of record NW_027478408.1, on the reverse strand, counting down.
TATATGTTATACGTTATACGTTATACGTTATGCGTTATACGTTATACGTTATACGTTATACGTTATACGTTATACGTTATACGTTATACTTTGTACGTTATTCGTTATACGTTATACGTTAAACGTTGTACGTTATACGTTATACGTTATACGTTACACGTTATACGTTATACGTTATACGTTATATAATACGTTATACGTTATACGTTATACGTTATACGTTATACGTTATACGTTATACGTTATACGTTATACGTTATACGTTATACGTTATACGTTATACTTTGTACGTTATACGTTATACGTTATACGTTATGCGTTATAGGATATACGTTATACGTTATACGTTATACGTTATACGTTATACTTTATACGTTATACGTTATACGTTATACGTTATACGTTATACGTTATACTTTATACGTTATACGTTATACGTTATATGTTATACGTTATACGTTATACGTTATACGTTATACGTTATACGTTATACGTTATACGTTATACGTTATACGTTGTACGTTGTACGTTATACGTTATACGTTATACGTTATACGTTATACGTTATACGTAATATGTAATACGTCATACGTTATACGTTATACGTTATACGTTATACGTTATACGTTATACGTTATACGTTATACGTTATACGTGATACGTTATACGTTATACGTTATACGTTATACGTTATACGTTATGCGTTATACGTTATACGTTATACGTTATACGTTATACGTTATACGTTATACGTTATACGTTATACGTTATACGTTATACGTTATACGTTATACGTTATACGTTATACGTTATACGTTATACTTTGTACGTTATACGTTATACGTTATACGTTATGCGTTATAGGATATACGTTATACGTCAGACGTTATACGTTATACGTTATATGTTATACGTTATGCGTTATACGTTATACGTTATACGTTCTACGTTATACGTTATACGTTAAACGTTGTACGTTATACGTTATACGTTATATGTTATACGTTATACGTTATACGTTATGCGTTATACGTTATACGTTATACGTTATACGTTATACGTTATACGTTATACGTTATACGTTATACTTTGTACGTTATTCGTTATACGTTATACGTTAAACGTTGTACGTTATACGTTATACGTTATACGTTACACGTTATACGTTATACGTTATACGTTATATAATACGTTATACGTTATACGTTATACGTTATACGTTATACGTTATACGTTATACGTTATACGTTATACGTTATACGTTATACGTTATACGTTATACTTTGTACGTTATACGTTATACGTTATACGTTATGCGTTATAGGATATACGTTATACGTTATACGTTATACGTTATACGTTATACTTTATACGTTATACGTTATACGTTATACGTTATACGTTATACGTTATACGTTATACGTTATACTTTATACGTTATATGTTATACGTTATACGTTATACGTTATACGTTATACGTTATACGTTATACGTTATACGTTATACGTTATACGTTATACGTTGTACGTTGTACGTTATACGTTATACGTTATACGTTATACGTTATACGTTATACGTTATACGTAATATGTAATACGTCATACGTTATACGTTATACGTTATACGTTATACGTTATACGTTATACGTTATACGTTATACGTTATACGTGATACGTTATACGTTATACGTTATACGTTATACGTTATACGTTATGCGTTATACGTTATACGTTATACGTTATACGTTATACGTTATACGTTATACGTTATACGTTATACGTTATACGTTATACGTTATACGTTATACGTTATACTTTGTACGTTATACGTTATACGTTATACGTTATGCGTTATAGGATATACGTTATACGTCAGACGTTATACGTTATACGTTATATGTTATACGTTATAAGTTATACGTTATACATTATACGTTATACGTTCTACGTTATGCATTATACGTTAAACGCTGTACGTTATACGTTATTCGTTATACGTTATACGTTATACGTTATACGTTAGACGCTATACGTTATACGTTATACGTTCTACGTTATACGTTATACGTTAGACGTTGTACGTTATACGTTATACGTTATACGTTATACGTTATACGTTATACGTTATGCGTTATAGGATATACGTTATACGTTATACGTTGTACGTTATACGTTATACGTTATACGTTATACGTTATACGTTATACGTTATACGTGATACGTTATACGTTATACGTTATACGTTATACGTTATACGTTATGCGTTATACGTTATACGTTATACGTTATACGTTATACGTTATACGTTATACGTTATACGTTATACGTTATACGTTATACGTTATACGTTATACGTTATACTTTGTACGTTATACGTTATACGTTATACGTTATGCGTTATAGGATATACGTTATACGTCAGACGTTATACGTTATACGTTATATGTTATACGTTATAAGTTATACGTTATACATTATACGTTATACGTTCTACGTTATGCGTTATACGTTAAACGCTGTACGTTATACGTTATTCGTTATACGTTATACGTTATACGTTATACGTTAGACGCTATACGTTATACGTTATACGTTCTACGTTATACGTTATACGTTAGACGTTGTACGTTATACGTTATACGTTATACGTTATACGTTATACGTTATACGTTATGCGTTATAGGATATACGTTATACGTTATACGTTGTACGTTATACGTTATACGTTATACGTTATACGTTATACGTTATACGTTATACGTTATACGTTATACGTTATACGTTATACGTTATACGTTATACGTTATACGTTATACGTTATACGTTATACGTTATACGTTATACGTTATGGGTTATACGTTATACGTTATACGTTATACGTTATACGTTATACGTTATACGTTATACGTTACAAGTTATACGTTATACGTTATACGATATACGTCATAGGTTACACGATACACGTTATACGTTACACGTAATATGTAATACGTTATACGTTTTACGTTATTCGATATGCGTTATACGTTATACGTTATACGTTATACGTTATACGTTATACGTTATACGTTATACGTTATACGTTATACGTTATACGTTATACGTTATACGTTATACGATATACGTTATACGTTATACGTTATACGTTATACGTTATACGTCATAGCTTACACGATACACGTTAAACGTCATACGTTATACGTTACACGTTATACGTCACACGTTATACGTTATACGTTACACGTTATACGTTATACGTTATACGTTATACGTTAAACGATCTACGTTATACGTTATACGTTATACGTTATACGTTATACGTTATACGTTATACGTTATACGTTATACGTTATACGTTATACGTTATACGTTATACGTTATACGTTATACGTTATACGTTATACGATATACGTTATACGTTATACGTTATATGTTATACGTTATACGTTATACGTTATACGTTATACGTTATGGGTTATACGTTATACGTTATACGTTATACGTTATACGTTATACGTTATACGTTATACGTTATACGTTTCAAGTTATACGTTATACGTTATACGATATACGTCATAGGTTACACGATACACGTTATACGTTACACGTAATATGTAATACGTTATACGTTATACGTTATACGTTATACGTTATACGTTATGGGTTATACGTTATACGTTATACGTTATACGTTATACGTTATACGTTATACGTTATACGTTATACGTTACAAGTTATACGTTATACGTTATACGATATACGTCATAGGTTACACGATACACGTTATACGTTACACGTAATATGTAATACGTTATACATTTTACGTTATTCGATATACGTTATACGTTATACGTTATACGTTATACAATATACGTTATACGTTATACGTTATACGTTATACGATATACGTTATACGTTATACGTTATACGTTATACGTTATACGTTATACGTTATACGTTATACGTTATACGTTATACGTTATACGTTATACGTTATACGTTATACGTTATACGTTATACGATATACGTTATACGTTATACGTTATACGTTATACGTTATACGATATACGTTATACGTTATACGTTATACGTTATACGTTATACGTTATACGTTATACGTTATACGTTATACGTTATACGTTATACGTTATACGTTATACGTTATACGTTATACGTTATACGTTATACGTTATACGTTACAAGTTATACGTTATACGTTATACGATATACGTCATAGGTTACACGATACACGTTATACGTTACACGTAATATGTAATACGTTATACGTTTTACGTTATTCGATATACGTTATACGTTATACGTTATACGTTATACGTTACACGCTATACGTTATACGTTATACGTTATACGTTATACGTTATACGTGATACGTTATACGTTATACGTTATACGTTATACGTTATACGTTATACGTTATACGTTATACGTTATACGTTATACGTTATACGTTATACGTTATACGATATACGTTATACGTTATACGTTATACGTTATACGTTATACGTTATACGTTATACGTTATACGTTATACGTTATACGTTATACGTTATACGTTATACGTTATACGTTATACGTTTTACGTTATACGTTATACGTTATACGTTATACGTTATACGTTATACGTTATACGTTATACGTTATACGTTATACGTTATACGTTATACGTTATACGTTATACGTTATACGTTATACGTTATACGTTATACGTTATACGTTATACGATATACGTTATACGTTATACTTTATACGTTATACGTTATACGTTATACGTCATAGCTTACACGATACACGTTAAACGTCATACGTTATACGATACACGTTATACGTCACACGTTATACGTTATACGTTACACGTTATACGTTATACGTTATACGTTATACGTTAAACGTTCTACGTTCTACGTTATACGTTATACGTTATACGTTATACGTTATACGTTATACGTTATACGTTATACGTTATACGTTATACGTTATACGTTATACGTTATACGTTATACGTTATACTTTATACGTTATACGTTATACGTTATACGTTATACGTTTTACGTTATACGTTATACGTTATACGTTATACGTTATACGTTATACGTTATACGTTATACGTTATACGTTATACGTTATACATTATACGTTATACGTTATACGTTATGCGTTATACGTTATGCGTTATACGTTATGCGTTATACGTTCTACGTTATACGCTATACGTTATACGTTATACGTTATACGTTATACGTTATACGATATACGTTATACGTTATACGTTATACGTTATACGTTATACGTTATACGTTATAAGTTATACGTTATACGTTATACGGTATACGTTATACGTTATACGTTATACGTTATACGTTATACGTTATACGTTATACGGTGTACGTTATACGTTAAAACGTTATACGTAATACGTTATACGTTATACGGAATACGTTATACGTTATACGTTATACGTTATGCGTTATAGGATATACGTTATACGTTATGCGTTATACGTTATACGTTATACATTATACGTTATACGTTATACGTTATACGACATACGTCATACGTTATACGTTATACGTTATACGTTATACGTTCTACGTTATACGTTATACGTTAAACGTTGTACGTTATACGTTATACGTTATACGTTATACGTTATACGTTATACGTTTTACGTTATACGTTATACGTTATACGTCATACGTTATACGTTATGCGTTATAGGATATACGTTATACGTTATGCGTTATACGTTATACGTTATACATTATACGTTATACGTTATACGTTATACGTCATACGTCATACGTTATACGTTATACGTTATACGTTATACGTTCTACGTTATACGTTATACGTTAAACGTTGTACGTTATACGTTATACGTTATACGTTATACGTTATACGTTATACGTTTTACGTTATACGTTATACGTTATACGTCATACGTTATACGTTATACGTTATACGTTATACGTTATACGTTATACGTTATACGTTATACGTTATGCGTTATACGTTATACGTTATACGTTGTACGTTATACGTTATACGTTATGCGTTATAGGATATACGTTATACGTTATGCGTTATACGTTATACGTTATACATTATACGTTATACGTTATACGTTATACGTCATACGTTATACGTTATACGTTATACGTTATACGTTATACGTTATACGTTATACGTTATACGTTATACGTTATACGTTATACGTTATACGTTATACGTTATACGTTATACATTATACGTTATACGTTATACGTTATACGTTATACGGTGTACGTTATACGTTAAAACGTTATACGTAATACGTTATACGTTATACGTTATACGGAATACGTTATACGTTATACGTTATACGTCATACGTGATAAGTTATACTTTATACGTTATACGTTATACGATATACGTTATACGTTATACGTTATACGTTATACGTTATACGTTATGCGTTATACGTTATGCGTTATACGTTATGCGTTATACGTTATGCGTTATACGTTATACGTTATACGTTATACGTTATACGTTATACGTTATACGTTATACGTTATACGTTATACGTTATACGTTATACGTTATACGTTATACGTTATACGTTATACGTTATACGTTATACGTTATACGTTATACGTTATACGTTATACGTTATACGTTATACGTTATACGTTATACGTTATACGTTATACGTTGTACGTTATACGTTATACGTTATACGTTATACGTTATACGTTATACGTTATACGTTATGCGTTATACGTTATGCGTTATACGTTATGCGTTATACGTTATACGTTATACGTTATACGTTATACGTTATACGTTATACGTTATACGTTATACGTTATACGTTATACGTTATACGTTATACGTTATACGTTATACGTTATACGTTATACGTTATACGTTATACGTTATACGTTATACGTTATACGTTATACGTTATACGTTATACGTTATACGGTGTACGTTATACGTTAAAACGTTATACGTAATACGTTATACGTTATACGTTATACGGAATACGTTATACGTTATACGTTATACGTCATACGAGATAAGTTATACTTTATACGTTATACGTTATACGATATACGTTATACGTTATACGTTATACGTTATACGTTATACGTTATACGTTATACGTTATACGTTATACGTCATACGTTATGGGTTATACGTTATACGTTATACGTTATACGTTATACGTTATACGTTATACGTTACAAGTTATACGTTATACGTTATACGATATACGTCATAGGTTACACGATACACGTTATACGTTACACGTAATATGTAATACGTTATACGTTTTACGTTATTCGATATACGTTATACGTTATACGTTATACGTTATACGTTACACGCTATACGTTATACGTTATACGTTATACGTTATACGTTATACGTTATACGTTATACGTTATACGTTATACGTTATACGTTATACGTTATACGTTATACGTTATACGATATACGTTATACGTTATACGTTATACGTTATACGTTATACGTTATACGTTATACGTTATACGTTATACGTTTTACGTTATACGTTATACGTTATACGTTATACGTTATACGTTAAACGTTCTACGTTATACGTTATACGTTATACGTTATACGTTATACGTTATACGTTATACGTTATACGTTATACGTTATACGTTATACGTTATACGTTATACGTTATGGGTTATACGTTATACGTTATACGTTATACGTTATACGTTATGCGTTATACGTTATACGTTATACGTTATACGTCATACGTTATACGTTATACGTTATACGTTATACGATATACGTTATACGTTATACGTTATACGTTATACGTTATACGTTATACGTCATAGCTTACACGATACACGTTAAACGTCATACGTTATACGTTACACGTTATACGTCACACGTTATACGTTATACGTTACACGTTATACGTTATACGTTATACGTTATACGTTAAACGTTCTACGTTATACGTTATACGTTATACGTTATACGTTATACGTTATACGTTATACGTTATACGTTATACGTTATACGTTATACGTTATACGTTATACGTTATACGTTATACGTTATGGGTTATACGTTATACGTTATACGTTATACGTTATACGTTATACGTTATACGTTATACGTTACAAGTTATACGTTATACGTTATACGATATACGTCATAGGTTACACGATACACGTTATACGTTACACGTAATATGTAATACGTTATACGTTTTACGTTATTCGATATGCGTTATACGTTATACGTTATACGTTATACGTTATACGTTATACGTTATACGTTATACGTTATACGTTATACGTTATACGTTATACGTTATACGTTATACGATATACGTTATACGTTATACGTTATACGTTATACGTTATACGTCATAGCTTACACGATACACGTTAAACGTCATACGTTATACGTTACACGTTATACGTCACACGTTATACGTTATACGTTACACGTTATACGTTATACGTTATACGTTATACGTTAAACGTTCTACGTTATACGTTATACGTTATACGTTATACGTTATACGTTATACGTTATACGTTATACGTTATACGTTATACGTTATACGTTATACGTTATACGTTATACGTTATACGTTATACGTTATACGATATACGTTATACGTTATACGTTATATGTTATACGTTATACGTTATACGTTATACGTTATACGTTATGGGTTATACGTTATACGTTATACGTTATACGTTATACGTTATACGTTATACGTTATACGTTATACGTTTCAAGTTATACGTTATACGTTATACGATATACGTCATAGGTTACACGATACACGTTATACGTTACACGTAATATGTAATACGTTATACGTTATACGTTATACGTTATACGTTATACGTTATGGGTTATACGTTATACGTTATACGTTATACGTTATACGTTATACGTTATACGTTATACGTTATACGTTACAAGTTATACGTTATACGTTATACGATATACGTCATAGGTTACACGATACACGTTATACGTTACACGTAATATGTAATACGTTATACGTTTTACGTTATTCGATATACGTTATACGTTATACGTTATACGTTATACGTTACACGCTATACGTTATACGTTATACGTTATACGTTATACGTTATACGTGATACGTTATACGTTATACGTTATACGTTATACGTTATACGTTATACGTTATACGTTATACGTTATACGTTATACGTTATACGTTATACGTTATACGATATACGTTATACGTTATACGTTATACGTTATACGTTATACGTTATACGTTATACGTTATACGTTATACGTTATACGTTATACGTTATACGTTATACGTTATACGTTATACGTTATACGTTATACGTTATACGTTATACGTTATACGTTATACGTTATACGTTATACGTTATACGTTATACGTTATACGTTATACGTTATACGTTATACGTTATACGTTATACGTTATACGTTATGGGTTATACGTTATACGTTATACGTTATACGTTATACGTTATACGTTATACGTTATACGTTACAAGTTATACGTTATACGTTATACGATATACGTCATAGGTTACACGATACACGTTATACGTTACACGTAATATGTAATACGTTATACGTTTTACGTTATTCGATATGCGTTATACGTTATACGTTATACGTTATACGTTATACGTTATACGTTATACGTTATACGTTATACGTTATACGTTATACGTTATACGTTATACGTTATACGATATACGTTATACGTTATACGTTATACGTTATACGTTATACGTCATAGCTTACACGATACACGTTAAACGTCATACGTTATACGTTACACGTTATACGTCACACGTTATACGTTATACGTTACACGTTATACGTTATACGTTATACGTTATACGTTAAACGATCTACGTTATACGTTATACGTTATACGTTATACGTTATACGTTATACGTTATACGTTATACGTTATACGTTATACGTTATACGTTATACGTTATACGTTATACGTTATACGTTATACGTTATACGTTATACGATATACGTTATACGTTATACGTTATATGTTATACGTTATACGTTATACGTTATACGTTATACGTTATGGGTTATACGTTATACGTTATACGTTATACGTTATACGTTATACGTTATACGTTATACGTTATACGTTTCAAGTTATACGTTATACGTTATACGATATACGTCATAGGTTACACGATACACGTTATACGTTACACGTAATATGTAATACGTTATACGTTATACGTTATACGTTATACGTTATACGTTATGGGTTATACGTTATACGTTATACGTTATACGTTATACGTTATACGTTATACGTTATACGTTATACGTTACAAGTTATACGTTATACGTTATACGATATACGTCATAGGTTACACGATACACGTTATACGTTACACGTAATATGTAATACGTTATACATTTTACGTTATTCGATATACGTTATACGTTATACGTTATACGTTATACAATATACGTTATACGTTATACGTTATACGTTATACGATATACGTTATACGTTATACGTTATACGTTATACGTTATACGTTATACGTTATACGTTATACGTTATACGTTATACGTTATACGTTATACGTTATACGTTATACGTTATACGTTATACGATATACGTTATACGTTATACGTTATACGTTATACGTTATACGATATACGTTATACGTTATACGTTATACGTTATACGTTATACGTTATACGTTATACGTTATACGTTATACGTTATACGTTATACGTTATACGTTATACGTTATACGTTATACGTTATACGTTATACGTTATACGTTACAAGTTATACGTTATACGTTATACGATATACGTCATAGGTTACACGATACACGTTATACGTTACACGTAATATGTAATACGTTATACGTTTTACGTTATTCGATATACGTTATACGTTATACGTTATACGTTATACGTTACACGCTATACGTTATACGTTATACGTTATACGTTATACGTTATACGTGATACGTTATACGTTATACGTTATACGTTATACGTTATACGTTATACGTTATACGTTATACGTTATACGTTATACGTTATACGTTATACGTTATACGATATACGTTATACGTTATACGTTATACGTTATACGTTATACGTTATACGTTATACGTTATACGTTATACGTTATACGTTATACGTTATACGTTATACGTTATACGTTATACGTTTTACGTTATACGTTATACGTTATACGTTATACGTTATACGTTATACGTTATACGTTATACGTTATACGTTATACGTTATACGTTATACGTTATACGTTATACGTTATACGTTATACGTTATACGTTATACGTTATACGTTATACGATATACGTTATACGTTATACTTTATACGTTATACGTTATACGTTATACGTCATAGCTTACACGATACACGTTAAACGTCATACGTTATACGATACACGTTATACGTCACACGTTATACGTTATACGTTACACGTTATACGTTATACGTTATACGTTATACGTTAAACGTTCTACGTTCTACGTTATACGTTATACGTTATACGTTATACGTTATACGTTATACGTTATACGTTATACGTTATACGTTATACGTTATACGTTATACGTTATACGTTATACGTTATACTTTATACGTTATACGTTATACGTTATACGTTATACGTTTTACGTTATACGTTATACGTTATACGTTATACGTTATACGTTATACGTTATACGTTATACGTTATACGTTATACGTTATACGTTATACATTATACGTTATACGTTATACGTTATGCGTTATACGTTATGCGTTATACGTTATGCGTTATACGTTCTACGTTATACGCTATACGTTATACGTTATACGTTATACGTTATACGTTATACGATATACGTTATACGTTATACGTTATACGTTATACGTTATACGTTATACGTTATAAGTTATACGTTATACGTTATACGGTATACGTTATACGTTATACGTTATACGTTATACGTTATACGTTATACGTTATACGGTGTACGTTATACGTTAAAACGTTATACGTAATACGTTATACGTTATACGGAATACGTTATACGTTATACGTTATACGTTATGCGTTATAGGATATACGTTATACGTTATGCGTTATACGTTATACGTTATACATTATACGTTATACGTTATACGTTATACGACATACGTCATACGTTATACGTTATACGTTATACGTTATACGTTCTACGTTATACGTTATACGTTAAACGTTGTACGTTATACGTTATACGTTATACGTTATACGTTATACGTTATACGTTTTACGTTATACGTTATACGTTATACGTCATACGTTATACGTTATGCGTTATAGGATATACGTTATACGTTATGCGTTATACGTTATACGTTATACATTATACGTTATACGTTATACGTTATACGTCATACGTCATACGTTATACGTTATACGTTATACGTTATACGTTCTACGTTATACGTTATACGTTAAACGTTGTACGTTATACGTTATACGTTATACGTTATACGTTATACGTTATACGTTTTACGTTATACGTTATACGTTATACGTCATACGTTATACGTTATACGTTATACGTTATACGTTATACGTTATACGTTATACGTTATACGTTATGCGTTATACGTTATACGTTATACGTTGTACGTTATACGTTATACGTTATGCGTTATAGGATATACGTTATACGTTATGCGTTATACGTTATACGTTATACATTATACGTTATACGTTATACGTTATACGTCATACGTTATACGTTATACGTTATACGTTATACGTTATACGTTATACGTTATACGTTATACGTTATACGTTATACGTTATACGTTATACGTTATACGTTATACGTTATACATTATACGTTATACGTTATACGTTATACGTTATACGGTGTACGTTATACGTTAAAACGTTATACGTAATACGTTATACGTTATACGTTATACGGAATACGTTATACGTTATACGTTATACGTCATACGTGATAAGTTATACTTTATACGTTATACGTTATACGATATACGTTATACGTTATACGTTATACGTTATACGTTATACGTTATGCGTTATACGTTATGCGTTATACGTTATGCGTTATACGTTATGCGTTATACGTTATACGTTATACGTTATACGTTATACGTTATACGTTATACGTTATACGTTATACGTTATACGTTATACGTTATACGTTATACGTTATACGTTATACGTTATACGTTATACGTTATACGTTATACGTTATACGTTATACGTTATACGTTATACGTTATACGTTATACGTTATACGTTATACGTTATACGTTGTACGTTATACGTTATACGTTATACGTTATACGTTATACGTTATACGTTATACGTTATGCGTTATACGTTATGCGTTATACGTTATGCGTTATACGTTATACGTTATACGTTATACGTTATACGTTATACGTTATACGTTATACGTTATACGTTATACGTTATACGTTATACGTTATACGTTATACGTTATACGTTATACGTTATACGTTATACGTTATACGTTATACGTTATACGTTATACGTTATACGTTATACGTTATACGTTATACGGTGTACGTTATACGTTAAAACGTTATACGTAATACGTTATACGTTATACGTTATACGGAATACGTTATACGTTATACGTTATACGTCATACGAGATAAGTTATACTTTATACGTTATACGTTATACGATATACGTTATACGTTATACGTTATACGTTATACGTTATACGTTATACGTTATACGTTATACGTTATACGTCATACGTTATGGGTTATACGTTATACGTTATACGTTATACGTTATACGTTATACGTTATACGTTACAAGTTATACGTTATACGTTATACGATATACGTCATAGGTTACACGATACACGTTATACGTTACACGTAATATGTAATACGTTATACGTTTTACGTTATTCGATATACGTTATACGTTATACGTTATACGTTATACGTTACACGCTATACGTTATACGTTATACGTTATACGTTATACGTTATACGTTATACGTTATACGTTATACGTTATACGTTATACGTTATACGTTATACGTTATACGTTATACGATATACGTTATACGTTATACGTTATACGTTATACGTTATACGTTATACGTTATACGTTATACGTTATACGTTTTACGTTATACGTTATACGTTATACGTTATACGTTATACGTTAAACGTTCTACGTTATACGTTATACGTTATACGTTATACGTTATACGTTATACGTTATACGTTATACGTTATACGTTATACGTTATACGTTATACGTTATACGTTATGGGTTATACGTTATACGTTATACGTTATACGTTATACGTTATGCGTTATACGTTATACGTTATACGTTATACGTCATACGTTATACGTTATACGTTATACGTTATACGATATACGTTATACGTTATACGTTATACGTTATACGTTATACGTTATACGTCATAGCTTACACGATACACGTTAAACGTCATACGTTATACGTTACACGTTATACGTCACACGTTATACGTTATACGTTACACGTTATACGTTATACGTTATACGTTATACGTTAAACGTTCTACGTTATACGTTATACGTTATACGTTATACGTTATACGTTATACGTTATACGTTATACGTTATACGTTATACGTTATACGTTATACGTTATACGTTATACGTTATACGTTATGGGTTATACGTTATACGTTATACGTTATACGTTATACGTTATACGTTATACGTTATACGTTACAAGTTATACGTTATACGTTATACGATATACGTCATAGGTTACACGATACACGTTATACGTTACACGTAATATGTAATACGTTATACGTTTTACGTTATTCGATATGCGTTATACGTTATACGTTATACGTTATACGTTATACGTTATACGTTATACGTTATACGTTATACGTTATACGTTATACGTTATACGTTATACGTTATACGATATACGTTATACGTTATACGTTATACGTTATACGTTATACGTCATAGCTTACACGATACACGTTAAACGTCATACGTTATACGTTACACGTTATACGTCACACGTTATACGTTATACGTTACACGTTATACGTTATACGTTATACGTTATACGTTAAACGTTCTACGTTATACGTTATACGTTATACGTTATACGTTATACGTTATACGTTATACGTTATACGTTATACGTTATACGTTATACGTTATACGTTATACGTTATACGTTATACGTTATACGTTATACGATATACGTTATACGTTATACGTTATATGTTATACGTTATACGTTATACGTTATACGTTATACGTTATGGGTTATACGTTATACGTTATACGTTATACGTTATACGTTATACGTTATACGTTATACGTTATACGTTTCAAGTTATACGTTATACGTTATACGATATACGTCATAGGTTACACGATACACGTTATACGTTACACGTAATATGTAATACGTTATACGTTATACGTTATACGTTATACGTTATACGTTATGGGTTATACGTTATACGTTATACGTTATACGTTATACGTTATACGTTATACGTTATACGTTATACGTTACAAGTTATACGTTATACGTTATACGATATACGTCATAGGTTACACGATACACGTTATACGTTACACGTAATATGTAATACGTTATACGTTTTACGTTATTCGATATACGTTATACGTTATACGTTATACGTTATACGTTACACGCTATACGTTATACGTTATACGTTATACGTTATACGTTATACGTGATACGTTATACGTTATACGTTATACGTTATACGTTATACGTTATACGTTATACGTTATACGTTATACGTTATACGTTATACGTTATACGTTATACGATATACGTTATACGTTATACGTTATACGTTATACGTTATACGTTATACGTTATACGTTATACGTTATACGTTATACGTTATACGTTATACGTTATACGTTATACGTTATACGTTTTACGTTATACGTTATACGTTATACGTTATACGTTATACGTTATACGTTATACGTTATACGTTATACGTTATACGTTATACGTTATACGTTATACGTTATACGTTATACGTTATACGTTATACGTTATACGTTATACGTTATACGATATACGTTATACGTTATACTTTATACGTTATACGTTATACGTTATACGTCATAGCTTACACGATACACGTTAAACGTCATACGTTATACGATACACGTTATACGTCACACGTTATACGTTATACGTTACACGTTATACGTTATACGTTATACGTTATACGTTAAACGTTCTACGTTCTACGTTATACGTTATACGTTATACGTTATACGTTATACGTTATACGTTATACGTTATACGTTATACGTTATACGTTATACGTTATACGTTATACGTTATACGTTATACTTTATACGTTATACGTTATACGTTATACGTTATACGTTTTACGTTATACGTTATACGTTATACGTTATACGTTATACGTTATACGTTATACGTTATACGTTATACGTTATACGTTATACGTTATACGTTATACATTATACGTTATACGTTATACGTTATGCGTTATACGTTATGCGTTATACGTTATGCGTTATACGTTCTACGTTATACGTTATACGTTATACGTTATACG
Organism: Ptiloglossa arizonensis; assembly: GCF_051014685.1. Classification (NCBI taxonomy): domain Eukaryota; kingdom Metazoa; phylum Arthropoda; class Insecta; order Hymenoptera; family Colletidae; genus Ptiloglossa; species Ptiloglossa arizonensis. Next base: position 23,538 of record NW_027478408.1, on the reverse strand, counting down.
TTATACGTTATACGTTATACGATATACGTTATACGTTATACGTTATACGTTATACGTTATACGTTATACGTTATAAGTTATACGTTATACGTTATACGGTATACGTTATACGTTATACGTTATACGTTATACGTTATACGTCATACGTTATGGGTTATACGTTATACGTTATACGTTATACGTTATACGTTATACGTTATACGTTACAAGTTATACGTTATACGTTATACGATATACGTCATAGGTTACACGATACACTTTATACGTTACACGTAATATGTAATACGTTATACGTTTTACGTTATTCGATATACGTTATACGTTATACGTTATACGTTATACGTTACACGCTATACGTTATACGTTATACGTTTTACGTTATACGTTATACGTTATACGTTATACGTTATACGTTATACGTTATACGTTATACGATATACGTTATACGTTATACGTTATACGTTATACGTTATACGTTATACGTTATACGTTATACGTTATACGTTATACGTTATACGTTATACGTTTTACGTTATACGTCATAGGTTACACGATACACGTTATACGTTATACGTAATATGTAATGCGTTATACGTTTTACGTTATTCGTTATACGTTCTTCGTTACACGTTGTACGTTATACGTTATGCGTTATACGTTACACGTTATATGTTATTCCTGATACGTTATACGTTATACGTTATACGTTATACGTTATACGTTATACGTTGTACGTTATACGTTATACGTTATACGTTATACGTTATACGTTATACGTTATACGTTATACGTTATACGTTATACGTTATACGTTATACGTTATACGTTAAACGTTATACGTTATACGTTATACGTTATACGTTATACGATATACGTCATAGGTTACACGATACACGTTATACGTTATACGTAATATGTAATACGTTATACGTTTTACGTTATTCGATATACGTTATACGTTATACGTTATACGTTATACGTTATACGTTATGCGTTATACGTTCTACGTTATACGTTATACGTTATACGTTATACGTTATACGTTATACGTTATGCGTTATACGTTCTACGTTATACGTTATACGTTATACGTTATACGTTATACGTTATACGTTATACGTTATACGTTATACGTTATACGTTATACGTTATACGTTATACGTTATACGTTATACGTTATACGTTATACGTTATACGTTATACGTTATACGTTATACGGTGTACGTTATACGTTAAAACGTTATACGTAATACGTTATACGTTATACGGAATACGTTATACGTTATACGTTATACGTCATACGTGATAAGTTATACGTTATACGTTATACGTTATACGATATACGTTATACGTTATACGTTATACGTTATACGTTATACGTTATACGTTATACGTTATACGTTATACGTTATACGTTATAGGTTATACGTTATACGTTATACGTTATACGTTATACGTTATACGTTATACGTTATACGTTATACGTTATACGTTATACGTTATACGTTATACGTTATACGATATACGTTATACGTTTTACGTTATACGTTATACGTTATACGTTATACGATATACGTTATACGTTATACGTTATACGTTATACGTTATACGTCATAGCTTACACGATACACGTTAAACGTCATACGTTATACGTTATACGTTATACGTTATACGTTACAAGTTATACGTTATACGTTATACGATATACGTCATAGGTTACACGATACACGTTATACGTTACACGTAATATGTAATACGTTATACGTTTTACGTTATTCGATATACGTTATACGTTATACGTTATACGTTATACGTTATACGTTATACGTTATACGATATACGTTATACGTTATACGATATACGTTATACGTTATACGTTATACGTTATACGTTATACGTCATACGTTATACGTTATACGTTATGGGTTATACGTTATACGTTATACGTTATACGTTATACGTTATACGTTATACGTTATACGTTACAAGTTATACGTTATACGTTATACGTTATACGATATGCGTCATAGGTTACACGATACACGTTATACGTTACACGTAATATGTAATACGTTATACGTTTTACGTTATTCGATATACGTTATACGTTATATGTTATACGTTATACGTTACACGCTATACGTTTTACGTTATACGTTATACGTTATACGTTATACGTTATACGTTATACGTTATACGTTATACGTTATACGTTATACGTTATACGATATACGTTATACGTTATACGTTATACGTTATACGTTATACGTTATACGTTATGGGTTATACGTTATACGTTATACGTTATACGTTATACGTTATACGTTATACGTTATACATTATACGTTATACGTTATACGTTATACGTTATACGTTATACGTTATACGTTATACGTTATACGTTATACGATATACGTTATACGTTATACGTTATACGTTATACGTTATACGTTATACGTTATGGGTTATACGTTATACGTTATACGTTATACGTTATACGTTATACGTTATACGTTATACGTTATACGTTATACGTTATACGTTATGGGTTATACGTTATACGTTATACGTTATACGTTATACGTTATACGTTATACGTTATACGTTATACGTTATACGTTATACGTTATACGTTATACGTTATACGTTATACGTTATACGTTATACGTTATACGTTATACGGTGTACGTTATACGTTAAAACGTTATACGTAATACGTTATACGTTATACGGAATACGTTATACGTTATACGTTATACGTCATACGTGATAAGTTATACGTTATACGTTATACGTTATACGTTATACGATATACGTTATACGTTATACGTTATACGTTATACGTTATACGTTATACGTTATACGTTATACGTTATACGTTATACGTTATACGTTATACGTTATACGTTATAGGTTATACGTTATACGTTATACGTTATACGTTATACGTTATACGTTATACGTTATACGTTATACGTTATACGTTATACGTTATACGTTATACGTTATACGTTATACGATATACGTTATACGTTTTACGTTATACGTTATACGTTATACGTTATACGTTATACGTTATACGTTATACGTTATACGTTATACGTTATGGGTTATACGTTATACGTTATACGTAATACGTTATACGTTATACGTTATACGTTATACGTTACAAGTTATACGTTATACGTTATACGATATACGTCATAGGTTACACGATACACGTTATACGTTACACGTAATATGTAATACGTTATACGTTTTACGTTATTCGATATACGTTATACGTTATACGTTATACGTTATACGTTATACGTTATACGTTATACGATATACGTTATACGTTATACGATATACGTTATACGTTATACGTTATACGTTATACGTTATACGTCATAGCTTACACGATACACGTTAAACGTCATACGTTATACGTTACACGTTATACGTCACACGTTATACGTTATACGTTACACGTTATACGTTATACGTTATACGTTATACGTTAAACGTTCTACGTTATACGTTATACGTTATACGTTATACGTTATACGTTATACGTTATACGTTATACGATATACGTTATACGTTATACGTTATACGTTATACGTTATACGTTATACGTTATATTGTTATACGTTATACGTTATACGTTATGGGTTATACGTTATACGTTATACGTTATACGTTATACGTTATACGTTATACGTTATACGTTACAAGTTATACGTTATACGTTATACGTTATACGATATACGTCATAGGTTACACGATACACTTTATACGTTACACGTAATATGTAATACGTTATACGTTTTACGTTATTCGATATACGTTATACGTTATATGTTATACGTTATACGTTACACGCTATACGTTTTACGTTATACGTTATACGTTATACGTTATACGTTATACGTTATACGTTATACGTTATACGTTATACGTTATACGTTATACGATATACGTTATACGTTATACGTTATACGTTATACGTTATACGTTATACGTTATACGTTATACGTTATACGTTATACGTTATACGTTATGGGTTATACGTTATACGTTATACGTTATACGTTATACGTTATACGTTATACGTTATACGTAATACGTTATACGTTATACGTTATACGATATACGTTATACGTTATACGTTATACGTTATACGTTATACGTTATACGTTATACGTTATACGTTATACGTTATACGTTATACGTTATACGTTATACGTTATGGGTTATACGTTATACGTTATACGTTATACGTTATACGTTATACGTTATACGTTATACGTTATACGTTATACGTTATACGTTATACGTTATACGTTATACGTTATACGTTACAAGTTATACGTTATACGTTATACGTTATACGATATACGTCATAGGTTACACGATACACGTTATACGTTACACGTAATATGTAATACGTTATACGTTTTACGTTATTCGATATACGTTATACGTTATACGTTATACGTTATACGTTACACGCTATACGTTTTACGTTATACGTTATACGTTATACGTTATACGTTATACGTTATACGTTATACGTTATACGTTATACGTTATACGTTATACGATATACGTTATACGTTATACGTTATACGTTATACGTTATACGTTATACGTTATACGTTATACGTTATACGTTATACGTTATACGTTATGGGTTATACGTTATACGTTATACGTTATACGTTATACGTTATACGTTATACGTTATACGTTATACGTTATACGTTATACGTTATACGATATACGTTATACGTTATACGTTGTACGTTATACGTTATACGTTATACATTATACGTTATACGTTATACGTTATACGTTATACGTTATACGTTATGGGTTATACGTTATACGTTATACGTTATACGTTATACGTTATACGTTATACGTTATACGTTACAAGTTATACGTTATACGTTATACGTTATACGATATACGTCATAGGTTACACGATACACGTTATACGTTACACGTAATATGTAATACGTTATACGTTTTACGTTATTCGATATACGTTATACGTTATACGTTATACGTTATACGTTATACGTTATGGGTTATACGTTATACGTTATACGTTATACGTTATACGTTATACGTTATACGTTATACGTTATACGTTATACGTTACAAGTTATACGTTATACGTTATACGTTATACGATATACGTCATAGGTTACACGATACACGTTATACGTTACACGTAATATGTAATACGTTATACGTTTTACGTTATTCGATATACGTTATACGTTATACGTTATACGTTATACGTTACACGCTATACGTTTTACGTTATACGTTATACGTTATACGTTATACGTTATACGTTATACGTTATACGTTATACGTTATACGTTATACGTTATACGTTATGGGTTATACGTTATACGTTATACGTTATACGTTATACGTTATACGTTATACGTTATACGTAATACGTTATACGTTATACGTTATACGATATACGTTATACGTTATACGTTATACGTTATACGTTATACGTTATACGTTATACGTTATACGTTATACGTTATACGTTATACGTTATACGTTATACGTTATGGGTTATACGTTATACGTTATACGTTATACGTTATACGTTATACGTTATACGTTATACGTTATACGTTATACGTTATACGTTATACGTTATACGTTATACGTTATACGTTATACGTTACAAGTTATACGTTATACGTTATACGTTATACGATATACGTCATAGGTTACACGATACACGTTATACGTTACACGTAATATGTAATACGTTATACGTTTTACGTTATTCGATATACGTTATACGTTATACGTTATACGTTATACGTTACACGCTATACGTTTTACGTTATACGTTATACGTTATACGTTATACGTTATACGTTATACGTTATACGTTATACGTTATACGTTATACGTTATACGATATACGTTATACGTTATACGTTATACGTTATACGTTATACGTTATACGTTATACGTTATACGTTATACGTTATACGTTATACGTTATGGGTTATACGTTATACGTTATACGTTATACGTTACACGTTATACGTTATACGTTATACGTTATACGTTATACGTTATACGTTATACGATATACGTTATACGTTATACGTTATACGTTATACGTTATACGTTATACATTATACGTTATACGTTATACGTTATACGTTATACGTTATACGTTATGGGTTATACGTTATACGTTATACGTTATACGTTATACGTTATACGTTATACGTTATACGTTACAAGTTATACGTTATACGTTATACGTTATACGATATACGTCATAGGTTACACGATACACGTTATACGTTACACGTAATATGTAATACGTTATACGTTTTACGTTATTCGATATACGTTATACGTTATACGTTATACGTTATACGTTACACGCTATACGTTTTACGTTATACGTTATACGTTATACGTTATACGTTATACGTTATACGTTATACGTTATACGTTATACGTTATACGATATACGTTATACGTTATACGTTATACGTTATACGTTATACGATATACGTTATACGTTATACGTTATACGTTATACGTTATACGTTATACGTTATACGTTATACGTCATACGTTATGGGTTATACGTTATACGTTATACGTTATACGTTATACGTTATACGTTATACGTTACAAGTTATACGTTATACGATATACGTTATACGTTATACGTTATACGTTATACGTTATACGTTATACGTTATACGTTATACGTTATACGTTATACGTTATACGTTATACGTTATACGTTACAAGTTATACGTTATACGTTATACGATATACGTCATAGGTTACACGATACACGTTATACGTTACACGTAATATGTAATACGTTATACGTTTTACGTTATTCGATATACGTTATACGTTATACGTTATACGTTATACGTTATACGTTATACGTTATACGTTATACGTTATGGGTTATACGTTATACGTTATACGTTATACGTTATACGTTATACGTTATACGATATACGTTATACGTTATACGTTATACGTTATACGTTATACGTTATACGATATACGTTATACGTTATACGTTATACGTTATACGTTATACGTTATACGTTATGGGTTATACGTTATACGTTATACGTTATACGTTATACGTTATACGTTATACGTTATACATTATACGTTATACGTTATACGTTATACGTTATACGTTATACGTTATACGTTATACGTTACAAGTTATACGTTATACGTTATACGTTATACGTTATACGTTATACGTTATACGTTATACGTTATACGTTATACGTTATACGTTATACGTTATACGTTATACGTTATACGTTATACGGTGTACGTTATACGTTAAAACGTTATACGTAATACGTTATACGTTATACGGAATACGTTATACGTTATACGTTATACGTCATACGTGATAAGTTATACGTTATACGTTATACGTTATACGTTATACGATATACGTTATACGTTATACGTTATACGTTATACGTTATACGTTATACGTTATACGTTATACGTTATACGTTATACGTTATACGTTATACGTTATACGTTATACGTTATAGGTTATACGTTATACGTTATACGTTATACGTTATACGTTATACGTTATACGTTATACGTTATACGTTATACGTTATACGTTATACGTTATACGTTATACGTTATACGATATACGTTATACGTTTTACGTTATACGTTATACGTTATACGTTATACGTTATACGTTATACGTTATACGTTATACGTTATACGTTATGGGTTATACGTTATACGTTATACGTAATACGTTATACGTTATACGTTATACGTCATAGCTTACACGATACACGTTAAACGTCATACGTTATACGTTACACGTTATACGTCACACGTTATACGTTATACGTTACACGTTATACGTTATACGTTATACGTTATACGTTAAACGTTCTACGTTATACGTTATACGTTATACGTTATACGTTATACGTTATACGTTATACGTTATACGATATACGTTATACGTTATACGTTATACGTTATACGTTATACGTTATACGTTATATTGTTATACGTTATACGTTATACGTTATGGGTTATACGTTATACGTTATACGTTATACGTTATACGTTATACGTTATACGTTATACGTTACAAGTTATACGTTATACGTTATACGTTATACGATATACGTCATAGGTTACACGATACACTTTATACGTTACACGTAATATGTAATACGTTATACGTTTTACGTTATTCGATATACGTTATACGTTATATGTTATACGTTATACGTTACACGCTATACGTTTTACGTTATACGTTATACGTTATACGTTATACGTTATACGTTATACGTTATACGTTATACGTTATACGTTATACGTTATACGATATACGTTATACGTTATACGTTATACGTTATACGTTATACGTTATACGTTATACGTTATACGTTATACGTTATACGTTATACGTTATGGGTTATACGTTATACGTTATACGTTATACGTTATACGTTATACGTTATACGTTATACGTAATACGTTATACGTTATACGTTATACGATATACGTTATACGTTATACGTTATACGTTATACGTTATACGTTATACGTTATACGTTATACGTTATACGTTATACGTTATACGTTATACGTTATACGTTATACGTTATACGTTATACGTTATACGTTATACGTTACAAGTTATACGTTATACGTTATACGTTATACGATATACGTCATAGGTTACACGATACACGTTATACGTTACACGTAATATGTAATACGTTATACGTTTTACGTTATTCGATATACGTTATACGTTATACGTTATACGTTATACGTTACACGCTATACGTTTTACGTTATACGTTATACGTTATACGTTATACGTTATACGTTATACGTTATACGTTATACGTTATACGTTATACGTTATACGTTATACGTTATACGTTATACGTTATACGTTATACGTTATACGTTATACGTTATACGTTATACGTTATACGTTATACGTTATACGTTATGGGTTATACGTTATACGTTATACGTTATACGTTATACGTTATACGTTATACGTTATACGTTATACGTTATACGTTATACGTTATACGTTATACGATATACGTTATACGTTATACGTTGTACGTTATACGTTATACGTTATACATTATACGTTATACGTTATACGTTATACGTTATACGTTATACGTTATGGGTTATACGTTATACGTTATACGTTATACGTTATACGTTATACGTTATACGTTATACGTTACAAGTTATACGTTATACGTTATACGTTATACGATATACGTCATAGGTTACACGATACACGTTATACGTTACACGTAATATGTAATACGTTATACGTTTTACGTTATTCGATATACGTTATACGTTATACGTTATACGTTATACGTTATACGTTATGGGTTATACGTTATACGTTATACGTTATACGTTATACGTTATACGTTATACGTTATACGTTATACGTTATACGTTATACGTTACAAGTTATACGTTATACGTTATACGTTATACGATATACGTCATAGGTTACACGATACACGTTATACGTTACACGTAATATGTAATACGTTATACGTTTTACGTTATTCGATATACGTTATACGTTATACGTTATACGTTATACGTTACTCGCTATACGTTTTACGTTATACGTTATACGTTATACGTTATACGTTATACGTTATACGTTATACGTTATACGTTATACGTTATACGTTATACGTTATGGGTTATACGTTATACGTTATACGTTATACGTTATACGTTATACGTTATACGTTATACGTAATACGTTATACGTTATACGTTATACGATATACGTTATACGTTATACGTTATACGTTATACGTTATACGTTATACGTTATACGTTATACGTTATACGTTATACGTTATACGTTATACGTTATACGTTATGGGTTATACGTTATACGTTATACGTTATACGTTATACGTTATACGTTATACGTTATACGTTATACGTTATACGTTATACGTTATACGTTATACGTTATACGTTATACGTTATACGTTACAAGTTATACGTTATACGTTATACGTTATACGATATACGTCATAGGTTACACGATACACGTTATACGTTACACGTAATATGTAATACGTTATACGTTTTACGTTATTCGATATACGTTATACGTTATACGTTATACGTTATACGTTACACGCTATACGTTTTACGTTATACGTTATACGTTATACGTTATACGTTATACGTTATACGTTATACGTTATACGTTATACGTTATACGTTATACGATATACGTTATACGTTATACGTTATACGTTATACGTTATACGTTATACGTTATACGTTATACGTTATACGTTATACGTTATACGTTATGGGTTATACGTTATACGTTATACGTTATACGTTATACGTTATACGTTATACGTTATACGTTATACGTTATACGTTATACGTTATACGATATACGTTATACGTTATACGTTATACGTTATACGTTATACGTTATACATTATACGTTATACGTTATACGTTATACGTTATACGTTATACGTTATGGGTTATACGTTATACGTTATACGTTATACGTTATACGTTATACGTTATACGTTATACGTTACAAGTTATACGTTATACGTTATACGTTATACGATATACGTCATAGGTTACACGATACACGTTATACGTTACACGTAATATGTAATACGTTATACGTTTTACGTTATTCGATATACGTTATACGTTATACGTTATACGTTATACGTTACACGCTATACGTTTTACGTTATACGTTATACGTTATACGTTATACGTTATACGTTATACGTTATACGTTATACGTTATACGTTATACGATATACGTTATACGTTATACGTTATACGTTATACGTTATACGATATACGTTATACGTTATACGTTATACGTTATACGTTATACGTTATACGTTATACGTTATACGTCATACGTTATGGGTTATACGTTATACGTTATACGTTATACGTTATACGTTATACGTTATACGTTACAAGTTATACGTTATACGATATACGTTATACGTTATACGTTATACGTTATACGTTATACGTTATACGTTATACGTTATACGTTATACGTTATACGTTATACGTTATACGTTATACGTTACAAGTTATACGTTATACGTTATACGATATACGTCATAGGTTACACGATACACGTTATACGTTACACGTAATATGTAATACGTTATACGTTTTACGTTATTCGATATACGTTATACGTTATACGTTATACGTTATACGTTATACGTTATACGTTATACGTTATACGTTATGGGTTATACGTTATACGTTATACGTTATACGTTATACGTTATACGTTATACGATATACGTTATACGTTATACGTTATACGTTATACGTTATACGTTATACGATATACGTTATACGTTATACGTTATACGTTATACGTTATACGTTATACGTTATGGGTTATACGTTATACGTTATACGTTATACGTTATACGTTATACGTTATACGTTATACATTATACGTTATACGTTATACGTTATACGTTATACGTTATACGTTATACGTTATACGTTACAAGTTATACGTTATACGTTATACGTTATACGTTATACGTTATACGTTATACGTTATACGTTATACGTTATACGTTATACGTTATACGTTATACGTTATACGTTATACGTTATACGGTGTACGTTATACGTTAAAACGTTATACGTAATACGTTATACGTTATACGGAATACGTTATACGTTATACGTTATACGTCATACGTGATAAGTTATACGTTATACGTTATACGTTATACGTTATACGATATACGTTATACGTTATACGTTATACGTTATACGTTATACGTTATACGTTATACGTTATACGTTATACGTTATACGTTATACGTTATACGTTATACGTTATAGGTTATACGTTATACGTTATACGTTATACGTTATACGTTATACGTTATACGTTATACGTTATACGTTATACGTTATACGTTATACGTTATACGTTATACGTTATACGATATACGTTATACGTTTTACGTTATACGTTATACGTTATACGTTATACGTTATACGTTATACGTTATACGTTATACGTTATACGTTATGGGTTATACGTTATACGTTATACGTAATACGTTATACGTTATACGTTATACGTTATACGTTATACGTTACAAGTTATACGTTATACGTTATACGATATACGTCATAGGTTACACGATACACGTTATACGTTACACGTAATATGTAATACGTTATACGTTTTACGTTATTCGATATACGTTATACGTTATACGTTATACGTTATACGTTATACGTTATACGTTATACGATATACGTTATACGTTATACGATATACGTTATACGTTATACGTTATACGTTATACGTTATACGTCATAGCTTACACGATACACGTTAAACGTCATACGTTATACGTTACACGTTATACGTCACACGTTATACGTTATACGTTTCACGTTATACGTTATACGTTATACGTTATACGTTATATTGTTATACGTTATACGTTATACGTTATGGGTTATACGTTATACGTTATACGTTATACGTTATACGTTATACGTTATACGTTATACGTTACAAGTTATACGTTATACGTTATACGTTATACGATATACGTCATAGGTTACACGATACACGTTATACGTTACACGTAATATGTAATACGTTATACGTTTTACGTTATTCGATATACGTTATACGTTATATGTTATACGTTATACGTTACACGCTATACGTTTTACGTTATACGTTATACGTTATACGTTATACGTTATACGTTATACGTTATACGTTATACGTTATACGTTATACGTTATACGATATACGTTATACGTTATACGTTATACGTTATACGTTATACGTTATACGTTATACGTTATACGTTATACGTTATACGTTATACGTTATGGGTTATACGTTATACGTTATACGTTATACGTTATACGTTATACGTTATACGTTATACGTTATACGTAATACGTTATACGTTATACGTTATACGATATACGTTATACGTTATACGTTATACGTTATACGTTATACGTTATACGTTATACGTTATACGTTATACGTTATACGTTATACGTTATACGTTATACGTTATGGGTTATACGTTATACGTTATACGTTATACGTTATAGGTTATACGTTATACGTTATACGTTATACGTTATACGTTATACGTTATACGTTATACGTTATACGTTACAAGTTATACGTTATACGTTATACGTTATACGATATACGTCATAGGTTACACGATACACGTTATACGTTACACGTAATATGTAATACGTTATACGTTTTACGTTATTCGATATACGTTATACGTTATACGTTATACGTTATACGTTACACGCTATACGTTTTACGTTATACGTTATACGTTATACGTTATACGTTATACGTTATACGTTATACGTTATACGTTATACGTTATACGTTATACGATATACGTTATACGTTATACGTTATACGTTATACGTTATACGTTATACGTTATACGTTATACGTTATACGTTATACGTTATACGTTATGGGTTATACGTTATACGTTATACGTTATACGTTATACGTTATACGTTATACGTTATACGTTATACGTTATACGTTATACGTTAAACGATATACGTTATACGTTATACGTTATACGTTATACGTTATACGTTATACATTATACGTTATACGTTATACGTTATACGTTATACGTTATACGTTATGGGTTATACGTTATACGTTATACGTTATACGTTATACGTTATACGTTATACGTTATACGTTACAAGTTATACGTTATACGTTATACGTTATACGATATACGTCATAGGTTACACGATACACGTTATACGTTACACGTAATATGTAATACGTTATACGTTTTACGTTATTCGATATACGTTATACGTTATACGTTATACGTTATACGTTACACGCTATACGTTTTACGTTATACGTTATACGTTATACGTTATACGTTATACGTTATACGTTATACGTTATACGTTATACGTTATACGATATACGTTATACGTTATACGTTATACGTTATACGTTATACGATATACGTTATACGTTATACGTTATACGTTATACGTTATACGTTATACGTTATACGTTATACGTCATACGTTATGGGTTATACGTTATACGTTATACGTTATACGTTATACGTTATACGTTATACGTTACAAGTTATACGTTATACGTTATACGATATACGTCATAGGTTACACGATACACTTTATACGTTACACGTAATATGTAATACGTTATACGTTTTACGTTATTCGATATACGTTATACGTTATACGTTATACGTTATACGTTACACGCTATACGTTATACGTTATACGTTATACGTTATACGTTATACGTTATACGTTATACGTTATACGTTATACGTTATACGTTATACGATATACGTTATACGTTATACGTTATACGTTATACGTTATACGTTATACGTTATACGTTATACGTTATACGTTATACGTTATACGTTATACGTTTTACGTTATACGTCATAGGTTACACGATACACGTTATACGTTATACGTAATATGTAATGCGTTATACGTTTTACGTTATTCGTTATACGTTCTTCGTTACACGTTGTACGTTATACGTTATGCGTTATACGTTACACGTTATATGTTATTCCTTATACGTTATACGTTATACGTTATACGTTATACGTTATACGTTATACGTTGTACGTTATACGTTATACGTTATACGTTATACGTTATACGTTATACGTTATACGTTATACGTTATACGTTATACGTTATACGTTATACGTTAAACGTTATACGTTATACGTTATACGTTATACGTTATACGATATACGTCATAGGTTACACGATACACGTTATACGTTATACGTAATATGTAATACGTTATACGTTTTACGTTATTCGATATACGTTATACGTTATACGTTATACGTTATACGTTATACGTTATGCGTTATACGTTCTACGTTATACGTTATACGTTATACGTTATACGTTATACGTTATACGTTATGCGTTATACGTTCTACGTTATACGTTATACGTTATACGTTATACGTTATACGTTATACGTTATACGTTATACGTTATACGTTATACGTTATACGTTATACGTTATACGTTATACGTTATACGTTATACGTTATACGTTATACGTTATACGTTATACGTTATACGTTATACGTTATACGTTATACGTTATACGTTATACGTTATACGTTATACGTTATACGTTATACGTTATACGTTATACGTTATACGTTATACGATATACGTTATACGTTATACGTTATACGTTATACGTTATTCGTTATACGTTATACGTTATACGTAATATGAAATATGTCATACGTTTTACGTTATTCGTTATACGTTATACGTTATACGTTATACGTTATACGTTATACGTTATACGTTATACGTTATACGTTATACGTTATACGTTATACGTTATACGTTATACGTTATACGTCATAGGTTATACGATACACGTTATTCGTTCTACGTAATATGTAATACTTTATACGTTTTACGTATATTCGTTATACGTTCTTCGTTACACTTTATACGTATATTCGTTATACGTTCTTCGTTACACGTTATACGTTATACGTTATGCGTTATACGTTATACGTTATACGTTATAAGTTATACGTTATACGTTATACGTTATACGTTATACGTTATACGTTATACGTTATACGTTATACGTTATACGTTATACGTTATACGTTATACGTTATACGTTATACGTTATACGTTATACGTTATACGTTATACGTTATACGTTTTACGTTATTCGTAATACGTTCTTCGTTACACGTTATGCGTTATACGTTATGCGTTATACGTTATACGTTATACGTTATACGTTATACGTTATACGTTATACGTTATACGTTATACGTTATACGTTATACGTTATACGTTATACGTGATACGTTTTAGGTTATACGTTATACGTTATTGGTTATACGTTATTCGTTATACGTTCTTCGTTACACGCTAGACGTTATACGTTATGGGTTATACGTTATACGTTATACGTTATACGTTATACGTTATACGTTATACGTTATACGTTATACGTTATGCGTTATACGTTATACGATATACGTTATGCGTTATACGTTATACGTTATACGTAATATGTAATACGTCATACGTTTTACGTCAATCGTTATACGTTCTTCGTTACACGTTATACGTTATACGTTATACGTTATACGTTATACGTTATACGTTATACGTTATGCGTTATACGTTATACGTTATACGTTATGCGTTATACGTTATACGTTATACGTAATATGTAATACGTCATACGTTTTACGTATATTCGTTATACGTTCTTCGTTACACGTTATACGTATATTCGTTATACATTCTTCGTTACACGTTATACGTATATTCGTTATACGTTCTTCGTTACACGTTATACGTATATTCGTTATACGTTCTTCGTTACACGTTAAACGTTATACGTTATACGTCATACGTTATACGTTATACGTTATACGTTATACGTTATACGTTATACGTTATACGTTATACGTTATACGTTATACGCTATACGTTATACGTTATACGTTATACGTTATACGTTATACGTTATACGTTATACGTTATACGTTATACGTTATACGTTATACGTTATACGTTATACGTTATACGTTATACGTTATACGTTATACGTTATACGTTATACGTTATACGTTATACGTTATACGTTATACGTTATACGTTATACGTTATACGTTATACGTTATACGTTATACGTTATACGTTTTACGTTATTCGTAATACGTTCTTCGTTACACGTTATACGTTATACGTTATGCGTTATACGTTATGCGTTATACGTTATGCGTTATACGTTATACGTTATACGTTATACGTTATACGTTATACGTTATACGTTATACGTTATACGTTATACGTTATACGTTATACGTTATACGTTATACGTTATACGTTATACGTTATACGTTATACGTTATACGTTATACGTTATACGTTATACGTTATGCGTTATACGTTATGCGTTATACGTTATGCGTTATACGTTATACGTTATACGTTATACGTTATACGTTATACGTTATACGTTATACGTTATACGTTATACGTTTTACGTTATTCGTAATACGTTCTTCGTTACACGTTATGCGTTATACGTTATGCGTTATACGTTATACGTTATACGTTATACGTTATACGTTATACGTTATACGTTATACGTTATACGTTATACGTTATACGTTATACGTGATACGTTTTAGGTTATACGTTATACGTTATTGGTTATACGTTATTCGTTATACGTTCTTCGTTACACGCTAGACGTTATACGTTATGGGTTATACGTTATACGTTATACGTTATACGTTATACGTTATACGTTATACGTTATACGTTATGCGTTATACGTTATACGATATACGTTATGCGTTATACGTTATACGTTATACGTAATATGTAATACGTCATACGTTTTACGTCAATCGTTATACGTTCTTCGTTACACCTTATACGTTATACGTTATACGTTATACGTTATACGTTATACGTTATACGTTATACGTTATGCGTTATACGTTATACGTTATACGTTATGCGTTATACGTTATACGTTATACGTAATATGTAATACGTCATACGTTATACGTTATACGTTATACGTTATACGTCATAGGTTATACGTTATACGTTATGCGTTATACGGTATACATTATACGTTATACGATATACGTTATACGTTATGCGTTATGCGTTCTTCGTTACACGTTATACGTTATTCGGTATGCGTTATACGTTATACGTTATACGTTATACGTTATACGTTATACGTTATACGTTATACGTTATACGTTATACGTTATACGTTATACGTTATACGTTATACGTTATACGTTATACGTTATACGTCATAGGTTATACGTTATACGTTATGCGTTATACGGTATACATTATACGTTATACGATATACGTTATACGTTATGCGTTATGCGTTCTTCGTTACACGTTATACGTTATTCGGTATGCGTTATACGTCATACGTTATACGTTATACGTTATACGTTATACGTTATACGTTATACGTTATACGTTATACGTTATACGTTATGCGGTATACGTTATACATTATACGTTATACGATAAACGTTATACGTTATGCGTTATGCGTTCTTCGTTACACGTTATACGTTATTCGGTATGCGTTATACGTTATACGTTATACGTTATACGTTATACGTTATACGTTATACGTTATACGTTATACGTTATACGTTATACGTTATACGTTATACGTTATACGTTATACGTTATACGTTATACGTTATACGTCAAACGTTATACGTTATACGTTATACGTTATACGTTATACGTTATACGTTATACGTTATACGTTATACGTTATACGTTATACGTTTTACGTTATACGTTATACGTTACACGTTATACGTTATACGTTATACGTTATACGTTATACGTTATACGTTATACGTTATACGTTATACGTTATACGTTATACGTTATACGTCAAACGTTATACGTTATACGTTATACGTTATACGTTATACGTTATACGTTATACGTTATACGTTATACGTTATACGTTATACGTTATACGTTTTACGTTATACGTTATACGTTACACGTTATACGTTATACGTTATACGTTATACGTTATACGTTATACGTTATACGTTATACGTTATACGTTATACGTTATACGTTATACGTTATACGTTTTACGTTATACGTTATACGTTACACGTTATACGTTATACGTTATACGTTATACGTTATACGTTATACGTTATACGTTATACGTTATACGTTATACGTTATACGTTATACGTTATACGTTATACGTTATAAGTTATACGTTATACGTTATACGTTATACGTTGTACGTTATACGTTATACGTTATACGTTATACGTTATACATTATACGTTATACGTTATACGTTATACGTTATACGTTATACGTCATAGGTTATACGTTATACGTTATGCGGTATACGTTGTACATTATACGTTATACGATATACGTAATACGTTATACGTTATACGATATACGTTATACGTTATACGTTATACGTTATACGTTATACGTTATACGTTATACGTTATACGTTATACGTTATACGCTATACGTTACATGTTATACGTTATACATTATACGTTATACGTTATACGTTATACGTTATACGTTATACGTTATACGTTATACGTCATAGGCTATACGTTATACGATATACGTTATACGTTATACGTTATACGTTATACGTTATACGTTATACGTTATACGTCATACATTATACGTTATACGTTATACGTTATACGTTATACGTTATACGTTATACGTCATAGGTTATACGTTATACGTTATGCGGTATACGTTATACATTATACGTTATACGATATACGTTATACGTTATGCGTTGTGCGTTCTTCGTTACACGTTATACGTTATTCGGTATGCGTTATACGTTATACGTTATACGTTATACGTTATACGTTATACGTTATACGTTATACGTTATACGTTATACGTTATACGTTATACGTTATACGTTATACGTTATACGTTATACGTTATACGTTATACGTTATACGTTATACGTTATACGTTATACGTTATACGTTATACGTTATACGTTATACGTTATACGTTATACGTTATACGTTATACGTTATACGTTATACGTTATACGTTATACGTTATACGTTATACGTTATACGTTATACGTTATACGTTATACGTTATACGTTATACGTTATACGTTATACGTTATACGTTATACGTTATACGTTATACGTTATACGTTATACGTTATACGTTATACGTTATACGTTATACGTTATACGTTATACGTTATACGTTATACGTTATACGTTATACGTTATACGTTATACGTCATAGGTTATACGTTATACGTTATGCGTTATACGGTATACATTATACGTTATACGATATACGTTATACGTTATGCGTTATGCGTTCTTCGTTACACGTTATACGTTATTCGGTATGCGTTATACGTCATACGTTATACGTTATACGTTATACGTTATACGTTATACGTTATACGTTATACGTTATACGTTATACGTTATGCGGTATACGTTATACATTATACGTTATACGATAAACGTTATACGTTATGCGTTATGCGTTCTTCGTTACACGTTATACGTTATTCGGTATGCGTTATACGTTATACGTTATACGTTATACGTTATACGTTATACGTTATACGTTATACGTTATACGTTATACGTTATACGTTATACGTTATACGTTATACGTTATACGTTATACGTTATACGTTATACGTCAAACGTTATACGTTATACGTTATACGTTATACGTTATACGTTATACGTTATACGTTATACGTTATACGTTATACGTTATACGTTTTACGTTATACGTTATACGTTACACGTTATACGTTATACGTTATACGTTATACGTTATACGTTATACGTTATACGTTATACGTTATACGTTATACCTTATACGTTATACGTTATACGTTATAAGTTATACGTTATACGTTATACGTTATACGTTGTACGTTATACGTTATACGTTATACGTTATACGTTATACATTATACGTTATACGTTATACGTTATACGTTATACGTTATACGTCATAGGTTATACGTTATACGTTATGCTGTATACGTTGTACATTATACGTTATACGATATACGTTATACGTTATACGTTATACGATATACGTTATACGTTATACGTTATACGTTATACGTTATACGTTATACGTTATACGTTATACGTTATACGTTATACGCTATACGTTACATGTTATACGTTATACATTATACGTTATACGTTATACGTTATACGTTATACGTTATACGTTATACGTTATACGTCATAGGCTATACGTTATACGATATACGTTATACGTTATACGTTATACGTTATACGTTATACGTTATACGTTATACGTCATACATTATACGTTATACGTTATACGTTATACGTTATACGTTATACGTTATACGTCATAGGTTATACGTTATACGTTATGCGGTATACGTTATACATTATACGTTATACGATATACGTTATACGTTATGCGTTGTGCGTTCTTCGTTACACGTTATACGTTATTCGGTATGCGTTATACGTTATACGTTATACGTTATTTGTTATACGTTATACGTTATACGTTATACGTTATACGTTATATGTTATACGTTATACGTTATACGTTATACGTTATACGTTATACGTTATACGTTATACGTTATACGTTATACGTTATACGTTATACGTTATACGTTATACGTTATACGTTATACGTTATACGTTATACGTTATACGTTATACGTTATACGTCATAGGTTATACGTTATACGTTATGCGGTATACGTTATACATTATACGTTATACGATAAACGTTATACGTTATGCGTTATGCGTTCTTCGTTACACGTTATACGTTATTCGGTATGCGTTATACGTTATACGTTATACGTTATACGTTCTACGTTATACGTTATACGTTATACGTTATACGTTATACGTTATACGTTATACGTTATACGTTATACGTTATACGTTATACGTTATACGTTATACGTTATACGTTATACTTTATACGTTATATTTTATACGTTATACGTTATACGTTATACGTTATACGTTATACGTTATACGTTATACGTTACACGTTACACGTTATACCTCATAGGTTATACGTTATACGTTATACGTTATACGTTATACGTTATACGTTATACGTTATACGTCATAGGTTATACGTTATACGTTATACGTTATGCGTTATACGTTATGCGTTATACGTTATACGTTATACGTTATGCGTTATGCGTTCTTCGTTACACGTTATACGTTATTCGGTATGCGTTATACGTTATACGTTATACGTTATACGTTATACGTTATACGTTATACGTTATACGTTATACGTTATACGTTATACGTTATACGTTATACGTTATACGTTATACGTTATGCGGTATACGTTATACATTATACGTTATACGATATACGTTATACGTTATGCGTTGTGCGTTCTTCGTTACACGTTATACGTTATTCGGTATGCGTTATACGTTATACGTTTAACGTTATACGTTATACGTTATACGTTATACGTCATAGGCTATACGTTATACGATATACGTTATACGTTATACGTTATACGTTATACGTTATACGTTATACGTTATACGTTATACATTATACGTTATACGTTATACGTTATACGTTATACGTTATACGTCATAGGTTATACGTTATACGTTATGCGGTATACGTTATACATTATACGTTATACGATATACGTTATACGTTATGCGTTGTGCGTTCTTCGTTACACGTTATACGTTATTCGGTATGCGTTATACGTTATACGTTATACGTTATACGTTATACGTTATACGTTATACGTTATACGTCATAGGTTATACGTTATACGTTATGCGGTATACGTTATACATTATACGTTATACGATAAACGTTATACGTTATGCGTTATGCGTTCTTCGTTACACGTTATACGTTATTCGGTATGCGTTATACGTTATACGTTATACGTTATACGTTATACGTTATACGTTATACGTTATACGTTATACGTTATACGTTATACGTTATACGTTATACGTTATACGTTATACGTTATACGTTATACGTTATACGTTATACGTTATACGTCAAACGTTATACGTTATACGTTATACGTTATACGTTATACGTTATACGTTATACGTTATACGTTATACGTTATACGTTATACGTCAAACGTTATACGTTATACGTTATACGTTATACGTTATACGTTATACGTTATACGTTATACGTTATACGTTATACGTTATACGTTATACGTTTTACGTTATACGTTATACGTTACACGTTATACGTTATACGTTATACGTTATACGTTATACGTTATACGTTATACGTTATACGTTATACGTTATACCTTATACGTTATACGTTATACGTTATAAGTTATACGTTATACGTTATACGTTATACGTTGTACGTTATACGTTATACGTTATACGTTATACGTTATACATTATACGTTATACGTTATACGTTATACGTTATACGTTATACGTCATAGGTTATACGTTATACGTTATGCGGTATACGTTGTACATTATACGTTATACGATATACGTTATACGTTATACGTTATACGATATACGTTATACGTTATACGTTATACGTTATACGTTATACGTTATACGTTATACGTTATACGTTATACGTTATACGCTATACGTTACATGTTATACGTTATACATTATACGTTATACGTTATACGTTATACGTTATACGTTATACGTTATACGTTATACGTCATAGGCTATACGTTATACGATATACGTTATACGTTATA